>NC_083276.1:117530386-118263511 GCF_963506605.1 Zootoca vivipara | reverse complement strand
GACTCTTGGAGGTTGCCCATTTTTTCCAATGCCATGGTCAATCAGGCAACATCCAAGACTGAATCATGTTAATGGATGATTTACAAGGGCAGGGACAGTCCCAGATTTAGGATGGAGGACCCACATCAGTGCCTCTGAAGCAGGGAGAAACCATGGGCCAAAAACTCATAAAGTTTGCTTTTTGTTGCCTTTCACACTCTGCCAGTGACCTCCTCTGCAGCCATTGGGGTTGGGTGTACTCTGCTCCCCTCCTCTGTCAGTCCATCTACCTGCTTGCCTTCCTCCCTCCCTCCCTCCCTTTCCCCTCCTTCTGCAACTCTTGCCCAAACTCTCCACCTTCCTTCCCTCTAAGCCCCACTGGGTGCTTCACTCACACTTCTAATAGTGAGCATGGAGCCCAAAGGCTGCAGAAAGTCCCCAGAATTATACCCTAGCAATCATTCATCTAGACGCCCGATTAATTTCTGCCCAGCCATTTCTTTCAGCAGAAATTAAACAGCACTGCTTCATTGTTCCATATCTTGGATAGTTCACGGCCCATCCAGAAGAGTCCTCCTGCCTTCTCCTTCTTTGGCAAAGTGCCAAATAACTCATTGAAGAACATCACAGGATAGGACCACTCATAGGTGCAAACTCCCTGGGGCCCTGGGTGCCAGAGCACCCACAAAATTCACCATGAAGGGGCCGGGCACCCACAAATTTTGGTGCCAGGGCTATGCACACTGCATGGCACCCACGACCCCGACCACCCACGGTTGTGGGGCCAAGCTGGCACTCCTGGCACTAGCACAATTAGAGGGATGACCAAAGAGAGTAGAGTTTGTTGGATGGTGGCAATTCATTAATTGCCTGCAAATTACTTTGGGGTGTTCTACTAAATTTAGGTACGATTGTTCAAATTTTAGCCCTTAAGCGGAAAATAGAAAATAAGCAAAGCCTGCAATGCAGAGAAATGTAAAATGCCTATGTGTGCACAGGGACTGTGAGGATCACAGGAGAGATAAACAATAATAAGAGAGCTGGCATCTAACTTAAAGCACTTGTGCCCTCCTGATGTTTGCAAACTTGCATGAGCATCTGTGTGCAAGAACCCTCCTTTCGGGCTGATGGAAGGTGTTACTGAAAGTCAAGCAAAGCCCATTCCCTTTGTAGGAGAGATGGCTGGAGAGTTTGTTGTGTCTTTATAAAAAGCCTGGTTTATTTACAGATGCTCCAGATAAGAGATTTATAGGGTTGCGTCCTACATGAACAGGCAGTGTTCATTCCAAAATAACATCACTCCCAGATGTGAAAGTTAACAGGCTCTGGGCATATAAAGCCAAACAATCTGCTTCTCATGAGTTTTTTTTCCTCCCCCAGCTGCTAAAGCTGCCACAATAAAACAAGCTTCTACAACCCCTAGGGTTGCCATACTTCAAAAAGTAAAATCCAGGACACCCTGAAAGTTTTTCAGTTTGGGTTTTATTTTGGGGAGGGGGTGGGGAATCCAAAAGTTGTTGAGCATTTTTTAGACCAAAAAAAACATGTGATTGACTTGGCTAAGATCCCTAGACATACGGTACCCCAAACCACCCCCTACTCCTCGCTGGTTACAAGAAAAACCGCATGAGTTCGATATGGCCGCCAGCCTAAAACAGGATTCCTTTTACCTGTTAGTTACTACAGTGGTACCTCAGTTTACAAACACAATTGGTTCCGGAAGTCTGTACATAACCTGAAGCGTACTTAACCTGAAGTGAACTTTCCCACTGAAAGTAATGGAAAGTGGATTAATCCGTTCCAGACGGTCCGTGGAGTACTTAAACTGAAGCGTACTTAACCTGAAGCGAACGTTCCCATTGAAAGTAATGGAAAGTGGATTAATCTGTTCCAGACGGTCCGTGGAGTACTTAAACTGAAGCGTACTTAACATGAGGTATGAGTGTAATTGGTTCTGGAAGTCCGTACTTAACCTGAAGCATACTTAACCTGAAGCAAACTTTCCCATTGAAAGTAATGGAAAGTGGATTAATCCATTCCAGACAGGTCCGCGGAGTGCTTAAACTGAAAATACTCAAACCGAGGCGTACTTAAACCGAGGTATGACTGTATTTATACATTTGCACTGTCGAACCTTACCTTCTCTGGTGACCTGGGCCCAAGCTTTTCTTGAAAGTTAAAATAAGGAAAATCTGATGTAGACTTGTTCCATTCCTTTACTGAAGTCACTTTCTGATAAACAGCCAAACAACAATAATAATACAAAACAAAAAATCTAACTCAAATACATAAGAGAGCTTGGATAACCCAGTCTTTTTGGCAGGTCACAAGGATGTGCTGTTTTGGCATGAGGGAATTATTTGTTGTTTCCTTCAAAACAACAGCCCAGATAAAAACTGATGAACGTACAGTTCTGTTTTACAATTTCTACAAAGAGAAAATGTTAGTCGATTCAATTCCTTGTCTCTCATACAACAAATGAATGTTGAGAAAGAAAGTTGAAAAAGCTAACATCCTCAAATATTCAGTTTTTCATTCTTTTTATTGGAAATGGAAATGAATTAGTTTTTCTCCTTTCCTTAATCATTTTAAATGTGTAGTACTGTAATACAGAATGTTTGACCGCAAAAATTCCAGCAGCAGGGGGGAGAATACAATATATCATGAAGGCTATAATAAATAAGAACGAACACACAGGAGAAAAAATATATTGTAAATATGGTAATAACTATTACATATATTTATTAATAAATATGAATAAAAAAGACTCGGAAATCTCTCACACAACAATTAATACCTTCGTATGGACATTGAGACATTGTTCAATTCCAGTAATTGTATGAAAGGGGTCTCCTCCCTTCCATTAAGGGCTTACTGTTTGTTTCCATGGAAGTGATTTTAAAATGTGAAACTTTATACACTCAGGGAATTTCTTTTTTGTTCACCGAGGCTGACAAATGCTGGAAGGGTTGTGCATGTGTTTTGCTAAGAGTTGTGAAACTGCACATGCTCAGAATATTTTTTTTCTGGTCCACGAAAGCTTATTCCTCAGGCTTTTATATACTGTACATTATTTACACAATGAGTCCCATCTGATTGGCTGATTCTGCTTCCCTCCTGGAGCCCGATTGGTCTTCTCCTGCAGGCCAATCAGTTGTTGCATTCTACGATCCTACCAGCCTAATAGGCTGATTAACTTCCTCCTGGGGTCTGATTGGGCTGCTCCTACAAGCCAATCAGTTGCTGCATTCTATGATCCTACCTGCCTATTGTTCTAGAATCCAAGATTGGTACATAAAACTGGGCCTGGGTATGGGCTAGGGCCACGTCACAGCCCCTACGGGGACCCCACAGGGTGCCACTATCTGATGTAAGTTATAAGGCACCCCCTATCGGGGGTTTACCCTTCTGTGGACTCCCTGCAGGTGGGCAGGAGTCAAGATATAGCCTGGCTTCGCCCCAATGCCTTAGCCAAACCGCTCACATCTGTAACCAATAAAGTTGTGGCCTATTTGAACCCACAAACCAAAATACTCCATGTCAGTGTGTTTTATTGTTTTTCTGGGAACTTTGTGGCTCGGGTGCCTTGGCATGCAAATGCCGCTGGGGGTTGCAGGGTGGGCCCTCAGTAGTACACACATAATGACAAATGCTGTGCAGGAAAGAAATGGCATAATATATCTGAACCTTAATCTAAAGAAGCACAGTACAGTTCCTGCTTCATCATCATCATCATCATCATTATTAGTTTATCCCTTTAGGTCAGGGGTCAGCAAACTTTTTCAGCAGGGGGCCGGTCCACTGTCCCTCAGACCTTGTGGGGGGCCGGACTATATTTTGAAAAAAAATAATGAACGAATTCCTATGCCCCACAAATAACCCAGAGCTGCATTTTAAATAAAAGGACACATTCTACTCATGTAAAAACATGCTGATTCCCGGACTGTCCGCGGGCCAGATTTAGAAGGCGATTGGGCTGCATCCGGCCCCCGGGCCTTAGTTTGGGAACCCCTGCTTTAGGCACTTGGCTTTGTGCACAGAAACAACTTTGCAGCCGTCAAGAACAGAGCAGGATGGCACTCTCACAAGATTTGAACTGGGCCGAATGCAGGATTTGTAAAGAAGGCTAAATCCCACGTGACTCATTAATACTTGTGCATGCATCCACTGTCGAAACCTGACAGAGAGCTTGAAAAATAACAAAGTACAGTAGTTATTTTGTGCCTTTTCTGAGTCGCATCGCCCTTAGGCAGGGCTGCCTTCGCCTCTTTGTTGTTGGTGGCGAGGATGTGCTCCTCCTGTCAGCGTGCAGAATG
Organism: Zootoca vivipara; assembly: GCF_963506605.1. Taxonomy (NCBI): domain Eukaryota; kingdom Metazoa; phylum Chordata; class Lepidosauria; order Squamata; family Lacertidae; genus Zootoca; species Zootoca vivipara. The sequence continues at coordinate 118,259,216 of NC_083276.1, read as the reverse complement.
TTACCATCTGCAGCGTGAGGTGGTGAGAATATGTCCTTAGGCAGATGAACGTGCCTTAATCCAGCCTTCCCCAACCTTGTGCCCTCCAGATAATAGTGATTTAATAATCATTTTATTATTTATACCCCGCCCATCTGGCTGGGTCGCCCCAGCCACTCTGGGCGGCTTCCACCACATACAAAAACATATGAAAACATCAAACATTAAAAACTTTCCGATACAGAGCTGCCTTCAGATGTCTTCTAAAACAGGGGTGGCCAACTCCCAAGAGACTGCGATCTACTCACTAAAGACTGGCAGTGACCTACCCCCTATTTTGGGGTTCAGGTCAAAGTTGTTGAGATTTTTTTTTAGGAAGTAAAGCCCTGTTATGTGGAGTTCAGTTCAAATTGTTGAACTTCTTTTAGGGAGGAGGGAAGGCCCATTTTGGGGGGGGGGGTAAAGGGCCAAAATGTTGAGCTTTTTCTAGGGGAGCCAGAGTTGTTCAGCTTCTTTGGGGGGAGCCACTGATCTACCAGTGATCTACCACAGACATCCAGTGATCTCCCAGTAGATCACGATCTACCTGTTGGACGTGTCTGTTCTAAAAGTTGTGTGGTTCTTTATCTCTCTGATGTCTGATGGGAGGGTGTTCCACTGCCGAGAAGGCCCTCTACCTGATTCCCTGTAACTTCGCTTCTCGGAGTGAGGTAGCCTGCAGAAGACCCTCTGAGGTGGTCCTCAGTCTGGACAATGGAGGTGGAGACATTCCTTCATTTATACTGGAGGAGATACTTTGGACGACAACTTCCTAGCTGCGGCTGATGGAAATTGTCATTAAACCAACTTCAGTCTGCAGTATAGGATACAGCTTTTGCGTTTCCCATGGATTGCTATGTTTGGAAGATGCCCTGGTTTCTTTCTTCTGATCCCCACAGGTAGACAAATATGCAGCATCTTCCAATATTTCAGCTATTGTTCCATGTGTCTGTTGGAAACAAATGGGTGATCCCGTTCCAGGAACTGGCAATAGTGCTGGTGACATATGTACGACAAAGTCTTGACACAGCAGAAATGCCTCCCATAACAGAACTGTTAACTAGACAGCAACCGTTCATGGAATGCCATAAAGCAGGGGCTCACTCTCACAATTCTTTACAGTATTCCTCTGTCTTGCTTGCTCAGCCAACTTCGCTGATTACATTTTGATGTCTACCATCGCCAATGGTCCTATACACAACAGAAGTTGTCCAAGCAAACCCTGCTGCTATCACCAATTTCTGGATATTCTCAAGGACTTTTATTTGTCATACCCCAGGGGGCAGCATTTGTGCCATGCCTGGAAGAATTAGAACAGTGGAGTTCAGCAGAGAGCTTTTGGTCCCTTAAAAAATCAGTGATGTCACAGTGGCCGGAGTGGACTACTTCAGAGTAACGACGCTACGCAGCTCTGCATTTTATTCTTTTATTGGTGCTGCGTATTTACAGTGCTCAAGTCATTGCTATTTACACGGAGCGATGTTGTCAGTCGGTTTCAGAACCTCCTAATGGCTTTTGGCGCGTCTTTCTCCAACACAAAAGCTTTGGCAGACCCATCCTCTTGCCCCTCCTCTTCCTGCGTAATTCTGGAGTTGGGGGGATGGGTCTTCCCCCCTTACTTGCCCCTTCCTGTCCCACCTGGGACCCTGGCTCCTCTACCTTGCCTGAGCCTCGGACACGACTTCCTGCTTCCCCACTGGAATCGGAACTCTCCCTGCTTTCCCCTTTGCTCGGGGACGGGCTTGAACTCAGGAGGGGAGGGACTTCGCGATATCCCCTGTCCCTCACATCCACCCCCCTCCCAAGCTCTCCTTCACCCCTCCCCAGGCCCCCCCCATGTGTCGGTGACGACTGGAAGCCTAAAAACTCGGTGCTCTCCGAGCCCGTTGGTGTGAACACCTCCCCCCAGTCCTGCGAGCCCCCCCCTTCCGCCTGGGAGGACGGGAATCCCAAAAAGTCCGTGGCGTCAGAGCTGGTGGGGGTAAAAATGTTTTGCCAATCTGCTCCTTCCTCTGACTGGGTGGATCTTGGCGACACCCATACCTCATCCTCTGGTTCCTCAAACTCCGCTTCCCAGCGCCATGGTGAGCTGTTCTCCCGTGCCTCCTCCTCCTCCCCCTCCCTTTCCATGTGCCAGGGCTTGGGTCTGTGGGGAAAGAGGGCGTGAAATTCTTCCACCAAGAATTCCTCCTGTATCTGAGTGGCGGGAACCCATTCATTCTGGGACGGTGGAGCATCCTCCCATGCCATGAGGTACTCCAGGCCCCCCACCCCCCACCTTGAATCCAGGATGGCCGTGGCCTCATTGAGTTGCTCCCTGCTTTCCCTCTCCCCCCCTCCCTCGGGGGTTTGTTCGCTGTCTCTGAGCCTGCTGCTTTCCCTGTACGGCGACAGCAGCGATCTATGAAACACTGGATGCACCCTCATGTCCTCTGGCAGTGCCAGCCTGTATGCCACCGGGTTGACCTGTTGCGTGACCGTGAAGGGGCCCAGCCATTTGGGTGCCAGCTTTTTGCACCTCCCCCTGGTGGGAAGGCCCTCCGAGGACAACCACACCTTGTCCCCCACCCTGATGACCTCCCCTTGTCGCCTGTGGCGATCTGCCCCCTTTTTGTACGCTTCCTTGGCCCTCTCCAAGTGTTCTCTGAGCTGCTGGTGCACCGTCTCCAGTTCCTCTGCCCAATCCTCAGCCTGTGGGCCCTCCTCCTCCTCCTCCCTCTCCCTCTCTGGGAAAGATCTGAGGTCGCGCCCGTAATTGGCCTTAAAGGGCGACACCCCTGTGGAGACGTGCACTGCATTGTTGTAGGCAAATTCTGCTAGTGGCAAGCGATCCACCCAGTCCGTTTGCCGCTGGCTGACGTAGCATCTCAGGTACTGCTGCAGAATGGCGTTGACCCTCTCCGCTTGTCCGTTGGTCTGCGGGTGTCTAGCCGTCGACAAGCTGACCTCCACCTGCAGGAGGTTCATGAGCCGCCGCCAGAACCTGGAAACAAATTGGCGGCCACGATCCGAAATAACCCTTAAAGGTAATCCATGCAGTCTGAAAATGTGATCAACAAACAGTTTGGCTGTCTCTTCTGCCGAGACTGCCCTGGCACACGGTATAAAGTGACACATTTTGGACATGAGGTCCACCACCACCAACACTGCAGTCTTACCCCTGGACGAAGGCAGATCTGTGATGAAGTCCATGGACACCACTTCCCACGGCCTGTGTGGTGTGGCTAAGGGCTCCAGCAACCCTGGTGGCGCTGCTCTGACCACCTTCGCCCGCTGGCAGGTGGTACAGCCCCTTACATAGTCTCGAACATCTTCCCTCACCCCTGGCCACCAGAAGTGTCTCATGACTAGGTGAGTGGTCTTGTCCCTTCCAAAATGCCCCGCTGTAGGGTTGTCGTGCATCTGCTTGAGGACCGTACGTCGAAGCTGGGTGGTGGGTAGGTACAGCGCACCCTTGTAGAAAAGCAGCCCTCTGCGTTCTGCAAAGTCTTTTGCCTGCTCCCTCCCCCCTCTCAGTTCTCTGAAGATGCGGTTGGCAAATTCATCCGCTGCCGTCAGTGCTGTGAGTTCTGCCTCGCTCACCACTGCTGCTCCGCAGGACCATGCCGACGGGGGGAAAATGTGCCTTGGGGCTGGTGGCGCCTCCTCCTCCATGTACTCTGGCTTGCGGGAGAGGGCATCCGCCCTGACATTCTGCTCTCCTGGGATGTAGTGTATGGAGAAGTTGAAGTTCGAGAAGAACTCCGCCCACCGTATCTGCCGCTGGTTGAGCACCCTGGCAGTTCTCCAGAACTCCAGGTTCTTGTGGTCTGTGCACACCTGGATGGGGTGCTTGGCGCCCACCAGGAAGTGTCTCCAGTGCTGGAACGCCGCGTGGATCGCAAGAAGTTCCCGATCAAAAACTGTGTAGTTTCGCTCGGGCTGGGTCAACTTCCTGGAGAAGAAGGCACAGGGTCTCCACTCTCTGTTGGCGTCCAGTTGCAACAAAATGGCGCCCACAGCCTTATCAGAAGCATCTGTTTCAATGCGTAGGGGCGCGTCCTGAACCACGTGGAACAGGTTCTGGTCTGAGGCGAACACCCTCTTGAGGCTTTCGAACGCTGCTTGCGCCTCTGGTGTCCACCTGAACTTCTGCTTGCCTCTCAGGCAGTCAGTGATGGGAGCCGTAACTCGAGAGAAGTTCTTGATGAACTTCCTGTAGAAGTTGGCAAAGCCTAGTAGGCGTTGGGCATCTTTGCGCGTCCTGGGGCTGTGCCAGTCCAGGATGGTCTGCACCTTGTCCTTGTCCATTGCCAGCCCCTTGTCTGACAGCTTGTAGCCCAGGAAGTCCACCTCCTTGGTGTGAAACTTGCACTTCTCCAGCTTCACATACAGGTGGTTCTCCTTCAGGCGCTGTAACACCTCCCTGACGTCCTTCACGTGCTGCACTGGGTCGTTGGAGTAAATAAGGATGTCATCCAGAAAGACCAAGCATTTCCTGAAGAGTAGGGACCCCAGGACGTGGTGCATGAAGGCCTGGAAGCATGCTGAGCCCCCTTGCAACCCGAAGGGCATCACCAGATATTCAAAAGAGCCCAGAGGCGTGAACATCGTGGTTTTCCACTCATCGCCTTCCCGGATCCTGATCAAGTTGTACGCCCCCCTCAGGTCTAGCTTGGTGAAAATCTTGCCTCTGCGTGCCGCTGTCAGGAGATCATCCACTCTGGGCATGGGGAAAGCCACTGGCTCTGTCACCGAATTCAGCCGTCTAAAATCCACCACAAGACGGCGCTGTTGCGTGTCTTTCTTGTCCACCCAGAAGACCGGGCTGCCCCCTGCTGCCTTGCTTTCTCTGATGAACCCCCGCTTGAGGTTCTTGTCGATAAAAGCGCGCAGATCCTCCAGTTCCTGGTCTGACATGGCGTACAGCTTGGCTGGGGGTATAGTTGCCCCAGGCACCAGGTTGATCTGGCAGTCAAAAGGCCTGTGTGGGGGCAGGTGGTCGGACTCCGCTTCACTGAAGACCTCCTGCAGGTCCCAGTATGGTTTGGGTATCGCCTCACCCCCTTTGACGTGCATGGTGGCCACCGTGGCTATCGGAGGCCCCTCCCCTGGTTGGTGCTGCATGCAATGTTCCAGGCAAAAGTCCGATCCAAAAGTGATGCATCTCTGATGCCAACTTATGGAGGGGTCGTGGCGCGCCAGCCAGCTCATGCCCAAAACGATTGGGGGGTCTGAGATGGTGGTGACGTTGAATGCCAGTGTCTCTGAGTGCCTTCCAACCGTCATTCTCATGGGGGGGGTTTGATGAGTGATGGCCCCTCCCAGCAGCTCTCTGCCGTCAATGGTTGCCACGTGCAGAGGAAAATCCAGCTGCAGAAGCTGGATCTGGTGCTCTTCTGCAAAGTTTCTCGAGAAGAAGTTGGCTGAGGCACCACTGTCAATTAGGGCGAGGACCGTCAATGGATAGCCATTTGGGAGCGTGAGCGTCACTTCTAGAACCACTCCTGCTCTGGGAGGGGTGGGCTGGCTCTGCTCCTCTCTGTGCGGGTGGGTGGGCTGGGGCTGTTGTCTGCTGACTGTGCCTGGCTGCCGCCCCTTGTCTCCTGCAGCCAGGCTTTCCCGTTTCCCTGCTGTGGTGCTGCGTCAGTGGGGGAGGGCACAACCGTTCCCGCCTTTCCTTGCCACTCCCTGCGATGTGGGCAGTCTCTGACGAGATGCTGGGGGGAGTTGCAGAGAAAGCAATTCCCACCCCTTCCCTCCTTGCGTCTTGGCGCCGCTGGGGTTTGAAAAGCCCGCGCGCGCGCGCTATCAATCTGCATGGGTTCCTGGTCCTGACTGGCCCCAGGCGTGGCTTGAAAGGGTTGTTGAGGGAGTGGCTTCTCCTGCGACCGTGGGAACCAAGCCCGCTTTGCGCGCGTTGCTTGCTTGTCGCTCCATCTGGATTCCTGCCTCACCCCCACCGCCAGAGCCGCTTTGCTCAGTTGATCCATATTACTGGGCTTTGGACCTCTCGAGAGCTCATCCTTCACCTCCTCATGCAACCCCAAGTAAAACGCCGCTTGCATTGGGGCAGACTCCAGATCCCACCCCAATCTGTGCACCAGCATGGTGAATTTCGCCCAATACGCGCGAACTGTCATATTTCCTTGGCGTAAATTATGAAGTTCCTCCTTAGTCTGGTCCATATGACTATCGGACGAATACATCGTTTTCAAACCTTCTAGAAATAGTTTGACATTCTTCATGCAAGGATTCCTTGTTGCAATTAACGGTCTTAGCCACTCCCTGGCCGCCCCTGTAAGGTGCTCCACAATAAACGCTACTCTGTGCTCATCATCAGGGAACTCATCGTGGTGCAGCTCAAGAGCATACACAATCTCAGTCTCAAAGCCCTGAAACTCCTTCGGGTCTCCATTGAACTTGCTTACTAGGGTCCCGGCTCTCCTTCCTGGCAGCACTTGGACTTGGGGTGCCCCTCCCGCCTTGTTTTTCTCTGCATCCAGCTTGTTTTGGAGGTCTACCGCCACCGCCCTTAAATGCTGCTCTTTTTCCTGGAGCTCTCTCACCTGTTCCGCAAGTTGTAGCCGGTCGTCCTGGACCTTCTTAGTCTCCTCTTTAGCTGCCTTCAATTCTCCCTGCGCCTGCAGCGACAGCTGTTGCAGTTCTAGCTGGGCTTGCTCAGCGATCTGCCGCCACTTCTCCGCCTCTGACACGCTCATCCCGGCAACTCCAAAGTAGCCCAAAAATGATTAGGAGGTTGCTGTCACAGTGGCCGGAGTGGACTACTTCAGAGTAACGACGCTACGCAGCTCTGCATTTTATTCTTTTATTGGTGCTGCGTATTTACAGTGCTCAAGTCATTGCTATTTACACGGAGCGATGTTGTCAGTCGGTTTCAGAACCTCCTAATGGCTTTTGGCGCGTCTTTCTCCAACACAAAAGCTTTGGCAGACCCATCCTCTTGCCCCTCCTCTTCCTGCGTAATTCTGGAGTTGGGGGGATGGGTCTTCCCCCCTTACTTGCCCCTTCCTGTCCCACCTGGGACCCTGGCTCCTCTACCTTGCCTGAGCCTCGGACACGACTTCCTGCTTCCCCACTGGAATCGGAACTCTCCCTGCTTTCCCCTTTGCTCGGGGACGGGCTTGAACTCAGGAGGGGAGGGACTTCGCGATATCCCCTGTCCCTCACAAGTGAGCAGTGCTGTTACTAGTTTTGGCAATTCCAGATGGTCTGAGTAATGAATCTTTGCTAACGTTGAGTAACAGTGTAATGAAAAAACTGTGCAAGATATTAAGACAATATGTTTCGAACAATCACTTTTGGGAAGCATTTCAATTTTTTTATTTGTTTATTTGTTTTAAGTGAGTGAGGCAGCTTCCTTCTTACAAACTAGAAATGGTGTAAAATTAAATTAAATTATGGTAAAATGGTAACAGAATAATTCTGCCAGCACTTATGTCATGCCTTAAGGTTTCCTCAGTAATTTTGAAATTTTACTTTTGGAAAGATGCCTCACCTACCAGTATTCGCAATCAACTCACGTCTTTTCTTGCTTACTGCTGCAAGTATTATTTATGCAATATCACAGGGGACAGCATCAAAATCTAAAGACCTGCAAAGCTTGTTAAGGAACCAACCGTTCAGAAAACACACGAGTTATTTACAAAGATTGCAAAATGTAGCTTTCAAAAAAAAACTGTTCTCTTTCAGTTTGTTGCAAATATAGTTTAAAAACATTGCAATGCGCTGCATCGTGTTTTGTATCATTTATGTATTTGAGGGGAGGAAATTGTACATTTAGTCATGGCGTGCTCAATATGTGCCATGCAATTTGTATTTTTCTATTTGCTCAGATTTGTTTAAGGTTTGCAGCCTAACATACCTGAAGTTGAGCAACATCTGAATTTATTGTTTTTATTCTGTTCTCATAGCCAGTTATAATGTGCTATAATCCATTATTTTACTGTGTTGTGATGCATAGGTGATACTGTGTTGCTACTAGACACTCCGTGTTTTCCTTAGGAAGGATGGAGGAATATAAGTATGAGGAAATAAATTAATAAGTAAGTACTGTATGGTAAATGAAATATTTTATTTCTGTCTAACAGAGCACGAAAAGATATAACCAACGTGCTTGTGTTTTCTTGATTTACTGTTCATAATTCTACGCATGCATGCTAAAAATATTCTTAGAACTATTTAGGGTGATCTCTCTTCTTAACTATCTCTTTTTCTGCGAGCAAAAGTTCACAAAAAGCAGGACTATTCCGTCTGCTCGTAATTTGCCTGTAAACCAGTCTCCATTCAGTTTACATAGTTTTAGCTGCAAATAAATTCCTGGGAGAACGGAGGAACAGGACTTGACAGATAACAGAATATTTGCAAACCCAAACTAAACCTGACATGACACTTGCATCCTTGTGGTAGAGATTAGCATGGCTTAAATGGCATTAACAACCGTGGTACTTATGTTAGTACACTAAGTCACAAAGACAGGTGGTCTAGGCCGTGCCATGCAGTACCAAGATGCTGGGGGACTCTACATTGTTAAATAGCGGTGCTCTTAGAATCTGTGTGAGGTGTATACTGTAGAGTGGATGTGATGCAGTTCATATTTTCTTTATTCGTGCGTAATTTGAATGTTGTTGTTGTTTAGTCGTTTAGTCGTGTCCGACTCTTCGTGACCCCATGGACCATAGCACGCCAGGCACTCCTGTCTTGCACTGCCTCCCGCAGTTTGGTCAAACTCATGTTCGTAGCTTCGAGAACACTGTCCAACCATCTTGTCCTCTGTCGTCCCGTTCTCCTTGTGCCCTCAATCTTTCCTAACATCAGGGTCTTTTCCAAGGATTCTTCTCTTCTCATGAGGTGGCCAAAGTATTGGAGCCTCAGCTTCACGATCTGTCCTTCCAGTGAGCACTCAGGGCTGATTTCCTTAAGAATGGATAGGTTTGATCTTCTTGCAGTCCATGGGACTCTCAAGAGTCTCCTCCAGCACCATAATTCAAAAGCATCAATTCTTCGGCGATCAGCCTTCTTTATGGTCCAGCTCTCACTTCCATACATCACTACTGGGAAAACCATAGCTTTAACTATACGGACCTTTGTAGTCAAGGTGATGTCTCTGCTTTTTAAGATGCTGTCTAGGTTTGTCATTGCTTTTCTCCCAAGAAGCAGGCGTCTTTTAATTTCGTGACTGCTGTCATCATCTGCAGTGATCAAGGAGCCCAAGAAAATAAAACCTCTCACTGCCTCCATTTCTTCCCCTTCTATTTGCCAGGAGGTGATGGGACCAGTGGCCATGATCTTGGTTTTTTTGATGTTGAGCTTCAGACCATATTTTGCGCTCTCCTCTTTCACCCTCATTAAAAGGTTCTTTAATTCCTCCTCACTTTCTGCCATCAAGGTTGTGTCATCTGCATATCTGAGGTTGTTATTTCTTCCGGCAATCTTAATTCCGGCTTGGGATTCATCTAGTCCAGCCTTTCGCATGATGAATTCTGCATATAAGTTAAATAAGCAGGGAGACAATATACAACCTTGTCATACTCCTTTCCCAATTTTGAACCAATCAGTTGTTCCATATCCAGTAATTTGAATACATCCTGTCTATTTATCTTACCCACTCTTTGTGGATTACCTAGAGAGGATTTTCCTTCAGGCCACTTCAGATGCGGAGGATGCAATGTATGCAAATATTCTTTACAGGTGAGGGAGTTTTCCGATGCCTCATCTAAGTTCAAGTTTACTTTAAGACACTTCGGTAACTGTAACACTAAAAATTGCATATATGCAAGGATTTGTCCATGCCAAAAAATGTACATTGGCAAATGTTCCATACCCATAAAACTTAGAATTAGCGAACACCACTCAAGGATTCGTAATCAGATCATGGAAGCACCATTGGTTGACCATTACACCCAACACAAACACACAGAGGATGATTTTTTATTCTTCATAATATGGAAACTACCTCCAGCCCGCTTTCACCGGAAGAACAATGACAGACTTCTCCTTCAACAAGAATCCAAGTCCATACATCTTTTTAACACATTACATCCGCGGGGGTTGAATAACAGTCTTGACTTTACAGCATTCTTATAATCAATATTGTGTTCTTATACAGCCTGTATTTAAATCATGCCACTGCAACTTTAAATTGTTGCAACCATAGTCAGCATCTGCAAATGTAGTACTGTTCCTTTAATTAGATAGTAGACCACACCTAGTTTTCTGTTTAAATACTGCAAACAGATTGAGTAAGTTAGAAAAACATCAATGATACGCTTTGACCTTGAAACTATGAAACTAGAGGTGAGCATTCTTTGTTTGTTATAAGTCTACCGGTATATATAATTTTTTATATATCTCCTATGTAAATATGACAAAAGATGTGCTGTCTCTGTCTGTTGGAATTTCCTGTATATAATTGTATATATAAAGAAGACAGAATGTAATACAATACTCTAAGACACATTTTTAATGCAAGACTCTTTGTCATTCCAGCTGATGAAGAATAAACCAAAACAGGGCCTTGTCCTGGATTTCTAAAAACTGGATTGCTACTGGAATTTGTCTTATTATTCTCTACTTAAAACTTTCTAAAAATTAATCTACTACCTGGCCAGAGCTCTTGGAACTTTTTCATTTGATTTCCTCTACTCTCCAAGGACTCCAACTTATTTAGTGTACTGGAAGAAGCAAAAATCACCAGTGTCAAAGAAATGAATCTTCAACATCAACTTCGTTGGACTGGTCATGTTGTACGGATACCTGATACTACTCTATTCCGAATTTAAACATGGAAAGTGTAATGCTGGTGGTCAACAAAAGAGGTTTAAAGGCTCTCTCAAGGCAAATCTAAAAAATGTGGTATAAACACCAACAACTGGGAAACGCTGGCCTGCGAGCAATCCAATTGGAGATCACCCTCTACCAAAGGTGTCATGGGATTTAAAGATGCTTGAACTCAAGACGAAAGGGAGAAACGTGCTAAGAGGAAGGCACTTTTGGCGAACCCTCACCGTGATCAACTCCTGCCCGGAAACCTATGTCCCCACTGTGGAAGGACATGTGGATCCACAGTCACTTACTGACTCACTGTTAAAGCGGTGTTCATGGAAAACAATCTTACTCGGCTACGAGTGATCGCCAAAGAAGAAAAAGGCATTGAGCTAGATTTTACTCAGAGCAGACCCATTGAAATGAATGAACATGGCTAAGTTAGGGCTAGTAATATAAAGGGGTCTACTCTCAGTAAAACTGTCTTCTCACAGAAGAGAAAGCCCTCCCCAAACCTCAGTGCCTTTGTGACATTAGATGCCACTGCACCAATCCCCAACAACTTCCTGTATTCATTCGCATCATTACAAACTCCACTCGGGCTAAATCCAAACGTTACATTAAAAAAGGAAAACAACCTTATTAAAATTCTCTCTCACTCTTCCTCCCAAAGGAGCCCAGCACACAAACATCAAAAAGGTCAAAGCATATAAAATAGAATAAAAGCCTATTTAAAAAATCAAAACTATCTAAAGACATTTAAAAGCAATTACATACTCTCACCGCTTCTAATTTCAAAGTGACTATGGCCAGTATCTTTCAGCCATCAAATGCTGAAAGATATGTTTTTAGATTTCTCCCATGAGTCAATGAGAGAGGCTGTGGGGATTACAGGAGGAAATTGTGCAGGCATGTGTGGGAATGACTGAGATCTGGTGCTGGCAAGCCACACTGATCTTTGAGAGTGTGGGCATTAGCGCGGCAAACCGGCTAATGTCAGAATGGGAAACACGTGAAGAAGGACAGGTCAGAGGCTCAGGTCAGCAGGGCAACAGGTCACAACAGAGCTAGAAGGATCTAGGAGGATCTGGATGGAACTGGATGAATCAGGACAAACCAGATGGGTCAAGCCAAGGAGGGCAACACAATGGGAACGAGGAGGGGGTGTTTACAGAGTGACATGTGCTTGGAGCATGGACAGAGGGCATGGCAAAACAACACGTGGGCTATGGAGGATGTCTTAGGGAGTGACCGGTTGTGACGTTACAGGAAACATCACCTTGTATGGGACTGCACTGCTGTAATTGGCTAGAAGTTACACTGTCGTAATGATTAACTGTCATCCTGAGCTTTCAATAAAAGGAAGCGCTCGAGCTCTGCTCTTGGTCGCCTTCCCATTGAGTTCAACCTGCCTTGAGTCGTGTCGTCTTTGCCATTACAACAAGAGGCAGGTGTGATTTACCAACAGGGGCGTTCCAAAACCGGGGAACCACCACCAAGAAGGTCCTGCCACAGGACAACACCAAGACAGCAGGAGGCAGAGGCAGGACCACCTACAGGGCCGGACCTGCCTTTTCATGGACCAAGATGATTGATATTGAAGAAGTTCCTCCTCCAGGGACTTGGGTCCCAAGCAGTTGAGCTTGATTTGGGCTTGGTAGCACTTTGGCAGCCAGGGCAGAGCTTTCAGGATGGGGGACACATAGCACCATTGAGCTACCATTGCAGAGTGGGGCTCATAGGGCCAAGCCTCGGTCTCTACTGCATGGTTGCCATAGACTACTTCCACTTGTGATATTGAAAGACCAAATGTGCAGGGCCGGCTCTAGGGGTAGGCTGGGTGGCGCAGGGCGCCAGGGCGCCGGGCTGGGAGGGGGGCGCTGTACGGCGAAGCCACGCGGAAACCACGCTGCGCCCGCCCACCAGCCGCGGGAAGAAACGGGGCGGGGCGGGGGCGCCGGAGCGATCCACGCACCATGGCGCCCGGGCGCCCGACCCGCTTAAGACGGCCCTGCAAATGTGCAGAAACTTCAGCCTTTGTTGCACAATCATGCAGCGATGGTTGTGTAGGGCAGACCCCATTGCTGTCACACCCCATGCTGCCCTCTCTAGTTATTATTATTATTATTAAAAATATATTTATACCCTGCCCATCTGGCTGGGTTTCCCCAGCCACTCTGGGCAGCTCTGAACAGAATATTAAAAAACCAATAAAATATCAAACATTCAAAAGGTAGCATATTCAAAAGGTAGCATAGGTACAGTGGGCCAGTTTGCATGAGTTGAAACGCAGAGGAATTGCTGTGTTTGGTGTTTCCTTTGCATCGTAACAAATCCTCTTTGCTCTAAAATGAATGGCAAGGAATAATGCAATGACAGTGTAATTCATTTGATAAAATTCTTCCGCGGCAGACAGCGAGGCCAATGATGTAGTTTTGTCAGAAGCTGAACTGCAGTGGAATGGAAACAGTGCAGCATGCGTTAAACAGGGGTCGGAGCAGAAATCGATGCCTTCTTGCATTTCTGGCCGAGAAGGATCACTTCTACCTCCACCAGCCCTTGCCTCTTTAAGAAAAGCCCATTTTGCAATGTGCAAAACAACCAAGGTGTAGGTTCTAGCACATTAAACAATGGCTTTGTGCTCTTGAATTTTTCTTCGTGAATTATTGTGCAGCACAAAACTGTTCTGTATGAAATGTGTGTATCTCATGGCACCAGTGAATTGAAGATGAACATGAATGCAAAAAGAAAGGTAACATCAAATTCATTTTCTGATAGGGTAGTACTTGCAGTGGTTCTGAACTATGAAAAATATATGCTTCTTTGAAGTCAAAAGGCTTACCTCTGGGGCTCACTATTTTTCGCTTTGTAAGCTCTCCCTGTTCTCATTGGGTAAAATAATAATAATAATCCCCTTTCAGCATTATATATTCACTTCAAAAAGATAAGGAAAGAAAGAGAAAGAGAGGATATGAGAAGTGGACAGTTTTTGTGATGGAACAGCATGATTTGTTCAGTATGATTAATCAGCATGTAGGAGACTTGCTGTTGGTACTCTTGACTACATTTTTGAACACAACAAGAGTTACATAAATGCAATTAATGGCATTACGATAATGTCATAGTGAATACTTAATAGCTCCCTTGTTGATTCCGGGACTATTTGAACTGGAAAAACATTCAAGGCAGACATTCTGTAAGCCTTATTTTGAAAGCAAACCTAGGGAGTTCTGTCTTTAGAAGACTATATGAAATCACAAGTATTCTAATATTGATCCTGTTGGCTCCTCAGTGATGAGAGCGTTCCGAAAATAAGAACGACCGAATTGTTGTTTGAAGTGCTGTACTAGAAGAAAATGTTTTGCATTTGGCCTAGCTTTGGAAGCTGGAGCTAGATGTTACGACACATGCATGGTTAACTGTTCTCTATTTTTATTAGCTTCTTACATTTATATCTTAACTGTTTTCCGTCATGGAACCCAAGGCAATGTACATGGGGTTTCCTGTGCATCCAGGCCCTGACAGTATATGGAGGGCCACAGATTCCCAATCTCTGCTCTTGCATAAGCAACCGTTCTGTTCTGTTATTTGGTGGAATCTACACACACACATATAAAAAAAACCAATATGAAAATGCTTTTATAAAAAAAACCGTTTTGGAAAATACATTGAACTTTGCATAGCTCCCTGTGGCCATCTAGTGTCACATTTCTATACTGCGCCTTACAACACATTTAAAACGTTTTATTTGCAGCCGGGTAGATGAGTCCTTGGTCTCAAAAGAAACAAACGAATCAAAATCCCCGGTAAAAATGAAATTGTTCCCAACAAAAGCTGGCATCTTAAGATCAATATCAGCTTCATATTAGAGACAGCGAGGAAGTCTGCCTCCTATTTCAATAATAATATTTATGTAAGGAAACAGGAATAGGGATATGCCTAGCGAGTGGTATGAATTGACAAAGGAATCCACTAAAAGAAGGAGGAAACCTGATATGAAGGATATTCACCAAGCCATGGTTTCATTGTCCTTTGTTGAAGCTTATGAACACATGAATATCAAAGGGCTGGAAGACGGGGCAAGTGGATATGGAAGTGCACTTAAGAGAGCAAAATGAGGTTTCATGACACCGTGGAAACATATATAAGCAGACGCCATTCCTCGCAAGGAGCAAGGTGAAGTTCTTTGGAGTGGCTGGGAGCCTCACGCCGGTGAAACAAGCAGGCACCAGCAGAAATTCTAGAGAACAAGAGAGATAATAAAACAGGAGGGTGGTATTTCTGAATCTTTGGTCCATGCCATGTACACTGCTCAATTTGCAGGTAGCAAACTTAAGTTCAGGAGGTGTTTAAAAATATATGGAGCTGTCTCAGATTATAATGCGCTTATACAGGGCCAGATTTAGGTTTGATGGGGCCCTAGGCTACTGAAGGTAATGGGGCCCTTTATATGTCCAGCTGTCCTTTGCCAACAACAAATCGTCACTGTTTTTTTGTGTTGAATATATGCTATATGGTAACTTATGGACCTAATAGGTATCTAAAGCCATTTGCACATGTTGCCATGCAAACAGTCCATGCAGAATGTAGGCACCCTATACTGTATATAGAAATGAGCAAACCAGTGATATTTTAGGGAGCAGGCTAGCAGGCAGGGCCCATTACTTACACCATAGGTGCCTACACAACACAAAACACTGTTGCTGTATGTAGGTTTTATTCTGTTTGTTTTTGTCTTATATTTTGGAAATGTACACTCAGGGTTGTTTTCCTTTAAATTTTTTTGGGGCCCTAAGCTATAGCTTGTTTAGCTTATACGTAAATCAGGCACTGAATTTCTCTTTTAGAGGTTGCAGCAGTAATTTGGGGATAAGTACAGAGGGTGTATTTAAAGTAAATTACCAGCATTTTAGTAGAGAGTGTCGATAAAAATCTAAGTACTGCAAATGGTCCAGATTTAGTTTATTTTGTGGCCACAGTGGATAGCCTCTACGAAAATAAACATCTCGCCTAGATTTCTTTTCCTTTTTGAAAACGTTCCCGTGAACATTTTGGGAAGTGGTCTGACAAGTTGGCAGAACATGTTGCCGAGGTTTAATTACGGGAAATAAAATGGCAAGGGTAGATACAAGCACTTCAGGAAAGTCCTGGGTTGGGTTGAAATGTGAATCCTAATCTCATTTTTTTTAATGCAGTTATGTTAAAATCCATTGTTATTGGGGAAATAATAAAGAAGAAACCCTATGGCTGTTGTGTATTGAGTCAAAGGATTTTATATCTGTATTACTATTGTCTGTATTTGCATTAGGGTAAAGTAGCTGCCTTTTGGTTCCAGAAGGTACAGCTACTATTGGTTCATTTAAGCTGCTGTATTTGGATCCTCTGTCTTATTGGTTTCCTCCCAAAGGCAGCACTGTGATTGCCTGATATTGTTCCCTCCAAAATGTGTCCCTTTCTAGCTAGTCCCCCGTCCCTATAAATGTAGCTTTCCTCTCCTCAGAGCTTAGTCTTGTTTGCTTAATAAAGAAGTGTTACTAGAGAACTGTCTCCAGCATATTATGTCAAGAGAGCTGAAATCACGAACCCCGCGTCACAACAATGGCTGAAATTAAAGTCTCCTTTTGGCAACTGTTGTCTGGGCAATAAGGTAATAAGATCTAACACTGTTAGGTCTGCAGTCCTATACCGATTTTAACTGGGACTGAGAAGACATGTGTAGGGCTGCTTCGGAAGAAATTCAACTCATTTATTGAGTTGAGAGAGAGGGCAAAAGGTATCCAGGGCTGCTTTTCCACTTGCGCAGCAGAATTCCACTTTTGCAAGAAAACCTCCTCCTCCTCCTCCTCCTCCTCCTCCCCCAGGCAGCCCCCCATTCACCCTCAAAATCTGCTCCAGGGGGCTGTGGGGCCTTCTGGAGCAGATGTTATTTCTGAGGTGCTGGTGTGGGGAGAGGCAAAGAAGCAGAACTTGAGTTACAAAAAAGAAAAAGTCTGTCCAAAGTGACACAAGCTTTTTCAACGCTTAGCCTTGACCAACTTGCATGCAGTGGCATAGCGTGGGTTGCAGGCACCCATGGCAGGGCAAGTGTCGCCTTCCACCCTTGCCCGCTGCCGGGCCTCAGCTGCCAGGGTTCCTTGCCTGATGGGGGGGGCTAGTCACATCCCCTCAAAAATGTGCCCCTGGGGCCAATGCCACCTGGCCCCCTCATGCTATGCCTCTGCTTGCCTGCTGAGTAAAGGTGGGAAGGAGGGGCTTACTAGCCCGCAGTTCTGTTGAGACGTGGCAAGCTCAATATATTTTGGCATGTGAGGCAAACCCCAAAATTGGTGCCCCCTCTTCACTAGGGAAGAAGGGACGAGGGAAGATCTACATCAGGAACAAGGAGGGGAAAGAAAGATTGACATTGGGATCTGCTGCCCAGGGGCCTCCGATTCCCTTGTGTGCTTTAAGTGTACTTTAAACCCATGGTCTGTCTTCAGCCTTTGTTGCAGTTCATTGCACATTAATCTGCTTTTGTTGTCTTTTTTGGCTAGCAGGAATCTGTAGGGAGGAGAAAGGAACACCGTTCCTTTGTATGTTAGGAGCCCATACAAAGGTAAAGTCCCGGTGGAGGCGGGGCGCTGCATGACGAAGCCGCGCGGAAGCCATGCTGCACGGTGCGAGGGCGGGGGCGCCGGAGCAATCTCCGCACCTCAGCGCCAGGGCGCCCGACCTGCTCGAGACTGCCCTGCCCATAATCGAAACACCTGCAAGAATCAGCCCTATTTTGCATCCCTAAATTCTGTACACCTTGTTTCAGTTTCCAAAACCAAGCAAGTGAAAATGCTGGGAATGCTTATTGGTTGTACATTGTTTCCCCGAAGAACATCATTCTTGTTCATATTTTAATGGGCTTTTTTGAAATTATTCTTATTATTTTAAAGGCCAGAAATTGTTTTGAAGTTGGGTGCGCCCCAATTGTTCTCACAATTTCCTCAATCAAAATGACTGCATTATTCCAACCAGTGTGACTTTCTCTTATATATATAAAACAAGAATGCCCTGGTGTTGGGGACAGGATATATGTTTATATGCTGTGCTTTCCCCTTATTAACCTTTCCCACTGAAACACACGGCCTAAGGCCGGAAAAGAAAGAAAAAGAGAGGTTCTGCCCCTCGTAAAATGTGTGTGAATAGGTTCACTTTATTCTTAATGCCTACTCTGGCTCATCTGAAGTACACAGGCTATGAATAATAATAATAATAATAATAATAATAATAATAATAATAATAATAATTTATTTTCTTCTTCTTCTTTCTTCTTCTTTGGCGATCACTCGTAGCCGAGTAAGATTGTCTTCTATAAACACGATTTTAACAATGGGTCCGTAAGCGACTGTGGAGGCCAATTCTGGATCCACACGTCCTTCTACAGTGGGGACATTCATATCCAGGCAAGAGATGATCACGGTGTGGATTTGCCAAGCGTGCCTTCCTCTTAGCACGTTGCTCCCTTGCGTCCCGAGATCGAGTTTCTTCAAAGCCCATGACACCTTTGGAAAAGGCTGTTCTCCAACTGGAGCGTTCGTATAAATTTATTATTTATACCCTGCCCATCTGGCTGGGTTTCCCCAGCCACTCTGGGCGGCTTCCAACAGAAAAATAAAATAATCGATTAAACCTTTAAAGCCTCCCTAAACAGGGCTGCATTCAGATGTCTTCTAAAAATCTGCTAGCTGTTTTTCTCTGAATTAAGCCCTAAAGTGGAGTGCAGATGCACTCTTATCCCCCAATGAAACCAATGGATGTACAAAGTGCTGTGCACAACATTAGACCGAAGCATAATAAAAGTATTCTTATGAGTTTGGTGGGGGTAGGCTGGGTGCCTGAGCCTCCTTCTAATTCCTGGATCTGGCACAGATTCAATTCCTGGAATAGCCAGGCTAGCTTCCTGGTGAGGTAATGACCCTCTTTGCATGGGCCATTAAGGCATACATAAGCCCAGAGTGCCTTCCATCAGCTTCGGCTGGTGGCCCAGCTACCTCCCTATCTGGACAGGGATAGCCTAACGACTGTTGTCTATGCTCTGGTAACCTCAAGGTTAGATTACTGCAATGAGTTATATATAGGGCTGCCTCTGAAGATGGTTGGGAAACCTCACCTACAGCAGAATTCAGTGGCCAGGTTGCTCACCGGAGCAGGACGGTTTGAGCATATTACAGCGATCCTGGTTCTGACTGCACTGGCTACCAATTACCATAGTTTCCCGACCCAATTCAAAATGCTGGTTTTGACCTATAAAGACTTAAATGGCTCAGGACCGCAATACCTCAAGGACTGCCTCTTTCCATATGAACCTAAATGGATCCTGAGATCATCTTTTGAGCCCCTTCTTTGTGTGCCGCCTCCTCCTCCAGAGGTCCGGAGGGTGGCAACACGAGAACGGAGCCTTCTCTGCAGCGACTCCCCTTCTGTGGAATGCTCTCCCCAGGGAAGTTCTCCTCGCTCCTTCATTATACACCTTTAGGCACCAGGCAAAAATGTTCCTTTTTAACCAGGCCTTTGGTTGATCTGATTTACATCCTATGCCCTTTTAAAATATGGTTTGTTTGGGGGGGGAGGCTATTGGGTTGTTTTATTATTATTATTTATTGTGTATTTTGTGGTTTTATATCTTGCTTTTATTCTGTGAACCGCCCTGAGACCCTCAGGTATAGGGTGGTATATAAATTCAATAAATAAATAAAAAAGGCATGCCCTCCAAAATCCTAGGGACCGAAATTGGGACACTCCTTTTTTTGGTCCCGAGTCTTGTGAGATTTTTTTTTAAAAAAGTGAGTGGCTTTCATTCTAGTGCTCTGGCGCGACCCACCTAACTCATGCCAGAACGCCAGACCAAAAAAATAGAAGTACCTTCCGGACTTTCAGGAGAGGGAGCATCATGGCAGATTGGTTTTTCTCTCGGTGGCGGCAGGCTGATGAGAGATACCTGTGTGAAGTACCAGCCAGGCACATTTCTGGCTACAAATTTGCTTCAGTTAAAAAGATGAGTCGATGGATCTGCCTCTCATGCTTCACTTAAAGCTCTTTTCCTCCCCTTGGAACAGACAGAAAAGACTATCGGAGAACTGTCTTCTCAGGCTCGGGAGGATGGAAGGATCAGAAGGCGAGGATTTGAACCATGCCAATACCATGAAGCACTTGACCTAGTTGACTCACGCTGGGCCCCAAAAACTGGACATCCCAGGATCTATTCGGAAGTAATTCTGGGATGTCCTGCTTAAAATGGGGCAGTCGAGTGGTATGTTAAGGTAGCAAAGGAAACAAACCCTCCCTCAACTCACTGGTAGTTAGACAGAGACGATGGAGTTGAGATGGAAGTTAGGAGCAAGGCTGCAGGCTGAGCAGCTGGCAGAAACAACCATGCCTGATTTCTGTTGGAATCCAAGGCTGTGGCTTTTGGAGAAGCAGGACCTTCTTGAATTGATGACACTTCTGTTGCACCGAGCTCCCGCTTGAGAGCTTCTCAGAGGCACCTGTTTGGCTACTGCAATAAGAGGATTTTGGACTAGGTGGGCCACTGGCCTGATCCATTAGGACTCTCCTTATGACTTACATTTTAATGAAAGTTAAACATTGGGGGGGGGGGTGTTGGATTATCTCAAAGGTGGCAAGCTCTAATGATCACGCCCTTATAGTTGCACCATCTAATTTCCTGGCGCGGTTAGTGGCAGTGTGGCAAAAGCAGCCGGGTGAATGCGCAGCTATTTAACATAGAGACATATTTGGCAGGACGGAGATCAACTCAGCATTCTCAATACACTTTTCGAATTCTTTCTTTTGAAATCATCTCTTCGACTGTCTGCAGTGATTTAAAAAAAGTCAAAGTCACAGCAAACCGCTTCCTTTGTTGATGTTAAAGGATTTAAAGCATTCTCCACGGACCAAAGAAAGTTTTATTTTAAGTACCGTTTGAAGATGACAAGGCAGACTGAGCTGAAAGGATTTGCATGACAGCAAAATTGGATTCAATAAAAGAATACACTAGCCAAGAGATAAATTATCAGCTCCCAGTGCCAGTGATATTGGGGGGAAAGGGAATTATCTAAATTACCTTTGCGTTTTAGAATTAAGAATTATCTAATTCTAGCCTAAAGGTAAAGGTAAAGGGCCCCTGGACAGTTAAGTTCAGTCAAAGGATACTATGGGGTTGCAGTGCTCATCTCGCTTTCAGGCCGAGGGAGCCGGTGTTTGTCCCCAGACAGCTTTCCGGGTCATGTGGCAAGACACCGTGACAGAAACCAGAGCGCATGAAAACATCGTTTACCTTCCCACCGCAGCGGTACCTATTTATCTAATCGCACTGCTAGGTTGGCAGGAGCTGGGACAGAGCAACAGGATTCGAACTGCCGACCTTCTGATGGGCAAGCCCAAGAGGCTCAGTGGTTTAGACCACAGCACCACCTGTGTCCCTGTATTACGGTAGTCTAATGACATAGGAAAAAGAGAATTATCTAATTCACATTCACATTTTCAAAAGTGAATGGAAATTGTTGGTCTCTGAACAAAATACTGTGGGGAATCCAATTGATGGCTTTTAGCTGTCATAAGGTTTTTGATCTGCAAATGGGCAGTCCTTAACATATGCAACAGATAATCGTCCCTATTTATCCCAAAGTAAAGGTAGTGTAATCTCCACCTATTCTGCTCTGTATTCTGTCCTCATGCTAAGTGCAAAACGGCAGCATTAACATGCCATTATCCATCCTCGTATGAGGCAGCTCTCACATGTATGAGTTTCATAACATGTCACAACAACTGGATTATAATTCCCAGAGGGCCGTGCAATCACATGCTTGTGCAAGACACCAGCAGCAGCTATGCCAATCAGGCTTTCAGTGGGAAGACACAGGAAGACCAAACCAGTTAAAGACTGTCGTGGAAGGAGGGATCTTGCCGCCATTAGCTTAGATTAATCTTTAGCATGGAAAAGTAAGGTAAGGTAAAGGTAAGGGGACCCTGACCATTAGGTCCAGTCGTGACCGACTCTGGGGTTGCACGCTCATCTCGCATTATTGGCCGAGGGAGCCGGCGTATAGCTTCCAGGTCATGTGGCCAGCATGACAAGGCCGCTTCTGGCAAACCAGAGCAGCACATGGAAACGCTGTTTACCTTCCCGCTATAGCGGTTCCTATTTATCTACTTGCATTTTGACGTGCTTTCGAACTGCTAGGTTGGCAGGAGCTGGGACCGAGCAACGGGAGCTCACCCCGTCACAGGGATTCGAACCGCCGACCTTCTGATCAGCAAGCCCTAGGCTCAGTGGTTTAGCCCACAGCGCCACCTGGGTCCCTTTAGCATGGAAAAGGAACATACTGTAAATGAAGATGAAGAACCTTCCCATCTGCCTCCAACACCCAGCAGTTTCAGCCCTTTGATGCCTCTGAAATTTTTGATGCGTCCACCCAAAATGTTCTGTGCACTGCTGTGTGTTGCTCACATACCGTTAAACGTAAGCCACAAGGTCCTTAAAGCTAAGAGGGGGGTTTGATGGACATTTGATGCCACCCATGAAGCAGAGACCTAATGGCATGCCCCCTGCTAGGGTGAGCTCTTTCAAGAAGTCTTCCTGCACCGTTCTTCCTCAGGGAACAGCACTGCCTGAAGCAAACCTCTTCGCCCGACGGCAGGGCCAGACGGCGCCACCAAGAGCTTGACTGGCAGCTCACCCAGAAAAGGATGTGGAGCATTCAAAAATGGTTTATATAAGAATGCCAGTCACCAAATACCTGATATCCTTCTCCGTTAAGAAAGTGGGCGTACAGCTGGAGTTATTCAACAAAAGGAAGGGGGTTGTTTATCTGATCTTTTGCCCCAACCCACTCCGCATTGTTTCATATCGGCCTCCTTTTGTTCCTCCTGGAAATGATGTTTGAATTAAATGTGCCCAGCTCTAAAGGGGTGACCTCACGCTCCTTGAGATTGTTTTGTGCGTTACAAAATTGCTATCGTGATGTGGTAACCAAAAGAAAAATTACTCGATACATGGGCTCAGGTCCAAGTGCGTGCGGGCAGAGCACTAGGCTTTCCTTAACAATGATTAGCAATGCCACTAACTGGCTGCTTTAGGGCCCGGGTCACAAGAAGGTCAGACCTCTCTCTGTTCCCCGCTGCCAGGAAATAGCCAAGTAGGCTGGTGTGGGGAAACAGAGCAGCAGCTAGAGGAACGCAGGGTTGGGGAGGAGGGCAGTGGCCAAAACCCTCTCGGGTGGCGGCATCGAGCAGTTTTTCCAAGGAGCCACCATTGCTGTGAAAGCAAGCACACCATCCCAAACAGTGTTCTGGTTTAGTTCCATCCCCACCGTGGAAAAACCAGCCCCCTCATTTTACTCCTTTTGCGTCGGCAAGTCGAGAGTGCCTCGCTTCTGTGGCGTAGTGGGGGGGGGGCACTAGGGCGGTTGCCTCGGGCATAAAATTGTTTGGGGCACAAAAATTTCAACACTAGGTACTGCCTCAATTCAGCTACACATTTCCATCGCTGGGCTCCATTGAAAACCAGGAAGTGACCTCTCCAGACAATGGAATGACTCTTTTCTTATCTTTGTGGCTGCCATCTCCCATGCTTCTGATGTGGCAAAATTCATTGTATGCTCATTTGTTTCAGGTGGTGAAAAGAGGAGCATTCCATCCTTGTGGACAGGGCCGGATTTAGGTTTGATGAAGCCCTAAGCTACTGAAGGCAATGGGGCCCTTTATATGCCCAGCTGTTCTTTGTCAACAACAAACCAGGGATATTTTAGGGAGTAGGCTAGCAGGTGTGGCCCATTACTTACCGTATTTTTCACTCCATAGGACGCACCTGATCATAGAACACACCTAGTTTTTAGAGGAGGAAAACAAGAAAAAAATATTTTGCTTTCTTGAATTGTCCTAGGCATGCATAGCAGCCAACTCCTAGAGGCCTAGGTGCCTTTGCGCCCGCCCCCATTAAATATTTGAGGAAGCTTCTTTTGCAAAGGAGGAAAGCTCCATTTTTTAAGGATCAGCTCAAACTTGTGCATCTTTTTTTGCAAAGGGGGAAAGCTCCATTTTTTAGGATCAACTCAAAGTTGCTGAGTTTCCTTGCAAAGGGGGAAAATCCTGTTTTTATGGGGTTCTACTCACAGTTCTGCAGCTTCTCTAGGAAAGCTTCTACACTTTCCAGACAGATAATCTAATCAGTCAGTCACTTGCATAGCTGCCAAGTTATCCCTTTTTTAAAGGGAAATTCCATTATGTTGAATAGGCTTCCTCGCGAGAAAAGGGAAAACTTGGCAGCTATGGTCACTTGTCTCCCTCTGCAGACAACAATTTAAGCCTAGGCAAGGGGCCAGGAGGGGCCGGAAGGGAGCTAGCTCCCTCTCCCCAATCTCTTGCAATCAGCTGCTGAGCGGATTCCTTTCAACTGGCTCATTCCCTCTTGTTAGCCTTTAGCACTTTCTTTATATTAAAAAAAGCACGATCTGCTTTTCGCCCCTGGGCAATCCGGCTCCAGGGACCACGCATTCGCTCCATAAGACGCACGAACATTCCTCTTACTTTTGAGGAGGAAAAAAATGTGTCTTATGGAATGAAAAATGCCTCATAGGAGCCTATACAACACAAAACACTGTCACTGTATGTAGGTTTTATTTGTTTTTTATCTTATATTTTGGAAATATACATCCAGTTTTATTTTCCTTTAAAAATTTTTTTGTGGCCCCCAAGAGAGTGGGGCCCTAAGCTATAGCTTGTTTAGCTTATATGTAAATCCAGCACTGCTTGTGGACAGCTGGTAATAATAATAATAATAATAATAATAATAATAATAATAATAATAATAATATTTTATTTATACTCCGCCCTCCCCAGTCAAAACCGGGCTCAGGGCGGCTAACACCAATAAAATTACAATAAAACATAAAAAGCAATTAATTAAAATACAATATTAAAATTTAAAATGCAGCCTCATTTTAAGTAGTCCATAAATCCAAACCATGAGGGAGGAGAAAAAAACCAGGGGTCAGACTAACATGCCAAGATAAGAACTCGAAAAGAGAACATTTTCTGACATACAAAGAAGCAGCTGCCGCCACCAGCAGCTGCATTCATAAGAAACTTGCAACACTGAGAATGCTAAAGAAAAAGTTTTATAATGACAATAGGGAGCACTCATTCAACAACAACAACAACAACAACAGTGCAATCTTATATATGTCCACTCCTATTATTCTTTTTTATGAGTAAGCTCAACGTGTTCAATGGGACTTACTCTCGGGTGAGTGTGAGTAGGATTGTAGACTTAAGGTCTGTCCAGTTGTATTAGCAGGATCAGAATTAGTGGAGTTCATACAACAATGCTAAACGCAGGTGTAGATGTGTCACTGGTTGGGTGTAACTGTCTCCTTGTAACATCCTCCTGGGTGTTACAATGACTCCGTCTCCCAAGAAATGCTGGTTGGGCATGACGCAAGCTGTTGGATGCGAGACACAAAGAGGAGAGTTCTGCCAGCATTTGTTGGACTTGTACTTCAGCAGGCCTAAGTCAATTTGCAGGGAGTGTTTTGCAATGTGTCCTAACTGCAGTCCAAGACCACATTTGATTTGTTATCATACACACTGAAATTTCGAGTCTGTCGCTTGGCTTCATGCCACCGTAGTAAAGTTTAATTTATGGCTGTCAGTAGAACAACAAAAGAAGACTCAGTTGTAATAACGTGTCTACTCGAGAGAGACTAAACAATCCTTGAGTACTTGTGCAGGGACAGAAAGAAGAAGCGGGGACATTTCTGCGAACACACGAACCTTCGTACCACGTCAAACACAAATTTTGTTCTTCTTGTTGAAGGTATGCTCCGGCTTACAGCCTATGTAAACTTAATGTACTAAGTTGGGCTCAGTGCCCTTTTCTCTCCCCTGTTTAAAAAAATAGTAGTTAGTAATACTTTTTGTAATCTTGTTACACACATACAGCAGTGGCGGGAACTGTAGGGGAACAGTTAGGGCCAGAGGTGCCGTCTTGTGAACATGCTGGAGCCCTCCTGCCTTCTACCCAAAGCTAGACGAGCTTTGGGAAGGTTGTGGAAGGGCTATTAGACCCTTTGGAGCATCGTGCCTCCCTCCCTAAGCTGGGCAGAATCTTCCTGGGCGTTGGGAAGAAGGCCAGCCTCCCTAACCTAGCCTCCCTGGCCCACTGACTGCACACCACTGACATACAGCCAGATTTAATTTGAGGTTATATGTTGCTTGAGCAGCTTTCTTTGCACAGCTCCCTATCTAGATGAGGAACGGGGAAGAGCCACAGAGCAATAGGAGATCATTTGCTTTGCATGCAGATGCAATCCCCTGGCATCTCCAGGTAGGGTTAGGAATGTCTCTGAAACCCTGCAGAGCTGCTGCCAGTCAATGTAGATTCTGCTGAATTAGACAGACCAACGGTCTATTTTTTAGTCTAAGGCAGCTCCCTATGTTCCTACACATGAAGGTGGTCACTTCAATGCAGTTTCCCAGCTCCATGCAGGAGCCAGTACTATGGGCCTGTAGCCCTTTACAAAAACAAACTGCAGCTCTATTCACCAGATATATGGTATGCAGAAGGGAGTAGATGAATGGTGTCTCTGAAATTTTTTACATATCACTTGGGAAGACAGGCAAACTAATGCCAGCATACTGGAAAAAGCAAAGATCACCAGTGTCAAGGCAGTGAATCTTCAACATCACCTTCTTTGGACTGGTCATGTTGGACTGGATGCCTGGTTATCATCTTCCAAAGCAACTGCTCTATTCAAACAAAAACGGAAAGTGTAATGCTGGTGGTCAACAAAAGAGGTTCAAATATTCTCTCAACGCAAATCTAAAAAAAAAAAAGTAGTATAAACACCGACAAATGGAAAACACTGGCCTGAGAGCGCTCCAGTTGGAGAACAGCCTTTACCAAAGGTGTCATGGGCTTTGAAGACACTCGAACTCAGGATGCAAGGGAGAAACGTGAAAAGAGGAAGGCACGCTTGGCAAATCCACACCGTGATCAACTCCCTCCCGGAAACCTATGTCTCCACTGCTGAAAGACGTGTGGATCCAGAATTGGCCTCCACAGTCACTTACGGACTCACTGTTAAAACCATGTTTATGGAAAGCAATCTTACAAGTGATTGCCGAAGAAGAAGGTATGCAAAGGGGAGTGGATGAACTCAGTCCCACTCTCCCTTCCATTCCAGTTACTTAATTTAAAACAGAGGTGGGAGACCTGTGTGGTCTTCAAGATGTTCCTGGACCATGGCTCCATCATCATCATGGTGACGTCAGGTAGCTCACAGTTGGGCAGTCCTGTTTTCTACCTTGGTTTAGAGAGTCAGGCCAAAACTGCAGGACCTTGGATAGCTCCAATAATTTTCTCCACCATTTTTGGGGTGATGGGTGTCATTTCTCCACCTCCCCTCCAACGCTTCACAATGATGCCACTGCCTTAGGAAGGAAGGGAGAAGACATGCTGTTGCCGTGGCAAATGGTAAACCCTATCTGGAAGCTGTTGGAGAATTTCTGCTCCCCTCGGTGAAATCCTCCCCACTCGCAATTTTTTCTGTGCACAAATGGGATGGAGAACTTCAAGAATCCGTCTTGAGCCAGGAAAACTGTGGATTCAGTACAGTAATTCAGTTCCTTGATGCAAGAAGCCCCTTTTTTGCCAGAGACAGTGGTCAACATTTCAGTATCCTGCATAGGACTCCCAACTTCCCTCCTCCCTGCTTTCCAGGCCTCTTTCTCAAAATAGGATTGTCTCATTGCTGTGAAGTCAGGAAAAGCTGTAAAGTGACTGGCTAAAATTCCCAGGTGTCAAAAATGGAAAACGAGCGAGGTCCCAACCAAAGAATAATGGCAACTTAAGTTGAGAGAATATGCACAACTTGCAGAATTAACATAAAGAATAAGAGAACAGGAAGAACATGTGTTTAAAGAAGATTGGAAAACGTTTATTGAGTATATGGGAAATAACTGTGCACAGCTGAAAAATGCTGGAAGCATTAAGATAAATTCAACAGTAAATAAGTTTTGATGGATGCAATAATGGAATACTGAATGGTATAGTTTTGGTAAAATATGCAGGGATTTATGATAGGTAAAATGAAGCATGAAAAGAGAAGAATGGAAGTAATTGATATCTTAAGAATGTAAAAATGAGTATTTTAAATTGTACAACAGAACATTTAGTAAAAATTATATATATATAAATAAAGTGTAGCAATATCCAGACCCCAACAGCAATATTGTCCTCATACAATACCTATCATTATAACAACATCTTGCTCCTCTCAGTTTGTTGTTACAATGATAAGGGTTTGTCTTCAAAGAATGCTTATCATTATAACAACATGTTGTTCCCCTCATGGAGTCAGAACAATTTACGGAGTGCACTGACTTCATTTTTTTTTGTTTCCTAATAACTAGCCAGGGATAAACATAAAGGATGTTTAAAAAATATTGCACCTTCAATTAATCTTTCTGATTGTTGTTGTTTAGTCGTTTAGTCGTGTCCGACTCTTCATGACCCCATGGACCAGAGCATGCCAGGCACTCTTTCTGATATTTTCTCCCAAATCTAATCACTATTATTATTATTATTATTATTATTATTATTATTACTGCTGCTGCTGCTGCTACTACTACTGCTACATATATTTGTTTTTACTCAACCTCCCCCCCCCCCAGGACTCAAGGCAGCTTACAGATTAAAATAAGAACAGTTAAGGGGGGGAGGGGATCAATCATTAGAAAATCAATCAAACATTGATAGAATTGAACTGTATACATATATCTAAGATCTGTTTAAAACATACAAATAATTGCAATAAAAACAGCACGGTACCACCCATTAAAGCAGTCAATTGCTCAAAGCTGTCGGAACAAGGAAGTCTCCATCTGCCAGTAGAAGGACAGCAAAGAGGAGGCTAGTTTAGCTTCTCTAGGTAGAGAGTTCCAAGGCCTGGAAACAGCCACCAAGGAGGCCCTTTCTTGTGTCCCCACTAAGCAGGACTGTGAGGGTGGTGGAACTGATGGAAGGGCCTCCCCCGAAGATCTCAAAACCTGGGCAGGTTTGTGTAAGGGCATGTGGTCTTTCAGATAACTTGGATCCAAGCCTAAGCCAGCCAGGAAGCCTCACCAGGAGCCTCCTGGACTTATGCTGTTATGCTTATAACTTTATTCTAACAAGACTCCCATCCCAGGCCTCAGACTAGCTCTTCACAGGCCTGCTTGGACCTAAGCCGTCAATCCAGGACAGGATTATCCATTAAGCAAAAGGAGCCCATGCCCATCAAGTGAAGTGGGACACCACAGAATTCTTCAATTGCTGGATTTACCATGAATAAAGGTAAAGGTAAAGGGACCCCTGACCATTAGGTCCAGTCGTGGACAACTCTGGGGCTGCAGCGCTCATCTCGCTTTATTGGCCGAGGGAGCGGGCGTACAGCTTCCAGGCCATGTGGCCAGCATAACTAAGTAGCTTCTGGCGAACCAGAGGAGCGCACGGAAACGCCGTTTACCTTCCCGCCGGAGTGGTACCTATTTATCTACTTGCACTTTGACGTGTTTTCGAACTGCTAGGTGGGCAGGAGCTGGGATCGAGCAACAGGAGCTCACCCCGCCGAGAGGATTTGAACCGCTGACCTTCTGATCAGCAAGCCCTAGGCTCTGTGGTTTAACCCACAGCGCCACCCGCATCCTGTTTTACCATGAATACCATGAATGAAAGAAATTATGGAGAATTATGGAGAAAGCTAGAGAGTTCCAGAAAAACGTCTACTTCTGCTTCATTGAATATGCAAAAGCCTTTGACTGTGTCGACCACAGCAAACTATGGCAAGTTCTTAAAGAAATGGGAGTGCCTGATCACCTCATCTGTCTCCTGAGAAATCTCTATGTGGGACAAGAAGCTACAGTTAGAACTGGATATGGAACAACTGAGTGGTTCAAAATTGGGAAAGGAGTACGACAAGGTTGTATATTGTCTCCCTGCTTATTTAACTTATATGCAGAATTCATCATGCGAAAGGCAGGACTAGATGAATCCCAAGCCGGAATTAAGATTGCCGGAAGAAATATCAACAACCTCAGATATGCAGATGACACAACCTTGATGGCAGAAAGCGAGGAGGAATTAAAGAACCTTTTAATGAGGGTGAAAGAGGAGAGCGCAAAATATGGTCTGAAGCTCAACATCAAAAAAACCAAGATCATGGCCACTGGTCCCATCACCTCCTGGCAAATAGAAGGGGAAGAAATGGAGGCAGTGAGAGATTTCACCTTCTTGGGCTCCTTGATCACTGCAGATGGTGACAGCAGTCATGAAATTAAAAGACGCCTGCTTCTTGGGAGAAAAGCAATGACTAACCTAGACAGCATCTTAAAAAGCAGAGACATCACCTTGCCGACAAAGGTCCATATAGTTAAAGCTATGGTTTTCCCAGTAGTGATGTATGGAAGTGAGAGCTGGACCATAAAGAAAGCTGATCTCCGAAGAATTGATGCTTTTGAATTATGGTGCTGGAGGAGACTCTTGAGAGTCCCATGGACTGCTAGAAGATCAAACCTATCCATTCTTAAGGAAATCAGCCCTGAGTGCTCCCTGGAAGGACAGATCGTGAAGCTGAGGCTCCAATACTTTGGCCACCTCATGAGAAGAGAAGAATCCTTGGAAAAGACCCTGATGTTGGGAAAGATTGAGGGCACTAGGAGAAGGGGACGTCAGAGGACAAGATGATTGGACAGTGTTCTCGAAGCTACGAACATGAGTTTGACCAAACTGCAGGAGGCAGTGCAAGACAGGAGTGCCTGGCGTGCTATGGTCCATGGGGTCACGAAGAGTCGGACACGACTAAACGACTAAACAACAACAACAACAACAACAACAACATATGCATCGTATGTTCCATGCAACAAAAAAATGTAAAAGCAAGATTCAGGCTGAACTTCACAGAGTAATTGTAGAAGACACCATCATCATCACCATCATCATCATTTATTCCCCACCCACCTGGCTGGGTTTCCCCAGCCACTCTGGGCAGCTCCCAACAGAATATTAAAAACATGATAAAAACCAAGCAGAGGGCCTTCTCAGTAGTGGCTCCCGCCCTGTGGAAAGCCCTCCCATCAGATGTCAAAGAAATAAACAACTATCTGATTTTTAGAAGACATCTGAAGGCAGCCCTGTTGGGGGAAGTTTTTAATGTTTGATGCTTTATCGTGTTTTTAATATTCTGTTGGGAGCCACCCAGTGTGGCTGGGGTATAAATAATAAATCTTCATAATAATGAATGTGTTTAATCCTTTTTTAAAGCCATCCAAGTTGGTGCCCGTCACTACAGCTTGTGGTAGCCAATTCCATATGCACTGTGTGAAGCAGTAACTTCCTCTTGCCTGTCCTGAATCTCCCAATACTTAAGTTCATGCGCCCTTGCAATGGATGGAGCCATGTGCAGTATGAAGCAATATCACTGAAAACTGATGGGATTGCTAAGATGATATGGGTCCACTTGGACCTTCGTTGATGACGGGGGTTTCTCTCCATGTCTGTTGGAGGCTTTCCCAACCCAGCATCATAAGTTTTGTGGAAGCAAATCTCCTTGAACTTTAGCTGCGCTGTTCGGTAAATATATTTGTCCTTGTTTTGTTAGTACAGCTCTGTTTCTCTCAAAGCTCAGTGTAAGGGTCTTTGATCATCCTTGGTGAGTCAGAAAACATAGTATGATCCATACATCTGACATTTCCCTCTCTCCTCCACGGCAACGAGATTCTGAGAATTGTTGACAATTCTTTATTTTGCAGTGTCACGGCGAGCCAAAACAAGCAGAGGGAAGACACCGCTTCCAGGAATGAGAGAATATTTCTTTCTTTCTTCTCTTTGTGCAATACCTCTGAGGGTACTGGCTGATGCTAATAGGCCTCCCAGGTAACAGCTCTTTATTGCTTAGCTGTAATTGGAAGCTCCATTACGGCTGATCAAAAATCATTTAAGTGGTTTGCATAAGGTTTGCGATGAAATATGAGGGGAAATGCCAATTCTCAAAATAGCCTGCTTTTTATTATTTGTTAAGTAAGGGTTCTAAGGGACGCGGTTAAACCACAGAGCCTAGGGCTTAGTAGTTCGAAAGCACGTCAAAGTGCAAGTAGATAAATAGGTACCGCTCTGGCAGGAAGGTAAACGGCGTTTCCGTGTGCTGCTTTGGTTCGCCAGAAGAGGCTTTGTCATGCTGGCCACATGACCTGGAAGCTGTATGCCGGCTCCCTCTGCCAGTAAAGCGAGATGAGTGCCACAACCCCAGAGTCGGTCACAACTGGACTTAATACTCAGGGGTCCCTTTACCTTAAGGGTTCTAAGGCCCCGTTCGTCTGATTAAATTGTGTGTGCATCTTCATGAAACAGAATTCAACAAGAAAAAGAGAGCTGCTTTCCTTTTGGGAATCATAGCAACAGAACTACCCAAACTGTATAGAAATTTATTCATGTATGTGACTATAGTGGCACGAATGTTATTTGCCCCAAAATGGAAAGAAGAATGAAAGAAGAATGGATACAAAAACTTAGGGAATATGCAGAAAAGGCGAAACTTACCGGAAAAATAGGAAATCAAGATAGCAAACTTTTTATAAAAGAATTGAAATGGTTTATTGAATATTTACAAACAAACTGTAAACAAATAAGAACATTGGTGGGGTTATTGCAATAACCTGCAGTTTTATAAGAGTATACATTTAAAGTAGATGAATAAATGGTTAAGTTAAGTTAATTTGGAATATGCAGAAAAATATAAAAAAACAAATTGAAGGAACAGTAGAAAGAGGGGGAAGGAAGTCGAGTTTCGAAATGTTAAAACGATTGTAAAGTTATTGAAATGTATAAAAGTATAATGGAGAGAGAGAGAGAGAGAGAGAGAGAGAGAGAGAGAGAGAGAGAGAGAGAGAGAGAGAGAGAGAGAGAGGGCTGCATAAAGTGTCCCACATCGTCATGTCAAAAGCTTCCTTGTTTTCCCATTTTGGTAACCTTTAATAACCAAAAGAAATAGCAGTTTGAAAAGGGTGTTGTGCAAGGAAGTAGAATACAGCAGG
The DNA here is from genome assembly GCF_963506605.1 of Zootoca vivipara. NCBI lineage: Eukaryota > Metazoa > Chordata > Lepidosauria > Squamata > Lacertidae > Zootoca > Zootoca vivipara. The sequence goes on along the minus strand of NC_083276.1, from coordinate 118,226,336 downwards.
AATGAGAATGTGACCTTTCGGCTGGGCAGCATTAAAGCATTAAAATATTAAAAACATACAGGATGGGAAGGCGCCAAGCTGCAGGTTTACCTATCTAATCAGCTGCGTCTGTGATAAAGGAGGAAGTGAGCTGAAGGGAGGAACCTGTGGATGCTTGTAATAGTCCCCAAGACTCCAACTTTATGACAGCTTCGTTGTGTCTTTAGGATTCAGGCCAAGCTCAGGCTTAAGGAGGAAATTTAAGTAATCATTACTTACAGGCTTACTTATTCATTACTGGACAGTATATAGGTTCTAAGACAAATACACACATGGTTTTTTCGTGTATTTTTTTCAAAACGTATGGGTGCCATAGGAGCCAACTCCTAGGGGCCAAGGTCCCTTTGCTCCCCCCCCCATAAAATATTGGAGGAGCCAGGCCGCCACCCCCCAAAAAAGTTGATGGGGACTGGCATTCATGTGTGTTGCATCATGTGATCGATTCTGCAGAGTGGGGCTTGCCGGCCTCTACCCCCCACACACACACACAATATTTTATTCAATTTGGCACCCTGCTGGATGCTGTCTGTCATCGACACCCACTACTTCCCTCCAAAGAAAAGGATATAACCTTCTCAATGGTTCATTTGTTTGTTTGAAGGAGCGTTTCCACACCCATTGTTCAGCCCGGACACTGAGGTCCAACTCCAAGGGCCTTCTGGCAGTTCCCTCACTGCAAGAAGCAAAGCTACAGGGAACCAGGCAGAGGGCCTTCTCGGTAGTGGCACCCGCCCTGTGGAATGCCCTCCCATCAGATGTCAAGGAAATAGACAACTATGTGACGTTTAGAAGACATCTGAAGGCAGCCCTGTTTAGGGAAGTTTTTAATGTATTTTTTGTGTTTTAATGTATTTTTAATCCTTTTTGGAAGCCGCCCAAAGTGGCTGGGGAAGCCCAGCCAGATGGGCAGGGAAACCCAGTCAGATTGGCAGGGTGTAAATAATAAATTTTTGTTGTTGTTGTTGCTGTTGCTGCTGTCGTTGTTGTTGTCTGCAAAACAGCTAAGAGCTGCTGTAGTGCAAAGCAGCTGTATTTAGGGTTGCTAAAGAAAGAAAGAAAATTATTAAAGAAAATTTCAGAAACAGACTGGAAAGAGAAGTTGCTGAATTGCAACTCATTACCAAGCTTAAAACCATGGAGAGACCTGGTATGAACAGAGACACAGGATTCTTATCTCATTATACATGATCAAGCTTTCTTTAGCACCTCAGCCCTTGCTTTTTCCTGCAAGACCAATTGCAGTCATTAACAGTCATCAACAGGTTTACCACTCCTATCAGCCCATCACCCATTCCCATCACCCCACCCCCCACCCTCTGACTATACATAAGGGTCTGGTGACTTCTGTTTCAGTGTATCTGAAGAAGTGTGCATGCACACGAAAGCTCATACCAATGACAAATTTAGTTGGTCTCTAAGGTGCTGCTTGAAGGATTTTTTTGATTTTTTTTCCCGACTACGTCAGACCAACACGGCTACCTACCTGTAAATTGAATTTTCTGTAAGACTCACCATCGCCATCTAGTATCATATTGCACTTAAAACACACTTAAAATGTTTTATTTGCAGCCATGTAGCTGAGTCTGAGGTCATAAATTAGAATTGACTAATAAGAACAAATATTCCCGTGAAATTTCACGGGCTTCTACTTATACGAATATATTCCTATCATTAACATTAACTGCCCACCACTGTCAATATGGGGCACTCATAATAGGTACGTGTGAAAACCGCTCACGTTGGATTTAATTGAATAATTGTTTTTCTCATTAAAGCATGTCTGGTATTTATATAGGCTTGCTTAAACAAGCAAGCTGATCCACCATGAAAGGAAATCATTACTCATAATTAGAACAGCAGCTCAATAAATCTGAGGTTTCTGTTTAGGAGAGCCTTTGCAATTTTAACAGGTCTAAATGGAAGTGCCCTCATTTATGTGCAAGCAAAGGACACTTGATTCGTAAGGGGGAAGTGACTGATTAGCGTTGATGAAGATTATGTTTCTTGCACAAAAGCACTTTTGCCTGCCTCCCTGTAACCATAGCAAAGGAAGGCAACAATTAAGAAGAAATTGTAGATGGCAATGATGAGAGAATGAAGTCGACTGAATCTCACGCATACAAACGAATTTTGCGATGCAGCGGTCCAACCAGCATGAGCAAAAATGCATATCTTGGGGGAAAGTGTGTGTAAACGGCACATATTAGTGCAAATAACACACAAGAATGCATTATGTTCGAGCAAGTTGCCTTTAAAATGTGCATACTAGTTAAAACCACCATACAAAAACGTGTTGATTTGGAGAAATTGGAATGACAATGCTCCTAAGTTTTCGTGAAGATTTTTTCTAAAAAATCATGAACTGCTGCAAAAATGTGGAGAACTGAATTGAAGACTGAAGAACAGAAGCTGGGAGAACAGAGATGGACACATTCATCCAACCCTACTCTCCACAGGTCAGAGTAGTGTGAGAAGTGTGAATGTCAGGCTTCCGGGAATCAGAGCTCTCCCAGGGTGGCAGCCAAGAAGAAGATAAACAAGAAGAGTTCTTACCAGTCTTTTATTCAAAATTCACAGAGAGAGAGATGTAGAAATGCGGTCTCTCCTAGATAATGGTGTTGCTCCGAGTAAAGTCCCACCCCCTCTGTCTCTCCTATTGTACGTCATCCCTGAAGCAACTGATCTGTGCTTTCTGCCTCTGAGTTTTCTGTTCTGCTACTCTCAATGCACACCGGGTCCTAGGAGAAGGGGGGTTGAGTATGCTTTCTAAAGACACTGACATAGCTGCCAAGTTTTCCCTTTTCTCGCGAGGAAGCCTATTCAGCATAATGGAAAATCCCTTAAAAAAAGGGATAACTTGGCAGCTATGCACTGAGTCTGTCAGCTGTCTCCCCCCCCCCCCGGTGCTTCTTCTCCCTGCTGCTCCTCTCCCAATATTTCCCAGCTTCTCCCCTCTGTAGACTCTGAACCTTCTGCAAACCATGGTTGTAAATCTATACTGTCTCCCTCTTCTCTGGGAAGTGCAGAAGAAGGTGGGCAGACTCCACCATTCCTCTTCAGACCCGTCCCTGACAAAGATAAAGCTTTCCCATTTAGCTCTATAGATGAGCAACTCTGCACATACAAAGAGATGATTATATGGGGCTACCTTGACAATGATGTGACTGGCAGACCTCACAGAAGCTAAATGTGCCCCCCTCACCATGTATATGAAGTTCCAAGGTCAGAGCTATTGATTTGAAGTAAATCGTGCCTTTTCCACATGTCAGGTTTCAGATTCAGATATGGCTTGAGAACGAAACATGCCTCATGAAGTTATATTTGCATTTCATTGTTTTATGTGTTCTTTTCCTCTCCTGTTCATTTTCCGGGACTTGCTATATTTGAAGGAAAGCAGAATCATCTTAGATGAGCATTCTGTGCACCTGACTTAAGTCATTCTACTGTTTGGCTTTGAGAATTGGTTGCTATGTGCATTATTTTTTTAAAAAAAAATTATACACATGATATTAGGAGGGGAATGGCAATGGGGTCAGATGAGCTTTTTACAAACAAAAATGTCATTTCCATGAAAATGGGAAAACTAGAAGCCAATGGAAAATGGGTGCCAGATTTGGCTGACACTTCTGTGATGTCATTCACTGGTTTTCTTTTCAGCTTGGCAGAACAGAAAGCTCAAATTAACTCAGAAAACCTTTTGCCATTTTGTCCAAAACAGATTTCTCAACCCACCCCTTCCAGGCTTCTCTGGATTTAAATGGCCAACCGTGCAATTCTATACATATCTACGCAGAAGTAAGCTCCGTTGAATTCAATTGGACTAGGTATAATCCTAACTACATCTACTCAGAAGTGAGTCCTGTTCCGTTCAGTGGCAGTTAGGGTTAGGATTACAGCCGTACTCCCCGTAAGTGTGTACAGTGGAATCTCGGTTTATGAACACCTCGGTTTATGAATTTTCGGTTTATGAACGCTGCGGACCCATCTGGAACGGATTAATCCACTTTCCATTACTTTCAATGGGAAAGTTCCCTTCAGTTTATGAACGCTTCAGTTTATGAACAGACTTCCGGAACCAATTACACCCATGCTTTGGGTTAAGTATGCTTCAGGTTGAGTACTCCGCGGACCCGTCTGGAACGGATTAATCCACTTTCCATTACTTTCAATGGGAAAGTTCGCTTCAGTTTATGAACGCTTCAGTTTATGAACAGACTTCCGGAACCAATTACACCCATGCTTTGGGTTAAGTATGCTTCAGGTTGAGTACTCCGCGGACCCGTCTGGAACGGATTAATCCACTTTCCATTACTTTCAATGGGAAAGTTCGCTTCAGTTTATGAACGCTTCAGTTTATGAACAGACTTCCGGAACCAATTGTGTTAATAAACCGAGGTACCACTGTATTGTTGAATTTTCAGCCAAAAATAGAAAGACAGCAACTATTCTGTAACATGAGTAAGCCACTGTGTGCCATTGAGCAACCTTTAAAGGGACAAGATTTTTATTCTGCAACTACAGATATAAAAAGCAGACAGTGGGGACTGGGAGGCAGTGTTTAGAAACAGAATTATCCCAGTCAGTTTAAAAAATAGAATCTCTTTAAATAAAGAAACAAAATTCAAGCTTGCAACTTTCCAAACGTTTATAAAATCTGTCTGACTAGCTTTTTTATTAATCCTGTGCAGAACTTTATTATTCTGCATTGGGGAATATCCAAACACACTCACCGCTTCCCTGAGCAGTGAGAAGCCAAGGAGCCATACTCAAAGATTTAGCTACTTTTGAATGAGAAAGAGCACAATGGAAGTGGCTGTTTCCTTAAAATACGCAGCCGATCGATTAACCATTTTCATTCCTTATCAGGGGTTGAGAAAACTCTTTCTGGCATCCTCTCTAGGCAAACCCATGCCAGCGGTGGATACTGTCAGAGGCAAAAGTCTGCAGAACAATTAAGGTAAGTTTTACCTTTGACTGGTTTCTACACGCATTCCCCTCTGTAACAAATGCATGGGAAGAGAAGTACCTGCAGGTGGTTTTTCCCCCCATGAATTTCGGGTTAAGCCTTTTGTGGAAAGACAACAGTTGTTGTTGTTGTTGGCATCTGTCTGTCTCGAGAAACAATGGGATGTGTCTCTGGGGGCCAAGCCAAGCCACTGTGTTAGCAACACCAAAGTGACCTCTACGGGGCGCAAGTCTAGGCAGTGTTTATGGAGGTCCTGGGCTGCTCAGAAGACAAGACTCCTCTCCCTGGTCTCGCTGATGTGGTCCAAAGGAAAGCAGAGCAATATGTTTGGCACTAGCTTGCCTGCAGGAGTTGCCACCGGAAGGAGGCACTCCAATCTGGATTTGTGTATGGTTTACTCCTTGGCCTTTTCTTATCCCAAATATATCTTGAAAGGTTTAGGGTCAGAGTTTTCCTTTTCCTAGATAGGCTACCTTCCCAGGTTGACGAGCCCCATTTGCCCCTCGCTTCCCTCTACAGCACGTGCAAAAAACGCCTTCTTGACCAATGGGCCCACTATTAGTCTCATTCTCTCAATCCAACAGAGCCTGTCTTGTCCTGCAGGGGAAGTCCCTGACTCACTGAGGGCATGACACTCATTGGCCACCCTTACCTGGTTTAACCAGTCAGTCTATGCCAGGGGTCCCCAGACTTACCCGGCTTTGGGCCGGTGCCCGCCGTGCCAATCGTGCGGCGGGCCGGAGTGCAGGGGAGTGCGCGCCCGTGTGCATGCGCGCACACACTTACTGGTGCGGTGGTGTGCTTCCAGGTCGGAAAAATCACCGAAAATCGTTTGTGCGCATGCGTATGGGCCTCCCCCGACCCGGAAGTGCACCAGAAATGACCTCTTCTGGGTCGGGAGAGGCCCATACGCATGCGCACAAACGATTTTCGGCGCTTTTTTCGATCTGGAAGTGTGCCGCCGTGCTGCGCGGCGTAATAGCGGGCAGCAGCAGCGGGCGGTGGGGGTCATCACGGGCCGGATTGGGAGGCCAATTGGGCCGCATCTGGCCCGCGGACCGTAGTCTGAGGACCCTTGGTCTATGCAATTTCCTGGGGTGTGGCCGCTGTCGCATGTCGACAGCTTCTAGAATTTAAATGTGGCTCCTAGAATGTCAATAATAATAATAATAATAATAATAATAATAATAATAATAATACACTGAAACAGAGTTTGGTTCCTATACAATAAGAATCTCACTTGGTGCTGTTTACTATTATTTTCTAATGGATTATTGAATTTTGCTTTATTTGATATAAGTTGACTTTTTTGTATCGGATCAGATTGTTATTATTAATGAATGACATTTTATTATGTTGTTACATGTGCTAGAAGCCTCCCAGAGTGGAGCAACCCAGCCAGATGGGTGGGGTATAAATAATAAAATTATTATAGTTGTCAGATTATTATTGGTCAAATTCCTGAATTGTGAAAATATTGTACCCCACATTGTTTTGATGCAGGTGCTGCCTCTAATTGAAGAGACATTTTGTCTTACTGCGTTTGCTATCTGTCTTTTCCAGCTGCGCCCCTAGACTTGAGGGATGAATTTGCATTCCGGTTGTCACTAGTGAGCTAGAAAATGTAGTAAAATGAGGAGATCAATCCAGCAAAGACGAACGCTGTCACAGCTCAGGCTCTTACTGCAGCTGACAGAAATGTAATTAATCGAATGTTAGGAATCTAAGAGCTAAAGCAGACATCACACAGCAGAGGCATTCAACCTTCTCCCAAAGGGACTGGGTTTCGTTTCGTTGTTTTTAATGAAAAGAGCCAATGGGTGGCTCCCGGTTTGAAAAGAGGAGCAGCAGGGAAGGGTGGCTGCTTAACTCTTTCTTCTTCAGATATAATTCACTTACAAACACAACTTCTTTTCCATGCATGGGGGAAATATACAGGGTGTGTGATTTAAACAGTCTCAGTCTCCCTCTCCCCTTGCCATCACACACTCTTGTTAGCACACTCAGACAGTTGATTTTTATTTTATTTTTATTTTATTTTTATTTTATTTAAGTCGAGAAGGGACCCAGGTGGTGCTGTGGGTTAAACCACAGAGTCTAGGGCTTGCTGATCAGAAGGTCGGCGGTTCGAATCCCTGCAACGGAGTGAGCTCCCGTTGCTCGGTCCCAGCTCCTGCCCACCTAGCAGTTCGAAAGCACATCAAAGTGCAAGTAGATAAATAGGGACCGCTCCGGCGGGAAGGTAAACGGCGTTTCTGTGCGCTGCTCTGGTTCGCCAGAAGCAGCTTTGTCATGCTGGCCACATGACCCGGAAGCTGTCTGCGGACAAACGCCGGTTCCCTCGGCCTATAGAGCGAGATGAGCACCGCAACCCCAGAGTCGGACACGACTGGACCTGTTGGTCAGGGGCCCCTTTACCTTTAAGTCGAGTGGTGGTTAGATACAGCTGCAAGGCTGCTAATTAGGACAGATGAGTAGAGTCAACTCCTCCGGCTGCTGATCCATTTCTAAGGACAATTCGGTCCAAGAACAAGAGCTGGTGCTTGCCTTCAAAGCCCTCAATAGTTTGGGACTGGGACACCTGAATAGTTTGGGACTGGGATACCTGAAGCAGGACAGCGCGCTCTCTCTGAAGGACCTGCCTGAATACTAGGGAAGGGGGAGGAATTTGGTTCACAGGGCGGCCCTCTCTAACTCACACCTCCTGGGACACAAACCAAAATGCAGGTATCCTTCCTGCTCCTTCTGAATTTTGCGGTGCAGTCTTCCCCCAAAAAAAACTGCACAGAGAAATGCATATATTAGGGGAAAGTGTGCATAAAAAATTCATGTATTAGCTACAATAACATACAATAATGTCAGAGACCATTGCTTGCAAATAAAAAGTGCATATTGGGAGAAAATGGTGAATTTTCACAAGGATTTTTTTTAATGCGAATTTCTAGCTAAATTAATGGAGTGCCTACATTGCTAATATACTCCTTATGCAGCTTTGAGTAATATAAAGGTAAAGGTAAAGGGACCCCTGACCATTAGGTCCAGTCGTGACCGACTCTGGGGTTGCGCGCTCATCTCGCATTATTGGCCAAGGGAGCCGGCGTACAGCTTCCAGGTCATGTGGCCAGCATGACAGAGCCGCTTCTGGCAAACCAGAGCAGCACATGGAAACGCCGTTTACCTTCCCGCTGTAGCGGTTCTTATTTATCTACTTGCATTTTGACGTACTTTCGAACTGCTAGGTTGGCAGGAGCTGGGACCAAGCAACGGGAGCTCACCCCGTCACAGGGATTCGAACCGCCGACCTTCTGATCAACAAGCCCTAGGCTTTTTGGGAGCCCCCCCAAAAGAGGCATTGTGGGGGGGGAGGGATCATTGGATGGAAAATGAGAAAGGAGGAGGGATGCAGAGAATGCACACCGGGGGAGGAAGGGTGGGAGCTAAAACTGATTTTGTTCTGGGGGGCTGGATCGAGCAGTGGTGATAGTCAGGTGCCAAGAGCTGGCTGCCTGTCTCTCGATCCCCCCTCACTTTTTCCTTTTCTCTCTCTCCCTCTCCCTATACTTGCACACTCACATGCACGCACACAAACAGCACAAAAACACACAGGCTGGCATACACAGGGCGCCCCCTTGGCCTGATCCCGCATGACCAGGATCCTAGGACTGACAGGACCTGGAGTCCTAGAACATGTTTCCTACAGGTTTCCTATCCATCACTTCTAAGTCCGATAAAGTCCTGATCATTAGAATTCATTGGAAGTCATTGTTGCCAATCATGACAGTCATGGCCCAAAGCAAACTGACATGAAAATGCAGAATGATGTTCTGAATTTGATCATTTAAACCAGGTTTTCTTAGAGCACAATCCTAACCTCCACGTTGGAAGGGCTTTGCAGGTTTACATCACCGTGGTGTAATGGTTAAGAGTGGTGGACTTATAATCTGGTGAACCGGGTTCGCTTCCCTGCTCCTCCACATGCAGCTGCTGGGTGACCTTGGGCTAGTCACACTTCTCTGAAGTCTCTCAGCCTCACTCACCTCACAGAGTGTTTGTGGTGGGGGAGGAAGGGAAAAGGAGATTGTTGGCCGCTTTGAGGCTCCTTAATGGGAGTGAAAGAAGGGATATCAACTCCAAACTCTTCTTCTTCTTACCATAAGGATGGCCGCGGCAGAAAGGAGGGGGTGGGATGGCCTACACAATTGGACAGCAACCAACGATGCAGGATTCAGGGATCTTGGGCTGGCCCAGCCCCATCCTATCCCCTCCCTTCAAATACCCCATTTGAGGGCTTCCCAGTGGCTCTGACCAGCAGATTTCCTGCCTGCCCATATGTCTGGCAGCTGGGGGGAGTTGAGCACAGGGACACCTCGGCCTATTCCAACCCCGCTATCCCAGCGTGGCCAAAGGGGTTTTCTTTTGATTGTCCTGTTAGTCATTGAATGTTGAACAATGGGACAAACAAAAAGTCTGCAAACATCTGGAAAGACTAAGGGGAAGAACAGGAGACAATTATGCTAATGATGCTAGAACAGACAAATGTTTTACACATAGGATGAGAAAGGATACTGGCTTCCACCAGGGTCTATGTTTTGGCAAAGGGTACACACAGCGGAAGCAGATGTTAGCACTGTCATTAGCTGTCCTTCAAGCTTACATACAGGCTGCAGTTTGGGGAATGGGAATGCACCTTGGTAGGGCTTTTCTTCCTGTCCACATGTTTTGCTTTATAGAGGAAAAGGTGAAAGGGGAAGACTCTTCCGTAATGGCTTTCTACACCGTGCGGTTTTTCAGGAGTACTGTTTCCTCTCTATGTGTAGTCTCAGGGCAAAGGGCAGCAACATTTAATCAATTGAATGTAACTACCCTTTAAAAGCTTTCCAGTTGCAGGTAGTTCTCTCTCTCTCAGAATTAAGGCTGAAATCCAGTGCATGCTCCTGAAGGAACAAGGCTGCGAAGGACTTGCCCACAAATTTATTAACAGCTGCACGGGTTATGATAGCTAGGAAGCGTAAGGGGCAAGCAGAATATAAAATGGAAGGATGGTATAAAGAGGTGTGGGATATAGCTATTAATGATAAATTAACATGTGCTGTTAAGGTAAGATGGGGAATATGCAGGAGAAATGATTTTGAGGAGATATGGAGGGTGTTTGTAGAATCTGTACTGTTAAAACGGAAAGGGGTCAAACCATCGCAAGAGGTGTTTTTTTGGGGGGGGTTGGATAGTTACAATGGAATGGTCTCGGGTGGGGTGCACATTTTTTAGTCTTGTCTATTTATTATTATTATTGGGTCCCAGGTGGTGCTGTGGTTAAACCACTGAGCCTAGGGCTTGCTGATCAGAAGGTCGGCGGTTCGAATCCCTGTGACGGGGTGAGTTCCCGTTGCTTGGTCCCAGCTCCTGCCAACCTAGCAGTTCGAAAGCACATCAAAGTGCAAGTAGATAAATAGGTACCGCTAGTACAGCGGGAAGGTAAACGATGTTTTCGTGTGCTGCTCTGGTTTGCCAGAAGCGGCTATGTCATACTGGCCACATGACCTGGAAGCTATACGCCGGCTCCCTCGGCCAATAATGCAAGATGAGCGCGCAACCCCAGAGTCGGTCACGACTGGACCTAATGGTCAGGGGTCCCTTTACCTTTACCTATTTATTATTATTACTTTGTAAAATGAAAGGAATAAACTCTATTGAATTCAGCGGGACTTCTGAATAAGCACGTAAGATTGCTCTGCCAGTGCTTTTTTCGTGAATTGAAGGTGGAAGTAAAACATTTTCCTGATTTGGATCTCTCTCTTGCATACCCTCCAACATTTTTCCGATGAAAATAAGGAGTGTTTCCGTGCGCTGCTCGGGTTCACCAGAAGCGGCTTAGTCTTGTTGGCCACATGACCCAGAAGCTGTCTGCAGACAAACGCCGGCTCCCTTGGCCTATAGAGCTAAATGAGCGCCGCAACCCCAGAGTCGTCCGCAACTGGACCTAACGGTCAGGGGTACCTTTACCTTTATTCTATAATTATTATTATTATTATTATTATTATTATTATTATTATTATTATTCCATGCCCATCTAACTGGGTTGCCTCAGTCACTAATGGCAGCTTCCAACATATGTAAAAAACATAATAAAACATTCTAAATAAATAAATAAAGCTTATACACAGAACAAACTAAGTTGGTATCTAAGGTGCTACTGGACAATTTTTTAATTTCTTTCGACTGCATCAGACCAACATGGCTACATACCTGAAATAATAAAAAATTAGACATTAAAAACTAAATGTTGTATCTCCTTATCACCTTGTCTTGGGGGTCAGGTAACTCCATACCCTCCAACATGTTTTCAATGAAAATAGGGACATCCTACCATACCCTCCAACATTTCTCTGATGAAAATAGGGACATCCTAAAGAAAAGCGGGACATTCTGGGGCCAAATCAGAAACTGGGATGGCTTCTGTAAATCTAGGACTGTCCCTGGAAAATAGGGACAATTTGACAGTCTAATCTTGGTGCTTATACAGTGGACCCTCGACTTACGAACTTAATCCGTTCTGAATGCACATTCGTAGGTCGAAAAGTTCGGAAGTCAAAACGCGGCTTCCCATAGGAAAAAAAAATATTCAGAAAAATTCGTAAGTCGAAAAATCCACATGTAATAATTTGTAAGTCGAAAAAACTGCATTTAAAGCCGCCAACGATTTCCGTTTGGATGTAGAAAAATTTGTAAGCGAGTGGCCATTTGTCCCGTTCTTAAGTTGAAACCTACGGATGTCGAGTAATTCGTAAGTCGAGGGACCACTGTATGTATGTGCAGACAAATTATTTCTATGGAGCAACTTGAGTGACTTCTTCCTTGCCACAACTATGACGAGAAGACAGGTGACAATCTTTTGTATGCAAAATGACCCAAGTTCCAATCCTGGTTTCTTTGGGCAGGGATGAGACAGACCCCTGGCGAGTCTCCACCAGTCAATATAGACAATACTGAACTCACTGAAAACCTGTGGTTTGGTTCAAGAGAAGCCAGCTCCCTACCTTCTGAGTGAGACAAGGAGTTCTACAGAAATACCCTTGATAAGCATTTCATATTTTTTTACTTCCTGATCTTATTGTGAGTGGCTTGAAAGTATACAGGCACTTTTTTTTCCCCCTTACAGGATACTTTAAAAATAAATCTAGGAAAATCTGTTTCCTCTTATGTATCTAATTTTAGCACTTGGCTTGACACGGCCTTCAATTTCCCATGATATAATCATCAGATATACATTATTTTTAACTTTGCTTGGAGATAGCACTGATCAAGAAGAAAGAGGGAAAGCATTTGCTGTGCTTTCTGTGGTGCTTTTTAACACGTACGAGGCCCTAAATCGCTGCACTTGTTCCATCCTGTGTAGATTAAGTGCAACCTCACAGTAAGCTAACTATGGGTAACTCGCAAGGGAAAGAGAAGTTCCGTCTTGCTCCCCCCCCCCCTCGTGCAGTTTCTGGAGCTGAAAACAAAGATCTACTAAGCACACAGGGACAACTCTGCTGCATAGTTGTTTTCAGTGTACCTGAGCCGAGGCGAGCAGCAAACACACACCTGCAACTGCGTGAACATTCATAGAGGCAGAGTATGTTGCAATTGGGCACTTAAAGGTAAAGGTAGAGGGACCCCTAACCATTAGGTCGAGTTGTGCATGATTCTGGGGTTGCAGCGCTCATCTCGCTCTATTGGCCGAGGGAGCCAGCGTACAGCTTCTGGGTCATGTGACCAGCATGACTGAGCCACTTCTGGTGAACCAGAGCAGTGCATGGAAACGCCGTTTACCTTCCCACCAGAGCGGTACCTATTTGCAAAAAAAGCTGCACAACTTTGAGCTGATCCTGATCCTTTAAAAAATGGAGCTTTCCCCCTTTGCAAAGGAAGCTTCCTCAAATATTTAATGGGGGGGGGGCAAAGGCACCTAGGCCTCTAGGAGTTGGCTGCTATGCCTAGGACAATTGAAGAAAGCAAAATATTTTTTTCTTGTTTTCCTCCTCTAAAAACTAGGTGCGTCCTATGGTCAGGTGCGTCCTATGGAGCGAAAAATACGTTGTGTTGTTTGGCTTGGGTGGCTACCATTTTCTTTGATGTTGTCAGCTAAAGAAGGAATTTCTCTTCAAAGCTGGGCTCACCAGGCTCCAGTCCTGTTTGCTACAGCTGCCCCGCCACTTCCAAGAATTTCCTTGCGTCGGAGAGAACGAAAACCTATCTCTTATTGTAATATTGTACCTATTTTGATGATTCTGGAGTACCGCTTCTGTGTGCTGTATGTCTTGTAATAGCGGGTACATTGTGACGAATACATTCATGTTCCTTTGCTTGCCTGTCTTCGTATGTTGGCCTGAACCCCTGTTTTTTTGGGCTTTTTTATTGGTGTACTGACAGAAGGCAAAGGGCCATTTATATATCACAGATATGGGCAGGTTCAGTGAATACAATACTTTCCCCTTCAGAGGCTGAAAATTCAGTGCTTTTCTAGACTACCATAACAAAAGTAAAGGTAGATAACCTCCCCCCCCCCCGTTAAACCAAGGGGGATTTATACCCAATTTCTCAGCAGCCTAAGCGATCTCAGGCTGTCATGTTTTAATGATTTACGAAACTATCAGCAAGGGTTTGTGAGGAGGTGAGGCCTCTTTTCAAGCAAATCATATCATCTGGGAATAGATGAGGCTCATGGCTGCTCATCCCATAAATGCAGGAAATGGTTGTGTCATCTCAAATGTTCAGGACTTGCTTGTTAAATGGGTGGAACAAGGTCTGCAGAGGAAATCTTTTGAACCTGCATAATTAGTGCTTTTGGGTGGGGATTGGATTAAGGCATTGCTTCATTTGGTTGATCTTTCACCCCTCGCAGCTCGAGCTCAAATATAAGCCAGAGTGATGGAATGGAAAATTCCTTTGAATAGTACACTTGAATTCAACTAATAATCCACATAGCGAGGATGTAGGTAAGGAAAGATGAATGCTAATAGGCATTAGTCTTTATATATGCCTCAAAACTGTAACTGATTTGTTGTTGCTGTTGTTGTTTAGTCATTTAGTCGTCTCCGACTCTTCGTGAACCCATGGACCAGAGCACGCCAGGCACTCCTGTCTTCCACTGCCTCCTGCAGCAAACATAGCAACTATAATCCAGGTAGCCATTCTTACATCTCGCTAATCTCGATTTTCAGGCCGAGGGAGCCAGCGTTTGTCCACAGACAGCTTTCCAGGTCATGTGGCCAGCATGATTAAACCACTTCTGGTGCAATGGGACACCGTGACGGAAACCAGAGTGCATGGGAAAGCCATTTACCTTCCCACTGCAATGGTACCTATTTATCTACTTGCACTGGTGTGCTTTCAAACTGCTAGGTAGGAGGGATTCCCTAAGTCACCTTCCTGGGAACGTCACCCCCTTTCTACTCTATTTTTATTTTATTTGATTTTCCACGCATGTAAAGCTGAATGTGCACAAGTTAAATGTGTGTATCATGTAAAAAAGAAGGTTGTGTGTGCAATGGAGTCTGTTTTGCAGTCAGTACTGCAGAACTGCTGGATGATGTGAACCTCCACTGTATGAATTATTTTTTCACAGGCAATTAAACTTTAAGAAGACTGCAAAGTAATTCTTCTATTTCTTAGAGGCGCTCTCTTCTCTCTCTCTCTCTCTCTCTCTCTCTCTCTCTCTCTCTCTCTCTCTCTCACACACACACACACACACACACATACACACACATACACACACAAACATTGCTCTTATTTCTTAAGGAGAAGCAGATGAATAGCTTCTTTTCGAGTGCCTAAATGTCTCAGGCCTTCCTTTTCCTGTAAATGGCTTCCCTTCTGGAGCCTCACCCTTCACCTCTCCAGTCCGTTCCAAACAAAGGCCACTGCTCAAGGGTGTCCCTTGGCTTGCCTGCCACCGAGACAGTATCCAGGCCTGCATGGGATCAGCTCACAGTATCTCTCGCCAGTCATGTCCTGATATTTAAAAGCACTGCCCCACCCCATTTCCGCCATGCTGCTGGTGCCCTTTCTCCTTGATCATCCTCTCGTGTTCCCCATCCCTTGGTGCACTTATCCTGGCCCCTTTTGCGCTCAGCGTTTGTCCTTGGTCTGAGTGAGATCCTTTCCTTGCTTGCTACCTCCACATTATACAACCCCTCTCACCGTTTCTGCTCCTGCCAAGCTTCCAGGTGCTTATTTGGGTTGTCAGAGATGTGCCTGGAACACTGTGCAAAAGTGGAGGGGGAAGTAGCAGGAGAGAGTAAGAATCAACCCACAACAACAGCTTTGTGAAGGAGAAGGAGAAGGAGAAGGAGAAGGAGAAGGAGAAGGAGAAGAGGAGGAGGAGGAGGAGGAGGAGGAGGAGGAGGAGGAGGAGGAGGAGGAGGAGGAGGAGGAGGAAGAAGAAGAAGAAGAAGAAGAAGAAGAAGAAGAAGAAGAAGAAGAAGAAGAAGAAGAGGAAGAAGAAGAAGAAGAAGAAGAAGAAGAAGAAGAAGAAGAAGAAGAAGAAGAAGAAGAAGAAGAAGAAGAAGAAGAAGAAGAAGCATCTCTTCTAAGATGCATCTTAGCTGCTGAAGTCTTCTTTCATTCTATGACTACTAGTGTTGTGCTAAAATCTCTTCGCAGTTTCTCAAAAGTGTTATTCCCCTGCCCCATTCTCAGGGCACATTAGAATTCCAGTAAACATTTTTGCAGTATTCTCCCACCTCCCTGACTGCTTACTCTTCCCAAACCATCTCCTGGTGTGGGTGCTCATGAAAACCTCAGAGAACAGACCACTGGGAAGATACTGTACTTTGCAGAATGAAAGAAAGGACAGTCACAAACACCCCTTGGGTGTCTCAAAAATAAGGGAAGCATTTGGGGGGGGGGACTCAACCCTTCACCCATGAAGATTTCACTGAATGTTTTTCCTCTCCTTTGATGATGTTTTCAATGAAAACTCTTTTCTAATTAATTGATGAAGAATGGTCAGGGTCGAAACGCAGCAGAAATTTCAATCGTAGCACCAAAGGCTACAATAATTTGGAAGCAAGTGCCGAGGAACAAAGTTGGACTTACTTCTTAGCATGCAACATACACAGAATCAAGTTTTACACTGTCAAGGCACACTCCTAACGTCGCTTTCAGCAGTCTAATTTCATTCCACATTCCGCAGTTAAAATAAATATAACTTGCAAGACGGGATCGTTTTGATTGGTTCCATACGGGGCTCTGAGAACCAGGATGTATATTTTAAAAAAAATACTTTCAAACAAACAAAACCATCCTTACTGTTGTGTTGTGCTTGCACACCAGCAAATTGTTACGAGTGCCACTTCTTGGGGGATGAGTGAATCAACCCCACATTTTAAACACATGGCTGCCTGCTTGGCAAACAGCCCAGGCAAGGCCCCATTGATTTCGGTATAAACAAATGGGTGGGATGTTTTTTAACTTGTGACATTTTCAATTACAGCACTGATTCATTACCACTTGCCAAGAAACTGCAGCCCAGGCAGTCTGGCCAAGATTATATAGACTTCTTTCTTTCTTTCTTTCCCCACTGGTAGATAAGCTACCCTCACTGTTGGGTTATTGAAAACTGTGACAGATGAAAACAGGAGGAAGGAAATGATAAAATGAGAAAGGAAGCCATGTCAGAGATGAATGGCTCTTACAAATCATTAAAGCTGCTTGTTAACATTGCGAAGGAATGAGTCCGCTAGCTACCTTATGCGTGGGTTTCGCGGTTGATTGCAAACCCGTGTGTTGGTCGGCACGGCGTGAAATGGCTTTCTAACCGTTTTGCTGCCTCTGTAGGGAGCAGGGCAAGAAACGTGGGAATGGGATAAAATAATAGCCATAAACACGTGGGAAGCAAATGGTATCAAAGAGAACCCCTCCCTTGTTCGCGCCACCCCTGTTTCTGCTGCATTTGCAGAAATCCGAGAGCAGCCCCAGTTCAGAGGGCACTTCCTGCCATTGTTCCAAATTGCAGCCTGGACCCTTTCCCCAAGAAGAGCTCTTTTTGTAGATTGATTGCAGAGCTATGTTTGTTTAGGAGTGCGTGACAAGGAGAGCGCCAGCAGAATTAGCTTCGGAAAGTTGAGAAAGTTTTCGGTTGGGGGGGGGCGGGGATCAGAAAGGCTCCAACTCTCCGAACAGTTGAAAGTGCATAAATCAGTTCCAGTGGGGTTTAAACACTATACCCTCGGAGCAGGATTTCTGCCAAAGAGACTTGGGGTGCCCCCTGTCTATTGCTACCTTAGAGACAGCCACTACCCATGTGTTTCAACACTAGCAAAATACCTGCCATAAGAACATGTAGCCTCCAACATTTCTCTGGTGAAAATAGGGTTAAACCACAGAGCCGAGGGCTTGCTGATCAGCAGGTTGGTGGTTCAAATCCCCGCAACGGGGTGAGCTCCTGTTGCAGGGTGCCAGCTCCTGCCAACCTAGCAGTTTGAAAGCACGTTAAAGTGCAAGTAGATAAATAGGTACCGCTCCAGCAGGAAGATAAACAGTGTTTCCGTGCGCTGCTCTGGTTTGCCGGAAGTGGCTTTGTCATGCTGGCCACATGACCTGGAAGCTGTACGCCGGCTCCCTCAGCCAATAACACAAGATGAGTGCTGCAACCCTAGAGTCGGTCACAACTGGACTTAATGGTCCAGTCCCTTTACCTTTACCTATTCCCTAATCATCATCATCATCATCATCATCATCATCATCATCATCATCATTTTATTATTTATACCCCACCGATCTGACTGGGTTGCCCCAGCCACTCTGGGCAGCTTCCAAAATATGTAAAAACTTAATATAACATTATAACCTTTAAAGCCCTCAACGGCCTTGGCCCAGTATACTTTAAGGAGTGTCTCACCCACACACACACACACACACGCACACACACACACACATCGCTCAGCCCGGACAGTGAGGTCCTCCTCCAAGGGCCTTCTGGCAGTTCCCTCCCTGCGAGAAGCAAGGTTACAGGGAACCCTTCTCGATAGTGGCGCCCGCCCTGTGGAACGCCCTCCCATCAGATGCCAAGGAAATAAACAACTATCTCACTTTTAGAAGACGTCTGAAAGCAGCCCTGTTTAGGGAGGTTTTTAATGTTAGATGTTTTATTGTGCTTTTAATATTCTGTTGGAAACCGCCCAGAGTGGCTGGGGAATCCCAGCCAGATGGGTGGGATACAAATTATTATTATTATTATTATTATTATTATTATTATTATTATTAACATTAAAAACTTTTCTATATAGGGCTGCCTTCTAAAGGTTGTATATTATTATTATTATTATTATTATTATTATTATTATTATTATTATTCCCTATACCCATAAGTCTCAGGGCAGCTCACAAGATGAAATCACAAGATAAAAACACAAAATACATAATCAAAATAAAAACAAATGCAACCCAATAATGCCCCCCCCCAACACATTTTAAAAGGGCATTGGATATCAATCAGCCAAATGCCTGGTTAAAAGTGTATAATGAAGGCACCAGCTGAACTTTCCCGGGCAGAGCATTCCACAAACGGGGAGCCACTGCAGAAAAGGCCAGTATTTGTGTTGCCACCTTCCAGACCTCTTGTGGAGGGGGCACAGGAAGAAGGGTGTCAGTTACTTATCTCAATTACTTCTCTCCTTGGCCGGGGGTTGCATAACTCCATACCCTCCAACATTTCTCCAATGAAAATATGGATGTCCTAAGGAAAAGTGGGGCATTCTCGGATCAAATCAGAAACTGGGGTGGCTTCTGTAAATCTGGGACTGTCCCTGGAAAATAGGGACACTTAGAGGGGCTGAGAACAAGAAGAGTCATTTTGGGTCAGACCCGGCCAAAGGCCTATCTAGTCTAATATTCTGTTCTCAAATGTTTTGAACTAACCATATGATGAACAAAATTATTATAACTACTATAATTAATTTTGGATTAATTAACCAAAGGTGATTCATTCTGCATAAGGTTTAATTAATTTTCTCTCTGAATGAATTATAAAGGGGGGTAGAACAGTTTAGAAATGAATTGATATAATTAACGGAAGTACTATGGACCTTACTCTTGTCTTGAGTATAAATCTTATAATTAGTCTCTTAAGATTTGTCATTATTTTTATATAGTATTAGCTGATAATATTCTACTGTAGAAGACTTTGCAATTAACAAATTGGAATTTATGACATTGAGATTGACTTGCAGCGAAATGAAATGTAAGATAAATTAATTACCAAACAACACATTCTTTTGTAATTTGGTATAAGAGCAGTTTGTTCTAAATAATTAAGGATAGGTAATGTGAGTTTATATTATTAAAATGGAATTAGAAATTTCCTGATAGATTAACATAATACAGCTTCCCCCCCCCTAAAGCATGGGCCTAAATTCTCTAAATGAATAGAGGAGCATACAAAGAAATCAGGAGGAAAATTATTTAGATTGGGAGAAAAAGTGAGAGTTCACTAGCTCACTTGAAAGCATTATTCACAAAAGAACATAAGAATTCAGAATTACAGAAAGGAAGTGAAAGTGTTGAAGGGAAAGGCATTTTGAGGAAAAGATGGAAAACCAAGAAAAGAATGTTTGAGTGAAAAGTTATTAGATGCAAAACAAAACAAAAAATACTTGGAAATATATAATTGCTTGATAAATGAGCTATAAGAGTATGAGAAGCAATTGGAACAAATCAAAACCATCCAGTCAAAACAGGATGCATAAATAAAAGAGAATAAGGAAGTAATTGCGCAATATCAAAACCAGTTTGAAAGAACAGGACAATGACTTAGAAAAAAATTAATTGTTTGGAGGAAGTTCAAAACGGGAAAAGAAAATATAATTTACAATTTAGGGACCTGTCAGAGTGAGTGGTTAGTTTCAAACTTGCAGCCTTTCAGCAACAAGCATTATATTTTCACAAGTTGGAAACTGAGGCAATTAAATGGTTTAACTATTGGAGAAGCAATTCCTGCTGGGAATAGGAAAATATATTTGGTTACATAAATGTTAAATGTTGTCCAATCACAAAAATAATAGCTCCTCGAATCGGCGGTCTTGTTGGGAAGGTACAGGAGAGTCCCATATGACCAGAGAACTTGTCATTGTCCCCTGGGAGTGGTTGAGTCAACTGAACATATTCTTTTGACCTGCCCTTTTTATGCAGACCTTAGACAAAAACTTATAGACCCACTCCTATGCCCACTTAGCCCTGTAGCAAGAGAAAGAAATGTTTGGTTTTTACTGAATAATGTTACTGGAACAACAGCCTCCTTAGTGGCCATTTTTTAAAATTATTATTATTATTATTGGCCCTTAAGCATCGTAAGGTTAAAATTGACAGTGCCAACATGGGTCTAAATGTATAGCCTAATTTATTGTTGGTTTCAGTTTTAAGTTTTTTAAATGTTTAGATGTTAAATGTCTAGATGTTTAAAATTTTGTATGGATAAATGTTTATTTCTGACTGACGGTCGAATAAAATCGAATAGAATTGAAAATACAGTGGTACCTCTACTTACGAATGTTTCTACTTACGAATGGAGCTCCGTCCGCCATCTTGGATGCAGTTTAGATAGGATTTTTTCTACTTACGAATTTTTAGATAGGGTTGCTTCTACTTACGAATTTTTTCTCCCAATGCATTCCTATGGGATTTGACTTACAATTTTTTTCGACTTACGAATGTGCGTTCGGAACGCATTAAATTCGTAAGTAGAGGTACCACTGTATAGTTCTTCTTAATTGTATTTCACTGTTAATATACTTCTTAGTTGTATTTTAGTTCAACAATTACTTTGATAACATACATATTTTGTTATGTGCAAATGGCTTTAGATACCTCTTAGGTTCATAAATTTGCATATATTCAACACAAAAAGGCAACAATTTGTTTTTGACAAAGACAGCTGGAAATATAAAGATCCCTATTACCTTCAGTAGCTTAGGGCCTCATCAAACCTAAATCTGGCCCTGATCTCTCTCTCTCTCTCTCTCTCTCTCTCTCTCTCTCTCTCTCTCTCTCTCTCTCATCTATCTATCATCTATTTTTTTCGACTTACGAATGTGCGTTCGGAACGCATTAAATTCGTAAGTAGAAGTACCACTGTAATAGCAGATTTGGATTCCGCACGCCCCCCAAAAACTATTTGTAAGTCTCCTCCCTGAAAAAGTTTGCAAAAATTCAGTTTTGGCCCCCAAAATGGCATACCCTAGGAGTCCACCTAGGTATCAGAGCCCCAGCCTCCCCACTTCATCATCCCTCACCTTCTCACAAAGTGGCAGCTCTTCTGTGGATGGGAGACAATCTGCTGCCCCCAGTCACTTCTGCAGTACAAACCTCCTAGAGTGTAAAGCCCAATAAATAATAATAATAATAATAATAATTTATTATTTATACCCCGCCCATCTGGCCGGGTTCCCCCAGCCACTCTGGGCGGCTAATAAACACATTGGGACTTATTTATGAGTAGGCAGGAACGTAATTGTGCTGTTATTCCCTCAGGAACAGTAAAACGAAGTATAATTTTCAAACTCCTACGAGCCCACAAGCTGTCTTGGTATCAAAAACGACGTGTCAAAACAAGTTACAATTGGTTGCGTTACAATTGGTTGTGTGCGTGTGCGTTTTAACAAATCCAAAAATGTGATTTATTTATTTTTTCATGTCACGTCTCTGAAACATCTCTGTGATCATGATTTACCTCATTGTAATTCTTTCCTGTCAGAGAGTTTGATGAGAACACACTGCGGATGACACAACGTAGCGCTATTCGCTTTTGAGGAGAAACAAAAGTGGGAAAACAAGGAATTGAAACAGCCGGAGCTCGGAAATTCGGAGAAGGTTTCTTCAGCCAACGACGGCGAAACCAAAGTGTTCGAAATTAGGGCAGGAGGTGAGGGATTTCCTGGCTGCCACAGAGCAGGTAGGCGATATGTTGCTAGTCCCACTCAAGGGCCTGAGCAGAGATGCCAACTTAAATAAAAATGGGGAGACAGGTAAGCCTAGGGTTGCCATGTGTCCAGAATTTTCCGGACATAGCCGGTATCCAGCCCCCTTAAGCACCGCCTTGGTGGAAATTGCTGAAATGCCCTGGAAAATCCAGACGTATGGCAGCCCATGTCAATAGCGAAGATTTTGGCCATTTTCTTTTAAAATAGCTCAAAAACTCAACAACTTTGGTCAAAGAAAGCTCCATATCTTTTGTGTTCGGATTTCCACTTTTTGAAGTATGGAAACCCTAGGTAAGCCCCAATGCATATAGCTAATCACAAGATGGCGTGCACACACCATTTGAATGGCAATGCCCATCAACTTGGGGGGAGCATGGCCCCCTCAAGCATTTTATTGGGGAGGGTGCAAAGCCCCCCCCCAAGAGTTGGCTCCTATGGGCCTGAGTGTGGAACAAAAGGGGTCTTTTTTTAAAAAAAAATATCTTTATTTGATTTTACATATATAAAATTATAACAATACAACCATACACATCAACAATTAAGAGATTCCTCTGAATCTCTGACCTTCCCCTCCACAGATCCCATTATCAGATCTTTTCTACGGCATCTTTTTCAATAGCCCATGTTTTGTATAACTCCCTTATCTCGGTAGTTCTTGCTACATTACAAGTGCTATTGCATTCCTGCTAGCGTTTTCATCTGCTTACAATGGTCGCCAAGATAAATTATAAAAAATTCCCCATTCTTTGTTGAAGTTTTGGTCTTCTTGGTTCCTCAGCCTTCCGGGACAATTTCTCCATTTCACCATAGTCCAACAGTTTAATTTGCCCTTGCTCTCCAGAGATCCTTCTATCTCTGGGCTAATCGTAGCCTTGAGGCTGTCGTTGCATATATGAAAAGTCCTTTCTGCTCCCTCAGAAAAGTCCTTTCTGCTCCCCAGCCTTCGATAAATAAAGCACAGCTGCAATAATTCCCCGAATGAAAGGTTTAGCATTTTCATTTTCTAAAACAACTTAAATCATTAACGCTCATAATGTCACTACTAGTTCACCGTGCACACGTAGGCAACTCCAAAGAATATATTGGGCTGTAAAATATGAGCATTATACAGAAGTTTAATTTTAGACTAGCAGGAGGTAAGTCGGGTGACCCCAGCCGCAGGTCAGCTAGCAGATTTTTTCAGCGTACAATGTGATTTAAAGTGGCAGTACTGTTGAAGCTCAAATAAGGAAGCTGCGGAGTCAAAAAAGGAAATGAGTTTACACATGAGACCCTAGGAGCAAATTGAATACAATCAATCACTGGCACAGGCAACCGAAATGTGCAAACATTTTCACATAAGGTGGTGACAGAAGGATGTTTCTCTGGGGCTTTTATTTTTGCACAGCCGTTTTACTTTAGCATGCTGCACCATTCTACCCTCAGCCTTTCCAATAAAGACTCCTTTTTGGATCAACCAAGCTCCATTAGAATAAGACATGAAGAACAGAAAGGTAAACTGAAATAGATATAGATAGATGAGAGAGAGAGAGAGAGAGAGAGAGAGAGAGAGAGAGAGAGAGAGAGAGATGAGGGCCAGATTTAGGTTTGATGAGGCCCTAAGCTACTGAAGGTAATAGGGATCTTTATATTTCCAGCTGTCTTTGTCAACAACAAATTGTTGCCTTTTTGTGTTGAATATATGCAAATTTATGAACCTAAGAGGTATCTAAAGCCATTTGCACATACCAAAAAATGTATGTTATCAAAGTAATTGTTGAACAAAAATACAACTAAGAAGTATATTAACAGTGAAATACAATTAAGAAGAACTATATTAATAGTGAAATAATTATTAAGCTCTAACTGTATGTAGGTTTTATTTTATTTGTTTATATTTTGGAAATGTATATCCAGTTTTTTTCCCTTTAAATTTTTTGGGTTCAGGGATTTTTTTTAAAAAAAATGTTTTTCCGCAAGTTACCGGTAAGTTGTCGAGGCCTGATTTTTTTGCCTATGATTAAAAACCCTTCTGTTTCCACCGCCAAACGTATCAGGGGAGGATTTGCAACAGTTTGGCACCATATTGGAGTAAATTGGATAAATTCAGATGTTTGGTGAAATTCTGACCAACGGGGTCAGCAATTTTTTCAAAAAGATGTTTTTCCGCAGGTTAAGCTGTTGAGGCCTGCTTTTTTTGCCTATGATGAAAACCCTTCTGTTTCCACCGCCAAACGTATCAGGGGAGGATTTGTGATAGTTTGGCACCATTTTTGAGTGAATTGGATAACTTCAGATTTTTGGTGACATTCTGACCCATGGGGTCAGGGATATTTTGGAAAAAAAAATTCGCAGGTTAAGTTGTCGAGGCCTGATATTTGGGAAATGATTAGGGTTGAGTGAATGGCATAACTTCAGATTTTGGGTGAAATTCTGACCCGGGGGGTCAGTGATTTTTTCAAAAAAAATGTTGTTCCACAGGTTAAGTTGTTGAGGCCTGGTTTTTTTGCCTATGAGAAAAAGCCGTCTGTTTCCTCCGCCAAACGTATGGGGCAGATTTGCAACCGTTTGGCACCATGTTTGAGTGAATTGGATAACTTCAGATTTTTGGTGAAATTATTAACTGGGGGTCAGGGACTTTTTGGGGGAAAATGTTTTTCTGCAGGTTAAGTTGTCGAGGCCTGTTTTGTGTGTGTGTGTGTTTTTGTTTTTGTTTTGTTTTTTTGAATGATAAAAGAACCTTCTGTTTGCACCGCCAAACGTATTAGGGGAGTCTTTGCAACAGTTTGCCACCATTTTTGAGTGAATTGGATAACGTCAGATTTTTGGTGAAATTCTGACCCGCCGGTCAGGGATTTTTTCAAAAAAATGTTTTTCCGCAGGTTAAGTTGTTGAGGCCTGATTTTTCTGCCTATGATAAAATCCCTTCTGTATCCACTGCCAAACATATCAGAGGAATCTTTGCAACAGTTTGGCACCATTTTTGAGTAAATTGGATAACGTCAGTTTTTTGATGAAATTCTGACCCGCCGGTCAGGGTTTTTGTTTTAAAAAAAAGGTTCCCGCAGGTTAAGTTGTCGAGGCCTGATTTTCTTGCCTATGATAAAAACAAATCTGTTTCCAACGGCAAACTTATCAGGGTAGGATTGGCAATCGTTTGTCAAAATTTTTGAGTGAATTGGATAACCTCAGATTTTTGGTGAAATTCTGAACTGTTTCATGCTGTTTCAGACTGGTTCAGAAGCGGTCCAGACAGGTTAGATCCGGTTCAGACCAGTTCAGACCAGTTGGAACCGGTTCAGACCGGTTGGAACCCGTACAGACTGGTTCAGACCGGTTTGAACTGGATCAGACAGGTTAGAACTGGTCCAGACTGGTTGGAACCGTTTCAGGCCATTTTAGACTGGTCCAGACCGGTTTGAACCGGTTCAGACCAGTTCAGAGTGGTTCAGACCAGTTTGAACCAGTTCAGACAGGTTTGAACCGGTCCAGACCGGTTGGAAATGGTCTACAGTGGTTAGAACCTGTCCAGACTGGTTTGAACAGGTTCAGACTGGTTGGAACCGGTTCAAACTGGTTGGAACCGTTTCAGACCGGTTCAAACTGGTTCAGACCGGTTGGAACCACTTCAGACCGGATCAGACTGGTTGGAACCAGTTGGAACCAGTCAGAACTGGTTCCAGCCGGTTTGAACCGGTTCCAACTGGTCTGGACCAGTCTGAACCAGTTCCAACCAGTCTGAACTGGTTCAAACTGGCATGGACAAGTTCAAACTTTTCTGAACTGGTTTAAACTGGTTTAAACCAGTTCAAACCAGTCTGGACCCGATCTAACCTGTCTGGACCGCTTCCAGCGGGTTTGAACCACTTCCAACCTGTCTGAACCGGTTCCAGTTTGAACCGGTCTGATCCGGTCTGGACAGGTTCTAACCGCTGTAGACCATTTCCAACCGGTCTGGACCAGTTCCAACCTGCCTGAAACAGTTCCAACTGGTTCCAACCGTCTGATCCAGTCTGAAGTGGTTCCAACCGGTCTGAGCCTGTTCCAACCGGTCTGAACCGGTTCAAACCGGTCTGAACCAGTCTGAAACAGCCTGAAACAGTTCCAACCGGTCTGGACAGGTTCCAACCGGTCTGAACCAGTTTGAACTGGTCTGAACCTGTTCCAATCGGTCTGGACAGGTTCTAAACGCTGTAGAACCGGTTCAAATCGGTTCAAACCCGTCTGAACCAGTCTGAACCGGTCTGAACCGGTTCTAAGCGGTGTGAACCAGTCTGAACCGGTTCCAACTGAACTGTTCCAAGTTCAAACTGTTCTGAACTGGTTTAAACTGGTTCAAACCAGTCTGGACCCGATATAACCTGTCTGGACCACTTCCAGCCAGTTTGAACCGGTTCCAACCTGTCTGAACCGGTTTCAACCTGTCTAAAACGCTTCCACTCGAATCCTCTTTGGAACTGGTTCAGACTGGTTGAAACCGGATCAGACCGGTTAAGAATGGTTGGAACTGGTTCAGACCGGTTTGATCCGGTTGGAACCGGTTGGAACTGGTTCAGACTGGTTCAGACTGGTTCAGACTGGTTCAGACCAGTTGGAACCGGTTCAGACCAGTTGGAACCCATTCAGACCAATTAGAGCCGGTTCAGACTGGTTTGAACCGGTTCAGACTGAATTGAAGTAGTTCAGACTAAATTGAAGCGGGTTGGAACCGGTCTACAGCAGTTAGAACCTGTCCAGACCGGTTGGAACAGGTTCAGACCGGTTTGAACCGGTTCAGACTAAATTGAAGCGGTTCAGACAGGTTGGAACCGGTCTACAGCGGTTAGAACCTGTCCAGACCGGTTGGAACAGGTTCAGACCGGTTTGAACCGGTTCAAACCAGTTGGAAGCAGTTCAGACTGGTTCAGACTGGTTGGAACCGGTTCAGACCAACTGGAGCCGGTTCGGACCGGTTGCAAACTGTTCAGATCGAGTGGAAGCAGTTTAGACAGGTTGGAACCGGTTCAGACCGGTTGAAACCAGTTCAGCCCCTTTTGAACCGGTTCAAACAGGTTGAAACTGGATCACACCGGATTGAACCGGTTCATACCGTTTGAAACCGGATCAGACTGGTTTCAACTGGTCCACACTGGTTTGAACCTGTCCAAACCGGTTGGAATCATTTCAGACCGTTTCAGACTGGTTCAGACCGGTTTGAACCGGTTTAGACAGGTTGGAACAAGTTCAAACCGGTTGGAACCGGTTCAGACGTGATCAGAACAGGTGCGGGGAATGTTGTTTTGAAATCCTCGATTCTCTATGGATTGTCTGCTTTTAAAAACATTTTCTGAGTCCTAGCCTAGTCTTCTTGAGCACTGTTCCTGGAAATCTCATTGTGGCTCTAGTATTAACATCTCTGCCACATATCTGTATCCCACGTTACAATTTTCATTCATTGAAGTTTTGCAAAATCATTCGCTTGAAGAAAATTGTAACAGGAACAATTTGTCTAGCCATGCCTGAGTTGCAATGAGACCTACTGCTGCCATAATAATAATAATAATAATAATAATAATAATAATAATAATATCTGGCTGGGTTTCCCCAGCCACTCTGGGCGGCTTACAACAGAAACATCAGGTCTTCAACAACAAAATGAACCATAGTAATGAGACCAGTGAATTGGGATGATGCACACTCTTTAAGTAATTCAAACCACAAACTTTGGTGAAACGTTTGACTTAATTTCCTTAGGCTATTCCCAAAATGTCTCTCTTGCATCTGCTAACGCTGAACCATGTACAGTAATCCTTTGTAAACTGAGTCATTTAAGCATCTCATTTCGTGAATGGTGCTGCAGCACATTAATTAAGACCTTATCAGACTAATAAAATTCATATTTCTAGAAGCCATTTAGTTGTTCATTCAAAATCAGATGACGTGAAATTCATGCCAGAACTTTATGGTGGAAATCCAAAATAGTCCTATTTAAAATGAAACCACACAGATCTTTCTGTGTCATATTTATTTTCTCCATTCAATCACTCAGCTTCATTTTAATAGTAATTATACAACTGGATTCAAAGATACTTGGAACAAATGTATTTTCTTTGTAATGTTTTGGATTTGGTCCTGAGAGTCTGTTTCTCATTTCCCATTAGTTAGATTTCCCCCTTCAATTACAAGGGTTTAATAATCTTTGAAAAGAACTAAATCAAAAACGAGAAATCCTCTTTGAAATTCTGAAATAACCCATTTGAAATCTTGTAGATATCTTAGCAATATCCAGTTTTCAGTTCCATAGTGTAAGAGAGAGGGCTTGCAGAGAGCAGCCCACTCTGCTTACTTCTACCAGCTGGGAGAGCAGCAGCGAGAGCAGCAAGTCTGGGAGGGAGAACCAGGAACAGGAAGTGGCAAAGAAGGGTCCAGGGCTCTGCAAAGTTCTGGAGGCTCAGCTCCAGGCTGGGAGCAGGGAAGCAGGGGCGGAGCTAGCTTCAGCAGGGCCTGGCATAGCTGCCAAATTTTCCCTTTTCTCGCGAGGAAGCCTATTCAGCATAATGGAATTTCCCTTAAAAAAAGGGATAACTTGGCAGCTATGGGGGCTGGAAAGGAGGGAGTAAGTAGAAAGGCACCTCAGGAGCCTGGTTTGGGACCACGGAGGACCCGTAGAGCAAGGAGGAGGGGCGTTTGGATGCCCAGTCTTAAAAGGGCGGTCAGAGCCCGTGAAACACCATTGCGGGCTTCTGCCCCATGCAGAGCAGACATGATTTGAGACATCTCACCACTGTATATAGCAGGGGTCCCCAGACTATGGCCCCAGATGCGGCCCAATTGGCCTCTCAATCCGGCCCGCTACGCCCCCCGCTGCCCGCTGCCGCCGCCCGCTCTTACGGCACGCTGCGCGGCGGCGCATTTCCAGATCTGAAAAAAAAATCGCCGAAAATCATTTCTGCGCATGCGTATGGGCCTCTCCCGACCCAGAAGAGGTCATTTCCGGTGCACTTCCGGGTCGGGGGAGGTGCACTTCCGGGTTGGGGAGGCCCATACGCATGCGCACAAACAATTTTCGGCGATTTTTCCAGCCTGGCGCGCACTTTCCCCACCCTCCGGCCCACTGCGTGCGCACTCCCCCGCACTCCGGCCCGCCGCACGATCGGCGCGGCGGGCATCGGCCCAAAGGCGGGTAAGTCTGGGGACCCCTGGTATATAGCATGCACAATCAAACTCTGAAAAATCCAGAGGATGTGTGGAGTGCTTACTCGGGAGTAGCCAAAACCCATCTGTGACACATAGCAACCTGTCTATTATGTTTTGATATAGTTATTGTATTGGTGCTAGAAGCAAAATTCAATGGTTTGAGTAACCGAAAGAAATAAACAAGTACGCAACAGAATAAAATTTACAGAATAAAAATTAGGACCATGCTAACTGTTCTTTAATTTTGATACTAGTTTTAAAATAAAAACTCATCTCCGCAAAGTTTGTATTATTTCACTGCTATTTTCTCTTCACACCATTTTGTTTCCTCAACCTCATTTCCCATACTGCCACTCTCACTCACTGGATTGTCACCTTGTCATGGTGAGTAGGCTTGCATGTTCCTACTATGAATCTTGTGAGCGAAGCTGTCGGGAGTCTCGTACCCCCAGCAGGGTCACACAAGGTGGCGAGGTCACCTTTACCAAAGGTGTCACGGACTTTGAAGACACTCAAACTCAGGACGAAATGGAGAAGTGCGCTAAGAGGAAGGCACACTTGGCAAACCCGCACCATGATCAACTCCTGCCCGGAAACCTATCTCCCCACTGTGGAAGGACATATGGATCCAGAATTGGCCGCCACAGTCACTTATGGGACCCACTGTTAAGACCGTGTTTATGGAAGACAATCTTACTCGGCTACAAGTGATCGCCAAAGACGAAGACTGCCACTGACCTCAGTTGTCTGTGATTATGAGTGGCATTTAGGAGTGGCCATGATCCTCAGGAGATTGTGGGCTTTCCTTCCTTGGAGGTTTTTAGGCAGAGTTAGGATGACCACCTGCCCTGTATGATCTAGTTGAAATTCCTGCATTGCAGGGAGTTGGACTAGATGCCCCTTCGGGTTCCCAAGACTGTGGTTCTACGATTCAAAAATCAACAGGTTGCCATCGCCAACAGAATTCAGCAGAAGCATGGACAGGATGAAGCAAAGGAACATAAGGGGGGGGGAAATAGAAGGAAAGTGGAAATAAGAACAAATAGACTGAAATAATAATAATAATAATAATAATAATAATAATAATAATAATAAATTTATAACCCACCCTCCCCAGCCAGAACAGGGCTCAGGGCGGCTAACATCAGAATTTATACCGTAATACATTAAGACATAAAGCTCAACAATCAATTGAAATGCAGCTTAAAATCAGATTAAAATAAAAATAAAATCAGATGGCTACCTGCAGATTATAACTATGGGGGTTGGGAACATTAAGTACTCATCAGTCTCAGCTATTTGCATGAGCCGGTGAGAGGGGTTAGAGAGGCCACTTATATGCATAGCTGCCAAGTCTCCCGCTGAAAAATGCGGGATCAGCAGCGGACATGCGTAGAAGTGGCGCCAGGACCCAAAATGGAGCCTCCCTGGCAGGTACGGTAGGAAATCCGGGGGATTTACAGGATTTTTTTTCCAATCCGGGCTGCCAGCAGGAAACGGTTTAAAATACGGGGGTTTCCCACAAAAAAACGGGAGACTTGCAGCGTCTTCTAAGAGGACCAAAGGCCTGGCAGAACAGCTCCGTCTTACAGGCCCTGCGGGAAGATGTCAAATCCCACAGGGCCCTGGTCTCTTGCGACAGAGCATTTTCTGCCCTGGCCCCTGAAGACAGCCCTGTATAGGGGAGTTTTTTTAATGTTTAATGTTTTATTATGTTTTTATATATGCTGGAAGCCTCCCAGAGTGGCTTGGGCAACCCAGTCAGGTGGACGGGGTATTATTATTATTATTATTATTATTATTATTATTATTAAATATGATGTCCCTATTTTCATCAGAGAAATGTTGGAAGGTGTGGGAAAGAAGACTTCTGTCCAAAACCACAAACACTGGGTGTCAGTCAGTGCAAATATGCCAAGCTAGAAGGACCAGAATTATATCTATTCCACCGCGGACTGCAAACTTGTTTTATTTAAACGGCAACTCCGATGAAGGGTGTTACTTTTCTTTTCCCTCTCTCATTGTCTATCGGTATATGGGTGGTACTGAATGATATCAGGCCAAGCAATGAGCCAACCGGAGATATTCAGAGAGACTCAATGGGTAGCTGGGCTTGTTTTCCTTTCCATGAGCACATTCAGTCGCCAGCAAATCAACAGAAGTTGGGAAGATGGGAAACCACTAATGGAAACATTTCTTCTGCCCTTTGTTGCCTGCTGAATGTTGGCCATTGTGCGGAGGGGACTTTGAAACAATGCATCCAGTTTTCCCATGAGAAATTTCAATAAGTTCAAATGCGGGGCTCGATTGTCCTGTTTAGATACAGCCTAGCTTTGGCATCAGGATGCATTGTTGAAAGAGGGAACACCAGGAGGGCTCAGGGCAGATGGAAGAAAGTTGTTCTTTAGACAGCCCATAGTTAAATTATTTGATTCCAGAGGAAGTTGCGATGGCCACCGCCTTGGATGGCTTTAAAAGAGGGTTCGACAAATTCATGGAGGGTAAAGACTATAGGTGGTCACAATGCTTTGTTTGAGGCGATATGCCCCTGAATGTCAGGTCATACCCACACCATACATTTAAAGCACATGGCTTTCCCCCAATTTTTTTTTGAAATTGTGGTTTTAGGGTGCTGGGAACTGTAGCTCTGGATTGGTAAACTACCATTCCGATAGGGTTGCCATGTTTCAAAAAGCCAAAATACGGAAACAAAATCTACACGGTGAGTTTCTGAGCTCACCTTCATGCTGTGTGTGTGTGTGATGAATTGCTACGGGAAAGGCGAAACCTTCCAATGCAGGGAAAATTCCTTTCCGGCCCTTCAACAGCAGCCTTGTTGTAGCAGCGCCTGCATGCGTGTACGCCTGTAGAAGAAGATAACCTGTAATGCAATCATTAATTTATTTTTTTATTTTGGGGAGTGGAGGGTGGGAAAGCTTCTGGAGCCGTTGACTGCTTCCCAGGAATGACTCTGCTTCAGCTGTGTTCAAGGTAAGGTTACCTCCTCCTACCTGGCCAATCCCCCCCCGGCAACGCCTCCCCGAACTGGATTGGGCAGGTAACTGCGTGGGCGGAGATCACCAGTATCCAGCCCGGGAAGGCAGTGCTGGCCTCTAAACTTCCAGGGCTGCCCCTTTTATGTGGGGAATGGTCATTCCCGTGTGGGAATCCCTTGCAGACAATCACAGTGCCTGGCGACACACAGGCCGGTCATGTATTCACAGCAGTGAGCAGAGGAGGAATGACCACTAGGAGGAGCGCAGAGAGAAGAAAACGCTATGGTGCATCTGCAGCAGCAAAAACGGATGCCTTCATCTGCCCCAGCTGCAACAAGACATGTCACTCCTATATTGGTCTCTACAGACACGGCAGGTGCCGTAACTCCAACAGTTTGACTTTACCCCCAAGGCAGATGGATACCAACAGACCCCAGTTGCTGGGTGGAGTCACATGTGGGTCCTTGGTTGCAGCATTAGAAAATTTTATTTTAAACATATTGTTGCCAAGATGTAGAACAACATCTGGCAAACCTATTTGGCTGGAATCAAATATCACATTTCTGGACACCTTAATATTTGCATGGGTAGTGGGGGTTTCTGATTCCCGGGACCAGCAATAATATTCACGTACTTAATATTCAAAAAGGTTCTCAGTACCTAATTATTCAGATGACATGTGCAGAATTCACATATGTGCAACTGAGAGTACAGCTGGCAAGAGACGGTGCCAGGAAAAGAATTTTTTTTTTGCTGATTTTAATTTTTTTGCTCAAACATCCGCATCTGTTTTGTTAATGGCCCAGCATGGAATCTTTTATCCTCAATGGCACTATGTATGTCTGTTCCCGAAAGCTCACAAGAAAACAGTAATCTACAGGTGGTTTGGGGTAGGGATTGGGTGTGTGTGTGTGTGTGTGCAATGGAAATAGTCAGAGCAGAAATGGTTTAGCCAAGAAAACACACTGCTCTCTGCTGGCAGATGCAGAAAGAAAACTTCTGCCGCTTCCACACTTAGAGATCTAATGTGAAATAGCCGTGCTCTGTCCATTCACTTGCTGCAAGGCATCTGCATGATGTTGTGAACAAAACACACCCGCCCCCTCTGTGTTTTGCCAGGTCATCTTCCTCCACCACTACCACCCCGAGCTCAGAAAACCCAACTTTTAAAAACTCTGCGGAATAACAGCACAATTTGCTTGTGAATCTGCTTTGCTAGACAATGAGATTGCCCTAGACAGGCAATTTCCCTAGGCATTTCCTTCTCTGTAGTCTCCCGCTCTTCACTAAGAATGAACCATATCGCTTTACTTCTTCCTTTCCCAAGTAGCGTTATCTCCATCTTTCCATCTCTCCCTACCACCACCTCAAATTTCAGCAGGGTGGACAATCATGATCAGAAAATAAGGATCCATTCCCCACACACACAATGGTTCCATTGAAAATCACCACTTCCTTGTCCTGCCTTCCAACATTTGTGGCTGGGGAAAGAAGGACAGTCCGCTTGGCTACCAATTGTGAGAGGACGAGAAACAGGCTTGCTGTTCCATTTGAGCTTTTTCAACCATCCAGATCGGGTCAGCCTTGCCTTTTATCTATTACAGTGGTACCTCATTTTAAATACACAATTGGTTCTGGAAGTCTGTACTTAACCTGAAGCGTACTTAACCTGAAGCGAACTTTCCCATTGGAAGTAATGGAAAGTGGATTAATCCGTTCCAGACGGGTCTGCGGAGTACTCAACCTGAAGCGTACTTAACCCGAAGTATGAGTGTAATTGGTTCTGGAAGTCTGTACTTAACCTGAAGCGTACTTAACCTGAAGCGAACTTTCCCATTGAAAGTACAGTGGTACCTCGGTTTATGAACACAATTGGTTCCGGAAGTCTGTTCATAAACTGAAGCGTTCATAAACTGAAGCGAACTTTCCCATTGAAAGTAATGGAAAGTGGATTAATCCATTCCAGACAGGTCCACGGAGTACTCAACCTGAAGCGTACTTAACCCGAAGCATGGGTGTAATTGGTTCCGGAAGTCTGTTCATAAACTGAAGCGTTTATAAACTGAAGCGAACTTTCCCTTTGAAAGTATTGGAAAGTGAATTAATCCGTTCCAGATGGGTCCGCGGCGTTCGTAAACCGAAAGTTCATAAACCGAGGTTCCACTGTAATGGAAAGTGGATTAATCCGTTCCAGACGGTCCGCGGAGTACTTAAACTGAAATGTACTTAACCTGAAGCGAACTTTCCCATTGGAAGTAATGGAAAGTGGATTAATCCATTCCAGACGGGTCCGCGGAGTACTTAAACTGAAAATACTCAAACTGAGGAGTACTTAAACTGAGGTATGATTGTACAAACTGAGCCTAAATGTTTGCTTGGTGTCATTGCTTATAAGCACCAGCAGATTCTCCAATTGTCCCTATTTTCCAGGGACAGTCCCAGACAGAAGCCATCCCAGTTTCTGATTTGATCCTGGAATGTCCTGCTTTTCCTTAGGATGTCTCTATTTTTATTGGAGAAATGTTGGAGGGCATGGTAGGACACCTGTATTTCCATCGGAGAAATGTTAGGGGGGGTGGTGGTTTGTGGAGTTATCCAACCCCTGAGCCGTCTGAAGGCAGCCCTGTTATGTTTTTATATATGTTGGAAGCCTCTCAGAATGGCTGGGGCAATTCAGTCAGATGGGTGGGGTATAAATAGTGAAATTATTATTATGGAGTAGGGTGTCCCTATTTTCATCGGAGAAATGTTGGAGGGTATGCGTCAGAACCTTGAAGTCACTGCGTGAGCAGGCCCCACAAACGCTAGGCTGTACTAAGTGGTGAGCAGCTATAAACCACCATTTTAAATTTCCCACAAAACCTTGGTATCATGCTGGGGAGAAGCAGGGCCTTCCTGGTTCAGCTGGCTTTGGGACATTAAGCTATAGTATACATTTCAATTTCAGTGTCTCAATCTCTTAGGGTTGCCAAACGTCCAGAATTTTCTGGACATATCCAGAATACCATAGTCAGCAGTAGCGTCTGGGCGGAAATCATAAAAAATGTCCGGCAAACCATGTTGGCAGTGACATTTTTGCTTATTTTCCATAAAAGTAGCTCAAAAATGTAATTCTTTTTTGCACTTGGGCAAAACTAAAGCTCCACAACTTTGGTAAAGAAAAAAAGAAAAAGCTCAATAACTTTTCTGTCTAGACTTTCACCATTTGGAATATGGCAACCCAACATTATTTTAAGTTGTTTTATTGAACTTTATAGTGAGTTTGGCAGCAGAATACAATGCATGACTACACAGAAGCAAGCCCCACTGAAATGAATTACTCTCAGGTAAATGGGTGTATGCTTTCAACCTTAATATGACTTTCTATAAGGTAAAAGGTAAAGGGCCCCTGGATGGTTAAGTCCAGTCAAAGGTGACTATGGGATTGCGACGATCGTCTCGCTTTCCGTCTGAGGGAGCTGGCGTTTGTCCACAGACAGCTTTGCGAGTCATGTGGCCAGCAGGACTAAACTGCTTCTGGCGCAGCGGAACACCATGATGGAAACCAGAGCGCACGGAAATGCCTTTCACCTTCCCGCCGCAGCGGTACCTATTTATCTACTTGCACTGGTGTGCTTTCGAACTGCTAGGTTGGCAGGAGCTGGGACAGAGCAATGGGAGCTCACTCTGTCGTGGGGATTCGAACCGCCAACCTTCTGATCGGCAAGCCCAAGAGGCCCAGAGGTTTAGACCACAGCGCCACCTGCGCCGCTTTTCAGGCTTTCTACAGAAACATGCAAGCAAGCAAATTTGTGCCATCGTGAAGTTTCTTGATCGTTACTGGTCCTAGTGCCTCCAGATCTCTTTCTGGACAGCAGTTCTATGAATGGAAAAAGTATTAGAACTGCTGATTGGCTGAAACGTTTTGACATTTTTCTGTAAAATTCCACTGTCACAGCATAGCACAGCCCCTCACTCCCAACCCCCAACCCCCCTGGCAGTGATTCAGGTGTAAAGGGAAATGAAGAATTCCTGGTTCCCGCCTTTTCCCAGATACAGACACCCATTTATTCAGCTTGAAGCAGAACAATGGCAGGAAATGGCAGAAATGTGGATTTTCTTTTTTTTCCCCCTTCCTAGAAGGAGGCAGTGGAATCCAGCCGTGACACACCTAGTGGGGCTTCACTTATACAACCATGAATTAGAGGAAGCTGGTTAAAGCTGACTGACACACCATAGAAAGAGAGAGGTTGTCACTTCCTCGGAGGGCGATGCAGGCAAACGTTCCAGATACACCTCCCTCTGACTTTTCCTGCGGCGCTCCTTGGTTATCCGTTGCTGTCCGGACTCAATATAGGAACCCGGAATGTGAACATTTTGAAGGGCATGGTCTACAGCAGCTTCTCTGGCAACCAGTCCACAGAGCAGTGACCTCTCAGGCTGTGCTTCTCGGTGTGCAAGCATGGCTTCCTTAGGGCGGGTGCCAAATGATAGCCGGGGAAATTCCAAGATTTGTGCCGGCCCGCCCAAATGCCGTCTTGATTGGGCCACCAGGCAGATGGCCAGCACGCCAGGGCCAATATCGTGGGCCTTGGACGCAATCCAGCAAGAAGTCAGGACCAGTCCTTGCCTACGTGTTCCTCGTCTGATCACGACAACATCCAGCGAAGACTTCCACGTGCAAATGGGTCGTCGTAGAGATATCTTTCCTGTCGTTTCCTTAAAAATAAAAATTGCTTTTCTATTCTATCACATCATCAACACAGTCAAACATAGGATAATAAGAAAGGAATAGCTTAAAGACATAAATAGGAATGATAACATAACTTATTTCTCCAGCTGTTATATATCTTAACTTTTACTCCCCTTCCACTCCTCCCATGGTTTCCTATTTGCTATCATTTTAGATGCATTTTCTTCCTCTACTAGGTTATTTCCATTACCTTACAATCTCTCGCATTGCAACATTGACTGCTCAGTATTTTTTTTATCAGCCTGTTGCAATTACAGGTGAAACTCGGAAAATTAGAAAGGTGCATTTATTTCAGTAACACAACTTAAAAGGTGAAACCAATATATGAGATAGATGCATGACATGCAAAGCAAGATATGCCAAGCCTTTATTTGTTGTAATTATAATTATTCGTCATTAGGCGGGTCAATTATAAATGGAATGTAATTAATGAAATGTAATAGCGATGTTTAAGGGACGCAGGTGGCGCTGTGGGTTAAACCACTGAGCCTAGGGCTTGCCGAAGGTCGGCGGTTCAAATCCCTGCGATGGGGTGAGCTCCCGTTGCTCGGTCCCAGCTCCTGCCAACCTAGCAGTTCAAAAGCACGTCAAAGTGCAAGTAGATAAATAGGTACCGCTACAGGGGGAAGGTAAACGGCATTTCCGTGCGCTGCTCTTTTTCGCCAGAAACGGCTTTGTCATGCTGGCCACATGACCTGGAAGCTGTACACCGGCTCCCTCGGCCAATAACGCGAGATGAGTGCCGCAACCCCAGAGTCGGTCACAACTGTACCTAATGGTCAGGGGTCCTTTACTTTTACCTTTAATAGCGATGTTTATTTTTGTATTATTGTAACTATTTGTTTTATTACTGTGGAATTTCCAAAAGAAAGCATTTGTAAAAATTAAAAGGAAAATAAAAAATAATAAGTTACATTTCTGAAATAAATGCACTTTTCGATGATATTCTAATTTTCACTGGTATTTTCTTGTTGCAGTATTTTTTCCATATAGTCTATGTATAATGTTCAGTCTTCTTTTAGACTCTCAATCTGTCATGCTGGCTTATTCTATATATTCTAATATTTTAAGATGCCATTCTCCTCTTGACAGTACTGCATCAGTTCTCCACTTTTGTGCCACCAGAATTCTGGCAGCTGTGGTCACATACATCCATAATGCAATTTGGTTTTGGGGGGGATTTCTGTTGTTTTTATTCCCAGAAGGAAAGCTTCTTGATTTTGGCGGGTATGGGCCTTGGGCTGCTGTACTTAGGATTCTGTATACCATATCGCCAAATTATCAAGAATTTTAAAAGATGGCGCCGAAATTCTATCAGGGAAACGTTTAATTAAGAAGCAGCAATGGAGAAGGGGGGCATTTCCTGGGGATTAGTGACCAGCTGGTAGGAACTGATGGCTCTTGGGAGGATATTCTTAGTCTGGATGTCAGCCAAGCCCTGTCAGCTCCAACTAATCCCCAGGAAGTGCCCTGAACTGCAATTATTATTTCTATTACGAGTATTACACGAATATTGTACGTAAAGGACATCCCAGGGTGAACTCCGGGACTGTGCCATAACTGCTGTCTGCAGGAGGAAGCTGTGTCGTTTCCCTACGTCATGCTACATAGCGCATTCTTAAAGGCCTGTTCCACCATCTTCTTCCTTCTCCGTTTTAAAAATATTTTTGCAGTGATTAGGGTTGCTGTAAAAAGGCTGCAATGCTAAACTTACTTCCTAGGCAGCAAACCCCACTGACACACAGTGGGACTTACTTCCAAGTAAACACACACTGCATTGCACTGTTATTATGTTCATTTCTGCCCTGGCTCTTTGAGTGAAAGCCATTTACACGCTTTGTTTATTTTACTCGCTTGAAATTCTATTGACCGGTTCCCCATTCAGAGTGATGCTGGAAGTGGAGAATTGCAAAGCAAAAAAAACCGCCTTCCAAAATCACCATTTAAAACCACAACAATAATGAAATACTAGCAACAACGGAATGAAGCAGCTTATTTCCATTAGAAAGGAGACATTTAAGTGCAGTTCAAATAAACTTCCAGTGCATTAGCAGAAGCATTTGAGCAGGGCTTTTGCCAGGCCTGGCAAAAGGCAGGTGATTACTGATCCCATCCATGCAGAAGTGCAATTGACTAGGCTCTGTTGAACAGTTTGGCTTCCAAAGATGGTGGCTTCCTCAGCAAAAGATCATGACTAGCCCTCGGCGTGTGAGGGAGGCTCATGCTGAAATTGGCGATTGTGGGACTGTGGATGACCTCCGGAGACCCACACTATAAAGGGATTTAAAGTTGAGAACCATCACATTGAACGTAGTCTAGAAACAAACAGGTCAGCAGCAGATCTCCGTCAGTATTGGGACTCAGCTACACAGCTGCAAATAAAACGTTTTAAGTGTGTTGTAAAGTGCATTATACAAATGTGACACTAGATGACGATGATGAGCTATGGCAAATTCCGTAGCTGAATCCCTCCATTAACACCCAGCTAAGGATGTTGTAATGTAGCTGTCTCTGTGTGAAAAGGATAATGGGCTGCAATAAACCAAGAGAGAGACATTGACCGGCAGCTGAATTTGGACTCTGTAAGATGACAGCATTTGGAGATGCTCTCTCTCTCTCCAATTCTGATATGCAGGAACAGCAGGTTTTGTCTGGGGTGATTCCCAGGTATGCTCAACTTCCCAGGTATGCTCAACCTGTAGAGTTATTAAGAAAATGTGTTAATTGCTTTACATTCAGAAGAATCTCAAAATGATCTCCATGCAATGCATTAACAATCAGGTATATTTGTGCAGTGTTACAATACAGTGGTACCTCGGAAGGCAAACGGAATCCATTCTAGAAGTCCGTTTGACTTCCAAAATGTTCGGAAAGCAAGGCACGGCTCCTGCAGCCAATCGGAAGCCGCGTCGGACGTTCGGGTTCCAAAGAACGTTTGCAAACCGGAACACTCACTTCCGGGTTTGCGGTGTTCGGGAGCCGAAACGTTGGACTCACAAGGTGTTCGGGATCCAAGGTACGACTGTATACACATTTGTGAACTAATGCACAAAAAACAAACCCACTCTATAAAATGCCACAAGTCTCCCAAGGCCTTCCAAAGGAAACTAAACTAGATGCGCTCATTGTGTTCCCGCCTGCCTGGAAGTGGTGGGAGCGAAACAATATACCCCAATTATAGACTTACATTTCATACATAGCAGTGCTTTAAAAGCTTTTTATCCAGGCTGGCTTTCAGCGGTAACATTGAAAGCTGGCATTTGTGGAGAAGAGCTGCAGTTTTCAGTTCCACTTTAATGCTTTGGTATTTGGCTTCACTCAGAGCTCAAGACATAAAGGCAGCAATCAAAACAGCTAAATCGATGAATTCTTCCTTCTCCTGTCAAATGTGAAAGCAGCCTCTATGTCACCTGTTTTGCTAGTTTCTATAAACTACATTGGCACAAGAATAGGAACACCTTTTGAAAAACTTTGCGGGGGGGGGGTGTCTCCCGCACAGAACCAGGACTCAGCTATACAGCTACAAGTAAAATAATGTGTTTTAAGTGCAATATACTTAAAACTAGATGGTGATGGTGAGCCTTATGGAAAATTCAATACATTTTTAAAAAACGCTTTTTAAAAAAGCATTTTCAGTGCAGTTTTTATATGTGTCTAGATTCCACCCCAGTCTCGCTCAAACATTATTAATCCAATTGCTGGTGACTTGGCTGGCAAATCACAAAACCAAGCTTGTCCACGGAGGGCCACAATGCCTAAAATATGTCTGATTTGCCAATACGCGCTGAATACAGCTATTAAAGAATTTCAGGAGCCCAGAATGGGCTTCTGCAGAGAAAAGTGTCGCGATTTGCTCATTTGAATGGGAAGCGGTAATTATACAGTACATGTCGTTCTGATGGGATAGCAGCTGGTTAAAAGTCATGCAACACACTGAATCAGATCAGAGGCCTTCAAACCGCAGGGCACTCAGCTCAGGGCTAATAGAGACAAAATCGCTGCCTTCCAAGACTGCCTTTAGATAAGTCTCTGGGGTGGTTTTCTTCATACTGTCAGCTGCTTCTGCTGCTTCTGCTGCACTGTGTGAACAAAAGCTGTCACTCATACTTTCCCCAATGCTGTGCCTTGCCTTGCCTTGCCTTATGAATTGGATATAATTTTTTTTTCCTGCTACTCACTCAGCTGCTGCTCCAGACCACTATGGCGCATTAATGCTGGTAGCTGCTGCCGCAATGGACCATTTCAAGCAGCCTTTTCTGCCAACTGTCCTTCAGCCGGCTGAAAAACCTCCAGCGGCTTCTGTTTCCCTGAAGTTCAGGGTCTTTTGATAAGAGTATACAGTAAAAGGGGTCCAAGTCTGATGGGGCCACTGGCTGGCCGTGAGCATGGAGGGAAGCTTAGCCCCACCAGACTTTGGACCTCTGTGCCATTTGTCAGATTTTCGTTCGTGTGTGAAAGCCAGACATTTGGCACAGCTGCTGGAGCATTTTGAATGAAGCTGGGGTTTTCTGAGCATCTCAGAGCTGCCTTCCCTCCTGGGTTATCTTCCAAGGCCCCACATGATTGGGGCAAAGCAACAAATGTAAATTTTACCCTTTGATGGTTTCTACATACTTTTGGGCACGCCCCTCTGTCCTTCATCCAGAAAAGGAAGAGGCATCTTCACCGTTCAGAGACATATCCAAGCCCAGAGCTTACCTTCCAAGTCCCGGACTGCAGAATCCAGGACAGGCAGCCGTGTGACACCGGAAGTTGCGTCGACGTAACTTCCGGTGTCGCTTTGCCCTTCTATGGGCACCAAAAATGGCCGTCGCCGGCTTCAAAAGTCGCTTCTACGCATGACCGGAAGTGCGTCGACGCAACTTCCGGTGTCGTTCCGCCCATCTATGGGCACCAA
The DNA here is from genome assembly GCF_963506605.1 of Zootoca vivipara. Lineage (NCBI taxonomy): Eukaryota > Metazoa > Chordata > Lepidosauria > Squamata > Lacertidae > Zootoca > Zootoca vivipara. Next base: position 118,184,596 of record NC_083276.1, on the reverse strand, counting down.
AAGTGGCCGCTGCCGACACCGGAAGTCGTGTCTATGCACTTCTGGACATGCGTAGATGTGACTTTTGAAGCTGGCGGTGGCCATTTTTGGTGACCATAGAAGGGCAAATCAGAAAGGAAAAAAATGGCCGCCGGCAGGAGAAAATAACGGAGAAAAACGGGAAACGAGGTGCTACAGGGGACCACCGGGAGAAGGTAAGTAAAAACGGGGGTTTCCCGGGGAAAACGGGGTACTTGGCAGCTATGGCCCACAGTTCAGCAAGCTTTTTCAGCCGTGGGCTGGTCCACCTTCCCTCAGACCTTGTGGGGGGCCGGACTATATTTTGGAAAAAAAATATGAATGAATTCCTATGCCCCACAAATAACCCAGAGATGCATTTTAAATAAAAGCACACATTCTACTCAGGCAGGCCCCACAAATAACCCAGAGATACATTTTAAATAAAACAACACATTCTACTCTTGTAAAAACACGCTGATTCGCGGACCGTCCGCGGGCCGGATTTAGAAGGTGATTGGGCCGGATCTGGGCCCCAGGCCTTAGGTTGCCTACCCCTGCCCAAGCCCATACTCCTCAAGTGTCCTGATTTAACCAGGATATCCCAGATTGACAGAAGCCACCCTGGCTTCTGATCCCAATCCTGGATGCCCTGTTTTAGCTCCCATGCTCTGGCTGGCGTTTTTTTGGTTCTGTGCTGAGGCGCGAGTCAGTGGGCTCACACCGGAGCATGGGAACAAGAATAAAAATGGAAGGTAAACTTACCTTGACCCCGCACATCAACTGCTCTTCTTCCTCTTCCACCATGACATTTCCAGAATGACCGTTCCCCATATAAAAAGGGGTGCGCATTTTGTGCGGTCGCACGCAACCCCTGGGAACCCCTGGACAGCCCTTAGCAGTTCAGAGGTTGGCACCACCTTCCTGGGCTGGATACCTGTGGTCTCCGCCCACACAGCCAGCTGTCCAATCCAGCTGGGGGAGGTGTTGCCAGGGTGGGATTGGCCAGGTAGGAGGAGGTAACCATCCAGTGCACACAGCAGAAGGCGAGACATACCTGGGTAGCAGCCGACGACTTCAGAGCTTTCCCACCCTCCACTCCCAAAATTAATGCTTACATTACAGGTTAACCCCTTTTTTCTTCCGCAGGCGAACACACACACAGGCGCTGCTACGACAAGGCCGCTGTTGAAGGGCTGGAAAGGACTTTCCCTGCATTGGCAGGTTTTGCCTTTCCCGTAGCAATTTGTCACAACTTTTACCAGAATGGTGGGGGGCATGGGGGAGGTGACCCCCCCCACTCCCATTGCGGTGGCGATACCAGGGTTCCCGTAAATGGGGTCTAGGGGGGAGGCATTGACCATATGCCCAGAGGTCGTCACTGCCCTCCCCGTCCAGCGGCGGAGAAAAGGGGGAGGGCTATCTGCTTGAACATATGTTCTCCAGAGCTAGCCCAACCTCCGCATATGCTGGGTAACCCAAAAATTACCCAGACCCCCAGCTGGGGGGTGGGAAGGATATACGCCCAATGCCTGAGCCAAGGTCTCCCTACATCTGAATCTTAATAAAGTTGTGGCCAATTTTAATCCCATAGAACGTTGTCTGGTGTCATTATTCCGCTCGGGGGCTGCCTGGGGTTTGGGGGGACTCCGCCTGACCACGCAAAGTTCATCTGTGGTGCCAGAGGCAGGCTTGGTCCGCTCAGCGTTTCCCAACAGGCCAGCTCAACTTTCCAGTAGTCCGCACAGCATCTCATGAAGCTGCGGAACAGGAGTAAGAGAGTTTAGAAAGTTTAGAGAGCCTTTGGGGGGGGGGCTGAGTTGCATTTGGCCATAAACAGTGCCATATTTATGTATAGGCTAAGTAGGCTGACACCTAGGTGTTAATTTTATGCATTTTTAAAAATCACCATGGTATTTAACAATAATATCTTATGTCCTTTAGAGGAGAAATTGTGAATTGCAGAATTTTAAATACAGTACCCGTCATCTTTGTGCATTCCTCTTTAATGGGAGATGCCAGAGTATGCCCTTGTATGTTTTCGACATCCTTGCTGTGCCACTTGTTTGCAGCCCCCGCCTCCAGAGCTGCTCCGATCTCCACCCTAGCCTAACCACGTGCCCCAAACCCCAACACACACCATCAAAGCAGCAGAAGTCTCTTCCACCAGGCTGCTAATTCTTCCCCTGAAACCACACACACCCCGGTTCCACAACACACTCTGCCTCCAGCTTCCCTCCTACACAACTCAAGGGCAGAACAAGCTGGTTTATTTTCGGGCAGCGCCTTCCAAGCAAAAATGTAACCGACACCCTCCTGATCGTCAGATAAATTAAACTGAACTGGTGTGAACTCTGTCTGGCTATTTAAACTGTTTGCTAGAGGGAAGTGAAACTAATCCGTTCAGGGTGGCCAGCACACAGTTGCTTCGTGAAGCCACTTACTAAATTCCTAGGGATCACCACCTCTTCTGCGAAATTATAAATAGACCGGAGCTCGTTTTTAGTGCAGCGAGCCAGCTTTCACGAGGATCCTTTTACTGGGGGCGGAGGAAAGGAATGTGAAGGAGGAGAAGGCAGCAAGGGGGCAGGTAGGGATGTATTGACATGGGACAGGGGGTGGATACAGAGAATTGGGCTTTGCAGCTTTAATTCATTTTCAGATGAATTTGACAAGGAGAAATGTAAGGTACTACACTTGGGCAAAAAAAATGAAAGGCATAAATACAGGATGGGTGACACCTGGCTTGAGAGCAGTACATGTGAAAAGGATCTAGGAGTCTTGGTAGAGTCTTGGTAGACCACAAACTTGACATGAGTCAGCAGTGTGGTGCAGCAGCTAAAAAAGCCAATGCAATTCTGGGCTGCATCAATAGGAGTATAGCATCTAGATCTAGGGAAGTAATAGTACCACTGCATTCTGCTCTGGTCAGACCTCACCTGGAGTACTGTGTCCAGTTCTGGGCACCACAGTCCAAAAAGGATAGTGTCAAGCTGGAACGTGTCCAGAGGAGGGCAACCAAAATGGTCAAAGGCCTGGAAACAATGCCTTATGAGGAACGGCTTAGGAAGCTGGGTATGTTTAGCCTGGAGAAGAGAAGGTTAAGGGGTGATTTGATAGCCATGTTCAAATATATAAAAGGATGTCATATAGCGGAGGATGAAAGGTTGTTTTCTGCTGCTCCAGAGAAGCGGACACGGAGCAATGGATTCAAACTACAAGAAAGAAGATTCCACCTAAACATTAGGAAGAACTTCCTGACAGTAAGAGCTGTTCAACAGTGGAATTTGCTGCCAAGAAGTGTGGTAGAGTCTCCTTCTTTGGAGGTCTTTAAGCAGAGGCTTGACAGGCATATGTCAAGAATGCTTTGATGGTGTTTCCTGCTTGGCAGGGGGTTGGACTGGATGGCCCTCGTGGTCTCTTCCAACTCTATGATTCTATGATTCTAAGATGGAAAATATTGATCGGTAGAAAATAGCTGGATTATTTTTAAAAAAAGGAAACAAACATTGGGCTTGTTACTTGTGGCAGGAGACAAAATGATTATTAAAGTTCTCTGGAACTCCCTGCCCATTGACATCAAACAAGTGCCACACTCTATAGCCAAGCTTTATGAGGAACGGTTGAAGGAGCTTGGTATGTTTAGCCTGGAAAAAAAGGAGACTGAGAGGAGATATGATTGCCATCTTCAAATATCTCAAGGGCTGTCACATGGAAGAGGGGAACAAGCTTGCTTTCTCCTGTTCTGGAAGGTAGAACTCGAACCAATGGCTTCCAGCTCCAAGAAAGGAGATTCCGACTAAACTTCAGGAAAAAGCTTTCTGACAGTAAGAGCTGTTCGACAGTGGAACAGTCTCCCTTGGGAGGTTGTGGAAGCTGCTGTGGTCATTAGGCCTGACACTCAGCCAAGTCTGCGAAGATTGTGGTTTTGCTAATAAAGAGTTAATTCCAACTTTGAATGGTGTGCTCGCTCTTCCACATAAACATACACACACAAACACACACACCCTGCTATCTCTTTCCATCCAGGCAAGCAAGTGGCGTGACTACAGTTCAATGACATATTTGAGTCTGGCGAAAGCACTCAAGGAGGGCATGGAGTAGGGTCAGCATGGGTGTGGCCTAGGGAGAGGGGTGTGGCCTAGGGAGAGGGGTGTGGCCTGAAAGCCTTGAGGCCCAATTAGAGAGGCTTGGAGGGTCACATTCAGCCACCAGAGCTGTTGTTCTTCACTCCTGGCTTAGCATGTGACTCCCAGCACCCAATTCTGTGCTCAGCTCATTGAAATTCACTCCAGCCCTTATCATGTATGAGTAATTAGACTGAAGCAAGCCGAGGTACATTCAGTACTCAGTAGGAGGGATGTTGTGTTCTCTTTGGCTAATTTGTAATGATGGAGTATAACCGAAACAGATGTTTTTCTAGATACTGGCATCAAAAATAAAAAAAAATACACGTTGAATTCTCACATTTTTATAACTCTAAGAAGCCTGTGCAAGCCAAGTATTATGCACAATTATTTGTTTCCGCACAAATACTTAATTTTATTAATATTATGCAGGTGGTTTGAAAGATTATGTTTGCTTTGCTTTTTAATTAGGTGCAGTGCAATGGATAAAATGATAAATGGGTCCAGATGACCTGCATGTAGAAAATGGGTATTTCTTCTTCTGCCAATATATTTCCAAAAACTGAAAATTTAGGTCTTTCAGAAAGCAATGTATTGCCAAGAAAATAAGAAAAAAGAAGTGACAGTCAGGATTGACTCATACATCTGTTTCTGAAGAAATTTGCAGATGCTGGGATTTCTCTCACATCTGGATTGCAGAAGAAAATGTAATGTGCACAACAGAAATGCCAGCATATCACCTGTGTATAGGTATGGGTTCTCTGAAATACCAAATGAATTTGCATCCGCATCTATCTCTACAGGTGCAATCTGTGTATTGCCACTTTGCATATTCTATTACTCATGGGCATGCAAATTGATGAGTTGTTTTTAATGAATCTCTAATAGATATTAAAAAAACCCTCAACTTAAATAGAGTCAAAATATAACTCCCACACTCCTTTTTGTGAGTGAAGAAGATGTCAACGTTAGGGAAATTTGCCACTAACTCCAGAGGGAGCATGACAACTAGCCACCTGAAATCCTGGCCTCCTTTGGTTCCTGAAACCAAAAGCTTTGATTCCAGTTGTTAGGGAACTTTGATTCCTAACACCCTTCATAAACTACAGTTCCCTGGTTTTTTGGTCGGGACGCCAGACCATGACTCTTAATGTGGCATAAGAGTTCATTAAATGTAGATTATGGATATGACCATGGTCAAGAGGGTAGACTACGCCAGCGTGTATTCAGTGTGGTGAAGTGGTTAAGAGCGGTGGACTCGTAATCTGGTGAACCAGGTTCGCTTCCCCGCTGTTCTACATGCAGCTGCTGGGTGACCTTGGGCTTCTCTGAAGTCTCTCAGCCTCACTCACCCTTACCTTCCAAGTCCCCGACTGTAGAATCCGGGACCAGCAGCTGTGTGACACCAGAAGTTGCGTCGACGTAACTTCCGGTGTCGCTTTGCCCTTCTATGGGCACTAAAAATGGCCGCCACCGGCTTCGAAAGTCGCTTGTACGCATGCAGAATCCGGGACCGGCAGCCGTGTGACACCGGAAGTTGCGTCGACGCAACTTTCGGTGTCGCTCCGCCCATCTATGGGCACCAAAAATGGCTGCCGCCGACACCGGAAGTCTCGTCTATGCACTTCCGGACATGCGTAGATGCGACTTTTGAAGCCGGGGGCGGCCATTTTTGGTGCCCATAGAAGGGCAAATCGGAAAGAAAAAAATGGCCACCGGCAGGAGAAAATAACGGAGAAAAACGGGAGACGAAGTGATACGGGGGACCACTGGGAAAAGGTAAGTAAAATCGGGGTTTTCCCGGAGATTACGGGGTACTTGGCAGCTATGCACTCACCTCACAGAGTGTTTGTTGTGAGGAAGGAAGGGAAGGGGATTGTTAGCCGCTTTGCGACTCCTTAAGGGGAGTGGAAGGCGGGATGTCAAGTCCAAATAATAATAATAATAATAATAATAATAATAATAATAATAATAATAATACCTTATTATTTATACTCTGCCCATCTGGCTGGGTTTCCCCAGCCACGCTGGGCGGCTCCCAACAGAATATTAAAAACATGATGAAACATCAAACATTAAAAACTTCCCTAGACAGGGCTGTCTTCAGATGCCTTCTAAAAGTTGTGTAGTTCTTTATCTCCTTGACATCTGAGGGTAGGGCATTCCACAGGGTAGGCACCACTACCGAGAAGGTCCTCTGCCTGGTTCCCTGTAACCTCCCTTCTTGCAATGAGGGAACCACCAGAAGCCCCTCGGAGCTGGACCTCAGTGTCCGGGCAGAACGATGGGGGTGGAGAAGCTCCTCCAGGTATACTGAGCCGAGGCCGTTCAGGGCTTTAAAGGTCAGCACCAACACATTGTATTGTGCTCAGAAATGTACTGGGAGCCAATGTAGGTCTTTCAGGATGGTGGCTTGGATCTTGAGAACTGACAATGGCAGGAATTTGGCTGCTGAAGAGCCTCTCAAGACGGTCAAAGGAGCCCACGTGGACAGCTTTGGATGGGGTACTGCAAGCCGCTAAGGGCTAATGGAAATGAAGCCCCAGTAGGGCGAGGAGCCCTCACCCAATTCTGAGCAATTCTCCCTCGACCTACTCCAAAGGGCCTCCGGATTCTCCAGAGAGCCTTTTCAGTGAACAAAGAAGGTTTCGAGGAGAGAAGTGGATGTGAAAGTCCTCTTCCATGAGCTTGCTTCTCGGGATCCAAGCCTACAAGCCACCCATTGCTTATCTATGGTAAAGTGGCCAAATAATATTGACAAGTCAAATTATCCCATTATGCCCTGTGAATGATTTGTTAGTACTTTCCCTGCAGAAATTTGATATGCTTACAATTGGCTTTCTATGATATGGTCAGTCCATTCAGTTTGAGCCTTTGAATTCTAAATGAAAACACAGAGCTTTCTTTCCTTCCTTCCTTCCTTCCTTCCTTCCTTCCTTCCTTCCTTCCTTCCTTCCTTCCTTCCTTCTTTCCTTCCTTTCCTTGGTTAACCTAAAGAAGAGAGACATTACAAACGCAACACTGGATGGCTTAAATACAGCATTAAAAAAAAACACCTGTGACTCTCCAGCTATTGTTTGATTCCCAATTCCCATCAGCCCAGCTAACATGAGCAATGAAGGATGAGGTCATTTGTAGTGCCACGACTTCAGGATGGCCACTGGTTCCCCATCCCTGGCTTTATTTGGAATAGATGCAGATTTAGTGAGAATAATTAAAGCGTCTGCCTCGTACGTTTCTCTGAATCAAAGTCTACAAATAAAGACAAGCAAGTGACTAAAAACTTCCCACTCGTTTTTTACCAACTTTCCGCCACGCATCCTGTTGTAAAGTGTCAATTGTTTCTGAAAAGTAGTACAAAACAGCACATTATTTGAATGCTATCTAGCTGATTTCCATTGGCAAGGTCTTTCATTGATAGCCATGCTTAGCCCCCGTTGCTACATGCAGAGATCCATGGATGGAATGGGTATTCTCCCAAATCTGCGACTGAAGTATCATGTTCACAGCTCATGGCTGAGAGTCCGTTGTTTCTGGGTGCGTTTTTGTTGCCATGATGCCATCAAAACTAAGTAGCAGTACAAAATTTCGAGTTGCAGAAGTCTGGTTATTGTTGACGTGTCCCGCCCAATGATGAAAGCCATGACAAAGGTTGACATAACTGGGTGAGGCGTTGCTCATCTTCCACTGATGCATCAGCACATTGTATCCAACAACAGAGCACAGACCGAGAATGTCAATACACAAATGGATCCTGAAAGGGAGGGTGGCCATATATTTTCTTAAGCAAATATCCGGAATCTACAATGTGATCCAATCCAATGACCAGCTGGAAGACTCTGTGTCCTCTTTTTCCGTTCATTTACGAGAGATGTCACACAAAATCAGGAGATTTAAAAAGAGAACGTTGTAACCTTGTTACGTAGCCACATGGAAATCAATTGACTGCTGTTACTGGTTGTTCCGGCACATTAAGAATAAACCTCAATTAACAACAATCTGTTTTGCCTTCCTTGAATTACATGGATTGTATTTGCAAATTAAGCAGAGTTAGCTGTATTCCAAGCTCTAGAAAACTATATTGCAAATATACTTCTTAATTATGGACAATTACCCCCACCCATTCTTCTTTTTTTACTTCTACTATATATGTTTCAAGTTCACCAATATTAGTTGTTTGCTGCAAGTACAAAGTAAAAGATGGAAGAGTTATTATAGCTGATCATCAGACACTGTCACCAGACATTGAGGTACCCATTTTCTAACAGAAGGTTAAAAACTGATAGAGTTCTTTATTCCTTCCTTCCTTCCTTCCTTCCTTCCTTCCTTCCTTCCTTCCTTCCTTCCACTTCCTTCCTTCCCTCCCTCCCCCCCTCCCTCCCCCCTTCCTTCCTTCCTTTATTTTAGTGGTTGGAGGTGAACAAGTTGTTTGAACTGATCTGATGAGTTCTGAACGCTATTATCTGGAGTCTCCAAGCTGATGGTGAAATGGGTTCATTTATTTTAACTGGACTGATCATATCCTATAATGTTATCCCGGGTATATACATAATGTGTAGTTCAACCATGAGGCTACCCTACATCAAACAAGAGGTGCTGCTGTAATCTGCCAGCTGTGGCTGTGCTGCTGGTTTTAATGCTCTTAGTGGAAACAGGATTGACTTAGGTCTGTCTTCAAAGTCCCGCCCCACAGTCTGGCCCTGATTGGCCAATTCAAAGGCAAAAGTAGGAGAGTCCCATCACTCTCTGTGACTGGCTGGGGCTGATGAGGCTGTCAACCAACCACACGGGAAGCTTTTTTCATCCCCCCCAGAGCTTTTTTCATCCCCCCCAGAGCTTTTTTCATCCCCCCCCCCGAGCTCGCCCACAGCTGCACTGGGCTGCTGCTGCCGAGAACGGGAAGTGGTCTTTTCCCTCTGGGTAAACAATGCTTCTTATTTTCGTAGGGTGAAATCCAACAGTGTCCACCCACCAGCAAAATGGATACATTTGGCAGAAGGCATTTTCTACCCATTCAGCACCTATACATCCCCCAACATCTGCTTCAGAGGGTTGTAAAGTAAGGGTAAAGGACCCCTGGATGGTTAAGTCCAGTCAAATTTGACTATGGGGTGCAGTGCTCATCTCGCTTTCAGGCCAAGGGAGCTGGCACTTATCCACAGACAGCTTTCCAGGTCATGTGGCCAAAAGGACTAAACCACTACTGGTGCAACGGGACACCATGACGAGTGACGAAGCGCATTGAAACACCATTTACCTTCCCGCTGCAGCGGTACCTATTTATCTACTTGCACTCTGATGTGCTTTCGAACTGCTCGGTTGGCAGAAACTGGAACAGAGCAACAGGACCTCACCCCATTGCACAGATTCGAACCGCCGACCTTCTGATCGGCAAACCCAAGAGGCTCAGCACCACCTGCGAGGATTGGAGGACACTCTGCAGCAGATATGAGGAGAGAGTACAAGCAGGAGGTGAGGAAGGGGAATCTGCTGGTGAGACATGAGATGTCATTCATGAAATATTTCATTGCCTTAGGTTTATGCTATTGATAATTGTATATATTGTATATATATGGTGTGCTATGGTCCATGGGGTCACGAAGAGTCGGACACGACTAAACGACTAAACAACATATATTTTAACAAATGCACACAGACACATTAAGAACTTAATTTGGTCATGCAATCATGCCCCCAAATACTGCAGCTGCATTATGCGATTTAAAAGTTAAATAAACGTGCCTCTCCTTTCTCCTTCCCCTTCTGCAGTACCCAGCATAATCAGGACCAAATGACTATTATATGCAAGCAAGTGAAACAATAACCAGGAAAGAACAGTAAACAAAAACAGATCCACAGATACAAAGCAAAGAGGGAAAACCCAAATGTCCTGGTCATGAATAGCTAACAAGCACTTGAAATGAACAAAATGCTTCAAAATGGTTGAGAAGTAGCATCAAAGCCCTGCCTCCTTTTTTGAGAGCTAGGGCAAGTCGGAGGCCCTCAGTGCCTCCTTTGGTGGCCAATTCCATCGTTTGACTCTGCGCTGTGTAGATTGCCCTCTCCAGTGAAATAGAGGGTTGTTTGCATGGGGAGGAGAAGTTCAGCGTGCACATCGGAGCATGCATAGGGCTTTTGATCCAAGGCCGTTTTAGGATCAGGACGTTAGAGCAGGGAAAGCAATTTGTCTCCTACTGGTTCGCATTTATTTGACAGGGTTCCTTGACCCAGAAATTTGGACAGCCCCGCTCAGCATGTCAACATGATGGATTGAATCCTATAATTCGTCTGCTCCCAGAACTCCCACTGAAGTAACTCGGAGTTCATGGTGTGCCTGGACGAACGATTGACAGAGGAGCCCATGGCCTCAACAAACATCTGGCGTTTCTGAACTCCCTTCTGCGTGGACCTACTCCCGCTGGAGATAATCAACACAGGCTTTCCAATGCTCCCTGTATGTATCTCATAGCTGGCAGTATCTTCAATTCTTCTCTCTCTCTTTGTGTGTGCAAGACCCTCCACCTTGCTTTTCTCGGTTTGTTCATTTCCTACTCAGGGCTTCTCCAAAGCGTTTCACCCCTAATGAGGTTCTTCCTCTTCCCGTATGAAAAACTAAACAAGAGACGGAGAGAATTATGTGAAACAAAACAATGGGTGTTTATGTGCTCTCCTTTCTCTTTTTTTCTTTTGAAATTCTGGCTCTGAGCAATTGATCTGACACAATGCTACAGGCAGCTGCTATCACTAGAGAGTTGACAGAGCTAGGCCTCTGGGTGTAACTGAACTGATGCTCTAGCAACAGGAGATGTTCCCCTCTAATTAAGTAGACCGAGGTCAAAGGCACGATGACAGCACCATCATCGTGATTTTCTGGCCGAAGGTGTGGGATAGCTGGAAGCTCTCAGCCTGTGTTTCAAACTCCCACATGCTTCAGCGGGAAAGGGGAACACACGGAGGATCACTTTGGAACGTGTTTATCAAAGCATTCGGCAGAAAAATAATTCACTTGTCTCTCGAGAAGAGGCAGCTCAAGTACTGTACAAAATAAGCAGGCACCTTGAAATTGCAGGTTTTGTCAGGCATGGATCAATACTGCTTTCATTATTCTCTCTGCGAAAGGGGGGCGGTTTAAATATGCGTACACTGTAAGTAATGCACGGCAAGTGTATTTTGTGCCTTGATATCATATGGAGATAAGAAACTGCCCAAAAAAGCAGGTACTTCAAACCCCCTTTCTTCTAAAAAAAGGCCACTCGCTGGCTCTGTTGGAGCTCTTGCCTTTGAAAGCGGGTGAAAACGAAATCCTCCCATTGAGACAAACTAGGATTCCACTGCCATACTCACTGGGACTTGAGTATCTCTGAAATGTTGGTGGTGGGAATCTAGGGATGTTTAGGGAAGTTTTAAATGTTTGATGTTTTATTGTGTTTTTAATATTCTGTTGGGAGCCGCCAGATGAGTGGGGTATAAATATATGATTATTATTATTATTATTAGGCTACCATACATCCAGATTTTTTTCAAATGGCAAGGGGGGTTAGTATCCACCCCAAAACAAAAAAAGCCTGAAAACTTAACTTTTGGGGGGAGATGTTCCCCCAAAAAGCTCAACCGCTTTGACAAAATATATATATATTAAATTCTGCTGGTTTTTTGTGACAAACAGGCGTCAATTTCCCTCAGACTGTGGCAGAAATGTCTGCAACACTGGATGATCTTAGAGGCTGCCTGTCACCTAATAAGCACACCCCGTTTATTTCTCGGAAGCAAATCCCATTTAGAGCAGTGAGACTTGCTTCCCCTTCAAATTACTTTTATTAATTTTCCGAATGATTACAAACCAAACCAAATTAATTTAATTTAATACAATTTCTTAAAACCAGGTTTCCCGCTCCGGTTGTGAAATGTACTCGGAGTCGAGAGTGAATTTCATGCTCTTTATTCAGCTCATAGTCATCAAGGAGAAGAGGAGAAGAAGAATGGCTCTTTTCCCAAAACCATCTGCTTATATACATTATTTACACAATGGGCCTTGCGTGATTGGCTACTTCAGGGCTACACCTGTGGGCCAATTATATTGTGGATTGACTTCTGCCTGCAGCCTGATTGGCTGCTCCTACAGGCCAATCAGGTAGCAGATTCACTTCTGCCAGCCGCCTGATTGGCTGCTCCAGCAGGCCAATCAGGTTGCGGATTCACTTCCACCTGGAGTTGGATTGGGTAGCTCCCGCTGTTTCTGAATCCTATTGTTCTAGGATTCAGCTCAGTACATAACACCCCTCCCCTCTAAGTTCCAGTCCTGCCCGGGAAGTTGCATTCGTAGTCCCCAAGGTCTGCTGGCCGCCTCCGTGTGCGTTGTGGCCTGGGGTGTTCCTTGGTCAGGGGTTCTGGTTCTGGCTCGTGTTCCAAGGCTGCTGGCTGTGCCGGGGCTGTCTGGTCTGGCGCCACTGAACCACTAGGTTGTGGCTCTGGTTCCGGTGTCCTTCCAGCCTCGGGGCGCCCCTCTGTGCCTACTGCTTCTGCTTCCCCTGCCCACCCCTCTCGCTCTACAGGCCTCACTGCCCTGCTGTCCCCTTGGGACCCCTCTGTCCCGCTCTCCTCCCGGGTTCCTCCTGGGAATCGTCGCCGTAGCTGGTCGCAGTGGCGGCGCCAACATTGCCCCCCTTCCGTTAGTACCTCGTACGACACGGGACCGGTCACCTTGGTGACTGTGGCGGGTACCCATGCTGGGCCTGCCCCAAAATTCTTTGCGTACACTGCGTCCTGGGCCACAAATGTCCGGGGGTTCCTGCCTTTCCCCACCACTACCTCATCCTGAGCTCTGTCGGGGTGAAGTCGGTCCAGTCTAGTTGCAAGGCGCCGGCCCATTAGTAGTTCAGCTGGGCTCCGGCCCGTCGTTGTGCTTGGGGTGCTGTGCTGTGCTAGAAGAAATGCGGCAAGGCGGTATTCCCAGTCCCCTTGTGTCATGCGGCGGAGGCTGTCCTTGGTGGTCCGCACCATGCGCTCCGCTTGGCCATTGGTGGCAGGGTGGAATGGTGCTGAGCGGATGTGGCGGATGGCGTTCTGCGCTGTGAAGGTCTGGAACTCCTCTGACGTGAATGCGGTTCCATTGTCCGAGACGAGGGTGTCAGGGAGCCCGTGGGTTGCAAAAAGCTTACGTAGTACCCGGATGGCTGCCGCCGTAGAAGTGGACGGTACCAGTGCGACCTCCAGCCATTTGGTGTAGGAATCCACCACTATGAAGAATGTTTTTCCCTGGAAGGGGCCAGCGAAGTCCACGTGCAAGCGTGACCATGGATGTCGGGCGGACTCCCAGGGCTGGACTGGGGCCCTTGGGGGATCCGGGCGGGATTCTTGGCAGGTCTGGCAGTGTTGGACCCAGGCCTCTATCTCTCTGTCAATCCCCGGCCACCACACATAACTCCTGGCAAGGGCCTTCATCCTCACTACCCCTGGGTGTGTCTCGTGTAGGGCTGTGAGGACCCTTTTGCGGAGGGGCTGGGGAACAACAACCCTGCTTCCCCATAACAGGCACCCCTTGTGGGCCGACAGTTCATGTTTGCGGTTTGTGTAGCCAGCGAATTCTGGCCCGGGGCTGCTGCTGGGCCATCCTCGCCACACCCAGTCCAGGACCCGGGAGATGACCCTATCTTTTGTGGAATGGTGCGCAACTTCTTGTGCCTGAATGGGTCGGTCGGGAAGCAGCTCCAGGGTCATAACCTCTTGCGCAGGCGCTGGGTCGGGGCCTGTTTCTGGTAGTGGTAGCCTGCTGAGGGCGTCTGCGTGGCCCATCGCCTTCCCAGGGCGGTGGATTAGTGCATACTGGTAGCCGGCAAGGAAAATTGACCACCTGAGGACACGTGGAGACAACACTTGGGGGGTCTGCTTCTCGGGGGCAAACAGGCCAAGCAACGGCTTGTGGTCAGTCACTATGGTAAAGGGCCGCCCGTACAAGAAATCATGGAATTTTTTTACGCCCTTCACGATTGCCAGACCCTCCTTGTCAATCTGTGAGTAGTTTCGTTCGGCTGCAGCAAGCGTCTGGGAGAAGTATGCCACCGGCACCTCTCTTCCATCCGGGAGTTGGTGTCCCAGGACAGCGCCGATGCCATAGGGAGAGGCGTCGCATGCCAGCACCACTGGCAGCCTCTCGTCGAAGTGTGCCAAGACCGAGTTCGAGACGAGCAAGTCCTTGACTGCCTGGAATGCGGCCCTTTGTCGCTGGCCCCACACCCAAGGGGCCCTTTTATCTAGGAGTCTGTGTAGGGGCTCCGCTACCGCTGCCTTATGCGGAAGAAAGGCATGGTAAAAGTTCAATAGTCCCAAGAATGACTGAAGTTCGGGCTTGCTCTTGGGCGCTGGGGCCTCACAAATGGCCCGTACCTTGTCACCGGTTGGATGGACCCCTTCTGCGTCCACCTTAAATCCCAGAAAGTCCACCTGCGGCACTCCCAGTAAACACTTTTCCCGCTTCACCTTGAGGCCCGCCGTCTGGAAACGGTGCAGGACGGAGCGGAGGCGGTCCTCAAATTCCTCTGGTGTGGGCCCGGCGATCAGTACATCATCGAAGAAGGGGGTGACGCCAGGAATCCCTTTAAGGAGAGAGTCCATTAGATTCTGGAATATGCCTGGTGCCACGCTAACGCCAAATTGCAGCCGCTTTACTCTGAATGCCCCTCTGTGCGTCACAATCGTCTGAGCCTCTGCTGTGGCTTCGTCCACAGGCAACTGTTGATACGCTTGGGCCAAGTCCAGTTTGCCAAAGATTTTTGACCCAGCCAGGGTGGCGAGGACATGGCTGACCACTGGCACTGGGTATGCATGGGCCGTGAGAGCCTTGTTTATGGTGCATTTGTAGTCTGCACAGATGCGGACCGAACCGTTAGGCTTGACGGGTGTGACAATTGGAGTTTCCCAGGGGGCGTTGGGCACCGGCTCCAGCACTCCTTGCTCCACGAGTCGGTCCAATTCCTCGTCTATGCGGGGTTTCAGGGCGAACGGGACCCGGCGGGCCTTGTGCCTGATGGGTCGTACCGCGGGGTCTAGCTGTAGGGCAATGGGGGGTCCTGTATATCGTCCCAATGCCCCATCGAAAACCCCTGGAAACTCTTTGCATATGGCGTCCACGTCCACTTGTAAGCTAGTGCGGTTCACCCCGGTAACGGCTAGCCCCAGAGGTCCAAACCATGCCAGTCCCAGTAAGCTAACGTAGGGGCCCTTAACTACCAGCAAGTCCAATTGTTGCTTTCGCCCTCGATATTGCACCCTGAAGGTCCCCACCCCCATTGTAGGGACCTTACGTTTCTGAAAGTCCCGGAGGGTGAATGGGGCCGGCCTTAGTTTGGGACCCCCATTAGGGCACAGTTCCCTTAATGTTCGGGCCGAGATTATGGATAGAGTTGAACCCGTGTCCAGCTCCATGCGGCATGGGGCTCCCTCTATCTGTACCTCTATATAAATTTTCTCTGTGCTGGGATGGGGCAACTGGAATACCTGGTAGTCCGTGATCTCCGTCGAGTTGCCTTGGTGCATGGTGCCGTGTGACCTGGGGCTCCTGGGTCGGTCATCTGATGCTTGTCGACGGGTGAGTCGAGCCCGACACACCCGGGCGATGTGTCCCAATTTTCTGCACTGCCTGCACTCTGCGTTGCGGAAACGACAGGTCCTCCTCTCGTGGTTCTCCCCGCAGCTTGCACAGTTCCCTCCTTCTCGTCGAGGCTGCTGTGGTGTGTGTGCTGCTTGAGTGCGCCGCTGTACTCGGTGTACTTCCTCCCTGTCAGATTCGGATTCGCCGGTGAGGTCTTCGTGGTAGACCCTCGGTTGGGATGGCGGGGCCGGTCGTGCCTCTTGCGTTGACCTCTCGGCGGCTTCGGTTGCCAGGGCTTCCTCCAGAGCAATCTGGAACGTGAGGTCTTTTTTGGCGTAGAGGCGTCGTTGCAACATCTCGTCCCTCAGGCCACCGACGAGGCGGTCACGAAGCATGTTCTCCAACTCTGAGAAGTTGCAAAGCAGGGCGGCTTGGCGGAGGGAGGTCACAAACCCAGTTATGGTTTCCCCCGGGGCTTGCCGCTTTGCGTAGAAGGCATTTCGGCAAGCTACCACTGAGGGCTGTGGTGAGAAGTGCTCCTTCAGCCGTTCCATTATTGTTTTGTAAGAGACGGTAGCGACATCTCTAGGTGCAAGGAGAGCCCGGGCGATTTCAAACGTCTCCTCTCCACAGACGCTGAAGAATGTCGCCCTCTTCATGGCATCGTTGGTGACTTCTTTCGCTTGCAGGAGGAAGTTGAAACGGGCGGCGTACCCTTCCCAGTCTCCTGATGCTGGTTTGAATGGCGAGAAGCTGCTGTCGGTTGCCATTCTGGGTTCCTTGGGTCCTGGAGCTGAAGCCTGGATGCACGGTGCGATGCAGCGGTGCAGCAGGTGGCGGTGCTGCGGTGCAGTGCGTGGTGGCGGTCAGCTCAGCAGGATCCCATCCTCGTCGCCAGTGAAATGTACTCGGAGTCGAGAGTGAATTTCATGCTCTTTATTCAGCTCATAGTCATCAAGGAGAAGAGGAGAAGAAGAATGGCTCTTTTCCCAAAACCATCTGCTTATATACATTATTTACACAATGGGCCTTGCGTGATTGGCTACTTCAGGGCTACACCTGTGGGCCAATTATATTGTGGATTGACTTCTGCCTGCAGCCTGATTGGCTGCTCCTACAGGCCAATCAGGTAGCAGATTCACTTCTGCCAGCCGCCTGATTGGCTGCTCCAGCAGGCCAATCAGGTTGCGGATTCACTTCCACCTGGAGTTGGATTGGGTAGCTCCCGCTGTTTCTGAATCCTATTGTTCTAGGATTCAGCTCAGTACATAACAGGTTGCTTCTTAGGAAATGCTGAAAAGACAGGGGCATGCATGTTTAAAACAGAAACTGAAATCACACAGAGTTTTCCTGTTTCCTTGCTCCAGATCTTTGCGTGTGTAGACCTTTTAACACCCCCAAATAAATTCAGACAAGACTCAAATTTTTGGTTTGGTTTTTGGCAAAATTTAGGCCACAACTTTATTGATTATAATCAAGTGAGTGGTTGCATAGGCTCTGGTTCGACTAGCTCCCTGCACCCTTGCAGGCAGCGCTGACCCAGGGCACACCATAGGTCAGCCTTGGGTGAACACCCGGCAAAGTGGAAAGCGGGTTCAAGCCAGTCCACCAGCCAGATCCCCCCCCCCAGACTCTGGCTCAGGGCACAACCCCTCTCAGGGTTGACCAATCAAAGAGTCCCAGGATTCCTTTAATGGAATACCCACCGCATAGGGATGGCCAGACCACTCTGCCTGAACCAGAGCCTATCCGCAACCTTACAAGTTGTGATGATTTGCTACGCAGCAGGCAAAACCCAAATGGTACCAGCCAATCAGCCAAGTGGGGAAAATTCCTTCCATGCCCCTGTCCTAACGACAGACGACACACGATGGCATAGCAAGGTCATGTGTGCAAGCCGTAAACATAGGGAGAGGTGGGCAGGTGTTCCGATGCACTGGCCCAAAATAGGAAGCTCAGGGACACGTGCATGGGCTTAAATAGAGGTCCCTCAATAGAATTTAGCTGGCATCCCATTGGTCTGATTTCACCCAGCATCGAGGGACCTCCAATAGGGTGTTGTGGCCAGCCAAACCTTCCCAACCACAACACACGGCTTGGTTGCCAGGTCACACCGCAACACGTGCCCTCTTGTTAGGGAGGACCCGATTTATCGTAGCCTGAGGAATTGTGGGCGGTGATAATGTATGGAACGTGCCAAGTATGTGTGCTCTCAGGCTTCCAGAAGGGGCAACAACATAGCTGCCAAGTACCCAGTTTTCCCCGGGAAACCCCCGTTTTTACTTACCTTTTCCCGGTGGTCCCCCGTATCACTTTGTCTCCCGTTTCTCTCTGTTATTTTCTCCTGCCGGCGGCCATTTTTTTTCTGATTTGCCCTTCTATGGGCACCAAAAATGGCCGCCACGGGCTTAAAAAGTCGCATCTACGCATGTCCGGAAGTGCGTAGACGCGACTTCCGGTGTCGGCGGCAGCCATTTTTGGTGCCCATAGATGGGCGGAGCGACACCGGAAGTTGCGTCGACGCACTTCCGGTCATGCGCAGAAGCGACTTTTGAAGCCGCCGGCGGCCATTTTTTGTGCCTGTAGAAGGGCAAAGCGACACCGGAAGTTACGACGACGCAACTTCCTGTGTCACACGGCTGCTGGTCCCGGATTCTGCAGTCCGGGACTTGGAAGGTAAGGGCAACAGTGCGCACGATTTATTTCAAGGAAATACTGGAAGACTGAATAAGACTAGTAAGTTTTTAATTGCAAAGACAAGATGGGCGCTCACCTATTTGTGAGAGACAGGAGGCAAAAGATGGATGACCAAGATGCAAGGAGGTGAGAGATAGTGTAATGGAAAGATCACATGGTTGTTGTTTAAAGGGCAAAAGGACTCTTAATCTCAGGGTTGTGGGTTCAAGACCCATGTTGGGCAAAAGATTTTTGCAGTAGATGACCCTCATGGTTCCTTCCAGCTCTACATACCCATATTCCTGTGATCCAATAGGGGATTCTCTGGCCTACTAACTATTATTGGCCCACTGGGGGTGGGGGGTTCAATTTGGCCCACGAAGCTATTTCCCCAAGCCCACACTTATCTATAACTGCTGAAGGGTCATCAAGAGAATGCAATGGCAAAGCAGACCCCTGCAGAGAGCAAGATTAAAGTCTCTGCTCAGCAGCTGGCGGGCAGAATTTATTTTAATTTTTTTAATAATAATTTTTATTAGCTTTTGATTAGCCAATAAAAGCCTCATTATGTCAATACCAAATTATAATACAGTCATACCTCGGGTTACGAACACCTTGGGGTACGAACACCTTGGGTTACGAACTCTGCAAACCCAGAAGTATTTTCGCCGTGTGTGCGTTCTGCGCACGCGCGGCATGCGCGGTTTGTGCATGCGCAAAATGGCGCTTCGGGTTACGACCATTTCGGGTTACAAACTGCGTCCCGGATTGGATCGTGTTTGTAACCTGAGGTACCACTGTACAATTAATAATGCCAATCTTTCAAATGCCAAATTATACAATTCGTGCAGAGGTTAATTCTGCTTGGTGAAACTTTAACATATCAGATGATTGATCGGTAGAGTAAGGCAGTTATTGCAGATCAGGGCCTATTTAAAGGTGGCAATTTGGCAGCTTTTATTTAAAAAAACCAAACAAACCACGTTCTTAACAGAGGAAGGCAGCCATATGCATTTTCTTCCCTAGGAAAAATGTCTTCTTGGGTGTAGAGCACAGCATTTTTGGTTTTTCGCCAAATTCTGATCCAAACACTAAGCGTTCCACAGCAGGGAAGGAGGAACTCATCAGAACAGTGCCACGTATAATTTCCACATCTGTTCCTTCATTCAGCACCCCCAAGTCATGTTTCCGTGGAGGAGATCAGACCTTTCGTGTGTATAAACCGCAGGAATCATCTCTATACGGGCAAAAACTTTTCAAATTCAAGTCAGGCAGTTTAAATTTGTTGATTCTTTCCCTCCAGACACGCTGAAAAATATGCCGAGAAGAAGTAAATGTGACAGCATTCTTCACAAAGGTAGATGAGCGGCCAGTATATGCCTGCATAAGATATGCTGTTGTGTGCCACTTTGCTGCTATTCTGAATATACTATACTGAATATTATAGGAGGAGATTGGCTTTTCTGTATTAGATTGCGGTGCGCTAAGTGAACATTTACTAGAGTAGTGTGGTGGTGGTGGGGGTTAAGGAACACTAAAATCAACTGGCTTATTTCCATGGATCTTTTTATGAGTTGTGAATCATGCTCCTCGTACTATCTTGTCTTTTAAAATGTATGATTTGAATTTAATTTGCTTCTTAATACCCCATCAATAGGACATTAGCACTTAGTCACGGCGGGACTCATTGTCATAGATATGGTGTTGGCACTCTTAACTCGTAATGGGGGAAACATAAAAACCCATTTTATAGTCTTTGGCTTCTTGTCCGGAGTTTTATTGCTTAAATTCTGTTGAGGCCCGTAGGATTTAAGCAGCCTAGCTGCCTTTCTCCCCCCCCCCCCCTGGGCTTTTTTTGCACCCTGACCCTAAGGAAGAGAAAAAGAAAACGAATAGCAGGTAATGCTTGTCCTTCCTTTGACAGACAGACAACAAACAGATCGTCTTAAAAACTGCAGGGCAAATCCTGCACAAGTCCATTCGGAAGCAGAGGTGCCAACTTGAATAAAATATGGGGGGCAGGTAAGGCCTGCCCCACATAATTGATCACATGACGCAGTGTATGCACACCATTTGAATGGCAATGACCATCAAATGGGTGTGTGTGTGCGCCTTCAAATACTTTATGGGGGGGAGGGGTGAAGGAGTTTGGAAGTAAGTCTCATTGTTTAGAATTAGACTTGCTCCCTAGTTAGTGTGTTTGGTATTGTAGTTTTTAAATGCTGCCCTATAATATAATAGTAATCATCATCCTCATCAGTGCTTTTTTTGGGGGGGGACGGACGCAGAGGGACGCATACCCCTAAACATTTTGAGAATCTAAGTTTGGCCTCATTGAGGGGCAGTATTTCAATACAGTGGAACCTCGGTTTATGAACACCTCGGTTTATGAATTTTCGGTTTACGAACGCCGCGGACCCATCTGGAACGGATTAATTCACTTTCCATTACTTTCAATGGGAAAGTTCGCTTCAGTTTATGAATGCTTCAGTTAATGAACAGACTTCCGGAACCAATTCTGTTCATAAACCGAGGTACCACTGTATGAGTAGGAAAATGAGAGTACCCCTAAACATTTTTTTTAAAAAATAAAACAATAATAATAATGATATTTTATTAATTTATATCCCGCCCATCTGGCTGGGATTCCCCAATCACTCTGGGCGGCTCCCAACAGAATATTAAAAACACAATAGAACATCAAACATTAAAAACGTATTAGACAATTTCCCCCCACTTCCCCCCCCCCCATGGTAATATGTATTGTACATCTTATTTTATTCTATTGCTGTAAGTCACTTGGAGACCTTCTGGTGGCAAGTGGCTAAGAAATCTAATAAATGGACCACTGTACGATCATTGAAAGTTTATACTATTTTTATTCGTAATTTTATGCTTATTTTTATAATCATTTTGATGACTGTGGTGCGATGTTCTGCTGATGTGTTTATTTTGTAACTTTTCATCATTATGTGTTTTACACCTGTATGGGCTTATAGCCGCAATAAATCTGAACTGAACTAATAAAGGAAATGAATAAATGAATGACCTTTGGTCGAATCCAGCAGGACTCTTCCAGGTAAAAAGAATCAACACAAGCATTACCTAGAACTGAAATTCAGTAATGTGGAAACTGCCATTTGCAAACGGCAGCACTGGGCATGTTAGTGCTGGCAATGCGCTTAATATTTGCCTATTAAAGGACACACCTGAAATCGATAGCCTGCCATCTGGTAGCAATGATTTCATGCCTCGTCTCTAAGAACTTAAGGATGCCCAGTCAAAACTGGCTGCTTATGCTTCCGGTGTTGTGCCCTACGATCCTATACATGGCTTCTCAGAAAGAAGGCACATTTACTGCAGTGGGCTTGCTTCCAAGTAAATGCACACAGGTACGATAGCCATTAGCCCTAGTTTACAGCAAACCGTATTTTTTTTTTAAATTTATTTTTATTAAAGGTTTTCTCAGTTTACAAAGACATGGGCAGTGTCTCTCATAGCATTTTTACAGATCAGTTTCAATTGTTGAGACATTGGGGAGGAAAAGGGGGAGAGCGGTAGATAAGGGGAGGGGGTGGGGGTAGTGTGACAATGTTTCTAGTTTACTTAAAGTGTGTTGGGGGGGTTGTCAGCATCGGTTGTGCAGGTTCTTTGTTGTGCATTTGTTTTCCTTTGATGGTGAGAGTTGTTGGGGTTGGCCTAGGATATAGTTTTCTTTTGTGGTTGGCTGTGGAGGTCTGTTTTATGTGAGTAGGGTGGGCGGGTCAGGTTAGCCATATTGATTTGTATGCCGTTGGTGGATTTCTGTCGTTGTCTTGTTGCGCTGTGTATGTGATAAAGGGGAACCATACTGGGGTGAAGCCGTCTTCTTCTATTTGACCCCGTGTCAATTTCAACTTATTGGTTAATTTTTCTAATAGGGCTGTTTCCCATACCGTCTGGTACCATTGGTCCATGTTTACTCCTGCCAGGTCTTTCCAGTGTCTGGTTATGGTGTTTCTGGTAGCTGAGAGTAAGTGGGTTATGAGTTCTTTGTGATGTAGGTGGGCATTATTGTCCTGGAAGATGTTTAGCAAGGCTAGTTCTGGGGTAAGTTCTAATGTTTGTTGGGTTATTTTACCTACTTCTCTTACGGTTGTTCTCCAGAATTGTTGGGCTTTGGGGCATTCCCACCACATGTGGAAATATGTGCCTGTTGATGTGCATCCTCTCCAGCATTTTGATGAGGTTCCTGGGCGTATTAGTGCTAGTTTTCGTGGTGTTAGGTACCACCTGTAGATGGTTTTCAGAGTGAGTTCTTTCCTTTTTGCTGATATGGATTTAAATGGGGGTTTAGACCACATTCTGGTCCATTGAGTGGGGTTGATTTCATAGCCTATATCTTCTTCCCATTGTTTTTTTATTGCGTCTGGGGAGTTTGTGGAATTTTGGAGCAGTATTTTATATATTGCAGATACCATCCCTTTGCCGTGACCCTTTGTCGTTAGAAGGAGATTTTCAAAAGGTGTCAGGGGTCTTGTTGCTGCTAATTTTATTGCTGGCTTGTTTAAGAGGGCATGTAATTGGTGTTGTGCTAACCAGGGTATTTGGGTGTCTTCTAGTTTATCCTGTATTTCTCGTGTTGTCAGAGGTATGTTATTTTTATAGAAGTCTGTTAGGCGATATAGGCCTTTGGTTTGCCAAGTTTTGGTTTGGATGTTTTGTGCTGCCTGGTGGAATAATGGATGGTAGACCAGGGGGAGTAGTGGGGACGTGGTTGGGGTTAGTTTGTCCGTTTCTGTTTTCCATGCTTTGAACATGGTTTGTGTGTACCTATTAAGTGTTGTGGGGATCCTTCTTAGTTTGTTTGGGAGGAATGGGTATGCTGTGGTGCTGATATTTTCAATTGTGTCTCTCTCTAAGTGTATCCATTGTTTTGTCTCATCTTCCAGTATATACGGGATTATATGTCGTATTTGATTGGCCCTGTAATATGTTTCTATGTTAGGGATTCCCCATCCTCCTTGTGAGGTGGGGAGGTGCAGGTATTTGGTGCTTATTCTTGGTTTTTTATGTGAGAAGATGAAGGAGTGCAGTTTTCTCTGCCATCTGCGGAGTTGAATTGGGGGATCCAGACTGGGAGGGTTTGGAATAAGTAGGTTAATTTTGGGAGAGTGATCATTTTGATCATTGCCATTTTATCTGAGAGGGTGAAATTCATGTTGTCCCATCTCTTCAGGTCTTTGTTTATTTGTCGCCACAAGGGTTTATAGTTGTGTAGGTATAATTTGTTGAGATTTTTGGTTATTTGTACCCCTAGGTATCTGAACTTGGTGTGGCAGAGTTTTATTTTGGTGATATTAGTGAGTTCTTTCTGGGTGTGGGGAGGAGTGTTGAAGCACATGGCTTCTGATTTTGCAAAGTTTACTCGCAGGCCTGACACCGTTGCAAATGTGTTGAGTTCTCTGGTTAGGGAGATTGCTGTGTTTAAGGGGTCTGATGTTGTGACCATTAGGTCATCTGCAAAGAGCCCTATTTTATATGTTCTGCCTTTTATTTCCACTCCTTTGATGTCTGTGGCTGCACGGATTCGGATTGCTAGCGGTTCTAGGGCCAGTATAAATAGGAAGGGGGATAGTGGGCATCCTTGTTTTGTGCCCCTTTGGATTTTTATGCTATTGGAGTCTATGTTGTTGATTCTGCATTTTGCTGAGGCTTGGGAGTATATTTGTTTGAGGATTTGTAGAAAGTTTGGGCCAAATTTCATGCTAGTTAATACTGCTAACAGGTATTTCCATTCTAGGCAATCAAAGGCCTTGAGGATGTCTAGAGACATAAGTGTCAGTGGGGTTTTGGTTGCCTTGCTGTGTTCGATTAGGTTCAGCAGTTTCCTGATGGGGTCTGTGATATTGCGACCAGGGACGAAGCCAGTCTGGTCTGGGGCTACTAAATTGCATAAGAAGTTTTTTAAGCGGTTGGCCAGGATTGATGTGAATATCTTGTAGTCTTGGTTTATTAATGAGATTGGGCGATATGATTCGACTTTGAGATTGTCCTTCAGTGGTTTTGGGATGGAGACTATTTTGGAGTGGGTCCAGGTTTGGGGGATGGGCCCCCCTTTCATGATGTCGTTAAATAAGTGAGTCATGTGTGGCATTAGGGGTTCTTTGAATTTCTTATAGAATTCTGCTGTGAAGCCGTCTGGGCCTGGGGCTTTGTGTGGTTTCAGGTTTTTTAGGACCATGTCTATTTCCTCTGGGGTGATGGGCCTGTCCATGTATTCCTGTTCTTCATCTGTTAAGGTAGGCATGGTCAGTCCTGCTATAAATTCTTTTATTCCCTTCTCAGGTGGGTTGTGGGATGTGTATAGACTAGAGTAAAATTCTGCAAATTCTGAAGTTATTTCTTTGGGGGAGAATGTTGTGTTGCCGTCTTTTTTGGTGATGCAGTGTATTCTTGTTTTGAGTGTTCTTTTCCTACATCTATTCGCTAATAGTCTGGAGTTCTTCCCTCCATATTCATAGAAGCGTTGTTTAGAATATAGAATGTTGATCATTGTTTTATTAATTTCTAGGGAATCTATTTCTCTTCTCTTTTGTTCTATAAGTTTAAGAAGTTTTTTGGATCCTGTTTGTTTGTAGCGTGATGAGAGGGTTGTAATTTCTTGTTCCAGTTTACTAATCTTTGTGGTGGTTTGTTTTTTAAGGAGTGTTTTCTCTTTTATGCAAGCTCCTCTGGTGACTGCTTTCATTGCGTCCCATAGGAGGGGGGTTGTTATGTTGTCTACATCATTTTCTTTGAAGTAATTTTGGAGGGTTTTTGTGAGACTTTCTCTAATTTGTTTGTTTGTGGTTAGGATGGGGTTAAAGGACCATGATGGGGTATTATGTGTTCTCTCTCCTATTCTAATAGTAACTTCTACTGGGGCATGATCTGTGATTTTAATGTTGCCTATGTTTGATGATTCTACCCAAGGGATTAGACTCTGTGTGAGCAGAATGCTGTCCAATCTGGACGTTGTGCCATGCCGTCCAGATTGGAATGTGTGGGTAGTGTCTCCCGGGTTTTGTTCACTCCAAATGTCGTAGAGACCCCTGTCTTTTAGCAGTTTTATTAACTTGTAAGAGTCCCTAGTTATTGGGGGTTTTCCATGAAGGAAAGTTGCCCATGGGGTTGTAGATTGGATGTTTTTTAGGGATATGCCTTTCATATTTAGGTTGAGGTCGCCTCCTAGGATTGCTTCCCCTTCCATGAAGGAGAGAAGTTTGCTCAGTGTCTTCTGGAAGAATTCTAGTTGTTTTGAATTTGGGGCATATATAGAGCCGATTGTCAGTTTAATTTTGCCATCTAGTGTTCCTTTGATGAAAATGAATCTGCCCTTTTTGTCCTTCAGGACTGTTGTGGCTTTGAAGTTTAGGTCTTTATTGAGTATTACAGCTACTCCGCGGGCCTTTCCTGAGCCTTGTGCCACCCATTGTTGACTGAAGCGGGGGTCGCTCAGAAGTTTGTTCCCTTTGGGGGGGTTGTGTACTTCTTGTAGGAAGGTGATGTGTGGTTTCATGGTGTTTATGTATGAGGTAATGCGTTTTCTTTTAATGGGGTTTCCCAACCCCCTCACATTTAGTGTAATCGCTTTTAAGCTAGCCATCACGTCTATCTGTTGTGTAAGGCGATTCCTTGCCAACCCGTCCAGGTTGTCCTGTGTCTCTCACTATGTGTTGTTTACTGAACCATTGGGGTTTCGCTGACCTAGGGTGTGGTGGGTAGGGGGCTAGTGGGGTTAGAGTTAGATTTGGGTTAGAGAGTAGGGAGTAAGTTGTATAGAGTTTCCTATGTGTAGTCTTATAGGTGTTCATTTGGGGTATTTTGGGTCGTCTGGCCCTTGGCCGGTTGGCCCTGGGTCTCAGCTGATGTGGAGGGCCGTGTTCAGAGACAGGCCTTCCCCCTTGTCGTTTACGATGGGGGGTGATCAGCGAGACAATGTAAAGCGTCCTTGCGATATGGATGTTGGGTTTAAGGTTTGGGAACAATGTTGCCAGTATTAATAGCAACATCATTTTTGTGTTGGGGTGTAGGTGTGAGTGTTGGTGCGCTCTCTGGTGCCACCATTGTGCTAATTAGGTATTATCTTTTAGCCTGATCGTAGGTTGGGGTGTGTGGGTTGCATTTGTTATTTTTCCTTAGAGTGGATTCGGGGTTGTGTGTTGAGGGTGTGTGTTGTGAGTTGTTGGGTTATGGGGGATGTGGGATGTGGTTGTTTGGACTGGTGTTGGAGTGGCGGTTTCTGTGGGGATGTGGGGCGGGGGGGGATGTTGCTGGTGTTAGTTTTGTTCATAGCCTAGGGGGGAGAGGGGAGGGGGGAGGGAGGGGAGAGTTACCAGTCCTTCAGCTTGCGATGTTTTCCGGCTGCTTCATTTTGCTGTGGTTGTTGTTGCAGTAAGGTCGTTCCTCTGTGCTGTGTTGGTTTCGTCGGTCTTGGTCAGGCTTCTTGTGTCGTATGGTCGGCCGGATGGTTTCGTGTGTGATGGTGTTGTCTGGTTGTATTGGCGTGCTTTGTGTTTCTCTTGATTCTTTGCCTTTTTCTTCTTGTTGTTCTGGACTTTCGTCCAGCCATTTGCTGTTGTTTCGTTGTCTTGGTCTTGGCTGTCGCTTGGTGGGTCATCTTGAAGCCATTCCGGTGGGATGCTGAGTCCGAGGTCCTTCAGTAGTTGCTTGGCTTCCGTTTTGTTGGTAGCTGTGTATTGTTTTGCGTTTTTTGTTGCAATGAGGCGGAAGGGGAAGCCCCATCGGTAATTGATCCCTGTTTCTTGGAGACGTTGGGTGCATGGGCGTAAGATTTTCCTCCGGTTTAGGGTATCTTGGGACAGATCTTGTAAGGCCAGTATGTGGTTGTTTTTGTATTGAAGGTTGGTCGAATTTCTAAGGTAGTTCCAAATTTCTTCTTTCTTTTTGTAGCGTGCGAAGCACACGATGATGTCCCTTGGGGGGTCGTTGGATTTTGGCATGGGTCTTAGAGCTCTGTGTGCCCTCTCCAGGTCATCTATCTCAATTTTCAGGTTTGGCACTGTGTCTTTTAGCCAGTTTACTATTAGGTTCGCTGGGCTTTTCTCTTCCGCTTTTTCCGGAAAGTTGCGAAAGCGGATGTTGCAGCGTCTATTCCGATCTTCAAGGTCCGCTTGTTTGATTTTCAGTTCTTCGTTTTCTGTTTCCAGTTCGTTCAGTTTCTTTTTTATATGTGTGTTTTCCTCCTGGTGTTGCTCTATTGTCCTTTTTTGTGTTTGGTTCTCGTTCTCCAGAGCTACCAGTTTGGATGTTAGTTCATTGATTTGTGCCTGTAGGGGGGCCACTGTGTCCTCCAGTTGTTTTGTGAACTGTTTTGTTAATTCTTTCGTTATTCTCTCTATTAGTCTTGTTTCCATATCCCTCTGATCTTTTTTTGTCATCGGGTGGTCGTCTTCTTGGAGAGGCGTTGCGTTCTCAGCTCTGTTTGCCATTTTCCTGGCTGGTGTTATCGTGGTTTCCCTGGGGTTTTCGGTTTGCGGTCTGCTTGGTGACTTCTTGGGGTAGGGTTTGTTGTGATTGGGAGTCGTGGTGTTAGATTGTTGGATTGATCAGGCGTTGATTGGTGGCTATTCAGAGCGTTTGAATTAGGCGGTCATTTGTGTGTCACCTGGGTTGTGTTTTGCAGGCTTCTCTGGAGTTCTCGCGTTCTCCTCAGTGGTGCACCCTCGTGTGTTCAGGGGGGGGTGTTGGGGTCCAGTTGGGGGTGGAAGGTGGGGTTGTGGAGCCACAACAGGTAATTAAAGGGTTTGAGCTTGGCAGGGTTGTTTTCAGGTAGATTTAGGCAGAACTGTATAGTGTCAGAGGGTGGGAAAGAGGATGGGGAGGGGATTTAGGAGGAGGGTAAAAGAAGGGGGGAGAGGGGGAGGGATAGGAGATTGGAAAGTAAATGGGGGTTGGAGGGAAGTGGGGGAGTGGGGGGAAGGAAGGAGTGAAAGGATGGTAGAGAGAGGGGGAGAGAGGGAGGAAGGAAGGAAGGAAGGAAAGTAGTAGCAGTGATGGTATATTGTATTGGTGCTTTTAGGTTCGGTGTGGGGTAAGGGTTTGCTGGGAGATTGTTGGTGAAAGTGGGTGGGGGGTATAGGTATGTAGTTGTTGGGGATCAGGGGGGAAGGGAGCGGGGAACAGGCACACTTAGAGTGAGGTATAAAGTGGGGGCCGGGGCCGGGGTGGAGAGCAGTGTATTTGAAAGTGTGAGGGATGGGGGTATTAGCAATAAATCAAAGTTGGGATGACTGCAGTAGCAGAGGTCCCCTTCTAAACTGAGAGGTGTTGGGGTTAGGTATGGGGTGGATTTAAGAAATAAGATAAAATAAAGTGGTCAAACAGGCATGGGGGGAGCAGGAAGTGGGGTGGGTAGGGTGATGAGGGGGAGATGCGTAAAGGGAGATGCGTAAAAGGGGGGATTGGGTATTAGTAACTAAGGGGGGTTCTGTATGTTGAGGGTGGGAGTGGGATGTTATAGGTGGTGTAAAGATGCTGGTGTGTGGGGGGGGAAGAGTAAGGTGGGTTTAAAAAGTAAAATGGAGATAAAAATATAAGTGATACACACACACACACACACACACACACACAAGACAGATCAAAAAAGGAGGTATAAAAGGCAAAATTATTTGGAGGAGGTGGCTGCAATGGCAGCGCCTCCCTTAAAAAGGGGTATATTCAAAAAAAAAAAAAAGGAAAAAGAAGAGAAAAGGAAGGGGGGAAATGGGGGGAGGCCTTTTCTGTTTTTATTTTGTTTCCCAAATTAGAAAGACTGGAGAGTGCTGGGGGGGGGCTAATGATAACAATAGAGATTGAGAAATGAGGGTAATATAAAAATTGAAAAGATAAAAAAGATAGTTGGTAAGAATGGGAGAGGCAATACAAAACAAAAAGGACAAAGAATGAGCAGAGATCTCCTTAGGAGTCCTATCTCACGCTGCCTCTCTCTGGGTCTCGCCCGTTAAGAGCAGCAATTAATATATGTATATATGTGAAACAGCTACAACAACAAAAATAAGGTTAAAAAAAAAAGAGGAATTTTTAATTTTTTCATTATTATTATTTAAAGAAAAAATAGGGGGGGAATAATAGTAATAATAGTAAAAAATTGGAAGAAAAATATTTAAAAAGAAAAAAGGAAAGAAAGGGGGAAAAATGGAAAAATGAAAAAATGAGGAGAAAAAAAATTCAAGAAGTTGCAAAAGCGATGTCTTTTCCGACAGGCCTCGTTGGTGGGGTGAGAGCTGGGCTTGGGCCTAGTTTTTGCCTCGTGTCTCCCCCACGGCCTTTGTCCTCCTACCTCGCCTCTTCTCCCTTGTTAGTGGCGGTGGTTCTTTGGCAGGGCTGCTAGTCCAGGTTGCGACGGTGTGAACGGCAGGACCGAGGCACCTCGCCTCAGCGGGTCCTTTCTCCTTCTTCTCCCTTCGTCCCGGTGGGGGAGAGGGCGGCTGCAGCCGCGGCCGCGGCGGTGCACGTGGGGACTCTCCTTCCCCTCCGGTATGTTCTTTCTCTCTCTCCTCCCTGTGTCCCGGGGGGGGGGAGAGAGTGGCGGCGGTGGCGGCAGCGCGCTCAGGGGTTTTCCTTCTTCACTGGAGCGTCGGCGCTCCGGGATGTAGGCTTCAGCGCTCTTGGGGGCTCTCCTTTTCCGCCGGAGCGTCGGCGCTCCGCGGTGTAGCTTTCCCTAAGCCCCCGAGCCACGGAGCTTTGCTCCGCTAGCGGCCGGGTGCCCTTGGTGCCGATCCGGCGCGGTCGCTGGGGGGGCGTCGGCGGCCCTCCAGGCGGTCCACCGGGACCACTGGGTTCCTGTGCAGCAGCTGCTGCGGTCCTGGTGACCCTTCGCTGACCGGGGGCTGCACCGGCGGCGCTGGCACGTTGGTCGTCCCTAGGAGCTCTGCGCCAGCGTGCCCGCAGCCATCTTGCCTCGCCGGAAGTCCCACAGCAAACCGTATTTGAACTGAAGGTCTGCCCATGTCTGCTATAAATATAAAGAACAAGCAGATCAGCCACCCACATATTATATTATTATATTATATTATATTATATTATATTATATTATATTATATTATATTATTATAGCAAGTATTTCTAAATTTGCATCTATGCATAACAATTATGCAAATTTCATGCAAATCTATGCCCTCCTTTGGCCTCCTTTTGGTAAAGTGTAAGTGGCCACCATTTGCATAGGATTTTAATCTGCCAAGGCAACGATTTGTCATCTTAACATTATTTCTAGCTAGCTTCTTTCGTCTAAATGTTTACAATTTTTCATAAACACCTGCTTCTCAAATGCTTGTCTTTTTCATTCACTGCCTTCCTCTGGGATGCTAATGCAGCTTATAATTAAATGCAATCCTATTTTCGGAATTTCACTCAATATGCCATCTCCGCTTACCATTTCAGATCTGCAAAATAGCTCGGCCCCAAATGACATTCCCCTGTTTTCCACACGCATCTTGCAGGTAGCACAATCGTTAGCCAAGAATCACACAGGAAATAAAGTGTTTAAATTCAATTCCTGGGGTGTCAGCCTATTCCTTCTCAATAATAAGACAAACCCGTCTCAATTCTTCCACGGTTAAGATTTGGGGAAATCATTGATGTTATCGCTCATCTGTGGAGATGAAGATGAACAACACAACTCTTAGCAATCAGCAACGTATTTTGCTCTTGAGCTGTTACTAAATGCAATATCCCATTCTGAATTCATCGCAGTCCGGAGGCTGAAGTAAATATTTGTGAAGGTAAATGTTTAATCAGCTAGGCAATGTGTTTTCACTGCATTTTTCTCTCTGTGTGGGCTACGTCCTATAAAAGATGTAAAACAACACAGAGTGGCTGGCTCAGAAATTACAGTTTCCTTCATTTGGTCAAAAGGAAATTACTTTTCACTCCTCCCTTTGTTTCTTGGATCCTTTAGGAAGCAAATAGTTTTTAGAGTTGAGAAGTATTATCACATAGTTCATGGATAAATTTTTAATCATTGCACTCCCCCAAGCTTTGCCCTTGACAGTATTAGCATATGCTGGACTGCATTTAATGGGAATTGTTGCATTTATGAAGCAACACGCGTACTAAGTGCAATGGAGTTACGCCGGTGTTTGTGGTGATGGAATTGTCCATTTAGCTTTCATTAAAAAACAAACAAACAGATTCATGGTAAAATTCACTCCCCGCTTAAAATAGTGAAGCCAGAGTTTACAGCAGCATCCTAAACAGACAAACATATACGGTACACTTCTATTACAGTTCTTAAAACTAACACTCCAAGGAAGTCTGAAGTGTAAACAACCTCACTTAAAAGATTAGAACCCTAATCTTCCAGGATTCAAACCACAAGTGGGGGCCCTACACATTTGTGGCAGTTATTCTTAGGAAAGTAAAACCCATTGGTCCATCTAACTCAGTATTGTAGGAAACAGGAAATGGCTAGGAAGTGTTATGTATTCAGTGGTCCGTGTTTGCCTGAGCTTGAGTCTGGACTAAGGATTCTGAGCTCCTGTGTTCTGATTCGATACATGATGTCCAATCACAGAACATTTCAGGATTCGGCCTCTGCCATTGGCCCTTGAACTCTGAATCGTGATTCGCAGCTTGGAAGTTTAGACAGCCAATCACGTTGGGAGTGGCCCAGGCTTTCAGGAATGTATATAAGCAGTTGCTTTGCCCCTGTTTCGCAGTTATGTATTTCAATAAAGGTTCTTGCTGTTTCGTGGGAACCCACCGACACTTCAGGAAGAGCTAACAGACTCCAATGCTTTGTGGATTTTTGAGGGTATACATACTGAGACCTTTTGCACGCACCATAAATCGTACTGGCAAACACAGTGGCACCCCAGGTCCACATTGACATACCCGCCAACATTTGTCCCATGAAGATAGGGGTGTCCTAAGGAAAAGCGGGACATTCTGAGATCAGATCAGGACTGACATCTACACTAACATCTCATGGAAAAGAGAGAGAGAGTTGTAAACACATGGCAGTTGAGTACGCAGGGATCTCGATCAACTGTGAACCAGCCTGAGATCTTTGTATGAAGGGCAGTATATAAATTTAACAACAACAACTGGAGCTCCTGGGACATATTTTTAGCCAAACATATTCCATCCCTATATTTTAATGTGTGATGTTTTATTATGTTTTTATATGTGCTGTAAGACACCCAGACTGGCTGGGGAAACCCAGCCAGGTAGCGGGGGTATTATTATTATTATTATTATTATTATTATTAATTCAAAGCCCTAAACAGCCTCAACCCAATATACCTGAAGGAGCCTCTCCACCCCCATTGTTCAGCCCGGACACTGAGATCCAGCGCCGAGGGCCTTCTGGCGGTTCCCTCACTGCGAGAAGCAAAGCTACAGGGAACCAGGCAGAGGGCCTTCTGGGTAGTGGCGCCCGCCCTGTGGAACACCCTTCCATCAGATGTCAAGGAAATAAACAACTATCTGACTGTTAGAAGACATCTGAAGGCAACCCTTTTCAGGGAAGTTTTTTATTGTTGTTGTTTGATTGTGTTTTTAATATTCTGTTAGGAGCTGCCCAGAGTGGCTGGGGAAAACCCAGCCAGATGGGCAGGGGAACAACAACAACAACAACAACAACAACAACAACAACAACAACAACAATAGTTCCCTTGCTGGGTAAATCCATTCCCAGTCTTCAGTACAGTATGTGGCCTCAATTGTAGCAGATAGCTGTAAACTGAAAAGGAAGTGCTTCACTTACTCACAGAGAGCTTTTATTTTTAATATATATGTTGTATGCAAAGGATTTATTGGAAGAACATGGGAGCGTTAGCATTTTTATCATGAAAAATCATAAAACAATTTAGTGTCTAACCAGCAGCAGAAACCAAGCTGTGAAAACTAAGCAACAATTGCCGTCTAATCTCAGGTAATCCTGTTTTTTATTATGAATTTCATTATGTTGTGATCAGAGTTGAAACATAGAACTGGAGAACAAGATGCCCTTAGGCTTTTAATATCCTGTCAAGCTCATCCTTGATGTAGTTAGAGTCCTAAAGGACAGAACTAACTGTGCAAAAATCCCAGCCTAATGCAATGTACTGTAAACTTTTAATAAGGCTTCCGCTACAATAAAGAAGTTAGTTGCAAAATCATTAAAAGTAACCTTGTATTGTGTTTTCAGTGATCTGGAGTTGCAATGACAAGCAAACGGTGTGTTCAAAGGCTTGTGTGTTAATGAGAATCACAGAAACTTTATAAAACAAAAACACAGACTACACACAGGTGGAATCTAGACACAAAAAAAATGCTGCGAAAATATTTTTTTTTGAAAAAAAATGTTTTGAAAAATATGTTGAATTTGCCATAGCTCACTGTCACCATCTAGTGTTGCATTTGTATATTGCACTTTACAACACACTTAAAACGTTTTATTTGCAGCTGAGTAGCTGAGTCCTCATCTGTCTCCTGAGAAATCTCTATGTGGGACAAGAAGCTACAGTTAGAACTGGATATGGAACAACTGATTGGTTCAAAATTGGGAAATGAGTACAACAAGGTTGTATATTGTCTCCCTGCTTATTTAACTTATATGCAGAATTCATCATGCGAAAGGCTGGACTAGATGGATCCCAAGACGGAATTAAGATTGCCGGAAGAAATATCAACAACCTCAGATATGCAGATGACACAACCTTGATGGCAGAAAGTGAGGAAGAATTAAAGAACCTTTTAATGAGGGTGAAAGAGGAGAGCGCAAAATATGGTCTGAAGCTCAACATAAAAAAAAACCAAGATCATGGCCACTGGTCCTGTCACTTCCTGGCAAATAGAAGGGGAAGAAATGAAGGCAGTGAGAGATTTTACTTTCTTGGGCTCCTTGATCACTGCAGATGGTGACAGCAGTCACGAAATTAAAAGACGCCTGCTTCTTGGGAGAAAAGCAATGACAAACCTAGACAGCATCTTAAAAAGCAGAGACATCACCTTGCTGACAAAGGTCTGTATAGTTAAAGCTATGGTTTTCCCCATAGTGATATATGGAAGTGAGAGCTGGACCATAAAGAAGGCTGATCGCTGAAGAATTGATGCTTTTGAATTATGGTGCTGGAGGAGACTCTTGAGAGTCCCATGGACTGCAAGAAGATCAAACCTATCCATTCTGAAGGAAATCAGCCCTGAGTGCTCACTGGAAGGACAGATCGTGAAGCTGAGGCTCCAATACTTTGGCCACCTCATGAGAAGAAAAGACTCCCTGGAAAAGACCCTGATGTTGGGAAAGATGGAGGGCACAAGGAGAAGGGGACAACAGAGGACGAGATGGTTGGACAGTGTTCTCGAAGCTACGAACATGAGTTTGACCAAACTGTGGGAGGCAGTGGAAGACAGGCGTGCCTGGCGTGCTATGGTCCATGGGGTCACGAAGAGTCGGACACGACTAAACAACAACAAGCTGAGTCCAGTGTACAACCGGTGTTGTGTAGCAGTTAGCATTTTGGACTGCAGCTGGGGACCTGGGCTCAAATGTGACCACAGCAATGAAACTCACTGGGTGAACTTGGGCCAGTCACTGTCTCTTAGGGGATGCCAAACTTTTTGGGCCCAGGGCCCATTTACAAATTTGAAAAACTGTCATGGGCACTACCATAAAATACCCATCGCAGTTGGAC
This sequence comes from Zootoca vivipara, assembly GCF_963506605.1. Taxonomy (NCBI): domain Eukaryota; kingdom Metazoa; phylum Chordata; class Lepidosauria; order Squamata; family Lacertidae; genus Zootoca; species Zootoca vivipara. Next base: position 118,149,548 of record NC_083276.1, on the reverse strand, counting down.
CTGGTTAGTCACAAAATAAAGTTATTGCCATGCAAGCCAAGCTAGTCACATCTCCCCCAAATTCACTACCCATATCAATTCCGGTCTAATTAGCTTTTCATTTTTTTTCCATTTTTTCATATTTTTTTCATTTAAAGCTTTTGTATGCTGCTCACCATCACGAGTGACCTCAAAGCAGCTTATGCCTATCAAAGAAAAACGGAGGAACACTAATCATATAATACAATTGAGACCTCAACAAAACCATTATAATCAGCACAAATGCACTCGGTTATTATCTTCCAGCCATCATTATCTTGTTTGACACTTGAGAGGTTTATTATTAGCCCCTTCCCCACTCTTGCATAGCCTCCAAAATTTCTCTGGTGAAAATAGGGATGTCCTATTTCATGGGTAGGCAAACTAAAGCCAGGGGCCGGATCTGGCCCAATAGCCTTCTAAATCTGGCCCACAGACGGTCTGGGAATCAACATGGTTTTACATGAGTAGAATGTGTGCTTTTATTTAAAATGCACCTCTGGGTTATTTGGGGGGCATAGGAATTCGTTCATTTCCCCCCAAAAAAATATAGTCTGGCCCACCACAAGGTCTGAGGGACAGTGGACAGGCCGCCTGCTGAAAAAGTTTGCTGACCCCTGCCCTATTCCATAATAAAAAATAAACAAAATTTTACTGTTTATTCCCTGTCCATCTGACTGGGTTGCCCCAGCCACTCTGGGTGGCTTCCAACATACATTAAACATAATTAAAAATAAAAATAAACACCTTCCCTAGACAGGGCTGCCTTCAGATGGCTTGGAGGTCACATAACGCCATACCCTCCAACATTTCTCCGATGAAAATAGGAATATCCTAATGAAAAGTGGAACATTCCCAGATCAAATCAGAAACTGGGATGGCTTCTGTAAATCTGGGACTATCCCTGGAAAATAGGGACCCTTGGAGGGTCTGCTCTTGTGAATGTAATTTGTTTTTAATTGTTTTCAATGATGGATTTTCCTTTTTCCCACCCCCACCTGCCCACCCTGCTCACCAAATTAGCAGGAAACTCTCCCCCAAGGAAGATAATGCCAAACCCCTTCAGGTCTGGCCCGTAAATTAGGGTTGACGCAGTGGTGGAGCTCCCCGCTCCAGCACTTGGGGCAGAGAGCAGGCGGGGCGGGGCTGGGCACATCCCAGGGGCGTGGTGCGCATCCTGGGGGCATGGCGCACCACCTGTGGGGGCGTGGCGCCCAGAACGGGGGAGCCACGATGGCACCCCACCGGGATTATGGTGCCGGGGGTGGTGGGCTCCCCCCACCCTCGTCTTCCTGCACCAGTGGTTTGCCGTACATCCAGAATTTCACAGACATATCCAAAAGACTCCATTCATAAGCAGTCTCTCTCTCTCTCTCTCTCTCTCTCTCTCTCTCTATATATATATATATATATATATGAGAGAGAGAGAGAGAGAGAGAGAGAGAGAGAGAGAGAGAGAGAGAGAGAGTATATATATATACAGTACAGTACAGTACAGTGGAACTTCGGTTTATGAATTTTCGGTTTACGAACGCCGCGGACCCATCTGGAACGGATTAATTCACTTTCCATTACTTTCAATGGGAAAGTTCGCTTCAGTTTATGAACGCTTCAGTTTATGAACAGACTTCCGGAACCAATTACACTCATGCTTTGGGTTAAGTACGCTTCAGGTTGAGTACTCCGCGGACCTGTCTGAAACGGATTAATCCACTTCAGTTTATTTATTTATTTTATGAACGCTTCAGTTCATGAACAGACTTCTGGAACTAATTGTGTTCATAAACCGAGGTACCACTGTGTATATATATGCTCTTTTTGCTGATTTTCCATAAAAATAGCTCAAAAACAGCAAATAAAGTTTGTGATTTTGCAAAAAAAAAAAAAAGGCTCAACAACTTTGGGCAAAACTAAAAAAACTCAGCAACTTTGGGCTAAAGAAAAGAGCTCCACAACTTTTCTGTTCGGATTCCCGCTGTTTGAAATATGGCAAACCTACTTTCAATGAGCTTTGAAGAACCACTGTTTCAGACTGGTTTATTGGCAGAGACACTTCTATCAGAAACATGGATTGGCCTGGAATTATAGCTGCTTATTTTTCAGCTTTAAATTTTGCTTTCCGTTTCAATTGGAATTATTAATTTTAGGAATTGCTTGGCTAGACGGCTGAGATTCTGCTAACGGCTGCTTTAAATTACGACACGTTATTCATATTGGGGTTGTTGTTTTTTCTACTTTTCTGTAATGCAAAGCCACCTTGGGAGGTTTGACAGGAGAGGTTCCTTGACAATATTTAAAATGAATGCAAATAAACAGCTGGGGCTCTGTGTGCTTAGCCCAGCTGCTGCGGTTGCATAGGTTTGGACTGGGCTCAAGATGTTTCCGTAAAATATCTTCCCTTAGAAATTATTACTTCCAGGAGTAAGCCGTTTATGTGCAGTCTTCCCCGAACTCGATTGTTGCAGCTGTTGCCTTGAATAGAAGTTAAGAAAGTGCAACATAAGCAAACTTCTGAGGAATTTTTGAACACAGGAAAGAAAGGTGTCATTGCTGGGGTTCCTTTTAATAAAGAGTATGTTATTGGTGTTCATGATGCTTGCACAACCATCATCCATGCATCATATAAAAATCGTGGAATCGCCACATTTTCCCCAGGAAAAGAATAATAAAGGTAAAGGGACCCCTGACCATTAGGTCCAGTCGTGGATGACTCTGGGGTTGTGCGCTTATTTCACTTTACTGGCTGAGGGAGCTGGTGTTTGTCCGCAGACAGCTTCTGGGTTATGTGTCCAGCATGACTAAGCCGCTTCTGGCAAACCAGAGCAGCGCACGGAAATGCCATTTACCTTCCCGCTGCAACAGTACCTATTTATCTACTTGCACTTTGACGTGCTTTCGAACTGCTAGGTTGGCAGGAGCTGGGACCGAGCAACAGGAGCTCACCACATCGCAGGGATTCGAACTGCCGACCTTCCAATTGGCAAGCCCATGCAAAGAATAATGGTGCCTTGCAAATGCTTGGAAAATGCAGCCTTCCTAATCTCTTTACGTATGCAACAACCGCAGCCAGACTCTTCTATGCTCAGGAATGGAAAGAGGAAGAGACTCCAGTTGAAGAAGAAGAAGAAGGGCTTATAAAATGAATGGATTATGCTGAAATGGCGGAATTGATTGTAAAACATAAGAGATCGAGATGATGAACTGCTTATGGAAAACGGGAGGTCTTTTTTGGACCATCTGTCAAAATATTTTAGAAATATGAAATCCCGTGCAAAATTTCAGATAAGAGCAGCGGGGGTGGGGGTGGGGAATGAAACGATGTTAAAATGGAGTTAGGGGGTTTAGTAATTAGTATAATGCAGCAATTAAGGATAAGAATAAAAACATCAGCACCAGAAGGGGTGGTAAGTCAAGAAGGAAAATATAGGTGAATGCTATATTTTATATATAGAAAACTTGTTATTAAACAAAACTAATAAGAATTAGTCTTCCCACATTTTTTACCAGTGCTTCCTTGTAGTAAATTCCAGCCGTAATAAACCATCCTGTAGCTAGCCTTGCTCAACCTGTTGTGCTCCATATATTTGGACTAAAACTCCCACCAGCTCCAGCCACCATGCCGAACGGACAGCGATAGTGGGAGTTATAGACTGTGTACATATTACTGGCTTAAAACAGAGCCGAGTTGTTCTTTTTCTCTGTTTAGATTGGAGCCGATTGGAGAAAGACACAGACACAATGGAAGTGTGGCTCTCAGCCCAGCACTCCAACCACTACACTACGCTACCTGGGATGGCAGTGGATGGTCCAGGGAGGCCATTATCATCCTGTACAACTGGAGAGGGGGTGGCCAGCTGGTGGGATTGGCCTTGCCCTCTTGGCCAATCAGGGCAGGGGCATATGGGCTGGGACATGCCCGCCTCTGACAAATTTAAGAGAGCATCCAGGGGGCAGGCTGCCCTCTTTTGATGTTATCGACTTGAATTTTTCAGTCAAAAAAGAAATGTGAGCCATAAATAAAAGCTGTGTGGATAGGGCACAAGGGGATAATAAGAAATGCCAGATGATAGAATTGTAGAAGGGAACACACTCTAGTCCAGGCATCCCCAAACTTCGGCCCTCCAGATGTTTTGGACTACAATGCATAGAATCATAGAATCATAGAATCGTAGAGTTGGAAGAGACCACAAGGGCCATCCAGTCCAACCCCCTGCCGAGCAGGAAACACCATCAAAGCATTCCTGACATATGCCTGTCAAGCCTCTGCTTAAAGACCTCCAAAGAAGGAGACTCCACCACACTCCTTGGCAGCAAATTCCACTGCCGAACAGCTCTTACTGTCAGGAAGTTCTTTCTAATGTTTAGGTGGAATCTTCTTTCTTGTAGTTTGAATCCATTGCTCCGTGTCCGCTTCTCTGGAGCAGCAGAAAACAACCTTTCTCCCTCCTCTATATGACATCCTTTGATATATTTGAACATGGCTATCATATCACCCCTTAACCTTCTCTTCTCCAGAATTCCCATCATCCCTGACCACTGGTCCTGTTAGCTAGGGATCATGGGAGTTGTAGGCCAAAACATCTGGAGGGCCACAATTTGGGGATGCCTGCTCTAGTCCAACCCCACTGCAACGCAAGAATCTTTTGCCTAGTGTGGGACTCAAACCCATGACCCTCAGATTAAGGGTCTCCTGCTATACTGGCAGAGCTATCCACAGTCCTGAATGCTGCCATGCACTTAGCTATCCAGTGCATACATCAAATTAAGATACCTAACAGCCCTAGATTATAATATTAATGGAGAAACTTTTTTTATAAAAAAACAAAACAAAACCCCAAACCCACAGGAAATTCCTCTTTAAAAGATGAAAGAGCTGCTGCTGTCGGCTGAAACAGAAGAGAGATCAGGCAACCGTTTTGAAACTTCTTAATTAGATCAGGGCTCCTTTCGCCTGCTTGTTCCAGGGTCTAGTTATTAAGACGTAGCTATTATGATGTGAAAGCAAGAGCTACCCATTAGGATAACAAGCCTTGTTTACTTTCGTTATGTCAAAGCAAGGTCACATTAAGCTAGTGATGGATGAACGTCAAAGATGTGGGCTGCAGATGAGGAGGAGATTTTGTGTCTGCACTGTTAAAGGTGCATCATATAATCACCAAATAATACTAAGTACATCCAAGATGGATAGAATCCTAGAACCGTTTTGTTGGAAGGGACCCTGAGGATCATCTCCTCCAACCCCTTGCAATGCAGGAATATGCAGCTGCCTCATACAGGGATTGAACCTGCAACCTTGGCATTATGAGCACCAGCATCGCCTGAGCTCTGCAAGAGCGGCTTTCTCCCGATTGAAGTGCAGAGTGTTTGAGGACCGGGACATTCGCAGGGAAACCAAACTGCTTGTTTACAAAGCTATTGTACTACCAACCTTACTGTATGCTTGTGAAACGTGGACCACTTATAAACGCCATCTCCAACTCCTTGAAAGATTTCATCAAGGGTGTCTCCGAAAAATTTTACACATCACTTGGGAAGACAGGCGAATTAATACCAGTGTACTGGAAGAAGCAAAGATCACCAAGGTTGAAGCAATGATTCTTCAACATCAACTTCGTTGGTCTGGTCATGTTGTGCGGATGCCTGATGATCGTCTTCCAAAGCAACTCCTCTATTCCAAACTTAAAAATGGAAAGCGTAATGCTGGTGGTCAACAAAAGAGGTTTAAAGACTGTCTTAAGGCAAATTTTTTAAAATGTGGTATAAACACCTCAATTGTATACCTGAAGGAGCGTCTCCACCCCCATCATTCAGCCCGGACACTGAGATCCAGTGCCAAGGGCTTTGGGCGGTTCCCTCACTGCGAGAAGCAAAGCTACAGGGGACCAGGCAGAGGGCCTTCTTGGTAGTGGCACCCGCCCTGTGGAACGCCCTCCCATCAGAGGTCAGAGAGATAAACAACTACCTGACATTTAGAGAATATCTAAAGGCAGCCCTGTTTAGGGAAGTTTTTAATCTGTGATATTTTAATGTATTTTCATGTGTGTTGGAAGCCGCCCAGAGTGGCGGGGGGGGGGGGGGGACCCGGCCAGATGGGCGGGGTATAAATAATAATAATAATAATAATAATAATAATAATTATTATTATTATTATTATTATTATTATTATGAAACACTGGCCTGTGAGAGCTCCAATTGGAGAACAGCCTTTACCAAAGTGTCATGAGCTTTGAAGACACTCGAATTCAGGACGCAAGGGAGAAACGTGCTAAGAGGAAGGCACGCTTGGCAAACCCTCACCATGATCAACTCCCGCCCAGGAACCAATATCCCCACTGTGGAAGGATGTGGGGATCCAGAATTGGCCTCCACAGTCACTTATGGACCCACTGTTAAGACCATGTTTATAGAAGACAATCTTACTCAGCCACAAATTGTGGAGAGAGAATTGCTAATTGTATTATTGAGCTGGATCTGATCTGATCTGATCCTATAGTTTGCATTGCTTGCATTGTATGAAGTCTGATTGTGTGGCTTAGCCCCCCCCCCCCAATAAGGCTACAGAATGATCGCAAAAGAAAGAAAGAAAGAAAGAAAGAAAGAAAGAAAGAAAGAGAAAGAAAGAAAGAAACTGACCTATCCAGGCAATGCTCGGGCTTCATTAAGGGAGGCAGGGAGAGTTCCTAACTGCAGTGCATTGCAAACATAATTTTTTGTAAGCAGCAGCAGGTCTTTGAAAGGGCTAGAAGAACATGTCACTGAGGCACAAAGGGCTTTTCCTTATATTGCTGCAGGAATACTTTAATCTGCCGAGCATCTCCACTCCTGAAGCAAGCGCAGTAATGAAAAGTCAATAATGGTGCCAGGTAACGCCAGCTCCTGCTAAGGGTTTCTCCGCGCCGCTCTAACACACACAGGATGCAGAGTTGGGGCTGAATTATACCTTAATATAACGTATAAGGTAGATTGGCAGCCTTATTTTTCCACAACAAGTTCCAGAATGTTGAGATGCAGGGATTTGCTTATATTGGACGTGGCAACTGTGTGGAGATTAGGAGTCAGTTTTGTCAATGTTGAAATTCTCCTGACATTTTACACTGTTTTTGACCTGTTTCCTCAGCGAGGTCTTATTGGGACATGTTTTCTTTCGGGGCTCTAGTGACTTTCTAGGGTTGCCATAATTTGAAGAGTAAAAAAGAAGACACATTTGCCGGCTTGTGCTTTTAACTATGGACCGCTATGGTGACTCTCATTTTACATACCCATGAAAAAGAGGGCAAGTCCTGGGAAAAGAGGACATATGGCAACCGTAGCTCTGTTTGCTATTTCCCCACTTCAAATTGCCCTTCCTCTCAGTTTTTTTCCTCCCATGGGGCTTCAAATGTCAGTTTAGAGGTTTTCTATTGAGTAAATTCTCTCTCTCTCTCTCTCTCTCTCTCTCTCTCTCTCTCTCTCTCTCTCTCTCTCTCTCTCTGTGTGTGTGTGTGAGAGAGAGAGAGGGGGGAGAGGGAGAGGGAGAGGGAGAGGGAGAGAGAGAGAGAGAGAGAGAGAGAGAGAGAGAGAGAGAGAGATTTTAATCAAGATGTCCACTGGAAAATAAAATATCCTAGAAGTCTCCCCTCAATAAAGATGGAGATGGCAATCAACGAGGAAGCCATTAATTACATAGGGGTGCTAACTTAGCTCAGCCCCTTTTTTGCAACCTCCTTGACATGAATGCATGTAAGGGTGCAAAACTCATGATTTCTTAATATGGATATGCTACCCTTAACATATTTTAGTGACATATTTGCACACACAATGTTTTTTTAATCAGTGAATAAATTTTATTTATTGATACTTATTCAGAGATACAGGTATACAGAAATACATACCCATTGTAAAGTATCTTTTTATATAATATGCTGAGATAAAAAAGAGCAAAGTCAGAAAGAAGAAAGTACAAGAAAAGGATAAATCTAAAGAAGAGAAAGCAAGAGAAAGGGGGGAAAGAAAAAAAAACTAATGAAAGGTAGAGTAGAAAAAGGGAGTTCTGACTCTCTGCAGCTACATATGATTTTCATTCTCCCTTCTATAAACCAGTATTTTTTCAATCTTAAAATCCAGATATTACAAGTTCATTTTCCTCTTTCAGGCAGAAAGTCCCTAAGAAATCTTCAATCCTTAACAAATGTTAGTAGTGATTTTCACACACAATGTGTTGACTTGATTTCCCACGCAACTCCTAATACATCCTTTTGGGTGAAGAATTAAATCCATATTAGTAATTGTGAGTAGGGAGAAAGGAAGGATAATAATTCTGGACTAATTAATCAAGAGTAAATGAATATATGTATTTGATATATCTTCTAGCTAGTTTTTTTTAAAATTATTATTATTAAATTCCATGCAGACCACAAGCTAGGCTTTGTTTAGCCATTAAGGAGAGAGAGAGAGAGAGAGAGAGAGAGAGAGAGAGAGAGAGAGAGAGAGAGAGAGAGAGAGAGAGAGAGAGAAATTTTCCTGTGTGTTTGTCAAGATCAATCATCAGTCAAAGCTAAGCCAGGCTTATCAAAAGCAAATTCTCATTTCTTGTGAAACAAAGTAAGTTTATACCCAACACTGTACAGAAATGCATAAGTAAACAATAATGTGCATTCTGTACAGATTTATGCCACAAGTCCATAAGCAGGACTGTTTCAATCATGGTTTGTGTAAAATACGTTGCCCATTTTAGATGAGCAATCAAATACAGTGTTTTGATGGTGTGTGTGTGTGTGTGTGTGTGTGTGTGTGTGTGTGTGTGTGTGTGTTTAAAAAAGCCTACCCTGGATTTTATTTGGAGATCAAAGTGCATACCCTGAAACTATTTATTTGACTTCCCTCCATGTATCAAAATGAAATCATCTGCTTTCACTAGATGTTTCAACCTTGTCATACCGAGCCAAAAAAATATTCTTACAGCTGGTGAAAGGGGATCAGCTATATCCTGGAGCAAATGATGAATTTATTAAGATGTTGAAATAGATCTTAATTACCTGGCATAAATCAAAATGATTTGCAGTGTTTATTTATTCTTTCCTTCAAAATTATGAACTTGGAGGTGGGGAGAATTCAACCAGAAGTTTGTAGATTCTGGTCACGCGTCAGCCCAAGCCTCACTTGTGGTGGTGGTTGTAATTGAAGTTCAAAAAGCTGGTTCGGATGGGAAAAGGCTGACACATATTCTCAGGATTTCCCCCACAATTTGAAAGGTTGGACTATTTCATCAGTTTTCTTCCCTGTCACCACACAAATGGAAGCTCTCTTCTTTGCTGACAACAGATAATTGGATTTATGCTTGCTAGTGGTTAGAGAAAAAGGCTCCCTCTCTGCTTAGTGGAGAACCGCTGCACAGACCTCCTGTTATCTGTACCGTTTGTGGGTTTTTTAATTTAAAAAAATGGCATCCTCTCACATCAGAGAACTGAAAAATGCCATTTTATTTGATGCTTTTGGTATTAAATGCCTATCATCACCACTGGGGTTGTCGCCATTATCTACCGCATACTTATATCCTGCCTTTTCTCTAAAGAGCTCAAAGCAGCATAAAGAGTTCTTCCCCTCCTCACAGCAACCCTGTAAGGTAGGCTAAGCTGCTAAGAAGGAGGAGGAGCTGACTGCCTGAAGGTCATCCAGTGACGTCAGGAGCCAGGGGGTGGAGCCAAATGTGGAAGGAATGTGGCAGCAGCATGGCTTCAATGCCCAGCGGCTCCTGTCGCTGCTGCTGCCACCACTGGCCAGGTCCTGCTTCTCCCCTTCTTCCCCTCCACAGCAGCAGCAGGAGGAAGAGGAGCCAGCCACTGAAACAGCAACGCACTTAGCTCCGCCCTTGGCCCTGTTTTGTTTTGTTTTATCTTTGGGGTGCACTCACTCAAATATTGTTATTGTTTAGTCGTTTAGTCATGTCCGACTCTTCGTGACCCCATGGACCATAGCACGCCAGGCACTCCTGTCTTCCACTGCCTCCCGCAGTTTGGTCAAACTCATGTTCGTAGCTTCGAGAACACTGTCCAACCATCTCGTCCTCTGTCGTCCCCTTCTCCTTGTGCCCTCCATCTTTCCCAGCATCAGGGTCTTTTCCAGGGAGTCTTCTCTTCTCATGAGGTGGCCAAAGTATTGGAGCCTCAGCTTCACGATCTGTCCTTCCAGTGAGCACTCAGGGCCGATTTCCTTCAGAATGGATAGGTTTGATCTTCTTGCAGTCCATGGGACTCCCAAGAGTCTCCTCCAGCACCATAATTCAAAAGCATCAATTCTTCGGCGATCAGCCTTCTTTATGGTCCAGCTCTCACTGGACCTTCTTTATGGTCCAGCTCTCACTGGACCACTCAAATATTGGGGGTGCCCAAAAGGGTTGGGGACCCAGGAGTTGGCATCCATGGTAGGGCTGAGCGATATATCGATATATCGTCCGAAACCGGTTTGAAGTCCACGTCATGATATCGGTTTCATTATTTTTAACCTGGCAATATATTGTAAATCACGGGGGGGGGGGGGGTGCAATGCAAAAATCACAATGTGGGGGGAAACTGAGAAGCTGGCCAATGCTTCTCTCGATTCCTGAAGCTCCTGTTAACTCTGATGGTTCAGCTGTCCCTCGCCTCCTGCAGGCGGGAGCGAATCACAAGAGCAGGCACCAGCAAAAATCACAATGCGGGGAAAAGCGTGAAGCCAGCCAATGCCTCTACATAGCTCCATCCTTATTTCAGACATTGTGCTATACAGTGGTACCTCGGGTTAAGAACTTTATTCGTTCTGGAGGTCTGTTCTTAACCTGAAACTGTTCTTAACCTGATGTACCACTTTAGCTAATGGGGCCTCCTGCTGCCGCTGCGCGATTTCTGTTCTCATCCTGAAGCAAAGTTCTTAACCCAAGGTACTATTTCTGGGTTTGCGGAGTCTGTAACCTGATGCATCTGTAACCTGAAGCGTCTGTAACCCGAGGTGCCACTGTATCGGTATACTGTGATGTTTGTTGTTGCTTAGTCATTTAGTCATGTCCGACTCTTCGTGACCCCATGGACCAGAGCATGCCAGGCACTCCTGTCTTCCACTGCCTCCCGCAGTTTGGTCAGACTCAAGTTGGTAGCTTCGAGAACCCTGTCCAACCATCCTGTCCTCTGTCGTCCCCTTCTCCTTGTGCCCTCCATCTTTCCCAATATCAGGGTCTTTTCCAGGGAGTCTTCTCAGCCTTTGCACTGTTGACTGAATTATCTGCTGTGCAGATAATGGAGAAAGCTTGTAAATTGTATCCCTTCTGGCATCCTGGCCAACTCTGTTACGTTGGTGTAAACCATGGCTGCACCAGGAGCCCGGAATAGCAGCAAATAAAATCCACTCATACATCAGCGACTGATAAGACTTGTCAACCAGTTCTTCCAAAGTCTTCCTAAATTATAAAGATCCAAAATACAGGCCAAAAGAGAGCAGGTCTGGGAAGAGCGAGGCATTCAATGGGCACCACCAGTGAAAAGGCCCTGCTCCGCGTAGCTCCTGCCCTGTCATTTGATAGAGTGCCCACTTGCCCTCCTTCTTGACATGGAATGCTCTCTATTGGAGTCTCCAGGTCCAGTACAAAGACCATAAGAAGGGGAGCAGGGACCTTGAAGTTCCCAACAGCTGTTAAGCAAGCAAGCAAGCAAGCAAGCACACAGGACGCCTATGTCCTGGCCAGGCCTGCACCCAATCTTGTTTTTGTACAATCTTGTTTGTCCTCAGTAACCAAAATTATATTATCAACATATACAAGTAAAAAAGGCTGCTTTCCTTCATTTGCAAGGAATCGTATAAAACAAAGTGGCACTAATAAAGAAAAGTTCTAGGGTGGCAACAGAAAGCAAACTAAAAATGCTTTTGCAGTTCATCAAAACTATCCAGCAATATCAAGTTATAGGAAAACTGGTGCTATTAACAGTAATCCTTCTAGCAGGTTAATTGGTTCAGCAAATCAGCAACTTCCATGCACATGGCGTGTGATGCTAATTATTTCCCCCAAAAGTTAAATCAGGCATAGGCAACCTTGGCTCTCCAGATGTTTTGGAACTACAACACCCATGATCCCTAGCTAACAGAGCCAGTGGTCAAGGATCATGGGAGTTGTAGTTCCAAAACATCTGGAGAGCCAAGGTTGCCTATGTCTGAGTTAAATGATAACTAATCAGAGGCAGCTATAGTTGCAAATGGCAACAAAATATCTGTGAAAGGAAGAGGAACAGGTTCGCTCAAGTATGTTGCAGGTACGAATACTGTTTGCAATGAAGTGAGAGCAGTAGTTTACTTGCTTGAATTAACAAATAAGAAAGTTTTGAGAATTTAAATTCTAGATTAAAATTGATTACTTAATTGATAAGGGGGTTGTAACAAAAACACTGGGGCCTAATTTGAATAGTAGAGTGCCTGGTATCTGGTGGGCAATCTCATCCTTTATTTCCACACTGTGGCTGCAGATCAAAGCACTCATCAGGAGAGCTATGAGATTCAGGTCTGCCCAGGCCACAAAAGGTTTACAAAGTTCAGTTCTTGCAAATGTTTTTCAGTGTTAATTTTATGCATTTTTTTAAAATCACCATGGTATTTAACAATAATATATTATGTCCTTTAGAGGAGAAATTGTGAATTGCAGAATTTTAAATACCCGTCATCATCTTTGGCTTCACTCAATTTTGTTTATAACACTCTTCCATTTTCTTCTAGTTGTGAGGGTGGGGGATGGGGGGGCCTCACAAGTGGAGTAGCCTAGGGCCTCTCTTCATCTAAATACAGCCCTGACCAAGGCACAGCTTCTGATTGGTGCAGGCGCCCCAGAAGCAATAGCCAACAGCTGCATCGGATGTTCGGCTTCTGACAAACGTTCGAAAACATTTACTTCCAGGTTTTGGGTGATTAGGAACCCAGGTGTTTGAGAACCAAGGTTCCACTGTACTGTGTTGCAAAATGATGCGTGTCTAAAAAGTCTGTCGTCACCAGCTTGAAAAGTTTGGAAAGCTCTGCCCTAGGGAGAGCATTGGGCTGTCAACAGTGCTGAAGGTCCCAGGATCAAATTAAAAGCTCTCAAAATCAGGTTGTGTTTTTTTAAAAACAACAAGAAAGCATCTCTTCTGTAAACCCACATCAAAGCACATCAAACAAGCAGGTGGTATTTTCATATCGCTCTTCCTGGTGGGGTACTGATCTCGGGTCAATGGGGGCTCATGCGGGAAAATCCTAACAATTCATCATAGCAAAGCTTTGTCGGCGCAGAAAGTATCAGAGGATAAGGAAGCCAAGCATGTCATGGTGGAAATTGTTTTCACAACCCTCTTTGAGATCCCAGTACCAGCTTGTCGAGAGGTGCATTTTGAATGATGGGGGTCCCTTGAAATGGAAGATAAGGAAGTGACTAGAGGAAATGCCCTTATCCAAGATGAGAGTGTTTTTATCATCCACAGCAATTTTCCATTGCTGGATTTACTATGAACCATATGGTGTGGCTGAACCGGGTTCAAACCTACATGTATATATGACAATACTGAGCGTGCCTTTCCAAATGCAGACATTTCCTTTCGTATATTTTTAACATTAATGGTTACAAATTGCTCACTTTTGACAAGATTTGGCTTCTTTCCCTTTCCCTATTGAGACAGAAGATATTTTTATTCCACCCACAACACAATAATCTCTGTGGAGCGGACAATTGAATTGATAATGCATAAATAAACTTCTTGCTTGTGTGCTGTGCACTGCACATGAAACGTAAAAAGAATGTACCACGGGACAAATTATTGGGGGAGGGTGGAGTTGCTCAGCTGAGAGTTCATTTTCTCAGTTGAAGTATATATTGAAAAATATATTTTAGTTTTACACTTTATTGTTGTATATATTTTTGTATATATTGTATATATTGTTGTATATATCTAATTAATCTTTCAAGTGCTTAGGGTCCCTGACATAGCTGCCAAGTTATCCCTTTTTTTAAGGGATTTTCCCTTATGCTGAATAGGCTTCCTCGCGAGAAAGGTCTTAATTTGGCCTGGCCTGATGGGACTTGTAGTTTAAAACCTCTGGGGGGGCAGCCATCTGGGAAGGCTGCCGTAGAGTTTGCACTAAACATTGCTGCTTCCTTCTCCATCTTCTAGACAGTTTGTCCAGGACCAGGAGAGATGGAAATTTAATTCTTCCATTTTGTATGACAGGAGGATCACAAGAAGATGATATTTTATTGTTTCTTGGTGATCACCTAGCCTGCATCCATCCAAAAACAAGAGCTATCAATTGCCCATTCATAATTATGCCCATCTCTACTACAAACCTTGCTAGCCAAACCTTCACTGGGTCAAAAGGTTATGATTTGCTAAATAGCCATTAATCAGTCTTCGTTGTCCATCATTTAAGCCAGGAGATAATGACTTTAATTCTTGCGTTTTGCGTGATGGGAGACTATATAACGCTTACTGTTGTTGTTTTTAAGTTGGGTGGCTTTCAAGGCGGATTAGAAAAATTCACAAAGAGGTAGCAGGCAAAGGGCTACAGGTCTCCCATCAAACCCCCACTTTGTTTATGACATTATCATAGGCATTCCATCCTCCAACTGCAGCCTGCGAAGTGTTGCAGCCCTGCTTCATATTCCTGTGCTCTTATTTATCGTCACAGCATGTTGGATTCTTCCCTGTTTCAATTCCCATGTTGGGATCCCCCACCAAACACATACACACAAAACTCAATGCGTCATGTAAATGAACCTGAAGTGTAACCCCCATAAGGGATTACTGCGAATTACGCTTGCCAAAGACTCAGCCACTGTTCAGCTTGGCAAGAAAAGAGTTGACATTCTATACGTCGAACTGCAAAGCTGCTGTTGCCAGCACAAACTTACTTTATTTTCACATCTGCTCATTTGCTTACGCTCACTTATTTCTTTAGGAAACTCAGGGGGCGTATCTATAGCTGTAACCCCTTTAGGGATGGGGGCAAACTTGGTTAAGAATGACAAAAGCATTCTTTCAACATATATATTCAGCTAATTCAGAGTCACAGCAAAACCACTTTCATAACATCAGAAGCAAAGAGAGAAGCCAAAGTTTGAAGCAATAAGAGGACTAGCTGGTTGGTTCCCTCCTCCTCCGGTTTCAAAGATCAGGAGGAAATTAAATACTTCCTCTGCTACGAGAACAGGGTCCCCTTAGGAATGGAAATTAATTGTTGGATGCAGAGTTAACTGTTAATAAATAACAGGACTTTTTTTTTTAGCCAGAACTCAACGGACCTGAGTCCTGGCAATACTCAGGTGAGAAATAGGGACACTTGAAGGGTCTGCATTCATTCATGGTGTTGATATTATATTGAACGGAATGTACATTATTCAGGATTTTGGATTGTTTTGATCATACTCTCGGGCTGCAATCCTACACCCGGTTACATAGAACCGAGCTGCATTGAACCCAAGCGGGCTTGCTTCAGAGCAAACAATGCAGAGTCCGGCTGCACAGAAAATAAACAAGCTGTATTGCTACGATTCTCAGAGATTATGTTGCAAAGAAAGTACTTCTATCTGAAAACTGGCAAGTGTCCAAAAGAAGACGAATGAGAATCTATTTTAAAATATTATTTCAATGTGAGACATCTGACTCCGCTAGAGCTAACAGGCCATGCTTTGATCTCTGCCCAGGTACCATCAGGAACAATATTTCATTCTGAAGCCAACCTCAAAATCTATATTGAGATGGCGACTTGAAACATAAGACTGCTCACCCCTTGAGACCTCCCTCAAGTTTAATTAGAGATAACAGGTGTTACAGCAGATCACACTCACTCTCTGAGGCGAGGAAACTTGCCATGGTGCATGTTTGCAGCTATATTAACATTGATCTTAAACTGAGCAAGCACAAGCTTCAGTGGAAAAATAGCGGTGTTCCCTTTATAATGAGAGCGTGCTGGTAACGCCATTCTGAGTGTTGTTCTGTAAGTCAGGGAAAGGGGCACAATGATGTAGCATGAAGGTGCCCCGGGCGCAAAATTGTTAGGGCTGCAAAATGTCCACAACCGGTGCTGCTTCAATACAGCTGTGTGCTTCTATCGCTGGGCTCGGTGGAAAACGGCTTCTCCTTGTGAACCTGAAAGTGACCTCTCCAGAAAACGGAACGACTCTTTGTTTATTATCTCTGTGGCTTCAATCTCCTGGATGATGCAGATGCCATTAGGCAGTTGAATGCACATGCGTACTCCATCCGTTTCCCTCCCTCCCACCCCCTCCATGCAGCCCGGGCACTGGCAACCCACGCTATGCCACTGAAGGGACATGTATTCCTCTGGTGTTGTTTGACTACAACTCCCACTGTGGTGGCTGGGGCTAATAGGAGCTGGAGTTCAACAACATCTGGAGGGTCTATGATAATGTCATAAACAAATTGGGGTGTTGATGGGAGAGCCATAGCCCTTTGCCCGGTACCTCTCTGTGAATTTTTCTAATCCACCTTGAAAGCCACCCAACTTTTAAAAAAAACCAATAAGCGTTATAGTCTTGCGATCGTACTGTCATGCAAAACGCAAGAATTAAAATCGTTATCTCCTGGCTTAAATGATGGACAACAAAGACTGGCTATTTAGCAAATCATAACCTTTTGACCCAGTGATGGTTTGCATAGCTGCCAAGTTTCCCCTTTTATCGCAAGGAAGCCTATTCAGCATAAGGGAATTTCCCTTTAAAAAAGGGAGAACTTGGCAGCTATGATGGTTTGGCTAGCAAGGTTTGTGGTAGAGACAGGCATAATTCTGAATGGACAATTGATAGCTATTGTGTTTTGGACGGATGCCGGCTAGTTGATCACCAAGACAGAAAACTTCACCTTAAGAGGGACATTAATCAGAAAACAATAAAATATCATCTTCTTGTGATCCTCCTGTCATACAAAATGGAAGAATTAAATTTCCATCTCTCCTGATCCTGGGCAAACTGTCTAGAAGATGGAGAAGGAAGGCTGATTAAGGGCTATTTCGCAATCATAATCTTTTGACACAACACAAGTCTGGCAATCAAGATTAATACTTTCACCCAGTGATGGATACAAGCATAATGATGAATGGATATTTAGCAACCGTTACGCTTTTGGCTGATGCAGTCTAGTTGACAACCAAGATGGATAACTGCATTATAGCGGACATTACCAGAATGATTTAAAAAAAACTGTTATAAACTTCTGACCATATGACACAGGCCTGTCTCTGCAGATGAATCCTTTAGCCATTTTAACAAGCAAAGAACACTTTCTCCTGCACCACTTGGGAAATACTTGGGAGTAGTCTTCCCCCAAGCTGCTTCTATCCTGAATCCAAGGAAAACTGACACTACACAAAGGCTCTCCCAAACTTCACTTGTTGAGGCAAGAGGGGAAATGAAACAATACTGTAATACACTAAGGGATTTTTTTGTGGTGAAGTCTTTGGCAGCGAGTGTCCAAGATGCTGTAATGCCACAGAGGAGAGGGGCACATAGAAGGATCTTTGGCTTCCATTGACTGAGTTGCGACAGAAGGCAAACGCAGGCTGAAAAGCCTAGACAAGATTAGAAATAAGCAGAGAGAACCTAGAAAATGAGAAATCTATAGACTGAGAAGCTAAACAGACTAAGAGAAATAGCAGGGTTAGACCAGTGGAACCCCATCAAACCAAACTTGCTCTCTTCCAGCTTCTCACCCTGGATGAGGGTTGCAGGCCTGTCTCCCACAATGCCTAGCTTTCTGATTCCATATCCTGACTGACAGGGGAGCACCCATGACCATGGGATGACCCAAAGTGATGACCCAAAGTGTTGATATTCTCTGGTGTCACCCTCTTTGAGGATGGCTCTGCTGCAGTCAACACCACCACCCATGGCAGAGCCTGTTCTTATAGTAAGGCAGTGTCATGGACTAGCTAGATGCAGAAAAATGGTGGGAGGTACCAGCCAGGGAGCCCCCAAGGGAACCCCCGGGGAAGAAGGATCAGAGTCAGGGGAGTGGTGGTAGGACAATGATGAGTGCTCGGAGGGAGAGGAAGGAGCAGACTGGGAGGAGGAGGTGTTGGAAGCTGAAGAGGCAACAGGGTTTTGTGTGCAGGAAGAGGCTGTGAAAGAGAGCAGTCCAAAAGCAGAGGCAGAAGCGGAGGCTAGAAAAGAGGGAGGCGAAGAGGCAGGCTCCCTGGCAAGAAGGCAGGGAGTCTCCCCCTCCTGCTGTGACCAGCTCCCCTCGCCCTGGTCTCGCAGAACATGCAGGGAAATGAAGAGAGCAGAGCAATGAGAGACAAGGTGGTGGAGCCATAGGCTGCTGGGAGAGAGTCTTAGAGAGCAGTGGGAAGGTGAGGACCTTCAGTCCTCACAACTGCCTCATTGGGACAAGACCTACTGGGAAGAGCTGCTGCAACCACTAGGCCAGTGCTGTTTTGGTTTCTTTGAATAAACATTGGGTGTTTTATTGCTCACCTACTTCCAACTCTGGCTTCTGATACACATAGGACTCATTCCCATGTCCCTTTGTCCCAAAACAATTCCCACGGAATTGATGTTTATTCCGATTCACCACAGATTTTCAAACCACAGATTTTCCCAGAGAAAGCAGAGGGACATAAGAAAAAAATGTCTCAGACCTGTGCCTAGAAATCCCAAGACAAACAGAATTGTGTAGGAGTCCCACACTCTTGATGGCTGGGATTAATTGTTTTAAAAAGCAACAACCTCAAAATGGTTTACGAAAGCCCTCTTTTACTTAGTCCTCTGTATGCCTGCTCCTTGCGGTAGCACTGATAATCAGCCCAGGTAAGCTATTCAACACCTCTTGTTTGATCTTTGGGGGTCAGTCCGAAAATAGGCACAAATTTAATATTTCAAACTTAAATAGAGGTAGTGGGCAAACATTACCCATATGAATTCCAGGATGCCGGTGAGCTGGAAGGGAGATAAATGGGCTGTCAGAGTAGTGCCTCTGCATGAACCTGCTGTTGATAGTGGCTCTTTATCTGGGGATCATTTATGGAGGAGAGATGTGAAGTCAGGTCTGGGTCACATATGCCTGGATAACAGTTCCTACATTGGTATGTACAACAAGTGCAAATGCAATTGGAATGCAGTGGGTGGGAATAAAATCATAGAATTGGAAGGGATCCTGAGGATCATCTAGTCCAACCCCCTGAAATGTGGGAATATGCAGCTATCCCTTATGGGCATTGAACCTGTAACCTTGGCATTATCAGCACCATGCCCTAACCAACTGAGCTAGGATAAGCTTGCTGTGTTTCAAGCTCCTAATCTTTCCTGTTTCTCTTCTCCCTTACATAGAGAAGGCTGCCGTTGACTGCTTTTAAGAAAACAATACCTGACATTAAGGTGCTTCCCCATTGCACTAAACTATCCGAGCTCTTTAAAATAGCTCACAATAGCTTTCCTTAAATAAAAAAAAAGTTCAGGTTTCCATTGTAAAACGGGGGGAATTTTTATTTTTATTTTATGCCAGAGAGGCAAAGAGTCGTGACATCTCATTAGTAACTGGGCACAAAAGATAATAATCAACAGTAACAGTAGAATGATAGCAGCTTAAAAACATTAGCAGTGTCAGTGTTTTGTTTTTAATAAGATTGTATAATTTTCCAGTGCTTTGTCTTGCAAACATTTGAGTAGAGATTTTGTCACCCCAAACTAATTAGTTGTTCCTTTCGGTCGTTGCCTTATTTTTCCTCTCTTTTTTATTAAAAAAAGCCTCCTTTCTAAATCTCTGACCATTTTGAAACCATAATTTTAAAGCATGTGCTGTGGTTTCTGTTTGGGACAATTACACTCACAGTAAATACTACTCACCAATCTGTCCTCTTTCCATAGCTGTCAAGTTCTTCCTTTTTTAAAGGGAAATTCCCTTATGCTGAATAGGCTTTCTCGTGAGAAAAGCGAAAACTTGACAGCTATGCCTCTTTCCCATGGGCCTGATTACGGCAATGAAAGACTTGATATTTCTGCCAACTATGTTTTACTCAGAGAAGACCTACTGAAAATTAGTCATGGCCATTAATTTCAATGGGTCTACGTCGCAGTCATCCACTGTAAAAGGATTATACATGTTTCTTTTACTGCTGAGGCATAAAATGCATAGCTGTCAAGTTTGTGTTGGCTTCCACTAACTGCTTCTTCTTCTTCTTCTTTGGTAACCACTCGTAGCCAAGTAAAATTGTCTTCCATAAACACAGTTTTAACAGTCAGTCCGTAAGTGATTGTGGAGGCCAATTCTGGATCCACATGTCCTTCCACAGTGGGGACAAAGGTTTCCGAGTGGGAGTTGATCATGGTGAGGGTTTGCCAAACATGCCTTCCTCTTAGCACGTTTCTCCCTTTCGTCCTGAGTTTGAGTGTCTTCAAAGCCCATGACACCTTTGGTAAAGGCTGTTCTCCAATTGGAGCACTTGCAGGCCAGTGTTTCCCAATTGTCGGTGTTTATACTACATTTTTAAAGAGTTGCCTTGAGAGAGTCTGTAAACCTCTTTTGTTGACCAGCAGCATTACGCTTTCCATTTTTAAGTTGGGAATAGAGCAGTTGCTTTGGAAGACGATCATCAGGCATCCACACAACATGACCAGTCCAACCAAGTTGACATTGAAGAATCATTGCTTCGACACTGGTGATCTTTGCTTCCACTAGCAGAACAGAAGGATTCAACTAAGTTTTGTGCATAAAATGGGGTCCACTTACACAATGAGACTTTCCCCCTGTCTACTTTTCCCCACCCGAACCCCACAACCCCTATGTCTACACGTAGGTGATTTCGCAGCTGCCCAAGGGCTGTTAATGTGGTGCATTGGTAAGCTATCTCTGAGCCCTCTTTTATCTTGTTATGTTTAGATTCTGCCTCTCTTCCATTACAGAACTCAAGTCAGCATGGATGGGGTTCCCTGATGATCCCACATCCAGGCACAAACCAATCCTTAGCAGGGGCAACTGGTACCCATTGGGACTGATGGAGTGGGAAGCAGGGAGGCTAACAGTAGAGGGAGCTAGAGCCCATGCACATCAGGGGATGGTGTGCTGGAATCTGACTTGGGAGAGAGGGCCAGCGATTTGTGGGGAAATATACCAGTCAGGAGGCAAGAGTCGGAGGCAGGGGAAACTTCAGAGCTGGAGGGTGGAGCACAAGATGAGTCAGAGGAAGAGGAGGAAGAAGCGGGTCAGGCCAAAGGGGAGGGTCGGGTGCTTCCCTACCCTCTTCTGCACCACTGCCTCCCAGAACCAGAACCAGAAGGGGACTGCAGAGGGAAGAGCAGAGGCTGATTCCAGGCAAGCTTAGTCTCCAGCTGCGTGTGTGCAGCCCGTCAGGCTGTGTTCCTCTGTTGCTGCAACTGCAGACCTTGGAATGGCTGCCTAGATGCTAGACAGGTGTGTCTTGGCTGTAGAAACAACTGTAAGTGTCGGCTTTTGACAATAAAGAGTTATGTATATGCCATGACAGCCAACGACAGACGGAGCCAACTAATTCTAGTTTTCTTGCTGTCCTTTTCCCAGCTATATCCTACAAAGGAACAAGGGAAGCGGACAGCAGGCCACTCCCTGGACTGGTTATAAGTATGGAGGGAGGAAAGTGGAGCTGCCTGGGGGCAGAATGAAGTTGGTGGGGCAGCCCCCTATTTGCCCTAATTAACCAGCCTCAACTGGTCTTTACTTCATGCCATAGGAGCCAACTCCTAGGGGCCAAGGTCCCTAGTAAAATATTTGAGGGGGCCAGAGGCCACATAAAGTTGATGGGCATCACCTTTCAAATGGTGTGTGTGTGTGTGCTGTGTCTTATGATCAAGCCCAACCCCCCATATTTTATTCAAGATGGCACCCCTGTTTCATGTCATGCTTAGCATCTTCTGCTTAATGGTCCCTGCAGAAGATGCAACTTTAATAATCACTGTGGTATTTGGAAAGGACTTTGTTAAGCTTAAAGGCTACAAACCACCACCCATTTACACTATTATAATTGGAATAATTGTAACAGGGCTATTTCCTATAGAACAGCCTCTGAAATAATGAGCTGGGAAGGGGGAGAATAATTAAAGTGTTTTTCAATACCTAGGCAATTTTAGGGATAAGGGTAACTGGCAAAAGATTCATATCTTATTAACTGTTTGGGAATTGATGACCTTTTGTGGAATGTATGTAGAGATTCTGGGCATTTTTTTGAAGAAATGCTGTAAGATGCAAATAATAACACCCTTTTTTATTGGCCATTATAGGGACCCATAAAACAACAACAACAACAACAACAAGATAATTAACTTCAATATAAGGTAAAGGTAAAGGGACCCCTGACCATTAGGTCCAGTCGTGACCGACTCTGGGGTTGCGCGCTCATCTCGCATTATTGGCCGAGGGAGCCGGCGTATAGCTTCCAGGTCATGTGGCCAGCATGACAAAGCCGCTTCTGGCAAACCAGAGCAGCACATGGAAACACCGTTTACCTTCCCGCTGTAGCGGTTCCTATTTCTCTACTTGCATTTTGATGTGCTTTCGAACTGCTAGGTTGGCAGGAGCTGGGACCAAGGAACGGGAGCTCACCCCGTCACAGGGATTGGAACCGCCGACCTTCTGATCAGCAAGCCCTAGGCTCAGTGGTTTAAGCTGACATTTAAATCATCACTACTTGGTATTTCAGATATATAACTGTTGGTACCCTTTATGGTGAAATCACATCTGTTCTTCAGAGTGGCATTTTTGAAAAGTGGCTCTGTTTGCAAAACAGAAGGACAAAATTAATTTGTGGCTATTATGTATATCCATCCATCTGACCAGATTGCCTCAGGCACTGTCAGTGGCTTCCAGCATACAGTATATAAAAAACATAATAAAACATTAAACATTAAACAACTTCCCTATACAGGGCTGCCTTCTGTTGTCTTCTAAAGGTTTTATCTCTTTGGCTCAAGGGTTGCATAAGTCCATACCCTCCAACATTTCTCTAATGAAAAGAGGGATGTCCTAAGGAAAAGTGGGATTGTAGCCTTATTTGCTAACAAGGGTCCTTAAGTTGCGTCCAGGCAAGGACAGAGACAGTCAATAACGACTCCGAGGGTTGAATCCAGAGACAGAATTTAATTCTTAAATTTAAGAGACTCTTGGTGCTCAGCTTCATGACAAGAGTAAAGAAAGACAAATTTGCAAAGATTCTTATACACTTCTTGGGCTCCTTCCCCCTTCCCTGTAAGAGTGCGCACGCAAGAGGGTCATAGGTTACAAATACATATATGGATTTTCCTGTGTCCGGTCCTTCTTGTAAACACATGCTGACTCAACAAAGCCTTCAGTAAGGCTAGTCTACACATCAAGCTAGCAACTTCCAGCGTCGGGCTGGAAGTGCATCCGCCGATAATAAGCCTCTCTCTGCCCCTCATTCTGTGTTCCAGACAAGGCCAGCTTATTCGGCCTTGATAGCAAGCTGTCTCACTGTTGAATGTTTTCATTACACTCTGACACAGAGAGAGGCAAAGAGGAAAGCATTTCAAGGAGGAAAGTATCCACGGAATATGGGGGGGGGGCTAAACCATACAATCAGAATTATACAATGCAAACTATATGATCAGATTTAGCTCTATAACACAATTGGCAAATCTCTCCCTTCAGGATCAAATCAGAAACCAGGATGGCTTCTGTAAATCCAGGATTGTCCCTGGAAAATAGGGGCACTTGGAGGATCTGAGATAGGGGTTCCCTGGCTTTAGCAAAACAAACAAACAGCAAAACTAATCACTAAGTCCCTCTGGGGGAATGTTGCTGTTGAATTCAGTTGGGCTTATTTCCAGATAAATGGGGTTAGGATTGCGGCCCAACTCAAATAAAATGTTAAAAAGAGGAGAAATGAAATGAAATGAAATGAAAATACAGTCGTACCCTGGTTGATGAACGCCTTAGCAGTCAAACGTTTCGGCTCCTGAATGCGGCAAACCCGGAAGGGAGTGTTCTGTTCTGCGAACGTTCTTTTGGAAGCCAAACATCCAGCGCGGCTTCCTCCTGCAGCCAATCGGAAGCCTCACCTTGGAAGTCAAATGTTTTGGAAGTCAAATGGACTTCCAGAACGGTTTCCATTTGGCTTCCAAGATATGACTATGGCAGGGGTAGGAACCTGTGGCTGTCCATACCGTATGTTTTTTGATTATAGCTCCCATAATTCCTGGCAGCTGCTGCCGGGCCACAAATTCCCCATCCCTGCAACACAGTGTGAGCAATACCTAGCAATATTCAAATCAAAGTTTATTGAATGGTTACAGACCAATTCGACTCATGTCGAATTTCAGTACAACAATTTCAGTACAAACTGAACAACAATTACACGTTAGAGTTAAAAAACATAATAAGATTAAATGTTAGCATTCCCCTGCGAATTGCCATTGGGAAACTTGTTTCCTACGTCTAATAGCAGATACACAAAATTTTGCAACATTGGTCGTGATTTCGGGGTCCTTGTCCTCTACCAGGGCTCTCAGGCGTTGGAGTTCTGGTTCGTACTTAAACCTTTGTAAAACTGGGGTAATAAAGGACAAACATAAATCCTCGTAGAGGCTACAATATAGCAATACATGTGTATTTGTTTCTACTTCCGATGAGCCACATGGGTAAATACGTGTCTCAAAAGGTTTACCCTCGTACCTGCCTTGCAACAGGGCAGAGGGGAGTACATTAAATCTGGCCATGGAGAAGGAATGTCTATACTTAGGTATTTGTAATTTTGTCAGATAATTTGCAGGAGAGAACCCTCTCCCATAATCTCTTATTTCAGCGTGTTTGTCCATTTTGCCCATATGACATTGCAGCTCCACGTCCCTGACTCATACATAGCAAACATTATGCCGCATTGTAAAATTGTCACTAGGATTCAGACAAAGAGGCAATTTTCATGTTCTGCCATGGCATTATATAGCTGTTAAAGAAAAACAACTCATAAATTGTGGGTTTCATACTTGTATTATGTCAAGCACTTTCTGCAAAAACAGCATGTAGCAGTCTTAAAATACAGGAGCCGAGAAATGTAGCAAGGCTTCCAGCCTTGCAGAAAGACTTCGTGTAAAATGAAAATGACATTCTTCCTGAGAGTTGGAACATATATATTTATGAAGCCTTTCAACGTTTTTTTCCTTCCACTTGTAGATAGAACATGTGTTGCTTTCGCTTGTCTTTGACAGAGTGGAACTCCAAATGTTTTTGGGAGTGAGACTGATTGAAGCATTCTTAAGTGTATTCTTAAGGGACTTTGAATGTAAACACAGAAGTGGAAGGAAATCATAAAGACAGAGATGATTTTCCACTTAGAATTAATGGCCAACTTTAGGCATTTTCCCTTGTTTTTGTTAAAAGCGTAGGAGTTACATGAAAGAGAAAATGATGGCAACTTGAGTGACAGAAAATAAAGTCTGTGTTTTTTAAAAGGCATCTAGAAGTCCTCGTGTCTGATATAAATAGTAAAGACCAATCTAGCTAGGGAAAGATAATAATAATAATAAAAGCACTGGCGTTTAGTTAGGGTTGCCATTTTTCACGAAGTGAAAATCCGGACACAAAAGTCGTTGAGCTGTTTTTACTTTTTTGTGTGTCAAACTTGTTGAGCTTCCCAAAATCTCTCCCCCCCAAAAAAAAACAGTTTTTAAGCAATTTCAAAAACATTTTGGCAAAACAAACAAACAAACAAACCAGCAACAACTAGCAGAATGGATTGCCATACGCCTGGGTTTTCCTGCACATTTTTAAACAGCTGCCAGAATTTCCTCCCAGACAAGACTTTCAGCAGCCGAAATGTCCAGGATTTCCCGGACGTATGGCAGCCCTGTCTTAGTACAATGATGAAGACCATGCAATTATGTACATAACTGCCTAGATAAATCTTTGTGCAGGGATGAGGTACCGATGACCCTCCAGAGGCTGGTATTCTATCTCATCATCCCTGACCACTGCCCATGTTGGGAGCCCAAAAACATCTGGTGGTCACCATGTTGACCCCCCCCCCCTCTCTTAGGTGGTACCTGGAGATAGTGGCAGCAATTTGTGTAGCACCATCTCAGAAACAGCTCGTGACAAGGCTTTTGAACTGTGCTTGGGTACCGATTCCAGTTCCAAGACTGGTGCAGGGTAGAGGCCTGGATCGGAACCAGCTAGCCCAGTTCCGCCCCCATTTTGCTCCCCAAATACCTCATTTCTGGAGTTTCTTGTGGGTACTACTGCTGGTAGTTAGCTACGGCTGTCACCCACCTGCTATTTGGGCGGGTTCTCTGTGCTGGAGGGGAACCCCACGATTCTCCCTGCTGGCAGCGCTAGGTCAAAAGACACCTCTGCATCATCCAAGCTCCCTCCAGCACAGTGGATTGGAGATTTGGGTTTCTGTTATGTACTGAGCTGAATCATAGAACAATAGGATCCAGAATCAGCAGTCTGATTGGTCCGCAGGAGCCACCCAATCCAACTCCAGGTGGAAGTGAATCCGCAACCTGATTGGCCTGCAGGAGCAGCCAATCAGGCGGCTGGCAGAAGTGAATCCGCAACTAGATTAGCCTGCAGGAGCAGCCAATCAGGCTGGTGGCAGAAGTCAATCCACAAACTGATTGGCCCACAGGTGTAGCCCTGAAGTAGTGAATCACGCAAAGCCCATTGTGTAAATAATGTATATAAGCAGATGGTTTTGAGGAAAGGGCATTCTTCTCTTCTTCTCCTTGATGACTACGAGCTGAATAAAGAGCATGAAATTCACTCTCGACTCCGAGTATATTTCAGTTTCCATTTTGACAGTGTAAACAGAGGCGGGTTCAGGGCAGTGTGATTGATTCTGCTGCACCCGGCACCGTGCCTATGGTACGCTGCAGGGCGCTGCAACTGTGACACAGTGAATTGCGCAGAACAGGAAGCAAGAGGCGAGGGGCGCCAAATTTTCACCTCGCGCACAGCACTGCTGAAATTTGAGAGACCAAAATCCAACCCTGGGTGTGAATGCCACAAGTGAAACAAGACATGCATTTTGGTGAACGACAGTACCTGGACCTAAATACAGGAACAGATATAAATCTGCTTGCCTGAGGGTTTTATTTTCTCCTTCCTTCCCCTTTCGCACACCCCTAGTGCCTGATATTTATCTAGATGAATAAAAAGAGCGAGGGAAAGCTTGCAGACAAACACTACACATTCATTTCGAGTCTTAAAAAAAGAAATCCAGAAATAAAGACATTGTTTAGTAGTTCCTAGAGATAGCATCAGTGCACTCAAAAGTCTGCGGAGAAGAAGAGTATTCCTTTCCCACATCCCAAAAGGGTGTTTCCACTGGCAAGGATAATGCACAACTAAGTAAATGGCAAAAAATAGCTCCACAAAAGCTTTTCTCACAAATTTTCTATGGTACGAAGGAAGATAGGGCTTATGAAAGTGTATCCAACATTTGAACTTTAAAATCTCATAACAGTAAGCACCTATGACCCTTTTTCCACCAATGATATTTATTTTGAGGGGATAGTGTTGAAGTTGAGATAAAGCCATTGACTGCGCATTTTCACTGTGAAGTAAGCTGATTTTGCTGGATGGTGACTGTCTTGGTGGAAAATTTGTTTACTGTAGAGAGATCATAGTGTTTAGAAAGCTGTGCTAATTTCTTTATGCAGCTAGCAAACCTTAAATTCTAAAATGTTATGATGCCGTAGTTGCCCGCTAAAAAATATTGCTTACTTAAACGGGCACACAAGAGTACCATTCTCATATTAGTTGTGAACCGGTTGTGGCAGAACACATACAGTACTTTGTATCTAGAAGGTCCCAAGGGAACATTGGAAAGCTTGGGAAAACAAAGCCCTGAGAAAGACCTCTCCCCGAGACTTTAGAGAGCGGCCGTCAATCAGAGCCGACACTACAGAAATCGTCAATCAGTCATCTGAGCGCGACAACTTTATATGAGATTAAAATCTTGTTGTTGTTGTTGTTGTTGTTTAGTCGTTTAGTCGTGTCCGACTCTTCATGACCCCATGGACCAGCGCACGCCAGGCACTCTTGTCTTGCACTGCCTCCCGCAGTTTGGTCAAACTCATGTTCGTAGCTTCGAGAACGCTGTCCAACCATCTCGTCCTCTGTCGTCCCCTTCTCCTAGTGCCCTCAATCTTCCCCCCCCCCCCGATGTGGGGCTTGAACCCATGACCCTCAGATTAAGAGTCTCATGATGTAGTGACAGAGCTATTCACAGTCATGAATGCTGCCCTGCTTGCTGGCATTAGTGGATAATTTTGAAATCTGGGCAGGCATATATGGGTCAAACTCTGGAAGCAGTGATAGAGAGCCTTCATCTAGCTAGCCTGAACCCCGAGGCTCTGAACCCAAACCCAAATAAATACATTCTTCTTCTCCTTTATTTGCACACGATCTGGCCGTGGACAGTCTAATTTACGCATCCAAGAAAAGAACCAGAATCCAACTAACTTATCCTTTTTCCTTTCACACTGGAGAAATTTAAGAGTATGGCTTGTTTACAAATCACCAGCACTTAAAACAAAGACTCCAGTGGGATGAGAGCAGATAGAAGTAACAGAGAAGTTCAGACATAAGGAAAGTACAGCAACCTTACTTCAGAGAAAAGTCCAATTGTCTTTGTCTAATGTTATATTTGGCAGCACTGCTACGTTATATGGTTACAACAAACAAAAGAAAACAGAGCTGCAGGCAGATTAGAATTAACTGGATTTCACGCATGTGAATCGATCCCCCCCCCCAAGCTCAAGGACCATGTGCGCAGCTTCTGCTCGCCTTACTGAAATCTGACACCATCGCAGCTTTGCTGGTGGGTGAATGGTCACGTACCTGTGGCCTATCACCAGGATTTGGCAAAATGTGGTCCACCCTTAACCAGAGCTTCACTCAGTGGTGTGGGACAGAATACTTTAAAAATTGCATTTTTTCTGGTGGGTAATTTCCCATTTCTAACTATCTACTAGAAATATTTTTGGCAGGTAGCATCAACAGAGATTCTCGGCTTGCAAAAGATGTGCGTACATAGTGTAGCTTTTTCCACGGTAATTCAAGAGCATGCTTTCCAATGGAAAACCCAGAGTACGCATCACCAGAAGTTCCAGGAGGCTGAGGGACTGGGCAAAGAGCTTGTTTCTTAAAGACAACCACACAAACAAAAATCAGGTGAAAGGTTTTTGCAAAATAAGGGCTTTGCATCAGAGGTTTTCCTAATTTTCTATACGGCACTTGTTTCTTTAGGCTCATAAAGCGATAAGCTCAGCGGGAAGGCTATAAGCAAAACTACGCTATTTGAACAGCTGAAGATCGGTTCAGAGAGTTTTTGATGGGAATATTGTGACCTCCAGACACTCTCTTTTGGCAGCTGTTCTCAAAAGCTGGAGAAATTCAAGGGGCACAAGAATTCTTCTCTTAATTCAATGAAGATTAAAAAGACACAATGTTTTTGGCCGAGAAACCAAAAGTGCATTTCATTATAACTTTCTTAAAATAGGCATATTTTCTGACAGATTATTATACATGTTATAAAATGTTCTCCTTTATATCTACAGTGTCCATTGTTACACAAATATCCTCCTGCCTCATGAAGGCTGCAATCCCATACCCTGCGAGGATGAACGGCCTAACTCAATGGGGCTTGCTTCTGAGTACATATGTATGGAATTTCGCTGTTAATTAAATTGGTCTACCTCTTCATCAGTTCTTTAAGACAAAGGCAGGTGATAGGCTAAAGGGACCCCTGACCATTAGGTCCAGTCGTGACCGACTCTGGGGTTGCGGCGCTCATCTCGCATTATTGGCTGAGGGAGTCGGCGTACAGCTTCCAGGTCATGTGGCCAGCATGACAAAGCCGCTTCTGGTGAACCAGAGCAGCACACAGAAATGTCATTTACCTTCCTGCTGTAGCGGTACCTATTTATCTACTTGCACTTTGACATGCTTTCAAACTGCTAGGTTGGCAGGAGCTGGGACCGAGCAACAGGAGCTCATCCCGTCGCAGGGATTCAAACCGCCGACCTTCTGATCAGCAAGTCCTAGGCTCTGGGGTTTAACCCACAGCGCCACCTGCGTCCCTAGGTGATAGGCTAACTGGCCTGTAATTTCCAGGATCCCCCCTGAATCCCCCAAAGGGTAAGGTTTATTGACTGCCATCCATGGCCGGTGCTAGGGTTTGTTGCGCCCTAGGCGAGATCACCTTCTGGGGCCCTAAATAAAATAATAAAATAAAAAATAATAAAAATAGAAAATAGAAAAAATAGGAAATAGAAAAAATAGAAAATAGAAAAATAGGAAAAAAGAAAAATAGGGAAAATAAAATAAAAATAAAATAACAGCTGAGAGGCGCGGGGAGGTGGTCCCAGGCTCCTGCTCCCATGCACCTCCGGAGCTTCGCGCAGGACCCCTAGCCTGGGACCACCTCGCTGCACCTGTCAGAATTGAGGCAGCTTCAGGCCGCTCTCCGGAGGCATGCACGCGCCTTGGGATAGCGGTCTGAAGCCGCTCTACAGCTGACAGGCGCAGGGAGGTGGCCTCAGGCTCGCGCTCCCACGTGCCTCTGGAGCTTTGCATGGGGAGCGCAAGCCTGGGGCCGCCTCCACTGTGCCTGTCAGCCGTAGAGTGGCTTCAGGCCACTCTCCGGAGGCACACGCGTGCCTCTGGAGAGCGGCCTGAAGCCGCTCAGTACCGGGGGACGGCGGGCAGCGGGCAGGCTGGCCAGCGCCCCCTCCATTCTGGCGCCCTAGGCAGCTGCCTAGGTTGCCTGAATGGACACGCCGGCCCTGCTGCCATCTATCAATATCTTGAAAGCCTCTTTTATTATTTTGTTTATATTAACTATTACTAGTTATATATTTTGGTATCAACGTACATAAATATTTAATAGAGCTGGCACAAATTTAGAATTGGTATTGGTTAAATGAATGGGCAATTAAATTTTCACCTATTGGCATCAGTTCCAATTTGGACAAATTGGTAGAGTATCCTGATATCTTACCAAAAGGATCAGTTATTGGCATCCCATTGGGGATACTGCTTTGAGGCTTTGAAAGAAACAGAAGAATTTCATCTGCAAATAACACCAATTTGTACTCAACTGAATTTAATGAGGGTGAAAGAGGAGAGCGCAAAATATGGTCTGAAGCTCAACATAAAAAAAAAAAAAACCCAAGATCATGGCCACTGGTCCCATCACCTCCTGGCAAATAGAAGGGGAAGAAATTGAGGCAGTGAGAGATTTTACTTTCTTGGGCTGCATGATCACTGCAGATGGTGACAGCAGTCACGAAATTAAAAGACGCTTGCTTCTTGGAAATAAAGTGATGACAAATAGCTCATAGCTTCTCTGAGTTATTCAAGCCCCTTCGCCACGACAAGGCATTGATCCATGAAGGGGGAAAAAAACCAAGATCATGGCCACTGGTCCCATCACCTCCTGGCAAATAGAAGAGGAAGAAATGGAAGCAGTGAGAGATTTTACTTTCTTGGGCTCCTTGATCACTGCAGATGGTGCAGCAGTCACGAAATTAAAAGACGCCTGCTTCTTCGGAGAAAAGCAATGACAAACCTAGACAGCATCTTAAAAAGCAGAGACATCACCTTGCCGACAAAGGTCCGTATAGTTAAAGCTATGGTTTTCCCAGTAGTGATGTATGGAAGTGAGAGCTGGACCATGAAGAAGGCTGGTCACCGAAGAATTGAGGCTTTTGAATTATGGTGCTGGAGGAGACTCTTGAGAGTCCCATGGACTGCAAGAAGATCAAACCTCTCCATTCTGAAGGAAATCAGCCCTGAGTTCTCACTGGAAGGACAGATCCTGAAGCTGAGGCTCCAATACTTTGGCCACCTCATAAGAAGAGAAGATTCCCTGGGGGAGAAAACCCTGATGTTGGGAAAGATTGAGGGCACAAGGAGAAGGGGACGACACAGGACGAGATGGTTGGACAGTGTTCTCGAAGCTACGAACATGAGTTTGACCAAAGAATTGTGAACTGCTTTGTGAATCTTACAGTGTTGTCTAATCACACAAGCCGGGGGGGGGGGGGACTCTAAAAATATATTAAAAGCAAGGGGGAAAGGGGACATCCTTGTCTAGTTTTTCAGGCCAGTGGAAAAAGAGCAGACATCACACTGTTCACTTTAACTCAAGATGCAGGTGAAATGTACAGTACAGTACTCTTTTTGAAATAATTTTAATTTGAGTTTACAAACATAAAATTATAACAATGCAACAACCATACACATACACATTTAAAGATTCCTCTGAATCTCTGGACTTCCCACCCTTCCTTTCGTGGATCCTATTATTAACCTTTTCTACTGCATCTTTTTCAATAGTCCATATTTTATATAACTCCATTATCTCCATAGTACTTGCTACATTACAGTACAAGTGTTATTCCAATTCTGCTAATATTTTCATCTGCTTACAGTGGTCTCCAAGATAAATGATAAATTTCCCCCATTCTTTGTTAAAGTTTTGGTCTTCTTGGTTCTTGAGCTTTCCGGATAGTTTTTGCCATTTCCATAGTCCAACAGTTTAATTTGCCATTCTTCTCTGGTAGGGACTTTATCATATTCTTTCTATCTCTGGCCTAACCCATTTTATAAAATCTAACAGAGATCCAAATTTGGTTAAAGCTACTTCTATGTACTTATTTAAGGGATCTAGGTAGATTACCACTTTGTCGTGGCTGGAATACATATGTAGCCAGTCTGTGCGAGGGTAGTTGAAGTCACCCGTGACTATAACATTCCCTCTTTCCTTGATTTTGGTATTCATCTCAAGCTCTCCCTGATGATTTGGATCAGGGTTTGACAGCACGTTCCCAGAACTAAATTACTCTTCTGCTACAATGCTCGTTCCAAAAGTAGCTCATAACTTGAGGACCCAGAAGGCGTCTTGCAAGAAGATGGACTGGCAATGTCAGAGAAATGGCGGACAGCAGCTCCCAACGGGGGGTGGGGGAGAAGCAACTGTTTTGTCTGTAGTGTAAGACCAGCCCCAACAACTGACTTCAGTCTAAAGCAGTAGATTTCGGTACGAATAAGACTGCACGCTAGTGTGGGAAAAGGAAGGAGTGTGGGAAAATCTAAAGAGTGCCTGGGAGGTGGCATAACTTTGCATGACCTCTGCTCAGCATTCCCAGAGACAAAGTGTACTGCGAAGCTCATAAAATTGGGGTATCTTCCTGCACAGATGCCCAGTTTGATTTCTGAGTGCTACCCATCCTCCTAAAAGCAATACAGTCGCACCTTGGAAGTTGAACAGAATCCGTTCTGGAAGTCCGTTCGACTTCCAAAATGTTCGGAAACCAAAGCGCAGCTTCCGATTGGCTGCAGGAAGCTCCTGCAGCCAATCGGAAGCCCCGTCAGATGTTCAGCTTCCAAAGAACATTTGCAAACCGAAACATTCGCTTCTGGGTTTGCAGCGTTTGGGAGCCAAACTGCCCAAGTACCAAGGCGTTTGGGATCCAAGGTACAACTGTATTATAAAGGGGAAGAATTTTCTAATGCATGATGCCAAAACACAATGGAAAAATAAGTACACTTTTAAATGTGTCTGGTACACAGGCTTACTTATGCAATTTCCCCTGGCCTCCCATGAGGTTTTCCCACTGTTATAACAAAATAATGAGATAAAAGAAACAGAATCTATGCTTAAGGCTCATCTGTGGAGTCGCCCCTCTTATTTCCAACAAACATTTAAAGCATGTGACTTCCCCCAGAGAATCCTGGGAGATGCCGTTTTCCCCTAACATAACTACAATTCTCAACACTTTTGGTGAACTACAGTTCCCAGGATCCCTTGGGGCAAGCTGTGTACTTTAAATGTGGATTAGGTGTGCTTAAAATATATGGTGCATCTCTGACCATAAACTACATCTGACTAAAGCATTTCCACCCTCTATTTCTCTTCTCAGAACACCACGTTCTATGCTACTGCTGCTGGTGGTTGGCTGATCGTTCCAGTTTCTGATTTGATCCCGGAACGTCCTGCTTTCCCTTAGGACATCCCTATTTTCATCGGAGAAATGTTGGAGGGTATGGAGTTATGAGACCACCCCCCTCCCCACCCAAGCCAAGGAGATAAGTAACTATACAACCTTTAGGAGACATCTGAAGGCAACCCTGTATAGGGAAGGTTCTTCTTTTTGTTGTGTTTAATGTTTTATTATGTTTTTACATATGTTGGAAGCCACCCAGAGTGGCTGGGGCAACCCAATCAAATATAAACAATAAATTATGATTGTGATTATGATAATTATGGAACAGGACATTCCTATTTTCATCAGAGAAATCTTGGAAAGTATGCATAGGGGAATAGAGGAGGCTGCCTTCCGCCTGAATTTGGTATGAGGCTTTTGTGTCATTATTGCATCCCTGGCTCTGTGTTAACTCTTGCGCTGGTGGAATTTGTTCAAGAGGATGTTAATTCATTAATCTGGGGTGAGGGCAGAAAGGTTCGAGCATCTTACGTTTGCTTTGCTTTTTGGTTGCCGTTTGTTCGCAGCCTTGAGTCTCTTTTGGAGAAAAATGAAAGACGATAAATACCAGGCCAGACTATTGGCCCACACAGCCCAGTACTGTCTTCTCTGATTGGGGATGGCTTTTCAAAGTCTCGGGAGATGCCAGGGGCTGAACCTGGAACCTTCTGGAAGCAAAGGTGTGAGCTCTGCCACCTTGCTCTCTGCCCTTCCCCAAAATGAGGAGCGCATGCTCTCCAACATTTCACCAAGACCCCTAGATCCTTTCCACATGCACTCCTATTATGCAGATGTCCCCCATCCTATATTTGGCGTATCTGGTTCTTCCTGCCTAAGTGCAGAATCTGACATTTGTCCCTACTGAAATTCAATTTGTTAGCTTGCGCCCAGTTCTTCAATCCGTTAAAAGGTTGAATTCTGTCCTCAGCGGCATTCACTACCACTCCTAGTGCAAGGGCGGGGGAATACCCCTACTTGTGCAAAGGGGGGGGTGCATCCCTAGAATAAAGTCTGGGCTGTAAGGCAGCTCCTACATCAGTGGCTGCCGACATACTTTGCACACCTCAAGGGGCCAGATCTCAAGAGGCAAGGCTTGCCGAGAGTATTATGCCTCTCTCATGACACTAGGACCCGAAGGGGCCATCCACTGGAGGTAAACACTGGAAGGTTCAGGACATTTCTTGAATGAAAATAGGGGTGTCCTATTCCGTCGTCATCATTTTATTATTTATTTGCACCCATCTGACTGGGTTGGTCCAGCCACTCTGGGTGGCTCTCAGCATATCTAAAAACATAATAAAACATTAAACATTTAAAAAAAAAAACAACTTCCCTATACAGGGCTGCCTTCCGATGTCTTCTAAAGGTTGCATAGTTACTTATGCCCTCGGTTCAGGACTTACATAACTCCATACCATCCAACATTTCTCTAGTGAAAATATGGGCGTCCTAAGGAAAAGCGGGGCATTCTGGGATCACATCAGAAACTGGGACGGCTTCTGTAAATCTGGGACTGCCCCTGGAAAATAGGGACACTGAGAGGCTCCAAGGAGAGCAGTTCTTGTAGGGATGCCAATCCTCGACTGAAAATATGAACGGGGGCCTCTGCATGTATGTGGCTTCGGGGGGGGGGTCTATCTGAAGATTTATAGGAATTGGACGGCTGCCGTCCCCATATGAAACTTGAACCAGTCCGAAATGGCCGAGTTCATTTCGAGAGGAACCCTGCTCCCAGGCAGGCCAACAGACTAGAGTATGAAATGTTATGAAAACATAGCAAACACATGGCTGAGCAAACCCTTCTGGAAGGTTCCCTCTGCGAGAATTAAAGGCTTAAGAAAGAGCACTTCAAAGAGGCATGTATTAATCCTTCCTAGAAGCAGAAGGACCTGGGGTAGGGGGTTAGATTCTACCCCCCCCCCATGCACACACACACACACAAATAGATGTGGACTTCCGCACACAATCTTTCTCCTTTCTTCTTGCCCATGCCTATTTTAGCCTGATGGTTTTATTTAAATGGTGCATACTGTTACGGTTATTTATAGCCCACTTTTCGTCTCAAAGGATCCCACGGCATGTTACAAAATACAAATACATAAAATCGTCACCACCGCTGCCTAGAACATTCAATGTACAATTAAAGTACACTGCTTCCCCCTAAAAAACACAAAACCATGGAAGCTACATTTCCCAGCACCCTTAACAAACTACAATTCCCAAGATTCTTGGTGGGGGAGACAGTTGCTTTAAATGCATGGTGTTGATCTGCCCTAAATGTTGAGGTTGTGTCCCCTGCACTGTTTGAGCTCAGC
Source organism: Zootoca vivipara (assembly GCF_963506605.1). NCBI lineage: Eukaryota > Metazoa > Chordata > Lepidosauria > Squamata > Lacertidae > Zootoca > Zootoca vivipara. The sequence continues at coordinate 118,113,266 of NC_083276.1, read as the reverse complement.
CCTCTCATTCTGAGCTAAGTTGTTGTGTAACATTTTTATCATATCTTCTGCGATATAAGATCTAACCCAACTGTGAGATTTATTAAGAAACTTCTCACATGGTGGCAAATTACGTCCAACTAGTTTCTTCTCAAAGAGTCTAACCACTGCTCCAAGTATATATATTTTTTAACTCGGATACGAAAGGATTACTGGAATGTACAGTCGGACGTTTCCACTGGACTGAATAAGAATAATCTACAAAGTGAGATGAAACTGATAGTTAAATAAGACAATTCAGGGGGACTAGCTTTCTTGCTTTTCTTTTTTAAAAAGTTATTTATTTGGTTTTTCAGATTAAAATTTTACAGTCACATATCCAACATACAACACAGAAACAAGATTCCAAAGAATCTCCTGGACTTCCCTTTTCTCCCCTTTGTGGGTCCTATTGTTAATAATTTCCTCCTGCATCTTCTGTGATAATCCAAATCTTTTACCTCTCCATTGTGTCCAAAATTCACCATTCAACTACAAGCGATATTCCAATCCTACTAACGATTTAACTGTTTACGATGCTTTTTAAGATAGGTTATAAATTTTCCCCATTCCTTGTTAAAATTTTGGTCTTCCTCATTTCTGACTCTTCCAGTCATTTTTGCCATTTCAGCATAATCCATCCACTTGACCTGCCATTCTTCTCTGGTAGGGACTTTATCTTCTTTCCATCTCTGGGCCAATAACATCTGTGCAGCCATGGTCACATACATAAATAGTCTTTTCTGCTCTCTTGGGATTTCGGCACCTAGAATTCCTAAAAGGAAGGCTTGGGGTTTTAAAAAAATAAAAACGAGTTACAGGTAGGTAGCCGTGTTGGTCTGACGTAGTCGAAACAAATTAAATAAAAAATAAAAAAATTCCTTCCAGTAGCACATTAGAGACCAACTAAGTTTGTCATAGGTATGAGCTTTTGTGTGCATGCACACTTCTTCAAATACTTCCTCAGGTATCAGAAGAAGTGTGCATGCACACGAAAGCTCATACCAATGACAAGCTTAGTTGGTCTCTAAGGTGCTACAGGAAGGATTTTGTTTGTTTGTTTGTTTTAATTAAAAAGTTATTTTAAACATGTTTTTTCAACTCATTGTATATCAGTTCGCAAAATTCCTTTACTACCTTACGTTTCCACCACATATGATAAAAGGTGCCTTCTTTTTCCTAACATTTCCAGCGTGCGTTTGACCCCTTTTTACACTTTTTGCTCATTCACTAGGAGTTAAATACCAATTCACTAGGAGTTAAATACCAACGGCACATCATTTTTATCAGGGGGACTAGCTTTCAATCCTATGCACCATCCATGACTTGGAAGCAAGTCCTCAATTGAAATCAACGGAGCTGGTCTGTATAGCATCAGGGAGCAAGTCAGAGAGTTATCTCCAGCGGAAGCAAAGTGCCTCTTGAAACCTGCTTTGGGTGTCCAGCTAAGAATGCAAAGGCCTTCCTGAAATAACCTGATACGGAGCTGCAGATGGCAGGGGTGTTGGCACAGTCAGTTTGGTTCTGGCCGGACTTGTTGCTCGGAAACTGAAGCTTACAGAAGCATCCTGAGCTGGCAGACACAGAGCTTGTTAGATTCTGGAGGAAGGAAGGGAGCAGCTGGCTTGTTCCATCATGCTAGCATATACCCCTCCTGCTTTTGTTCGCTGTGAGCACACCCCTGCAGTTCTTTATCGATCTGCAGATTTAGATAAAATTCCTCCCCTCCCGACCTGAAACACATCATTATAGCCTGGAGTCCTCTCTCCCTCCAAAGGAAACTCACCTTCGAGAGAGTTTCCAAAGGGGTTGGTCAAAGGAAGGCTGTCTTGGAAGAAAGAGTCTAAGCTTTTGATGGTGGTCCTTCGATATTCGATACAAACTCCCAACATCATTTGCACACATCGGCCCAGTATACCTGAAGGAGCGTCTCCACCTCCATCGTTCAGCCCAGACACTGAGCTCCAGCTCCGAGGGCCTTCTCGAGTTTCCCTCACAGCGAGAAGTGAGGTTGCAGGGAACCAGGCAGAGGGCCTTCTCGATAGTGGCACCCACCCTGTGGAACATCATTTGCACACATCGGCCCAGTATACCTGAAGGAGCATCTCCACCTACATCGTTCAGCCCAGACACTGAGGTCCAGCACTGAGGGCCTTTTGGAGTTTCCCTCACTGCGAGAAGTGAGGTTGCAGGGAACCAGGCAGAGGGCCTTCTCAGTAGTGGCACCTACCCTGTGGAATGCCCTCCCATCAGATGTCAAACAAACAAGCAACTATCTGGCTTTCAGAAGACATTTATCCTTACAACAGCCCTGAGAGGCTGAGCAGTATTATATAGAAAACAAAGTCACAGCTGATCAGTGCTGACTCTTAAAATTGAAAAGTGAAAATGAGGCCAATTTCCACCCAAAACCGTCTTGGAGCAGAGCTCTCCCCGCACCCTCTTTCTTTTTAAATGATGCTCAGAGATTTGTAATTTAAGAAAGGGAAATAGAACAGGTAGATTGGAACATATTGCCCAGATGATTTAATGGGGAGAGGTGTAAGTCCTGAATATAACTACAGTACATGCTTTAAACTTTTTTTTGAAAAAAACCCATAGGCTAATATCTATTAAATACATTACACCACATGTTTATAATTTTTTATTTTATTGGTCATAAGTGGAACAGCCTCCTGTGAGAGGTAGCAGACTCTCCTTCCTTGGAGGTTTTTAAGCTGAGGTTGGATGTATGATCTAGTTAAGATTCTTGCATTGGGGTCCCTCCCAGCTCTACAGTTCTATGATTCTAGGTTCCCTGCGGCATAAAAGCAGCTTTAAGTGAAGCAAAAACCGATCGCCCACTGCAGCAGGTATCCAGTTTGGCTTGGACTATTTTTTTTATTGCATGGTCCCCCTAAGTCATGGGCGGAGAAAGGGAAGAGTGGTCTGAAAGAATTTTTACTTTTCTGTACTGTATTACGAAGATCTCTGGTTCCCTCTTGTGACTAACTAAGGCAAAGCGAATATGCTTTTGTGTTTTCTTTTTCCATTCACAAAATACCATGCTCTGTGGCACCGAGAAGGGAAAATAGATACAAATAAATGTTGTGGTCTAGTGGCAGCAAAGATTCCAGAGTAAAGACGATATAGGCTGCTTCATTAATGGCAATACAGAACACAGCAGTGGCAAAAAATGAAGGTTTGGGGGGGGACACAACCTCAGAGGCAGCAAAGAGAAAAGGAGACTTAAGGCGTGGAGGGCTAAAACAGAGGACTTTGAGTGCAGCAACTATGCAGTCCTAGGTGTGGAGATACCCTGAGGAAAGGGGGAAGTGGCTCTAGCATTTTGGAGGGTGACGAATGCTGTACGATGAAGCATCATAGGAACCTCACGATGAGAAGAGTCTCAGATCTCCTTGACAAAATAGCAAGTGACTCCCCAAGTCAGCTCTATGGAACTGTGTAGACTCAGGTTTCTGGAGGAACCCTGTTTCGCTGCCGCATCTTTCTGTGCCATGTTTAACAAAGGTGCCAAGGTACACATAGACAGTCAGTATAGTGACACGGGACTCAGCTATACAGCCGCAAATAAAACATTTGAAGTGTCTTGCAAAGTGCAAATGTGACACTAGATGGCGATGGCGAGCTATGGCAAACTCAATGTATTTTTCAAAACCTTTTTTTTTAAAAAAAGCATTTTCACAGCGTTTTTTTAATATGTGCATAGATTCCACTATGGTGTCAATTTACCAAGTTCCTTGGGGAAATGTTGCCTTCTCCTGGCATATCACACAAATACTTCCCTATCCCTCTGCCAGGGTGCTGTCAGCAACTCCTGGCTAGTTGCCTGGGAAAGTATAAAGAGAAGGAAAAGTTCCTTACAGTCCTTTTTTATTTCAAACTTTACAGAGAGAGGCTATAGAACCCAGCCTCTTGGATAATGGCATTGTCCCAAGTGAATCTCCACCCCCCCCCCATTTCTCCCACTCCCTCATTCGTCATCACCATCACCTCCTCTACGGGTGATGCTAAGTGCCATCTGTCTTCAAGCTCTTTGCTCTCCTACTTTCAAGGCTCGCCAGGTTTTGGGAGGTGGGGGTCTGGAATGCTTTCTAATGACAACGTGTCAGCTGGGTGTTGCTCTGGCTCTCCCATGATTTCCCAACTTTTCTCCTCCTCTGCCTCTGAGCTGTGACCTCCCTCAAACCCCTGTTGTAAATCTATGCTGTCTTCCTCTTCCTCCTCCCTGGAAGGGTCTGGATGGGGACGCAGTCTCCACCACTCCTCCTCCTCTACCCAGTCCCTGACACCCTCATGAGACTGCCAGGGTCTTTCTCCTTGCAGACCATGCCAATGTTTCTTACTGGCACAACAATGCTAAGAGTCACAGCTGCGGCAGCTTTGAAAGCAAGCAAGTAAGGTTGTTGGGCAACACATTCTACCCAGGTGCAGAGGAACAAAGGGGCTATATTCAGACCATAAGAATGAAGTGAAACACCTGGTGCTTGGTCCACCTATTTTATTTGATAGAATATTAACGTATGCTATGTATTAATGTCAATCATTTCACTTGAAAGGGGAAGTTTGGGGTGATATGCCTTAAACACCCAACCACACCCCAAATACTGCCTTATCTCTGGCAATTTTTAAATTTTTTTGTATCATTAAGTCTTTATAGCAATGCAAAATATCAGAGAGCTATATAAACAATACATTTATTTGCACCTCCCAACCCTCCACTCTGCAAGCCATTAGAGCAGGCATAGGCAACCTTGGCTCTCCAGATGTTTTGGGACTACAGCTCCCATGATCCCTAGCTAACAGGGACAGTGGTCAGGGATCATGGGACTGGGAGTTGTAGTTCCAAAACATCTGGAGAGCCAAGGTTGCCTATGCCTGCATTAGAGGCACAAAAGGTTCAGAAGCCATCTTCAGTTGTGTGTGTGCGCGCACACTTTGCGGACCTAGGAAAGCAATCAGTTTGCATGGATGTCGAAAGAGAAGAAGCCAGTGTCTCAAGGCAGCTCACTCTGGGCAGGGATAAATGTGTTACTCGTCAATAATAAATATATTCCTCCAACTTATTGGGCATTGATCCAAAAGCCCTCCCTAGATGAGATAATGTAATTGACATGAGCAAAACAGCGCTGCGTACAACTTTGCTTCACTGTGCATCAGCAAAATAGAAAATTGTCCCTTCAGTGTTCAGGGAGAAAAATCAAAGGTTGTTTATTTCCACTGAAGTGGTCTTTTTGGGTTGGATGACACCGCACCTGTCAGTGATCAAACTTTCAGCTGCTATCAGCTAAAATGTCATTATGGGACAGTATTAATGAATTATAGAAGATTTGCCAAAAGAATCCTCTGAATTTAATTTACCACTAATCATATTAAAGGATTTTATCCTTCCCCCTTTTTTTTCTTTTCAAGAGCTTCATTTCGTAGTAAGCTGTGGCATGTTGAATTTATTTATGTGTGATTTATAGGGACATGTACAAATAAAAAAACATACAGAAACAAGGACCCCGATGTAAAGTTACTCACGAAGAGTAGTATATATCATGAGAAGAAGGAAAGAGTTGCTTAGATTTATGCCCCTTCCCAAAAACTTGTTTACTGGGCCTTCATCCTAAGTTTATCTGCAGGGAGGGCAGATGGCACGGCACCGATCAAATGCTACCCCATTGCATTTTCCTGTCACTTTCCTAACTGCAAAAAGCCCAATCGTCTGAGGAAGTGGGCGTGTTGTGGAAACCCTCCAAATCAATCAACTTCATTTGTGCAACCTGAATTTGCTGATATGTGATTGAATCCCATTCCCAAAAAGCAACAGTCCTGAAGTGCCCTTAGTCCCCGTCCCCTCCACCCAGTATTGTCATTGACACTGTCAGTCATTATCACCAGAACTCCTAATAGAAGCTTATTTAAATTGTGTACCAGACCCTGAGCATGAAGCAAACTCTAACCACTGAGCCTTTCCCCAAAGGGGTATTTAGGTAAAGGACATATTTAACCCTGACCAACAGGTGGGCAATTCACCTTGCGATCTGCACATCCATTGCACCGTCAGCTATCTATGTTCCTAATGATCATATTATCCACTATCAGAATGCTTCCATCGCAGATGTAAAGGTAAAGGACCCCTGGACAGTTAAGTCCAGTCAAAGGCGACTATGGGGTTGCAGCGCTCATCTCGCTTTCAGGCCGAGGGAGCCGGCGTTTGTCCACAGACAGCTTTCTGGGTCATGTGGCCAGCATGACTAAACCACTTCTGGTGCTACAGGGCCTTCCCGCCACAGCAGTACCTATTTATCTACTTGCACTGGCATGCTTTCGAACTGCTAGGTTGGCAGGAGCTGGGACAGAGCAACGGGAGCTCACCCCATCATGGGGATTCGAACTGCCGACCTTCTGAACAGCAAGCCCAAGAGGCTCAGTGGTTTAGACCGTGTCCCTATTTCCATCCCGGAACAGCATCCTCAGCACAAAAGGAAAGTTGCTTGTGTCCCCACCACCACCACGATTGGTTCCTCTTCCTCAGTGATGTCCTCATTCCCTGAGACCTTCATTCTCCATGACATTTTAGAGAAGCTGTCCCCCTGAAAGTGGGACACCACAATCATGTCTTCAAAAGCCCTTGGCCTGTCCACTAATGTTTCTTTCTTTCAGCTTCTCCAGGCTTTCGCCCCATAGGAGTAAACTTGTTCCATCAGGATGAGGAGCTCATTGCACGGAGCACATAAGCATGACTTCTGTCCAGCAGGCAGGCAGTTGTGTAGGTCCCATTCTGTATAATGCTATGTAACAACAACAACAACAACAACAACAACAACAACAACAACAACAACAACAACAACAACAACAACATATTTCTACCCTGCCCATCTGGTTGGGTCTCCCCAGCCACTTTGGGCGGCTCCCAACAGAATACTAAAAACACGATAAAACATCAAACATTAAAAACTTCACTAAACAGGGCTGCTTTCAGATATTTTCTGAAACTCAGATAGTTGCTTCTTTCCTTGACATCTGATGGGAGGCTGTTCCACAGGACGGGTGCCACTACCGAGAAGGCCCTCTGCCTGGTTCCCTGTAACCTCACTTCTCGCAGTGGGGGGGCCTACCAGAAGGCCCTCGGAGCTGGACCTCAGTGTCCGGGCTGAACGATGGGGGTGGAGCCGCTCCTTCAATGTATACCCCATTTGGCTTCCTACCTGAATATATTTGTTTGTTGAGTTAATTGCTTTGGAGTTTAGTAACTTCTTAGGTCAAAGGAGAGGGAGAAGAGTTTGCCCTGGTCTCATTGCCCTGTTGCCAAATTCACGCAGCGGCCCAACCCACTGAGTTATGCTACATCTACGTGCAAAAGCTGGACATGAGATGTGTCTAGCAGCATGGTCCTCCTCCTTCCTCCTTCCTGTATGCATGGAGAATATCCGAGCAGATCGATGCTTTCTTCACGTTCCTGCAGCATCAACAACATGTTGGGTGGCACCTTAGCTGTCAAACCTTATCGCACGCATATGTCATTAGTTGAATACATCTCAGCAAACCTTCATTAGGTTTTAACCAACCAGACACTCTTCCTGCATTTGTGCTTTGTTGAACACAAGCGGGAACATGGTTTCCTGTGCGATGGCGATAAACATCTGCTCAACTTTGTTGTTGGCTGCTCGAGAAAGTTGAAGACGGTGCCCCACGATCTATGGAAAACTGCATAGCCTTATCAGATCCTTACCAGATATTGCTGGAGGAAATTGACTATGAGGGCTGGCCTACTTAGGAAATATATATTTTTTTACAAAAAAAACCCTGTCAGTCAAAATGTCATTAGATAAACACTTTTGTACACTTTCGCCTAGTCCTTCTAGGCAATGCAGTCCAAATGGCATGCAGACCAAAGAAAAACAGTGTGTTGCATACACTTATATATTTTCTTTGGTAATCAGCCGTATGACACTTTTTCTGGCACGGCATGGTGAAAAAATAAATTGGTGTGAGCTATTATTTTTATCCTCTTCCAAAAACTTTATAAAGCATTTTAAATGTCAAACAATTATAATCAGTGGGACTTTTTCTAGGTACACCAGAAGCTGCCTTTCTGGTGATTCGGACCATTGGTTCGTGTACCTCAGTATCGTCTAGTTCAGGCATCCCCAAACTGCGGCCCTCCAGATGTTTTGGCCTACAACTCCCATGATCCCTAGCTAACAGGACCAGTGGTTGGGGAAGACGGGAATTGTAGTCCAAAACATCTGGAGGGCCGAAGTTTGGGGATGCCCGGTCTAGTTGTTGTGGCTGATTGTGGTTCTCCAAGGGTCCAGAAGGAAGGATTGAACCTGAGCTATAGCTAGCTGGCTGGCTGGCTGGCTGCTAGACAGACAGACAGACAGACAGACAGACAGACAGACAGACAGACAGACAGACACCTGGTTTTTATTCAAGGTCAGGTCAGTACCAACCACAAGAAAGCCAAATGCAAACACCAGATGGAACCAAACAGTAGTGCAATTAGGAATATATATAGGGGATGTTCATATTCTAAACCAACAAAGATTCTATTACAGTATGTAAAATATTTTAAGTATCTGACTTATGATGGTACTGTACTTTGCCTGTCCTAAGTAAATGTAGCAGTAGTCGGATACACATGTTTTACATATGCTTCCGTGAAATTATTTGTGAGGTTTTCCATATTCTTGTCCTGAGGAGTATTTCAGATTAAAAATAAGATAATGGAATGATAATTCTATTTTTGCTTTGATGGCTCCATGTACTTTGTTGACTTACATTGCATCTAATGACTGTCACCGTTTCCTTTGAGTCGCCTCATAAAACTGAAATTACTGGAAGTGAGGGTAATAAATGCAATGGAAATTAGAAGAGAAAGGGAAACAGGATACATTTTGAGTAGCCTGAAATATACAGCCAAATCATTTCTTCATATATTTTTGCTTTGGCTGCTGTAAACTATGTGAAGCACCTATGTCCTCACTGTGATATCCGAGAGGACGGAGCATGAGACTCAATCAGGGGGTCATGGGTTCAAGTCCCACATTGCATGGAAGATGGCTGCATTGTAAGGGGTAGACCAGATAATCCTTTTGGTCCCTTCCAACTCTACAAATCTATGATTTATCACTCAGTGAGGATGTTTGGATGGCTTAATTTGCAGACAGGTTGTTGAGATATTGCAAATGGGTCATTGACCGTAGTTATAAAAACTTCTCCGAGCCTCCCCTTTCAGAAAGAGAAAATCCTAAATAAACGCTGCCCTAAATTTGCTTGCATGGGAAGCGGGACGCGGGTGAAGCTGTGGTCCACGCCACTGAGCCTCTTGGGCTTGCTGATTGGAAGGCTGGAGGTTCGAATCCACGGTACAGGGTGAGCTCCCGTTGCTCTGTCCCAGCTCCTGCCAACCTAGCAGTTTGAAAGCACACCAGTGCAAGTAGATAAATAGGTACCACTGCGACGGGAAGGTAAACCGAGTTTCTGTGTACTCTGCTTTCCATCATGGTGTTCCATTGCACCAGAAGCGGTTTAGTCCTGCTGGCCAAATGGCCCGGAAAGCTGTCTGCGGACTAACGCCGGCTCCCTTGGCCTGAAAAGCGAGATGAGTGTCGCAACCCCATAGTCGCCTTTGACTGGACTTAACCGTCCATGGGTCCTTTACCTTTTTTGCATGGAAAGCATTAATCCCACAGTAAGGACCTGCCTGAAAGCACCTTGAGACTCAAAGCAGATTCCATTGTATCCAATAGTTTTAAACCAGTTTTAAACCCCTCCCCTGAAAGAATTTCCACTGCACATTCAGTCATCATGCAGTAGCGCACTGTTAAGACCCTATCAACTCACACTGCGTGGGTATTGTTTCCCCTCCCTCATGCCCTTATCTAAAACGAACACCTTCTCGCATGTGTTCCAAGATGGAGGCGCGTTCTTACGCTGCGGCTCTGAGCTCCCAATACTTCACCTACTCACGCACAGAACTGGTAAACATCGGGCTCGCAAGAAAAATAGAGAGTTCCAAAGTCCCACTGTATGCCAAACTGCATAGCAAGACCTCTATGGATTGTCGTTGGGAGGGGGAAGCGCTGGAAGAAGCGAAAGAGAAAAGAGCGAAAGCAAAAGCGTGGTTGCAGAGCTGGTCTGTTAACCCGGCTTCGAAAAAGACCCATCAGAGCAGCACTGCCAAGCGTCTTCCTGACCAACATCAGATCTCTCGTCCACAAAATTAACAAATTACAGTTGCTGATGGCGGCAAGCAAGCTTCTTCGTAAAAGGTAAAGGTAAAGGGACCCCTGACCATTAGGTCCAGTCGTGACCGACTCTGGGGTTGCGCGCTCATCTCGCGTTATTGGCCGAGCCGCCGAGGGAGCCGGCGTATAGCTTCCAGGCCATGTGGCCAGCATGACAAAGCCACTTCTGGCGAACCAGAGCAGCACACAGAAACGCCGTTTACCTTCCCGCCGTAGCGGTTCCTATTTATCTACTTGCATTTTTGACGTGCTTTCGAACTGCTAGGTTGGCAGGAGCTGGGACCGAGCAATGGGAGCTCACCCCGTCACAGGGATTCGAACCGCCAACCTTCTGATCAGCAAGCCCTAGGCTCTGTGGTTTAACCCACAGCGCCACCTGGGTCCTTCTTCTTCGTAGGAGCTGTGTAATTACAGTATTACAGAAACTTGGCTACATTCAGCAGTACTGGATGCGGCAGTAGATCTGATAAATCGAGTAATTTATCGCTCTGATAGAAACTGTGATTCTGGTAAAGCTAGGGGCGGAGGAGTCTGTATTTACATAGGCAATGGTTGGTGCGTTAACTGCAAAGTAGCTGACGCGTATTGCTCCCCAGATGTAGAATTGATGACAGTTACATGTCGGCCATTTCATCTGCCTAGAGAATTAACTGTCCTAATTATTATAGCTGTTTATATTCCACCTGATGCTAATGTCAGCGCGGCACTTTCTAAGCTATATGATATCATCTCTAGGCAGCAGCAAATCAACCCAGAGGGTGGGTGCCCTTGTTGTGGCAGGGGACTTCAATCAAGCCTGCCTGAAGACAGTATTTCCTAGGTTTGAACAGTTTGTGAAATTTCCCACTAGAGGGCAGAATATTCTATTATTATTTTTAAATATATTTTTATTGGTTTTATAACAAATACAGAAAAAAATATGAGAAAATATAAGTACAAAAAACAAAAGAAAAACAAAAAACAGAAGAAAAAAGAAAAAACATTTCTTTAACATTTGTCAAATATATTTCTTACTCTGTTGACTTCCTCCTTCCACCTTCCACGTTTCTATTTATAACTAATATAGCACTCTCTACTTCTTAAACCATTTCTTCTTCTAAGATGCTTATTATAAATATTTTCTTGATCCATTTTAACCACACATTCCCAATATTTCAAAGTATCATTTGGATCTAGAAATCTTAATAATTTTTAATAATCTTTCTTTGGCAATTCTTTCCTTGTGATTCTGAGTAAAAAGGCTTCTGGATTCTTAGGAAACGTGTTTTTAAACACTTTCTTCAACTCATTATAAATCTTATCCCAGAAGCTCTTTACTCGGGGACAAGTCCACCACATATGGTAAAAGGTCCCTTCCGATTCTTTACATTTCCAACATTCATTATTCTTTTGATGATATATCTTCGCCAGTTTCACTGGCGTAAGATACCATCTATACATCAGATGTATAGGGCATACATAGAGGGCAGAATATTCTAGATCGCGCGTATTCCAATTTGAAACAAGCATTCAGGGCAATCCCCTTCCCCCACTTAGGCTCATCTGACCATTCTTCAGTTTTTCGACTGTATATAATAATAATAATAATAATAATAATAATAATAATAATAATAATAATAATAATAATTTATTTATACACCGTCCATCTGGCCAGGTTCCCCCAGCCACTCTGTGCGGCTTCCAACAAAATATTAAAATACAGAAATCCATCAAACATTAAAAGCTTCCCTAAACAGGGCTGCCTTGAGATGCCTTCTAAAGGTCTGGTAACTGTTGTTCTTTTTGACCTCTAGTGGGAGGGCATTCCACAGGGTGGGTGCCACTACCGAGAAGGCCCTCTGCCTGGTTCCCTGTAACTTGGCTTCTCGTAGCGAGGGAACCGCCAGAAGGCCCTCGGCGCTGGACCTCAGTGTCCGGGCAGAATGATGGGGGAGGAGACGCTCCTTCAGGTATACTGGACCGAGGCCGTTTAGGGCTTTAAAGGTCAGCACCAACACTTTGAATTGTGCTCGGAAACGTACTGGGAGCCAATGTAGGTCTTTCAGGACCGGTGTATGTCCGAAGTACATCCCTCTCAGGAGAAGAATTCAGCCAGTTATAAAAACAGTTAGAATTTGGCCAGAGGGTGCTCTTAGTCAGCTCCAGGATTGTTTTGAGAGCACTGATTGGAGTGTGTTTGAAGATCAAAATCTGCATAGATACACAGACGCTACACTTCCCTATATTAAAGCGTGCGCCGATAATGTAACATCGAAGAGATGCATTAGAGTCTATGGGAACTGTAAACCCTGGATGACTACTGAGGTAAGAACACTCCTGAAAACCCGGGATTCAGCCTTTAAGGCAGGGAATATAGACATATACAGAGAGGCGAGAGCAAATCTCAAAAAAGGCATTAAGGCAGCAAAACAACAATATAAGCTTAAGGTGGAAAATTATTTAGCCGATAACAACATGAAACAAGTGTGGCAAGGACTGCAGCACCTAACCAACTACAAGGGCAATATGAGGAATATGTTTAAGCCTGATGATTCGTTGGCAGAGGAGCTGAACATCTTCTTTGCTCGCTACGAGGTTAAAAGATTGAACACTTTAGCCCCTGCCTGCCAGCCTTCACACTCTCAGCCACTCATTCTATATGATCATCAAGTGAAAGCTGCATTGAAGGCAGCAGGGGCGTCTTAAGCTTATATAGCGCCTTGGAGCAAGGACCCCTGCTGCGCCCCCACCCCCCACATTTCACTCTGGGCAGGCAGCAGATGGCTGCTCGGCAGAACGGAGGCTCCGGGTGGCCCCACAGCAACCCCGGCAGCGCGTGGAGGAGCAGCGCGTGGAGGAGCGGCCACGGACGGCACCCAGGAGGAGCCCGCACCATGCTTCCCTTCCTTGGCGCTGCTGCTGCTGCTGCACTCAGAAAAAGGCATGGGCTCCTGGCTGTCATGTGCAAGGGCTGGCTTGACATTGCTCATGGCAGAAAACACGACACCGATACTAGAAACTAGCAGCAGTACAGTCTACTGCTGTGTGTTGCGACATATTAGTGTGTCGGCTTCAGTGTGCACAAACGCTCCCTCTGCTCTTCCCAGGGCTGGAAAGGGATTGAACCTCTGGTTTGCTAGTAAAACTGAATTACTGTGTCGTGAAATGCCTAAAAAAGTGTGTCAAACCAACATGAAAAGTTTGGAAAGCCCTGGTCTACAGCAATGCAGCAAGCTAGGGAAGTCAAATGGCAGTACGACTTATTCTCGTAAGCTGATATATATAATTGATCCTACTTGTCTAATTTTCTCTCTATTTGGGTCATGAATCTCCTGATCCAAAGGGTTGCCTCTAAGTTAAGTCCTATTCAGACTAGCAGCCGTATCTGTAATCTTTTGTTCTTACAGTTTGATTCTAAGAGACCATTTGCAGTAATGAGGTCCTGTTTCAGCTATATGAAGTGGTTCAACGTCTCAGCCACAATCGCTGCTGTCTCAAGCATCTATACGATAGGCTGCAATGTAGGCCTGGTCTCTGTTGTATGTCACTTTGCATGCCTTAGGTTCTGCATCCCCAAAGGACCCTGTTTTACTACAAAATAGGATTTTGAATCCCAGCCTTTGTGGAGAGGTGTACCCCAGCTTCAGCATCAAGATTTTCCATGGGCTCTTTGCTGTTGAACTGGTTGGCCTTGTGGCAGCTGCTAATAAATAGAACTCTGAAGCTAAGCTACTATCTTTGAGTGACATCACTAAAACCACAAACTAATGTATCCCTTTATACCAGGGGAGGTCCCCAGTAGGTAGATCCCCCTACCTTGCCTGTAGGTGGCCTCATATTGTGCCTTACTGAGAGGCATGCAACTAACAAGTTACCTACATGCAGTGCAAATACTACCGTAGATGCCTAAAATTGACCAGCGCTTATTGATTCTAATACAAAATCTATACTCTTCCAATACCTGTCAGGTCAAACTCAACACCAAAGGTCACCTTTCATCAGACATCCCAAACTCGAAAGGGGTAAAACAAGGGTGTATTCTTGCCCCCTTTCTATTTAATTTATTTTTATCAGACTTGCCAGATCACCTCCAAAAAATAGAATCACATGCCCCTAAACTTAATCAGAAACCAGTTCCTCTCTTATTATACGCAGACGATGCTGTCCTACTATCATTAACGAGCTTGGGTCTGAAACGTCTTATATCTTCTCTGATCCTTTACTGAGAATGTAACAAACTCTCTATAAATTATGAGAAGACAAAAAATTTGGTCTTCTCGAATGGTTGGAAATTAGAGAAATGGAAAATAAGAGGGCAAGAAATCCAACAAGTGAAAATCTATAGGTATCTGGGAATCTTATTCCAGAGCAATTTAGGGTGGGCAAATCATCGCACAAATGCCATAAAACAGGCAAAGTGCACCTCATCAGCAGTTGCCCGTTTTTATTATTATCAGAAAGGTAATCAATTTATTCCTGCGGCCAATCAGATATTTCAAGCAAAAGTGCAATCCCAGATATTCTATGGAATCCCGCTATGGGTCCAAGCATATAACAGTGATTTAAAAAAGATTCACTCCAGCTTTCTGAGACGTATTCTTGGACTCCCAACTGTGATCAAATATGAAACAATGTGTGCAGAAATAGGCATACACACAATGGAATATTGGGCCTGGACCACCTCAATAAAATACTGGTTACGCTGCCATTTTCGCTGCCCCCCATCAAGTCTGCTCGCTGATTTGCTCAAAGACTCCTATAAATCAAGATGGTATCAGTACCTTGAAAAAAAGATTGAATCTTTAGGCATCGAGCTGGAGCCCCTGTACAATTCTAACGAGCAATACATTTTCCATAATATCCTAACTAGACTAAAGGATGTCGAGAGACAAAATATTATGGTAGCTGTAAACAAAATTTGCTCCCCCATATTCTATGATTTAAGTATCTTAGATAGCAAAGCCAATTACGTCACTAAATTAATAATCCCAGCCCAACGTAGGGCTTTTATGCTGGCCCGTTTGAATGTTTTTCCCTCGGCATTTGTCAGGGGAAGATACCAACACATTCCTAGAAACAAGAGATTCTGCAGATGTTCTATGAATGTCCCGGACACTGTAGAGCATATTCTCTTTCATTGCCCATTGTACAGTACGCTCCGTCAACGCGTGCTCTCCCCTCTTTTGGGTGGTCTGGAACCCCAGCAAGGTGAAAGTGTGGGATTCTGCCTATCTGACGCTGACCAAAGGGTAACGGCGGGGGTAGCCGAGTTTTTGGTAGCAGTCCTCCAAGGAGCAGGTTAACAAGGAAAACCACTGATTCTACATGTATATATATATATGTATGTATGTATGTATGTATGTATGTATGTATGTATGTATGTAGCCAACTGCTGCCTTTTTATATATATTTCAAGGCTTTTATATGTTATTTTCTCTTTTATGGTTTTATTTGCATAATGCCTAATAAAGGTTTGATAAGTGAAGTGAAGCCTAAAATTCCAATGCCAGTTGTATAGCTGCACCCACCTTGTACAAGCAATTCCCAAACCTGAAAGGAAAACTTATTTTGTGTGCATATCTCCTTTGCAGCACCAGGGGTATGACACTAATTGGGTTAGGGGGATCCCATTTAAACTGGCCTTAAGCAGCGAACCACGCTAAGGTTAAGTAGCTCTGAGTCTGGTCAGTACCTGGATGGGAAAAACCATTTCGGGATCCCATTTTTATTGCATTTAGCTCCCTGGAGGAAAGGCAGGACAGAAATGTAATAAATAAATGCTGCAGTTTGTTTTCATTTTATTTATTCATTTTTGGTAAAGAGGATTCCAAAGCATTTCTATAAACAGTCTTGCTTTATAAAAGTCAACACTGAAGAATATTCTTCCCTGGGCACTATGTCAACTCCAAAACTGCAAAATGTTGTCATAACAAAGCTTTTATTACAAGTAAACAGTGCATTGCTGGAAATTATCCTTTACTACGTTGTAAGCCATCTCACACTTAAACTATTGTTTCTTTTCACTGTTCATCAAAGAGGCACTTATACTGAGGTCTTAGTTATCTGTTGATTAAAATATTGCTTAAAGGCTAGATGATGATTGATCAAGAAGGGGTGACAGAAGTTCTATAGGTACATAGTCCATGACTTATACTAAGGGTCAAACTATTCCTACTTTTGTAGAAAACTAGCCACTGCTCAACTTCCTTTTAATCTTTCAAGTTGATGGCACTTCCCAATCTGACACGCAAAGCAGCGAGGGGCAGTTGAAAGGGAACAACAGAAGGCAGCCGGAGAGATGCTGTCTACCTGTTCCATTTATTCTGCAGCCCTAACTACTTTAGATTCCGTCTGGCCCAAGATGTGGTTTCCCAGTCAAGGGGGTGAGGGAAAGGATAAGCACCTCTGTTCCCAACTAGTTACTTCCTTGCATATGGCTCCCTACTTTGAGTGCCACAGTCCCTCCATTGCATGATGTTTCTCTCTTTCACAAATAACCAGTGCAATGGAGGGTAGGTGGGTTCTAACTTTGATTGGGATCAGGGAGTGGCATGCTGGCTATTGAAAGAAAAATAGCCATGGGTGGAATTTTGGCTATCAAGAGGCAAATACTTGGCTAGTTAATGCTTTTAGCCTAAAAAGTTTAAACGGAAGAGGTACAGCAAATAGTTTGTTCTCGAAGTGTGTGTTATTTTTGGTGTTCATACAGGTAGCAGAAACTTAAGGAATAAAGGACTAGAAATTCCTGAAATAAAATTGAATCGAAAGGTGTGAATGGCTTTTTTGGAACTTCTAAATGCTACAAATCATTAGAATTTTTTTAATTTTCAAAGTTATACATAAAAATATTTGGATGGTTGCAACCTTTATTAAGGCATCTTAAACTTGCTAATTTTCTACTACAATTTGGGGTTATTTAAGAATGCATTACTTTCACTGTAGCATTCGGAAGGGTTCTCCTTACCATGAAAAACCTAGCCGACCCTTAGTGTGCCCATATTCAAATTCATTTAACCATTTCATTTCTTGAGCTGTGTCACCTATAAACGGCAGCTTAGTAGGCTGCTTCTCACATGGCTGTTCGTTTTCTCCAAAAACTGGTCTGTTTATACCTCGGTCACCTTCATGGAGTGCTTTGTAAAGAGGGTAAAGATTCCGAGTAGTCTTGGATTGCTCATCAATGACTTTCTTTGCATACTTCTGGAATTCCTGCTCCTTGAATAATAAAATGCGTTCTTTTTGTCTGACATAGTCTGCCTCCACTTGTTTCTCATGATCTTCTTTTAACCTTTTTTCAACCTGCAATGGAAGGGAGGAGGGAAATCTTAAGTATATCCAACAATAATTTTATAATATACTAGCTGACCCGGCCACGCGTTGCTGTGGTTCTTTCCTGTGACACCCCCCCCCCACCCTGTCACGATCCATGACGTATCCTGCCCCTCCTCCCTCCACCCCGGCTCATCCCTGTGTTTCGGTAGGATAGGTTCTGGATTCTATTTCCCAGCATGCACTTTTGTCTGAACCCTCTGTTGTTCCTGGGGAGTGTTGGCCCCTACCCCCGGTATCTTCCTACATTGGCCCCCATCATTGGAGAAGGAGTTGTCAGTTTCTGGGTTCTATTTCCCAGTATTTACTTTTGTCTGAGCCCTCTGTTGTCCCCTCCCCCCTGTATCTCCATACATTGGCCCCTGCGAACGAATCGTGAACATTTCTATATATTTAGATTAAGGATAGGGGATGATGATGTGCCCTGGGACCCAGATAACTACTTAAAGAATCCCAACCCGTGTGTGTGTGTGTGTGTGTGTGTGTGTGTGTGTGTGTGTCAAATAGCGATGCCCCATAGCCCCGTAGCAACAGACAGGCCCAGACAGAAGGAGGGGGGTCATATGGGCCACTTGGGGCGGGCCTCCGAATCTAAAGGGGGCCTCGGTCAGCATATTCACAATCAGTAAAATGATAAAAGTAACAAAAGGGTTAAAAACAGGGCCACATTATCTACCTGGCCCGGGCCCTGTAAGGGCCTGGCAATAAAAGGTGCGTTCTGAAGTACCCGAGTTTTTCAGTTCCATAAAAAACCCAGGAAGTTGCAAGGGGAAGGTAGGGGATTGTAAATGGGGTGGTTATCTACCCCCCCACCCTATGTCAGCCCATGACCTATTTGGGCTCCTCCTCCCACCCAGGGCTCCATTTGGGATAGTATTTAATGGGCTGTAGACCTGAGGCCTAGTATGTAAAATGGAGCCAAGGCCTCCTGTTTTACAGGATCTCGTGGCAGAGGCGGGGTTTGTGGGTGTGGTGTGTTGTTGTGCCTAATCCCTGTGACTGGCCCCATGTGTCCCAATCCATGATCTATTCAGTTTGTCCCCCCCCCCTCCATGACCGGCGTATCTCAGGACGTTTTTAAGGGTGGTATTTATTTTTGTCTTGTGGATTTGGGGGGGGGGGGTTTAGTGGTGCTAAATTGTAAAGTAAAAACCCCTTGCCGTGCCCCCAAGTGTGTTGATGTGGGTTATCTACCCCCCCACCCTACGTCAGCCCATGACCTATTTGGGCTCCTCCTCCCCCCACCTCCCACCCAGGGCTCCATTTGGGATAGTATTTAATGGGCTGTAGACCTGAGGCCTAGTATGTAAAATGGAGCAAAGGCCTCCTGTTTTATAGGATCTCGTGGCAGAGGCGGGGTTTGTGGGTGTGGTGTGTTGTTGTGGCTTATCCCTGTGACTGGCCCCATGTGTCCCGATCCATGATCTATTCAGTTTGTCCCCCCCCCCCCATGACCGGTGTGGTAGTGTTGCTAAATGGTAAAGTAAAAACCCCTTGCCGTGCAGGGGCCTACATAAATCAAAGGCTGTGCTGTGTCCTGTGCCCCCCCCCCCAGGCAGGCCCCGACCTCCACTTGGCAATGTTGGTTTTTTGGTGGGTTTTTTTGGGGGGGGTTAGTGGTGCTAAATGGTAAAGTAAAAACCCCTTGCCATGCCCCCAAGTGCGTTGTTGTGGGTTCCCCCCCCCCGGGCCTGTCAGGGGCCCACATTAAACAAAGGCGTAGTGGTTGGTCTGGTAATGGCCGCCTTGGTGTTCCAGTTGCTTGGTTGATGATGATGTCATTTGGTTTGTGGGTGTGAGTTAGATTTCACAGGAAGGGAGGGGGTGGAGGAGGGTATTACGCCACTTGAGCGTGCTGTTTGAGTTGGTGGAAAAGCATTTCTGTACCTGCGCAGGTGTGTGATTTGAGGGATTTTTGCCCCCAACAACGCTCTAGGAGTGGCCTGGATCGTTGTGTCAAAATTTCAGGACGATCGGTCAAGCGGTTACGGAGAAAAGTGTCAAACACAGTTTCACGATTTTTACATTTTTATATATATAGATTAAAACTGAAACTATAAAGTTATAGATGTCCTGATTCCCTCAATAATAATAATAATAATAATAATAATAAGCACACGACTAAAGCACTAGATGGTATTGTGTGGGTGCAATCCTTGTTCTATGAAGTCAATAAACATTGTGAGTGGGACACAAGTACAACATTAACTACTGAATCTAAAATTCAGCATGCTGAGAATCCCAGTTTAATCAAGTGATTAAACTAAGCTTTAAGTATCTGTAATGGCATTTGTCTATTTTCTTCCCTCCTTGCACTCACGCGGTCTCTTTCATTCATTGCCACTGTTGTTTGCCACTTGGGAACAGGGAACCTGTCAATTTTTGTCTATTTAAATACAGTGGTACGCTTCGGGTTACAGACTCTGCTAACCTAGAAATAGTATCTCGGGTTAAGAACTTTGCTTCAGAATGAGAACAGAAATCGCACGGCGGCAGCAGGAGGCCCCATTAGCTAAAGTGGTACCTCAAGTTAAGAACAGTTTCAGGTTAAGAACGGACCTCCAGAACGAATTAAATTCTTAACCCGAGGTACCACTGTATTTAAAATATCACCTACACTTTCAAAACATGGAAGATCCCCCTCATCTGATTTTGGGACATTCCCCCCTTCCTCTGGCAATGCCCCAGAAACCTACACTGTGCAGGACCCCTATAACCCTCTGGAGAGGAATGGCATGCAGAGGAGGGAGAGAGAGACAAGAGACGGAAAAAGGAAGGAAGGAGGGAAGGAAGGAAGGAAGGAAGGAAGGAAGGAAGGAAGGAAGGAAGGAAGGAAGGAAGGAAGGAAGAATACTTCTGTGAGTTTTCTGCTCATGATATTCAGGATCCAAGCCTCTGTTTACTACACTACAGTGATGATGTTCCCGGTTTTGATTTCTGACAGGACGCAAGGTTTCTTTCTCTAAGACAGGTAGGTAGCCGTGTTGGTCTGAGTCAAAGCAAAATAAAAAAAATTCCTTCAGTAGCACCTTAAAGACCAACTAAGTTTTTATTTTGGTATGAGCTTTCGTGTGCATGCACACTTCTTCAGAAGCATGCACTTCTTCTTCAGATACTTCTTCTTCAGTATCTGAAGAAGTGTGCATGCACACGAAAGCTCATACCAAAATAAAAATTTAGTTGGTCTTTAAGGTGCTACTGAAGGAATTTTTTCCTCTAAGGCGTTTGTCATCTGGAGACAGAGGAAGCCTGTCTCTGGGACCATCCATTTGCAGGTCCAGAGGGCAGTTTTCTCACTCAAGATTGCCCTCTCAAGCACTGGACAGAAATGTACAAGTCATATTCCATTTTCCCCCTTTTTAAAGAAGAATACTTTGCAAACTTAATGCCCATACTTACTATCTGCATGACATGGGTTTCTTGCAATTTTAAGTTTGCACAATGATTTCTATGTTTCTTGTCTTTCTCCAGTTCTTGGTAAATCCGATCTGCTTCTATTTGTCCACGAAGTATTTCTTGAGCCTCTAGTCTGTCCTGTTTTGCTTTCTCTTCTTTCCTTTTAATCTATAACAACACAAGCCAGTTCTTATCCTGTGGTAGTGAAGCCTAACATCTGATGACTCTCTAACCTGCTAGTAACATTAAGAGTTACATATATGCAATTTTGATATTCTGGGCATCCAACTTTTAAATACTTTTATGTGTAAGCCAGTCCCACTATTTTAACGGAACTTGCCTTCATGAAAGCTGCTCAGAAACACAGCGCCATTGTAAAAGAAGTCTATTTTTTTAGACTAAAGGTTGCATCCAACGCTGTCCACTTACAAACTGAACTTCTGCTCTCTCAATGCAACTTCACCTTTCTCTCCCTCCCTTGTGGCCTCCCACATACCCTCAAAATCTGCTCTACATGGCTGGGGGATCCTCTGAAGCCTATTATGGGGTGCATGGGGGAAGAGGTAAAAGTGAAATCCAGTTGTGCAAGCAGAATTCTGCTGACCCAATGCTGGATTCCATTCCAACTAATAAATAAGAAACGGTAAAACAGAAAAGCGTGTTTCATTTTATTTTTCTTACCACATTCATTCTGTGCTCTTTGATGGATTTCAGTTCAGCATTGTTCTTTTCTTCTTTTTCTTTGCGTTCTCTCTCCAGCTGCGCGTCCGTCTCTGCAATGTCCCTAGCGATACGCTCATCTTCATCATCAGCCTCCTTTTTCATATAAGCCAGGAGGCGGCTAGTAATGTTGTCTCTGTGCGCCTCCATTAACCTGCAATGGTTCAGCCATAAGAGCCAGAGTTTCATCAACTGCGTGCTGTGAGGGGAGGCCTGGAGCATGCCTTGATTAAACTACCAAATTGGATAAAACCACACTCCTCTATGCCAATCAGAGGAAGGACTGGTGCTCTGTATCTCTACCCATACATGACATCTGGTGCCAGACAGGTGGAGAGCTGGCTGCCAAGGAGAAATCAGGAGCCTTAAAATGCTCCCAGGTGTTCCTCGGTGAGGGAGGCTTGCTGTCAGCAATCTTCAGCTGCTTGGTGGTGACAGGAAGCCTAACGCCCTGTGATCCTCAGGGGAAGGGCAGAATGGAAAGTTAATACAAGCAACAGCTGATTTACACGCGTCCAATTGGCGCACGACTGTGCACACACACATCGCAGCAAACCGGATGTGGCCGGAAAAGGAGGAGGGCTTATGTGCACTCTGCCATTGTGTGTGATGACCCAGAATGTAAATCGGGAGTTGCCTGTAAATACATACATACATACATACATACATACATACATACATACATACTGTATGTACTACAGTGT
The DNA here is from genome assembly GCF_963506605.1 of Zootoca vivipara. Classification (NCBI taxonomy): domain Eukaryota; kingdom Metazoa; phylum Chordata; class Lepidosauria; order Squamata; family Lacertidae; genus Zootoca; species Zootoca vivipara. Next base: position 118,090,879 of record NC_083276.1, on the reverse strand, counting down.
TTCCTACCTGTTGATGCCTACCCAAAGTCGGCTTGTGGTCAACATCAATCAGCTGACTAGTGCTTACAGTCAGCCCACTGGGGCCAGATGTACTATGGAGTTGGTGCTTGCCTGAAGTGGGCTTCGCAAGCTAGCTGGAATCTGCACTTGCAGCAAGCCCCAAACACAGTTTGCTGTAAGTGCAAGTATCTCTTTGACGGGCCGGCTTGAATTGAAGCTAGTAACAGAAGAATATTTCTCTGCGGTTGCACTTCAAGCGGCACCTGCAAAGGAATTCTAGTTTGCTTGGAGTCACTTGTGACGTCGGGTGATTGACACCTGTCAGAATGGCCCACAGTACATCACCGAGGTAACTATCTGGCCCACTGGCTGCATGCTATTTCCCATACGTGCCTTAGAGTTTCTCTGTATAATATTAATCTCTTACAGTATATTGATTCCTAGGCAGGTCTGCGGGCACATTTGTTTGTTTGATTGATTGATTTGTATCCTGCCCTTACACCCAGGGCAGCAGGCATGGCAGTCTAAAAAAGTTTTAAAACGTTGTCTCAAATCAGTGATCTCAAGGTTGGGAGATTGCTTGGCAAGGTTGGGAGATTGCTTGTATGCTGCCTTGGGTTCTGTGATGACAGAAAGGCAGGATGCAAATGTTATCAGTCAAATAAGATAAAATAAAATAAGATAAGATAAAATAAGATAATAAAATAAAAAAGTTCGCAGCAGAGTAAAACTGAATTGAGAGTCCTTGGTCCCACAGGGCAGGATTCAACAAACATGTCCTGTTAGCAGAGGCCAACCAAGCACCTCTATTAGTGCAACAGGATTCCCCACCCCCACCCACCCCCGGTTCCCCTGAAATTGGCTTTGTTGGGACCAAGAAGAACCCCCAGAAGAATATGATGGGGAAGAGGGGGGATTGTTCATCAAGCAAGCGGAAACGCTGGCACTGACGCAAGAATTGTCGCAGTGTTACTTTCCTTTCATAGTATCTCTGTGTGCGAGATGGGGTCTCTACCATAATAACTCATAATGCAAGAAAACTGTGCCTTGTTTTATTTGGGTAATGTGTTTCCATTTCCCGCTCACATTCTGCCTACCTGTGCATTTCATCTTCTTTTGCTTTTGTCAGCTTAGCCATAGCTCGCTTTGCTTTATAATGTGCTCGGACTTTATCATCCTCTTCCTCTTCTTTTTGCTTCTCGATAGCCTTGAGAGTCACCTGGTCAGCAACATGTGCCTTTAAACAACAACAACAACAACCAAAAACCTCAGAATGTGTGTTTTGTTTACCGCATCCCTAACAACCACCTATCCAAACAAAATTGTGCATGGAGGCAGCCTCTCTCCTGACCTTTGAACTAAAGGCTCCCCTACAAAGTAATATCTGAAAAGCAATGACATAAGCTCTTGGCCTAAGCACCAGAAACCAACTTCCCCTCCGTTTTGTCATAAGCAAGCCTGTGAGTAATTTGGTCATTTGTCCAAGTTAAGCACCAACTCAAAGTCCCTATGGAATGGAAACTGAAATGCGTTTTTTCAGATCCCAAGTTCCATACATTTGGCTACTAGCTCCCATTTAATACCTGATGCTCCTTTCTACGCCTGAGTTTGTCTTCACGCTCCTCCTGCTCTTTCTGCAGCACTTCCTGTTGATTTAGCCGGACCTGCTCCTGAATCTCTGCCCTTTCCCTTTTGTCTTCCAGCCTCCTTAGTGCTGCTAGACGTTCATGCTCTTTTATCCTAAAACATAGAAAAGATTTGTCAGTGAGCCATGTCTAAAGTTCCTCTACAATTGGCAGAAGTTCTGGATGCTCAAGAAGACTGGTACAGATGGATCGCGGTTATTCGCAGGACTTCTTTTTTCTCTATCTCTAAAGGTGTACCCCCACTTTTCAATCAAATTATCTCCAATACAATTTTTAAAACATTAAAACAGTTCAGAAAATGAAAATTCCTACAGGTGCCCTTGCTCCTCTGGCTGATAAGCAGAGGCTAGGGTAGCCTTCCTCTCAATTATTATTATATTTTTATTGAATTAATATACCGCCCTATACCCGGGGATCTCAGGGCAGTTCACAGAATAAAATCAAGATATAAAGCCACAAGAAACCTAATAAAAATAAAAACAACAACCCAATAGCCCCCCTCCCCACCACCACCACAACAACAAAATTTAAAAGGGCATAGGATGCAAATTGGATCAACCAAAGGCCTGGTTAAAAAGGAATGTTTTTGCCTGGCGCCTAAAGGTATATAATGAAGGTGCTGGGTGAACTTCCCTGGAGAGAGCATTCCACAGACGGGGAGCCACTGCAGAGAAGGCCTGTTCTCATGTTGCCACCCTCCGGACCTCTCGAGGAGGCACACGGAGAGCCTCGGAAGATGATCTCAGGGTCCGGTAGGTTCATATGGAAAGAGGCGGTCCTTGAGGTATTGCGGTCCTTAGCCATTTAATTCTGAACTCTCAGATCAGCTTGCAGTTGGAGCTGAGTGTTCTTTCATTCAAGGAGGGGGGGGGAGGAACCAGGCAGAGGGCCTTCTCCGTGGTGGCGCCCACCCTGTGGAACGCCCTCCTATCAGATGTCAAGGAAATAAACAACTATCTGACTTTTAGAAGATAGCTGAGGTCAGCCCTGTTTAGGGAGGTTTTTAATATTTGATGTTTTATTCTGTTTTTAATCTGTTGGGAGCCTCCCAGAGTGACTGGGGAAACCCAGCTGGATGGGCGGGGTATAAATAATAAATTATCATCATCATCATCATCATCTGGCCAATGGTTGAGGCCAGGCTGGCCTTCAACTCGCCACTTGTATTCTTCCTAAGAGAGAGGAGATGCAGCATCCCTGCGAAGGTCCTTATTCTGTTGACTAGCGGCAGAGGCCTCTCCCTCACTTCCGGAGTCCCAGGGCAAATAGTACTTGGAGTACAACTTCCTTCCAGCAGTGAGAGGGAGTAAGGAGTTACAGCTGCTAATTCAGAACATAGTCCAATATGGTTTGTTTTGGTTTCTTAAATCACCATCTCTCTTTCATATTTATCTGCCCAGGCACTAATGCAGCAGGAGTTGTCAAAATCAAGCACCGCAGACCATTGGTCCATCTAACTTAGGACTGTCTACACCAGGGTTTCCCAAACTTGGGTCTCCAGCTGTTTTGGGGGGACTACAACTCCCATCATCCCTAGCTAGCAAGACCAGTGGTCAGGGATGATGGGAATTATAGTCCAAAAACTGCTGGGGACCCACGTTTGGGGAACCCTGGTCTACGTGGAGTGGTGGCAGCAGCTCTCTCCAGGATTTTAGGCACGGTTGTCTCTGGAGATGCCAGGGATTGAACCTGGGAGCTTCCGCACGCAAAAACATACGCTACGGCCCTTCCCCAAACACTATTGGAAGAATAACAGTGAACACGTGGGGTTTCCTGCCCCATCCCCCATCAAATGTTAAAACAGATCAGTTTCTATGTTGTTGCTTTATGGGGCAAATGTGCTTACGCCAGAAATGACACATTTATTTTATTCTGTGGGCTTGAAAAAAGAGCTCTGCTAATTCTATTTACTGTTCCAGATGATCCTTGCTGAGTTGCACTCTCTTCCTATGGTTCTCTCTGATCTTTTCCTCCTCTTTTCGTATGGCTTTTAGGCGTTCACGTTCTACTTCTTCATCTTTGCAGCGGTACAGGTTTTCTTTTACCTTTTTAAATTCAATCTGAGCATCTCTTTCTTTTATGCATTCGGTAAGCAAGAGGGCTCTCTGCAAAATAAAATTGCAACGTTTGATAGGGATTCTTTTTATTGCTTTATTTAAACAACAAACAATATTTTAAAACAAGAAACGATGCACCAGTGATGTATTATACAAATGACGTTTCCCCTTAACAACAGTGGCTGATAATTTCTAATGGGTTAAGAGTGAGAACTCTGAAAGTTAAGTTACATGATACTTAATAACATGTGTTGGTTTACTGTATATTGTCTTGTGCTTTGTTATTCCAATATATTATAAACAAATTCAATCTATATGTGTAAAAATGTAAACTGAGCATGTGTGTTCGTATCCAATGTTCAACGAAACCACTTGACCGATTGCATTCAAATTTGGACACAAAGTCAAATGTGACTACGAGAGCAAGCCCATACCGTTTGCGTAGACAGATGTCACACCTGGGCCAGGTAAAACCCTAAAAACCACATGTTCCAGAACTCACAATTCAGACAAAAGTGAATGCTGGGAGCATAGGAGAGGTTGCAAAACAGCGCCCTCTAGCGACGGCTACACTGGTACTGCACGTAGGAAAGCTTCCCTCTACACAGCATCTCAGCTCAGCTTTGCAGACTGGGCCGAGTGGAGCTGGGGGCTCGCATGGGTGGGGGATGGGGGGAGGAGGGGTGGGATAGGTCATGGGTCAGGACAGGGTGGGGCCAATCACAGGGATGAGCCGGGGGTGGGGGGTGGGGGGAGGAGGGGCTGGGATGGGTCATGGGTCGGGACAGGGGGGGGGAGTCACAGGGATGCGCCTGTGTAAACAGAACACACGTAAAACAGGGGGTCTCTGAAGGTGAGGGGAGTCTGAAGGGGGAATCTGAGGCTCCATTTAACAGACTGAGCCACAGCAATGCGTGGCAGGACCAGCTAGTTACTCTATAAAATGATCATGAGGTTGTCTTCCTTTTCTAACTCTGACCATGTTTCTCGATTTTATCATATTTACAACCTCCCATATTTTGATTACCTAGTTCTCTGCTGATAGGAGTTTTTTCTTCTTTTCACTTAGGAGCTAATAGTTATACAAGCAACAGTGAATAAATTTATGACCATTTCTCCATTGTCTGTTAAAATGCGATCTTTCACATACCCAAACAATATTGGGTATGTGGGTTCATTAGAAATGTATACCCTGCTATAACATCAATTTCTTTTACATATTTCAATCCAAAGAATCTTCGTTTTGGGACAAGTCCAAAAAATATAATACATATCTGCACTTGTTGCTTTACATAGCCAGCATATATTGCTTGTTGTCCTAGATATATGGTTCAATCTTACTAGTGGAAAGTATCATTGAGATATAGGTTTAAATGTTATATAATTAGAGAAGTTTGCCAACTCATAAGGTTAGGGGGGGATGGGACCCATGAGCCTAAGTCACTTGGTTCATGCCACAAAGATATAGGGATTGGAGCCAACAGGGGAAAGCAGGTTGCTCTGATCTCTGGGTAGAGGCAAAGAGCTGGGTGCTGGCTCTGCTTGCTTCATCAAACAAGTTGATGGAGGAAAGCAAGTTTCTTTCAACTGGGGAAGGTCAAATAAACAGGATGCTATCTCAGAGTCCCCGTACCAGTGTTTCTTCAATAGCCTCGGAACCCACTCCTGTCTGGGGCCTATACACATTAAGATGAGGTGGGGGGTGGCAGCGATTCTTGGACAGTTTGGGATGTGACTGGCCCGCTTTGCAAAGAAAGGCATAAGCTGGTTCTCATGGCCTCACACAGAGCTATTACCCTCTTCCAATGTTAATGATCTGTGTCAATGAAACCAGTTTTTCAAATTTGTTAAGAGGGCTACCTGATAGCAGGTTTTTTATTGATGGGAATGCTACCCCCCCCATTGCTTACTGTCTAATTAGACAATGTTTCCCCAGCTCCTCTCGGCTTCTTCTGATCCCAAGCAAAGCTTATTAACAGCCATTTTGATTGTGCCTATTTCCCTCATTTAATACAGCTCCTATGTTGGAACATATCCCCCACATTAAAGTGAAATAATAATAATAAATGTTACATGGAAGTCTTTCACTCTCTCATTCTGGTAGTACTGATAGAGTTTGGATTCTTCCACTGCCTCTTTTCGCTTCTGTGCTTCATACTTTGCTTCTTCCAGGTCAATTTTTCTTTTTTCTTCCTCATCCCTCTCCTGACGTTCTTTCTTGGCTACCAGTTTTGCCTGTGCCATACCCTGCAATGCAATATTTCATTCATTCATTCAATATTGTTGCAATCTGTCTGTCTCGAGCAAAAATGAAGTCCATCTCTGGGGATGAAGTCAAACTGATGTGTTAGCAGCACCAAAGTGACCTCCTTGGGGCACAAGCCTGGGCAGTGTGTATAGAGGTCTTGTGCTGCCCAGACAACAAGATCCCGCCCCCCTTTCAGCCTAGCTGATCTGGTCCAAAGAAAAAGAATCATACAAGGCGCCAACCATCTTAGGGACACCACTCCAGCTTTGTGCAGGGTTTACTTCTTAGCCTTTTCTTCTCCTGAAGATATCCCATAAGGCAGTAGAGGTTTAGGATCAGTTTTTTCCTTCTCCTAGATGGGCTACCTTCCCAGGTTAACAAGCCTCATCTGTCCTCATGTCCCTCTATAGCACATATAGAAACTGCCTTCTTGACAACTGGACCCACTATTAGTCTCATCCATTCAATCTGCCAGAGCCTGTCTTTGCACACCCTAACTCACCCAGGGGTTGAGACCCATCGGCTACCCACACCTGGTTTATCCAGCCAGTTGAAGCCGCTGCTGCCACAGGTGAGCTGAGGGCAGAGTGGGGACCAAAGGTGGATAAACAATCCCAGAAGGAGTATGAGGCATACCCCAGCAGAGGTACTACCCCTCCCCATAACCCTATGCACCCAACTTCCTTGCATGATGCATTGTAATGAAGTACTCAACTAAGACATTTAGTCTAGAGTAGTAAACAGGCATTTGTTCATTTATAAACTACTAACTACTAACATTTCTTTTACATATAACCCACTGCTCTGGCACACACATGCTGCACATTATGACACCAAGCAAGGCACCCAATGTTGCTGATACAATCTCCGGGGAAATGCTTATATTTTCCCAGTCCTTGAATCACAGCATTTATAAAAAGAGTTTGTAATCATTTATGTAAACACTGCCAACAGTACCCAACAGTGCCAACTGTGTTAAGAAAAGCTGAAATTTCTACAAAAATATTCCTCCGCCCTGCAAGCAAGGCATGGGCTGCTCTTCCACTTGTAGCTCTATGGGCCCGTGTGTTCCAAAAGAAACCTGAAGTCCTGCCACTCACCACCTGTTCCAGGCCTGATGGGTTCTATGAAGGACTGCTGCCACCGCTGTTTAAATTGCTGTTATTTTTTACCTATGTCATTTTAAACTGTATTAATGCTGTATTCTTATCTTAAGATTTCGATTTATGTGGAAATTGTTTTCCATTTGGTTGTGTATTTTTTGATGTGGTTTATATATTGTTTGTGACTTTTGTAATTGTGTAAATCTTGTCATGTTGTAAGCCGCCTTGGGCATTGTTTTTAACTGTGGAAAGGCAGCATACAAATTTAAAATGATGATGATGATGATGGGGATCAGAATGTTGTTGTTTAAACTAGCATCAATGACACTAATACTCAGCAGAATGAGCAGCAGAGAGCAAGGATCTGCCATCACCAGCCACTGCTGTTTTCGCCGGCTGGGCTGACTTCTCCCCTCCCCTTCACAGAGGCTTGTCCTGTGAGGAGCAGGACTATCTGATCTGAGGATGACGGTACTGGGCGTCTATGAGCCATGAGCCTACCTGCTATGATGCCACAAAGTGTTGGCAGATTTCATTTAGGCCCCAGGAGATGACCCAGTAAGGTCAACAACTTCTGGCTGCATTGCAGTCACTTCCAGGTAGGTTGGGTTGCCAGGCTATTTCCCAGGAGCCACCAACAAACCAACAAACAAACGATGATCAGCCTATATCCATCCAATCTGTTAATTTAAAAAAACTTGTACCTTTAAGTTCATGGCGCCTGAGTATGTGTCTTTTCTTTGATCCCCACCATATCCCATTTTCCTATTTTGTCATTTTTTTTTAGTCTGCAAACCTGAGGGCAGGGGCTGTGTTATTTTTATCCATTTGTAAGCTCCTCTGGGAGCTTTCTGGTTGAGGAGTGGGGCCTATACATGTAAAAAGTGCTCAACTGTCTGCATAGTAAATCAGTGTTATTTTTTATCTATTGCAATATGAGTTGACCTGAAAAATTCATGGTTGAGGTGAGTTCTGAACCCAGGACTTCCCAGCTCACACTATAAAATTATCATTATTATCATCATTATTATTTATTAAATCATCTGAAGATCACGGGGAGATTTACAACATAAAAATACAAAATGAGAACACAAGATACCTACGGTAAATAAAAAACAAAATCAAACCAACACCCCCACCACCCCCTGCAACTAACATATTTAAAAGGCCATAGAATGTTTAATCAGTCAAAGGCATGGTTATAAAGAACATTTTTGGCTGGCACCTAAAGATAAATAATGAAGGTGCCAGGCAAGCCATCCTGGGGAGAGCATTCCACAAAGGGGAACCACTGCAGAAAAGGAACATTCTTGTGTTGCCACCCTCCAGACCTCTCAAGGAGAAGACATATGAAGAAGGACCCCAGAAGATGATTTCAGAGTCCAGGTAGGTTCATATGGAGAGAGGTTCCCCTTGAGGCATTGTGGTCCTGAACCATTTAAGGCTTTACAGCAAATTGAATTGGGCCAGGAAACTGATTGTCAGCCAGTACAGTAGGGGCCAGGATTGTTGTTATATGCTCAATCCATCTTCCCCCGGTGAGCAACCTGGCTGCCGAATTCTGCACCAGCTGAAATTTCCGAACCGTCTTCAGAGGCAGCCCCATGTAAATCATGTTGCAGTAATCTATTGCTGATAAACACACATATTCTGATTTTACTGAAACTCTTTTGACTGACCAACCCAGTAGTAAGAAAAAGGATAGAAATACAACCAGGACTGTCATAAACATTCCACAGGCATTGAAATGTATGTGTGTCACTTACTGCAATAGTGTTATGCCAGTTTTTCACAAGTGCTTGAGACTTTAAGTGCAGATCTTTTCGCTCCTTCCTTTCAGCACGAATCCGGGCTGCTTCTCTTGCTGGGGCAGTGAGGCTATCGTGAATCCTCTCCCATTCTTTTTTTGGGAGTATAGTTATTTGGCGAAGATCTACTCCCACCGGAAGAAATATTCCCTCCACAACATCATCTTCATTTGCTAGATATGAAAAAAAGTTTTCTGTCAAATGCCGCTTACAACTCTTTCACCTTCTGGGCTAAACGATCATGCTTTTATACCAGGTTGAGATAGCAACCCTGGGCACGCTGTATGATGGAGACATCTTCACACTGCAACCCTAAAAACATGTTCCTTCTCTGGTTTCAGCAAGAATGCTCCCATGTAAACGTTCATAGGATTAAAACCTTATAGGTCTGCTGAGATGCTTGAGAACACTTCAGAGGTCAGGGGGACTTATTCCCAGCAGAGGCGTCTTTCTCATAGGGCTTAGTGGTGCGTTGCGCCAGGGCGCCAGCCTCTCAGGGGTGCCCCAGCAAGTGGAGAAACTGTGCGGCTTTGCCGGCAGCCTCCCCTTTCCCTGCATGCCCACTAGCTGTGCCCCACCAACCATAAGGCTGACGGGCATGCAGCTTCACTCCCAAGCCTCCTCAGGAGAGCGATCCTCGTAGAGGCTTGGGATGGAAGCTGCGCCCTGCCAACCATATGGCTGACAGGCACGCAGCTTCCCTCCCAAGCCTCTACGGGGATTGCTCTTCTCCCAAGGCTTGGGAGGGGTGCAACTTCACTTCCAAACCTCTGCGAGGATTAATCTCCTCCCGAGGAGGCTTGGGAGGGGCGCAACTTCACTCCCAAGCCTCTGTGGGCTGCATGGGGGAGTTTCCCACCCCCCATGGCTGGCAGTGCGCAGCTACAGCCACCCCAACATGATCCAAGGTAATTTGGGGACGCTGGGCGGATTTTTGCACCCTGACGCCACATCTGCTGAAGACGGCCCTGATTCCCAAATAAATGACTACGGACAGGATTTGTCAAAATATTGGGGCCATTGGGTACATTTTGTATTTTGGGAGGGTGCCATGGGCACCACCCTCTCTGGCAGCTTTTATTTGCCCTTCTCCAGCTCAATCATTCCTGCTACTTTCCCACCAGGGGGTTCGAAGAGAGCTACCCTCTCCTCCTCATGACGGGGTTTGTGGGTGCTCAGAGGCTTCACAGCCACCAAGGAAGTAGGTCCCCAATGGTGTCACTATGCCTACAGCTGTCACACCAGTGACCCCAGCAATATAAGATTCAGCCTTAGTGATTCCTCATAGTGGAATAACCACAACATCGATGACATTTCCCAGGGGCCATTGGCTATGTGAAGGAAATTAAGACCTGAAAACAGAAGTGGCAAAAGGTCCCTATCTAGTATTCTGTTATGAGGCGCTAGAAAACTGTTTAGGAAATAAGGTACAGTATTTAAGATTTTCCCAGACACCCCACCTTAAGCCTATCTCAGTTAAGGCCACATCAATGAAAATGCTGATAGCAGGGAAGCAGGGCAAAAATGAAATGTTTAGAATATAAGCCACAGTTCCTCTGAGGATAGGGAAGACCCCATCTGGAGTAAGTTGTTGTTGTTTAGTCGTTTAGTCGTGTCCGACTCTTCGTGACCCCATGGACCAGAGCACGCCAGGCACTCCTGTCTTCCACTGCCTCCCGCAGTTTGGTCAAACTCATGTTTGTGGCTTCGAGAACACTGTCCAACCATCTCATCCTCTGTCGTCCCCTTCTCCTTGTGCCCTCCATCTTTCCTAACATCAGGTAGCAGCACCCAAATGACATGTAAGTGTCATTTTCCTGCTAACTACAGCTTTTAAATTCAAACAGCAAAGCTGAAATCTCCATCTTCAGGGGCAGCCTCATTCATTCATTCGATTTGTATCCCACCCCTTCGCCTGAAGATCTCGGAGCAGTTCACAGCATAAAAATCCAAGATAAAAAAAACCCAACACAAAATACATCATAAAATAAAAATTCCTTCAATTAAAAATTGTTTTCAACACTGCACTCTAAAAAAGCTCCATGCATACCGTGTTGCAGCCATCTCTTGCTGACAAACCCACCGATTCTGATTTCACTGAATCTCTTTTGACTGACCAACAACCCAGCATCTGAAGAAGTGCGCATGCACACGAAAGCTCATACCAAAATAAAAACTTAGTTGGTCTTTAAGGTGCTACTGAAGGAATTTTTTAATTTTGTTTCAACAACCCAGCAGTAAGATAAAGGATAGAAAGACAACAGAGGAAAAATCGCCCCCCCCACCGCCCCGCATTTTGCCAAGGCGAAGGCGTCGACCCTCATGAGGAGGAGGCTCAACTGGCAGCGGGTCCAGGCGCATCAACCGGGACCGCCCGGCCGCCCTTCTCCTCGGACACCCAAGCAGCGCCTCCTTCCCCTCACACACACGCACGCATGGCTTGGCGCTCCTGCCCTCGGCGCTTCCTGACGAGCTCGGCCTGGCGGGCGGCGGCGGCGGCGGCGGAGCCCTTCATGGCGGGAGGCGACCGGCCGCGTCCGCCGCCGACGCGCGACGACGCGACTCGGGGCCTTAGCTCGCGTGCGGTGGTTGCCAGGCAACGGCGGGAGGGAAGTGACGCGACGTCCTGAGGCGGAGGCGGCGCGAGAGTTGTCCGGGCGCCACTCACGTGACCCGGCTTCGAAGGAGACGTTGCAGGTCAGTGCGGCCGGGTGAGCCGAGTCGCTGCTGCTGCTGAAGCGGCGGCCGCGGTTGTTGTTGTTTGCTGTTGCAGCTATTTACCCCCCCTCCTCCTCCGCGCGCGTGCGCGGCGGCCCCTCCCGCCGCTCAGCCGGTCCCTCCGCCTAGTCCTCCGTGCTTCCGCCGGGCTCCGGCCCGCAGGCGGCCCCAAGCCGTAGGAAGACGACCCGGGTTGGGTGGATGTGGGGTGGCGGGGTGGGGAGGGGAGGGGAAAGGACGGGGAAAGGGTCTCCTCCGCGCAGGCTTTCCCCCCTTTGCCGTGTGTGTGGGACTCTGATGATGGCTGCGATTAAGACGCTTGCTTGGCGCTCGTTTGCCCAGTTATTATAGAGAGGCGGAAGGGGCCCCGAGGGTCATCTAGCCCAACCCCCTGCATTGCAGGAATCTCCAGCCAAGCATCCAACGTCTGCTTTAAAAAAACCCTCCAAGGAAGTAGAGTCTGCTTCACTGTCCGAACAGCTCTTACTGTCAGAAAGTTATTCCTGATGTCCTAATCAATGCCGGATTTACATATAAGCTAAACAAGCTATAGCTTTGGGCCCCACTCTCTTGGGCATAGCTGCCAAGTTTTCCCTTTTCTTGCGAGGAAGCCTATTCAGCATAAGGGAAAATCCCTTTAAAAAAGGGATAACTTGGCAGCTATGCTCTTGGGGGGCCAAAAAAATTTAAAGGAAAAAAAACCAATTGGATGCACATTTACAAAATATAAGATAAAAACCAAATGAAATAAAACCTACATACAGCAACAGTGGAAAATGGCTTTAGAAACCTATTAGGTCCATAAATTACCATATATCATATATTCAACATAAAAAACAGCGACCATTTGTTGTTGACAAAGGACAGCTGGACATATAAAGGGCCCCATTACCTTCAGTAGCTTAGGGCCTCATCAAACCTAAATCCAGCCCTGGTCCTAATGTTATTATTTTCATTTACTTATTAAAATTGTATATCACCCTGTAATGGCAGTTCTCCTTTCTTTGTAATTTGAAGCCATTGGTTTGGGGGTCCTACCCACTGGAGAAAACCATCTCCTTCCGTCTTGCATGTGACAGCCCTTGAGATAGTTGGAGGTGGCTGTCCTATCTCCTCTCTTCTTATCCAGCTTGCACATACCCAACTCCCTCAACCGTTCCTCACAAGACTTGGTTTCCAGAACCTGATCCTCTCGGTTGCCCTTCTCTGCACACGTTCCAGCTTGTCAACGTCCTTCTGAATTTCCTTGTCTCTTCTTTCCTCTCTTTCTAACTAGATCTGTGGCGGCAGCGATGGAAAGCTTCAGACAGCAGCTTGCTTGGGCACTGCTGGGAGGGAGCTGAATAGTGGAGCAGCTTACCAGACTGTTTCTGTCGCCTACTGTTTCTTCCTTCCCCTCAGGACAAGGTAAATACTGTAGTGTTCTAATGTTGAGCACTGACCCAAACTGTCTGCTGCTTAGGAAGAGCAGGGCTGCCAGCTGAATGAAGAACTGTGCATGCCAGAGGCCTGTCAACTGCTTGCCCTCACAGTGAAATGTTTATCCCTAAATGCAAGTATCATTTGCTGCAGAGATTGCAAGGTGTTCAGGGGGCTGAGGATGTTTACATGCAGTTTATGTTGATAAACAGGGAATGGGAAGTGAGGTTAAATCGCCTCCCTGTTCGTTGCCTGTGTTCAGTACTTTTCTTTGGCTTAAAAAAAAAAGGTGCCACTACTCATCTCTTAATAAAAGTCCTGCGCATGTGAGCACACAATGATTGCAAAAAAATGACTCCATATAGGTGAACACTGTCACTTAAAACCCTCTACCTGTGTCTAAAGAACGCAAAAGCAGTTCAGAGTCGAGTGTGGATCATCTTACTTTATGCAATTGTATGAATGCATATTTATTTTCTTGATCTGTTTTTGTCTTGCACTGTCTCCAAATTATTCATGTTCAACCAAGCAGTGCTTTATAATGGTTCTACTGGGATGAAGAGCAAGATTCTAAGCAACTTGGCTCAAAGATTCAAAGATAACTACTACTGACAATGTGTTTAGAATTGCAGCCCGATAATCTTTCAATGAAAACGGAAGCATCGCCAAAATTCTGCTTTGTGTTTATGTACTAAGTCAATAGCTGGCACAATATTTATGTGTGTGTTTATATTTATACCCTGCTTTTAAGCCAAAATTGACTCCCAAAGTGGCTTCCAATTAAGTACAATATAATTAATGACATGTTGGTATGGGAGGTGCTCTTCTTCCAGCTCCTGGCATTTGATGTCATAATCCCGTCTAAAAGCAGCCCTTCTGATCCACTACTAGGGTCTTCTGACACTTAGATATACAATTTGTGTAATTCTGTCATTATTACATTACTGTATGTTATTTTGTCTAAATAGAAAAAGACGTTAGCATCACATTCTTAGTGTTGGAATTGTACTGGTGAGTTCTGGGTTCAAATCCTCAGTCTTCCCTGAAGCTCACTTGCTCATTATAGCCATTATCTCTAAGCCTACTCTATCTCACAGGTTATTGTGATGATAAAATAGGAGGGAGAAGAGTATGTCGCCTTGAGCTCCTTAGAGATAGACTAGGATGCTAATGCAAGTAGTCTTGTCTCTCTTTATGTACAGCTATTGCAAAGGGATCTGCATTCATATTGGGGGAAACTGCTTTTTGTCCCACACCCTCCAATGAATTCAGATTTCAAACATCAGTGTCAGCTAGTGAGTACCATTGTGTTGCTCTGCTATTAGATTATCTACCTTTTGTGATGTACACGTGGCATTGCAACATGCATGTGTGCATCTTTGTGTGTGTCCACTTCAGGTCACACACATTTGCATATTCCAAATGGGTTTCATATCATAGGATATTGTAGATTGCAATACTTTCAAAAGCACGCTTAAATTACTGCCATACACAACCTGATTTCTGAATAAGAGACAATATTTTTTCCAGCATAATTGCATTTCTAAGATCATGGTCAAACTATAATATAATACAGCAATAGCATACTTAAGCAAATAATTCTTTCTCATTTCCAGGTTTATATTTATCCAACAACAATGAAGGCTCTTCTGGTTTTTGATTTTGACCATACAGTTGTAGATGAAAACAGTGATACTTGGATTGTGAAATGTGCACCAGCTTCCAAGCTTCCTGATGAAATAAAAAATTCCTATCGAAAAGGATACTGGACAGAATATATGGGCAGAGTCTTCAGATACCTGGGGGACATTGGCATAAGAGAAGATGAGATGAAAAGAGCTATGACAGCAATCCCTTTTACTGCAGGAATGAAAGAGCTGCTAGATTTTATTGGCAAGCACAAAGACTTTTTTGACTGCATAATTATATCGGATTCCAATGCAATATTTATTGATTGGATTTTAAAAGCCGCTGATGTATCTCAAGTATTTGATGAAGTGTTTACAAATCCCGCAAGTTTCAATGACTGTGGCTCTCTCACTGTGCAGAATTGTCACGCTCATGATTGTGCAAAGTGTCCTATAAACCTCTGCAAGAGAAAAGTCTTGGAAGAATTTTTAGGACATTTAAAGCCCAAGGTGAAATACTCACAAGTGATATATATAGGTGATGGTGGGAATGACCTGTGCCCAGTAATGTGTTTAAAAAAAAGTGATGTTGTTATGCCAAGACAAGGGTATATGTTGGAGAGCTTGATTTCTCAGTTGTCTCAGAATCTTGTTCCCTTGGAGGCATCGGTTGTCGTCTGGTCATCTGGATTTGAGATACTGGCCTACTTAGAAGTACTTACAAAAGGATAGAACTAATTAATACTGGGAAATGGGTGGTGCTCTCTGAATCTTCTCACAGCAGAATCGTTTCTTTATGAATGTTAGGGGGGAAAACACTTTGTTTATGCTACTTTGATTCATTGTCTTCCCTTGTGCAAACTCGGTGGGGTGGGGGTTCCTGAGAAAGGAGGGAAATTCATCAAAAAAAGAGAAGCAGATACCGAAGGTTGCAGTGCTATAGACACTTACCAGCAAGTCCCGTTGAACTCTAGAGGGCTTACTTCTGAGTAGACATGTACAGGATTGCACTGGAAGGCGTCGTTAAATGTAGTTGTCATGCAATAGCTATGTTACATGAGATAAGCTGCCGGTAGGGTATGTTTTATGAGATATAGAAAGTGTCTCCCTCTAATTATCTGATGGAGAGGAGAAATGCAGCAAGAGCTATAGCTAACGTTGCACTATGGTACCCTGGTGGCACGTTCAGCAACAGCTATCCATTTAAGATGATATGATAGGTATCCCTATGAGCTAACTATTAAAAGATTGTCAATATCATGTGGGATGCGGCTTTGGCTTTTGGTCTTGTGAACATCCCTCACCTGGAGCCCCTTGGAACCATTATAATTCAGCTGCTATTTGCAAGAAACGTAAAACTTCCACACTGTATGTGAGTAACAAGCCATTTCTGTATAACCTTCTGATGCTCTTTCTTGGGGGAGAGTTGCTTCCCTTAGCCACAAAATCAGCCTAGAAACGGGGGCTAATTTTGTTGCACCATTTCTCCACGCATCTCGTCCCAATGTGGCTCTCTTACATTATTTAGCAAACAGCAGGCATAATTCAGTATCAATCACTAATCACAAAGTGAAAGTCGGTGGCATGTGTTGGCAGCATTAACAAGGAATAAATGTGGGCAACACTTGAAGGTTGCTTCGTGTTGTCCGACTTCACGTGCCCATGCAGTGTCTGCTTTAACTGCATATGCCCTGTGAAGAAATTAAAAGAGATGATGGAATGATAAAATGTACTCCTCGTAACAGGTAAAAAGGTGCTTCGTATAAATGCAGCCTTCCATGTTTGCTTGGAATTAATTCTTGCTAATTTCAATAGGATTTACTTCCATGTATGTGTGCATAGGATTGCAGCCTTAAAGCAAGTCAGTTTTGCTAAAATGAGTGTCCTGTGTATGATAATGTTGGAAAGGAGAATGCATCAATCCGATTTTGATGCATCTTAATGAAAGTCCCTGTTACTGAGACACCATGTTGTGTACCTCTTTGTAATACATCTGAGGATATTACCCAGGAGTTTGTGGTCCATCTTCCTATGGCATTTTATTAGCATTAGAATGGTGTGTCTGAAATGAAGGGTTTGAAAAGTGGCATATGTTGATGAACAGTATTGTGTTGACCCTTTTACCCTATTGTGAAAGGTGATTGTGTTAAAATGTTTTGCTTAAAATGTGGAATTTTTTTTTAGATAAATTGGTTTTCCTTCCAGTTTTTGAAAGCATACACAAAGAGTAAAGAGCATAACTTGGTAGGCTTCCAGATTCTAGCAATTTGGTGGCAAACTTCCCTTTGAAGAGTTTACTTAGCAATCTGCTAAAATTCAAATACTGAGATACAGTGATCAGTGGATTTCCTTGAAGATCCATTTCTTGCCCAGTTGTTATTTTGTCTGCATACAATGTGCCTGCTGCAATTTTTGGAGTATGTATATTCTTTAAAAAATAAGAAAGATATAAATTTAATTTATCCTGTTTGTAGTTTTGTATTTAAGGATCCATGCTTATATAAAGAATACTTAATTAAATATTTTATTAAGCAACTACATTAC
This sequence comes from Zootoca vivipara, assembly GCF_963506605.1. Classification (NCBI taxonomy): domain Eukaryota; kingdom Metazoa; phylum Chordata; class Lepidosauria; order Squamata; family Lacertidae; genus Zootoca; species Zootoca vivipara. Next base: position 118,073,708 of record NC_083276.1, on the reverse strand, counting down.
AGTTTGAGGTCTTTTGCTTTCATGTAAAATCTTGCTGCAGTGGAAATAAACAGAAGCAACCTGCATTTGTATAAACAGATCTGATATTACAGAGATACTCAAAGAGATTGTTGCACTTATGTAGGTTTTATTTTATTTGTTTTTTTAATCTTATATTTTGGAAATGTACAATCAGGGTTTTTTTTCTTCCTTTAAATTCCTTTTTAAAATTTGGGGCCCCCCAAGAGTCAGCTTGTTTAGCGTATACGTCAATCCGGCACTGCCACACTCCCCTCAAGCCCCCTCTATCTATAGCAAGCCCCACTGCTCCCAAGTCAGCTGGGAAACCTGAGGCAGAAGCTATTAAAAGGGCCTCGTTGCCTTCAGCCTCCCGGGAGCAGCGGGTGGGGACGACCTTGGGGGGCGGAGGGAGAGGCAGCCGAGGCACCAAAATAGGAGCTGCTGTGCAGGCCATCTGCTCGCGGACAGCTTGGCAAGCAGCGCCAACGGAGCGCCTCTTCTTCTTCTTCCCAAAGATGGTCAGGTCAAAGGGTCGCGCCGGAGGAGTAAAGCGCCGCCGCGTTTGCTTTCCCTGAAAGATCCGCGGCCAATACTTCCGACACGCGCACACTGGCGGGAGAATTGCAACCGGTCGCGCGGCGGCGGAGGCAGCAGCAGCAGCCGACGCGCCGCGAGCCCTTTTTGCAGGACCCCCTCGGGCGGCGTTGGTCAGAAGAGCGGACGAGGCACGGGCGGGGTCTCTCCAGCAGCAACCCCTATGATGGCAGGGCCCGCCCGCCCCCCTCCATGCGCGCACAAGGGCCATCCTGAGGGGAGCAGCCTGAGGCGATAGACGCTTCGCTTATTTCCTCCCCCTCACGGCTCGACCCTCCTCGCTTTTTTTTTATTTTTTCGGGAAGCGGGCGCGCGCCTCGCCCCGCGTGGAGGAGAGCAGGTGGGTCTCCGCACACCGCGCGCCGCTGTGGGGGGCGGGGGCGGGGTGTCTGTCCGTCACGATACAGGTGCCTGTTTGTGTCACGCACGCGGCCCTGGGCCTTTGGAAATGTCTGGACTCGCATAGCTGCCAAGTTTTCCCTTTTCTCGCGAGGAAGCCTATTCAGCATAAGGGAAAATCCCTGTAAAAAAGGGATAACTTGGCAGCTATCGTCTGGAGAGGCGACAACCTTCGCTTCCCAAACCGAGCCCTCCTCGCCCGTTTCCTATCGAAGGCAAGGCGAGGGATTTCCCTCCCCCCCCCCACACTAGTCTTCTTCCCGAGCGCACAGAACGAAACGCGGCAAACGCGTGACTTCGAATTGGTTCCCCGTGTTCTCCTTTTGTCTCGCTGCCGGTGCAAGAGAAACTGCTGGCTTTTGTCTGCAGGCGCCAGTTTCGGATTTACGCATAAGCTAAACAAGGCTTAGGGCCCCACTATCTCAGGGCCTCCCCCCCCCAAAAAAAAATTATGAGTCTTTGTAAATTGTGTTTCTAAAGCAACTTTTGTTATTGCCAAATGCCAGTGTGTTGCATTATTAAGTTTGTTATGGATAAAAAATCATTTTAAGTTAGAGCTTAATAATTATTTCACTATTAATATACTTCTTAATTGTATTTCACTATTAATATACTTCTTCTTAATTGTATTTCAGTTCAACGATGACTTTGATAAAATACATATTTTGTTATGTGCAAATGGCTTTAGATACCTTTTAGGTTCATAAATTACCATATAGCATATATTCAACACAAAAAAGCGACAATTTGTTATTGACAAAGGACAGCTGGACATATAAAGGGCTCCATTACCTTCAGTAGCTTAGGGCCTCATCAAACCAAAATCCGGCCCTGGGAGGCGCTGTGCTTTTGAATGCGTACATAGCAGCACGAGTCCAGACTTTCCTGCGCTCTCGTGTGTGGTGCTGCATCCTGTGATCCTAAGGAAGAGACGTTGCAATCCCACTTAATGGGGGAAGAAGCCCCATTGAATCCAGTAGGTTACAGGGCTGCAAATAAAATGTTCCAAGGGTGCTGTAAAGTTGCATTATACAAATGTGACACTAGATGGCGACGGTGAGCTATGGAAAAATACAATATATATTTTTAAAAACTTTTCATTTTTTTTTTAAAAAAAACATTTAATAATTTTAATAATTTATTATTTATACCCCGCCCATCTGGCTGGGTCTCCCCAGCCACTCTGGGCTGCTCCCAACAGAATATTAAAAATACCAGCAAACATTTAAAACTTACCTAAACAGGGCCTTCAGATATCTTCTAAAAGTCAGAAAGAATAAGAATAAATAAGATCTAAAATATGGCAAGACATTGAGATGATGTCCAAATAAGGCAATTTATACTGAAACTAGATAAAGAAGAAGATTATGAGGCCATTCTTCCACAAGTGTGCATTTACTTATTTACACCTCATTTACTTCTTGTTACCTAACACTAGACTTAGCTCTTTGTATTTTACGCCTTACGGACTCTACTATATTGTGGGAGCCAGATGTGGATTGTCTTATACCTTCTCCTTTTTGGAGTACCCCTGGTATGAGAACATCTGGATTGAAGGAGAAGTGTGGGAGGACAGTGATTTGGAGGAGAGCATCAAAGAGCATCACAGAGAATTGGAGCTACAGGAAGCTTAATGTCTCCATTAAACAACAGTATGGATAAGCCCAAAAAGAATATAGTGGTACCTTGTTTTGCAAACGTCTCGGAAGTCAAATGTTTTGAACACCGAAAATGCAGAAGTAAATGATTCCATTTTCGAATGCACCTCAGAAGTCAACCGGCTTCTGCTGAGTCCCCCCCCCCAAATTTTCTCTATTAAATTTGCAGGCCGCCCCTTGCACCTCGGTTTTCGAACGTTTCGGAACTCGGACGGTCTTCCAGAACAGATTACATTCGAAAACCAAGGCACCACTGTTTATTTATTCAGTAGGGCTTACAGAAGGCTCTACAATCTTCATTGCTTTACCATTTCTTGACATTTTATTGCAGAGATGGCATTGACTGAGCAGGAAGAATATACCTATATATACAAAGACGGCTCTCATCCTGTGGAGTTCTTGGATGCATTCAGAACATTCTACCTTGAAGGTGTATTCACTGATATTGCCCTTCAGTGTGCATCAGGCATGGTTTTCCATTGCCATAAAGCTGTGCTAGCTGCCTGCAGCAACTATTTCAAGGCCATGTTCACCTCTGACATGAAGGAGAAGACTAAGAACCAGGTCGAACTTTCTGGGCTCAGTCCCACAATACTGGAATCCCTGGTGATTTACGCTTACACATCAGAGATTCAAATAACAAAGAGAAATGTCCAAAGCCTTCTCCAAGCAGCAGACCTCCTTCAGTTTGCCTCGGTGAAAAAAGCCTGCGAGCGGTTTCTGATACGGCACTTAGATGTCGACAACTGCCTAGGAATGCACTCCTTTGCAGAATACCACGTCTGCTCAGAGCTGGAGAAGGAATCTAGAAGGATATTGTTATCGAGATTTGATGAGGTGTGGGCACAGGAAGAGTTTTTGGAAATCAGCAGCGAGAAGCTCCAGTTTATTCTCTCCAGAAAGAATCTCGGCCTTTGGAAAGAGGAGGCAGCCGTGGAACCCATTGTTAAGTGGGTAGCCTACGACGTGGAAAAAAGAGCTGAGTGCATTTATGATCTGCTGAGCTGCCTCGAAGCAGATTTAGATGAAATGTATCTGAGGTCAGCTTTAAGCTTGCACAAGAAATGCCGGCTGAATGAAAACAAGATCCGGTCTCTAATACACAACGCGTTGCGCCCCAACACAAAAGCAATTTCTACGAGGTCTACGGCTGTTATGTACGTGATTGGGGGATACTACTGGCATCCTTTATCTGAGGTGCATGCATGGGATCCAGTCACCGATGTCTGGATCCAGAGAGCTGACATGCCGGACCACGCGAGGGAAAGTTATGCAGTTGCTAGTCTGGGACCCAACATTTATGTGACAGGCGGCTATAGAACAGACAATATAGAATCCCTTGATGTAATGTGGATATACAACTGTGAAGCCGATGAATGGGTTGAAGGCTGCCCTATGCTTAATGCAAGGTACTACCACTGCACAGTTACCTTGAATGGCTGCATCTATGCTTTAGGGGGTTACAGAAAAGGGGCCCCAGCTGAAGAAGCAGAATTCTATGACCCTTTAAAAAAGATATGGGTCCCTATTGCAAACATGATTAAAGGTAAGTGGCGTGTTGTTGTTGTTTAGTCGTTTAGTCGTGTCCGACTCTTCGTGACCCCATGGACCATAGCACGCCAGGCACTCCTGTCTTGCACTGCCTCCCGCAGTTTGGTCAAACTCATGTTCGTAGCTTCGAGAACACTGTCCAACCATCTTGTCCTCTGTCGTCCCCTTCTCCTAGTGCCCTCAATCTTTCCCAACATCAGGGTCTTTCCCAAGGATTCTTCTCTTCTCATGAGGTGGCCAAAGTATTGGAGCCCCAGCTTCACGATCTGTCCTTCCAGGGAGCACTCAGGGCTGATTTCCTTAAGAATGGATAGGTTTGATCTTCTAGCAGTCCATGGGACTCTCAAGAGTCTCCTCCAGCACCATAATTCAAAAGCATCAATTCTTCGGCAATCAGCCTTCTTTATGGTCCAGCTCTCACTTCCATACATCACTACTGGGAAAACCATAGCTTTAACTATACGGACCTTTGTCGGCAAGGTGATGTCTCTGCTTTTTAAGATGGCGTATTGCATGCTTATTTGTATTTTCGCATGTGTCTTTTAAAAATCAACGAATATTTTTTCTCCCTCTTCCCTAGGATACACAATTTATTTTTTCGTTCAAGCTTTTAAAAGACAGCCTGATCATAACATAACAGCCTTCTGCCCATGAAAAGAAATGTTTGAGATGCAATTGCTTGAGTGAATTGTCAGTTGCATTTTTTCACTTGGAATTTTTGTTTGACTATTACAACGGAATTTCTGCTCCAACACAATCTTTCACTAAGTTTATTCTGGTATAACTACCAGACTTTTAGAGGACATCTGAAGGCAGCCCTGTTTAGGGAAGCTTTTAATCTTTAAGAAATTAGTGTATTCTAATATTTCTGTTAGAAATAGATGAGATGACAAGAATAAATATCGACATCCTGGGCATCAGTGAACTAAAATGGAAGGGAATGGGCGAATTCAGTTCGGGTGACTATCATATCTACTACTGTGGGCAAGAATCCTGTAGCAGAAATGGAGTGGCCCTCATAGTCAACAAAAGAGTGGCAAAAGCTGTAATGGGATGCAATCTCAAAAATGACAGAATGATCTCGATACGAATCCAAGGCAGACCTTTTAACATCACAGTAATCCAAGTTTATGCACCAACTACCGTTGCTGAAGAAAGTGAAATTGACCAATTCTATGAAGACCTACAACAACTTCTAGAAATGACACCAAAGAAGGATGTTCTTCTCATTACAGGGGATTGGAATGCTAAAGTAGGGAATCAAGAGATAAAAGGAACAACTGGCAAGTTTGGCCTTGGAGTTCAAAATGAAGCAGGGCAAAGGCTAATAGAATTCTGTCAAGAGAACAAGCTGGTCATCACAAACACTCTCTTCCAACAACACAAGAGACGACTCTACACATGGATATCACCAAATGGGCAGCATCGAAATCAGATTGATTATATTCTCTGCAGCCAAAGATGGAGAAGCTCTATACAGTCAGCAAAAACAAGACCTGGAGCTGACTGTAACTCAGATCATCAGCTTCTTATAGCAAAATTCCAGCTTAAACTGAAGAAAGTAGGAAAAACCACAGGGCCAGTAAGATACAATCTGAATCAAATCCCTTATGAATACACAGTGGAAGTGAGGAACAGGTTTAAGGATTTAGATTTGGTGGACAGAGTGCCTGAAGAACTATGGATGGAGGCTCGTAACATTATACAGGAGGCAGCAACGAAAACCATCCCAAGGAAAAGGAAATGCAAGAAAGCAAAATGGCTATCCAACGAGGCCTTACAAATAGCGGAGGAGAGGAGGCAAGCAAAATGCAAGGGAGATAGGGAAAGATACAGGAAACTGAATGCAGATTTCCAAAAAACAGCAAGGAGAGACAAGAGGGTCTTCTTAAATGAGCAATGCAAAGAAATAGAGGAAAACAATAGAATGGGGAAAACCAGAGATCTGTTCAAGAAAATTGGAGATATGAAAGGAACATTTCGTACAAAGATTACCATAATCAAGGACAAAAGTGGAATGGACCTAACAGAAGCAGAAGACATCAAGAAGAGGTGGCAAGAATACACAGAGGAATTATACCAGAAAGATATGGAGGTCTCATACACCCCAGGTAGTGTGGTTGCTGACCTTGAGCCAGACATCTTGGAGAGTGAAGTCAAATGGGCCTTAGAAAGCACTGCTAATAACAAGGCCAGTGGAAGTGATGATATTCCAGCTGAACTATTTAAAATTTTAAAAGATGATGCTGTTAAGGTGCTACACCCAATATGCCAGCAAGTTTGGAAAACTCAGCAATGGCCAGAGGATTGGAGAAGATCAGTCTACATCCCAATTCCAAAGAAGGGCAGTGCCAAAGAATGCTCCAACTACCGCACAATTGCGCTCATTTCACACGCTAGCAAGGTTATGCTTAAAATTCTACACGGCAGGCTTAGGCAGTATGTGGACCGAGAACTCCCAGAAGTGCAAGCTGGATTTCGAAAGGGCAGAGGAACCAGAGACCAAATAGCAAACATGCGCTGGATTATGGAGAAAGCTAGAGAGTTCCAGAAAAACGTCTACTTCTGCTTCATTGACTATGCAAAAGCCTTTGACTGTGTCGACCACAGCCAACTATGGCAAGTTCTTAAAGAAATGGGAGTGCCTGATCACCTCATCTGTCTCCTGAGAAATCTCTATGTGGGGCAAGAAGCTACAGTTAGAACTGGATATGGAACAACTGATTGGTTCAAAATTGGGAAAGGAGTACGACAAGGTTGTATATTGTCTCCCTGCTTATTTAACTTATATGCAGAATTCATCATGCGAAAGGCTGGACTAGATGAATCCCAAGCCGGAATTAAGATTGCCGGAAGAAATATCAACAACCTCAGATATGCAGATGACACAACCTTGATGGCAGAAAGCGAGGAGGAATTAAAGAACCTTTTAATGAGGGTGAAAGAGGAGAGCGCAAAATATGGTCTGAAGCTCAACATCAAAAAAACCAAGATCATGGCCACTGGTCCCATCACCTCCTGGCAAATGGAAGGGGAAGAAATGGAGACAGTGAGAGATTTTACTTTCTTGGGCTCCTTGATCACTGCAGATGGTGACAGCAGTCACGAAATTAAAAGACGCCTGCTTCTTGGGAGAAAAGCAATGACAAACCTAGACAGCATCTTAAAAAGCAGAGACATCACTTTGCCAACAAAGGTCCGTATAGTTAAAGCTATGGTTTTCCCAGTAGTGATGTATGGAAGTGAGAGCTGGACCATAAAGAAGGCTGATCGTCGAAGAATTGATGCTTTTGAATTATGGTGCTGGAGGAGACTCTTGAGAGTCCCATGGACTGCTAGAAGATCAAACCTATCCATTCTTAAGGAAATCAGCCCTGAGTGCTCCTTGGAAGGACAGATCGTGAAGCTGAGGCTCCAATACTTTGGCCACCTCATGAGAAGAGAAGAATCCTTGGAAAAGACCCTGATGTTGGGAAAGATTGAGGGCACTAGGAGAAGGGGACGACAGAGGACAAGATGGTTGGACAGTGTTCTCGAAGCTACGAACATGAGTTTGACCAAACTGCGGGAGGCAGTGCAAGACAGGAGTGCCTGGCGTGCTATGGTCCATGGAGTCACGAAGAGTCGGACACGACTAAACGACTAAACAACAACAATATTTCTGTTGGAAGCCGCCCAGAATGGCTGGGGAAACCCAGCCAGATGGGCGGGGTATAAATAATAAATTTTTATTATTATTATTAGCTTTCGTGGGCATGCACACATCTTCAGATATGTGCATGCACACGAAAGCCTATACCAGAACAAACTTAGTTGGTCTATGTGAGGTGCTACTGGACAATTTATTATTTATATTATTTTTATTTTGACTGCGTCAGACCAACACGGCTACCTACCTGAATCTACAATCTTTCACTGTAGCTTAAGCTTCAAGTGTATTCATTGTGCTTATTAGCTTTTTCATAACTCATTATCAGGAGCACATTTCTCTTAATGTTTTGGATATTATTGTCTTCTGTTAAATCATGTGAAGTTCTTGTGTTGCCTTTCTCAACAAATTTCAAATGAAAATATACAAACTTGTGCATTCTCACTTATAAGCTTGATCAGCAGAATATATTGCCATACCTACCTTGTTTCTTCTTAAGCGTTGAAAAAACTAGCTCTGTGACCAAATGCAGCTACCGTATATAATTATTGGAAAAGCTTCAAGATGAACCAGAAACAGCCTTTAGTGTATAATTTATTATGAAATCATTTTAAATATTGAATTTATAGTTCTCTTATTTATACACCATTGCTTATATATTGTACCATTATTTATATATTAGTTGTATTACTAACTTGATGGTGAATGTCACTCAGTTTTAAAGCTTTTTAACAATTTCAGTTTTATTAATTAGGGGTTGGGAATGCCACGGCCTGTGTCTTGAATGAAGTTATCTATGTCACTGGAGGTCACTACGGTTATCGGGGAAGCTGCACTTACGACAAAGTTCAAAGTTATCACTCTAATATTAATGAATGGAATGTCATCACCACCAGTCCGTATCCAGGTAAGCTTTACTCCCACTTGGTGGTTTGAATAATTGCCTACCAAAAGCAGCAATTTGCCTGTTTTTCTTCCATCAAAAAAAATATCTGCAGCCGCTTTGCTGATTTGCACCCACACGTTAACATTCAAAAGCTCACAGCCAGCTTGCATTGTTGAGTAACCCACTTCCTTGCAGGGAGCCCACTGTTGACTCACAGAACCTGCTGCTCCCCTTCCTTTGCTGTTTCTGCCTGTTCAGTATTTTTCAGTGCTTTTGTATTATGACCCTCAAACTCTGGTCTTGCTGTATTTCTACTATTTAGGGATTGTAGAGTTGGAAGGTGTGGGAATGTTCAGGGAGGCAGGAGAGGATATATTGTTTATTAATAACACCCTTCCTAACTTGAGCTAGCAAGTTCTATAATTTAGCAGAGTTTTAGCATTCCCCTTTAAACGCACAGCGGGTAGCTGGTTGCAAGCTTGTTTAAGCTTCTCACTATAGATTCCTGGTAAGATCCCTTCCTTCTCCATCTTCCTTTCATCGTGTGAGCTGCAGTGGCTTCCATATGGGGTAGATCCATAACTAAGTCTGCCTTCAGGGATCCAGCTGTGAACTGATGATGTGAGTAAACTACTTTTATATATCTTAAATAAGATTGTGGCGTGTTTATTCTTTTAAGAGGGAAATAAGGGATCTTACCAGGAATCTATAGTGAGAAGCTTAAACAAGCTTGCAACCAGCTACCCGCTGTGCATTTAAAGTGGAATGTTAAAACTCTGCTAAATTATAGAACTTGCCAACGCAAGTTAGGAAGGATATTAATAAACAATATATCCTCTCCTGCCTCCCTGAACATTCCCACAGAAGGGACCCCTGTGGACCATCTAGTCCAGCCCCCTGCAATGCAAGAATATGCAGCTGTCCCATACAAGGATCGAACCTGCAACCTTGGCATTATCAGCACCATGCTCTAACCAACTGAGCTATCCTGCTGCCTGCCCTTTTCCTTCCTTTTCTTCAAATGCTTATTCAGTGTTTTTCAGCACTCTCTGTTTTACCTGTAGAATATGGGCTGTGTTCCATTGCATTGGAGAACAAGCTGTACCTTGTGGGTGGACAATCGACGGTCACGGATTGCTATGACCCAGAGCAGAATGTATGGAAACAGAAGGCTGATATGATAGAAAGAAGGATGGAGTGTGGCGCTGTCGTCATGAATGGATGCATCTATGTGACGGGAGGCTATTCCTCTTCCAAAGGGTCGTATTTGCAGAACATTGAGAAATACGATCCTGAATGCGATACATGGGAAATTGTGGGGAATCTCCCCAGTTCTATGCGCTCGCATGGCTGTGTCTGCCTGTACAGTGTACTAGAGGTTGAAAATGCCACTTATGGGACAAGGAACTAATAATATAAGGGAGCCCAAACCTAGAGGAATGATGGGACCTAGCCTATGGAGGAAACACGTTATTCAGTCACTATGCAACACTACTCCGTTTGGCTTTTATTGACACTAAGCCTAGTAGTGCGTCAACTCCAGTTAAGCTCCCACATTGTTGATACAAGGGCTACCACTTCTTTTGTTACTACTGTTCTCTGCCCTACAAGCAATGTGAATGTTTGATTGCTGCCAGAGCCAGATCTGATTAACTGTTGGGGGTTAGGGTTTTATATTTCTAAAGGGAGAACAAACATTGGTTTTGTGTGTGTGTGCAAACCAAGTTATTTTTGCACCAAATATGGTCTTAAAGCCAATGTTAAACAGGTATGAGGGGGAATCTGTGACCTTCCTAAACCTTGCTAAACTCCAAGTCTCATCCGTCCCAACCAGCATGACTAATGGTCATGGATGATAGGTGCTGCAGTCCAAAGCATCTGGGAGAGGTTCTCCATCTCTGGTATAACATCTCCAGTTTATCTCTTGACAATAGCAAACTGCAGACTTGGGCTTCTCTTAATACCCAGCACAATTCCCCCCTCCCCTTTTCCACTCTGCCCTTGACATTTGGAAAGTTGTTTGGCTTAACGTACAAGCTCAACATACAACATTCGAGCTTAACATACAACTCAGCAGGTTGGTCACTATTTTGTGATATTTTTAATTGGCCCTAAAATAGTTACTGTGCTACTGTTGCTTTTGGATTTTTGTCCGAGAGACAGACACTGCCTACAATTTGTGTCTAATCAATAGGTGGCATCTACGCTACAGGTTGACCTCCTTTATTAATTTTATGGTACTACTGTGTTGCCGTTGTGTATGAACGGTACAATAGCTATCAAAATAAAATATAGGTGTGTGTGTGTAAATGAGCACAACTCCCTAATTTTAGGGTCATACGAGGTTAGGCAGTGGTACTTTCTTGGATCTGACTGGGCAGAAGACCCCGCTTTTTGTATATTACATAACTGCCTATCCTATAAATTTGAACAATGTGCTTTTCAAATGCATTTTGGACTAGAAATCTATTGTTTATCTTTCATAGTTGTAAAACTACTTTTGCATATCACGTTTGTTTTTCAGAATGACGATCTAAAAGTGACTTTAAAAAATGTAAACAATTGAATTTGTGGTCTAGGTCACTGACGATAACCAGCTGCTTATAAAACGTTGCCGCCTTTTCTTTATTTGGCTTACATAGCACCAAATGCTAAGCCAAACTATGCCTTACCATGAACAAGCAAGAGTGCATCTAGAAAGTCATGGCCACTTCACTCCTACCCTAGTCCTGGTCCTGCTGCTATCATGCTACAGACACCTATGCTACAGACTTAGCATTACATGTAAACCTGAGTTCATTATTTGTCTTCCCTGATGACACAAACCTTGGTTACAGCTCATTGCGGGGCTTTGAGCAAGACAAACCATGTGTCCAGGTTTGCCCATAATGCTAATGGCTTGACTCCTGGTAGCATGGCAACCACAGGCATGGAGAGGGTGTGGAGCAAAGCAGCCACAAGAATTTAAAAGAATTACTACCCGGTAGTATTTGAATTTTAGTTCAAAAGTACCAGCACTGTAATAATCACTTCAGTACTTTTCTTATTTCCAAAAAAAGTTGCTAAGTTCACCAGCACATTGATAGCAAACACTAAGAAAAGGAACCCCCAGTTTCAGGATGACAATGCAAGAGACATCAGCATAAATGTTTACAAACTGCGAGTGCCACTGTTCTGGTCATTATTATTTATAGAAGTGGGAAAGAATTAGAATGTAGAGCTTTCAGGTTCTTGTTACAATTGTATTTATTGTTTTTGCTTATATTTAATTTATATTTAATTCACATTAAGGATGTTGTGCATTTGATAAATATTTGTAAAATGTGATTTACTTTCAGGAGTAAACAAAATGCTGCACTGTTTTCTAAATTATAAGGAATACACTACTTGAAACCCTTTTTCAAGATGTGCTCATTAACTTTGGGGGGGGGAAGACTAATCTAATATCTTATCCCACTGAAAACACAGGCACCCCCCCCCCAACTTGTGCAGGGCTTGCATTCTGGGTCATCACTCGCTTCCGTGAAATCGTTTGTAATTGAAAAAGCCTGCATACACCCCATTATTCCACCCCGGTTCACCCTGGGTCACTTCAGGGTTTGGTGATGTGTGCATGTGCATGATTGCTCACATATTGGTAGTGCCTAACATGGGAGTTGTCTGTAGTACATCTCAAAATGTGCTTAGGACCAAGAGGGAAGAATACCGTTTCCTTGAAGTAACTTCGGCCATTTTTTCTCAAGCATGCCAACATGCTTGCAAGAAGCGATCAAATAAATAATTATATTATTGGCTACAGTCTGGGGGTGGGGGTGGGGTAGGGTATAATTACGTAATACAGTACATCAATAGCACACCATAGTGCCTTTTGTACATTTAGGTTCCAATGCCTAAATAAACCCCATTTCTCAGTGAATTTGTTCAGACCACTGGGCACTCACTTGTGGGGTGCCTCAGATTTCTGTTCTCTCCCCCATGCTTTTTAATATCTATATGAAGCCGCTGGGAGATATCATCAGGAGGTTTGGGCTGGGTGTTCGTCAGTATGCAGATGACACCCAGCTCTACCTTTCTTTTAAATCAGAACCAGTGAAGGCAGTGAAGGTCCTGTGTGAGTGCCTGGAGGTGGTTGGAGGATGGATGGCGGCTAACGGATTGAGGTTGAATCCTGACAAGACAGAAGTACTGTTTTTGGGGGACAGGAGGTGGGCAGGTGGGGAGGACTCCCTGGTCCTAAACGGGGTAACTGTGCCCCTGAAGGAGCAGGTGCGCAGCCTGGGAGTCATTTTGGACTCACAGCTGTCCATGGAGGCACAGGTTAATTCTGTGTCCAGGGTGGCGTCTACCAGCTCCGTCTGGTATGCAGGCTGAGACCCTACCTGCCCGCAGACTGTCTCGCCAGAGTGGTGCATGCTCTGGTTATCTCCTGCTTGGACTACTGCAATTGAAGGTGACCCGGAAACTGCAATTAATCCAGAATGCGGCAGCTAGACTAGTGACTGGGAGTGGCCGCCGGGACCACATAACACCGGTCCTGAGAGATCTACATTGGCTCCCAGTACGTTTCCGAGCACAATTCAAAGTGTTGGTACTGACCTTTAAAGCCCTAAACGACCTCGGTCCTGTATATCTGAAGGAGCGTCTCCACCCCCACCATTCAGCCCGGACACAGATCCAGCACCGAGGGCCTTCTGGCGGTTCCCTCATTGCGAGAAGTGAGGTTACAGGGAACTAGACAGAGGGCCTTCTCGGTAGTGGCACCCGCCCTGTGGAACGCCTTCCCAGCAGATGCCAAGGCAATAAGTAACTATTTTACTTTTAGAAGACAACTGAAGGCAGCCCTGTTTAGGTAAGTTTTTAATGTTTGATGCTGTACTGTTTTTAATATTCAGTTGGAAGCCGCCCAGAGTGGCTGGGGAAACCCAGCCAGATAGGAGGGGTATAAATAATAAATTATTATTATTATTATTATATATCTGACTGTAGGTAAGTATGTTAATTTAACCACAAATCCAGTACACCAAATCTCCAATAACCAATCTGATATTAATGGGAACATTTTGATTTTTCCTATGAAAATTCACACTACTGGTAAAAGAGTTCTATCCCGTTTGACTGACCTGAGCAAGGGAATAATAGCCTGCAGCTGAAAAGCAGGGCAATGATTACGCTTAATCATCACAGGTCAAATTAGATATGCCCAAATATGTACCCGATTGCCAAACAGGTGGGTGCTGCAGCTTGTGATCAATCAATAATCATAGAAGTGTACTTCATACATGCTCAGAGAGGTGCTTTATTTACTTTTTTTATTGATTACCTAGCTTCCAATGCGGGCTGCGAGGCTGATGTCACTTCCCGCTTTTACGAAATTGATAGTTTAGCTGTGCTATGCTACAAAAAACAAACATGGCTGGCTTTACCCTGAATATTTTTTTTACTGTCAGAAAGTTCTTCCTGATGTTTAGCCATAGAATCACACGCAAGAGACGATCATATTTGGAGCTGCACGGTGCGCGCCCGCTTCCTGCTCCTTTGCCAGTGGAGAGAGAGATCTTTGCAAACCATCCTGACAGCTCGCTGGGAAACTTCCGAGGATCCGGATTCAGGAGGCGGGAGCCGCGGAAACCCAGCCCTCGTGGGCCGGGCCGGGGAAAGGGGTGCGGCCAGCGCCGCACAGGCTGCTGGGCTGGCCGGCGAGAGGAGGACGGGAGCGCGTAAAGGCGCACGGAGAAGCGGCGCCGGCGGCCTACGCGATCTAGAGAGGGAGAGGCCGGGGTTTGCCTTGAGCGAAGGTTGGTTCGTTTCCGCGGGCGCGTAATCCTGGCTCCGGGCTTTTTTGGGAGCGCCTACCTTGCGCGCGGCTGCCCGGAGCTCGTTCCAGGCTTGGGGGGACGTTCCCACGTGCGTCGCGGCCGCTCCCGTGGGCTCCCCGGGTGGGATTTCGGGCTTCGTAGCGCTAAGTGGGCAGGTGGGTGGGGAGCGAGGAGGATCGGCTTGCTTGCGCGCCTCCGCCGGCGACGGGTTCCCACGACGAGGCCTGCTCTTTCCCCCCGGCCCGGGGAAGGAGCTGAGCTACAAACAGGGCCCGTGTACGCGCGGCAGAAGCAAGTGCTGGAGGTTCAAAGCCCGGGACAGTTGAGATTTCTTTCCCCGGGGGGCTTGCTCGCTGTAACACTCTCCGGACGTGACCTACACGTGTAGGTCAAACCCCCGGTGCCTGCGGAATGCGGTGGTCGTGGGGTCTCTTTGGGGAGCATGGATGCACCGCTTGGGGGGAGGGGAGAGGAATCCGTCTCTTTTCCCGCTTTAAGGCTTTCTTCGTGTGTTTTTTCTTGGCTTTGCTTTTAATGCACGCGAACTGCACGTGAAGGCGGAATGGGGAACTTATCGGAACACGCATCGGACGTGTTCAGGGGAGAAACTTGCATTTTAAATGTCCAGGGCGCTCTTTCCTATTGGAGGTGGCCGGCGAGGAAGAGCAGCACGATGCGCTGTGTGCGTGCAGATTTGGACCACGTGGAGGATGGTTTGATTGGCAGTTGGGAGTCCTTTGCTGCAAATGCTCATGGAGGAGTGGCAAAGGCTCGACTTCCCGATTCTAAGGGTTTTCGTTTTGCTTCCCTTTCTCTCATGGGTAATACACAAGAGATGAGCTCTCTCTCTCTCTCTCTTTTTGGTAGGATCTCTTTTGTAAAAGTGAGGTCAGGCTGATATCAGTTTGGGATTGGGATTGGTGGCCGGTATCTAGAACCAGTGGCGCTCTTTAATCTCTTAGCGTTTCTCAAACTTGGATCTCCAGCTGTTGTTGGACTACAACTCCCATCATGCCCTAGCTAGCAGGACCCAGGGATGATGGGAGTTGTAGTCCAACAACAGCTGGAGATCCAAGTTTCCCTCACCCCTGAAAAAAAGAGGGGGAAGGGTTGTTATTTTTATTTTCTGCTGGTGTTTATGTTGTTGATTCTCCCTAAATAGCTTTCCTCCATATCAGAAAGGAAGGGTTGTTGTTGTTGTTGTTGTTGTTATTTAAAGGAGACTCTATCTTTTTGCTTACTTGCCCTTCCTCCCTTTGATAAAAATGGAGAGATTGGTGGGAGGAGGACTTGGGGGGGTGGAGGGGAGAAGATTTCGCTGGCTGCCTAATGCTGAAATGGGAGGTTGGGTACCATGTGAGAATGATGGGGAGGTTATTTTCTGTCAGCAGTGTAAGCAAATGTGTCACAAGCAACCCCTACTGAATTCAATGAGGCTTACTCCCAGGAAAGTAGAAGTAAGTTTAGTTGAACTCAGAGGGGCTTAGGCATGCACAGATTCCACTTAGACCTCTGAGCGAGGAAGCAGGTGGAACTAGACTAGTAAATCACTAAAACTACTCTTAATTTGGTTGGAAATATATCACATATAATATATGGAAGTTTATTCAATATTTTTATTAACTCTACTACTTCCTTACATTTTAAGGCCCTCCACCGCTGCAGGGAGCCTCGTCTCTAGGCCCTCAGCTGATGTGGGGCAGCGTGGTACACCCTCGGCTGCTATGGGGAGGTGCGGCAAGGCCCTCCGCTGCCGTAGATACATGTCGTGATATTTAGCTGGTGATATATCGTGATGTTGAAAATCAGATATTGCTCAGCCCTACTCTTTAGCTACCGGTGATGTTGCCTCTTCTGGGATATCAACAGCTTTGCTATGTAACAGGAGTTCAACAAGTCGAAAAGCTGGCCTTACCCAAGAAGAGAACAGCAATAGTGGGCAGCAGCATTTAAGATTGCACGGCAGTACAGTGGTAGCTCGACTTACGAAGACGATCCGTTCCGCGGCGCTCTTCGTAAGTCAAAGTCTTCGGTTGTCGAAGTGCCCGTTTTGCGCTTCTGCGCATGTGTGAACTGTGTGAGCAGCTTCTGCACATGCGCGGACCGCGTGCACGGCGAAAAGACTTCTGGGTTTGTCGACTTCGGAAGTTGAAACCTTTGGAAGTCGAGTCATTTGGATGTCGAGGTACCACTGTAATGGTATTTTTCAGCATGTGAAAACTATAAACAGCAGTGCAAATGAGTCAAAGGGTGGGGTAGAGGTTCTAACTCCTCCTTGGTGTGCATTAAAAAAAAAACAACCACAATGTGATTTTCACACAGGAAAGGGGATTTTTTAAAAAAACCCACCGTCCATTTTGCCTACCCTCTCATTCTGCTACAATGGATAGATCCAGCCAGCGTAACATCCCTCCTAACTGAGGGGAAATGGTCACTGTGGAACTTTTGGGCTGTGGAACTTTTGGGAGGAGGGAATATGATGAATTTTAATTCTATGTTTTCAGTGAAAGCCATGGTACCTCCCCATAACCTAGCCTTCACTGAATGTCTAGATTTGGGACCATGTCCCTGGGCACTGAATGTCTCTGCCGCCCCACAGAACACCTGGAAAGGGCTTGTAAATGCGTACAGATGTCTGTACACAAGCGTCTTATGAACGGTCCATGTCACCATTAAGAACAGGAGGTCGGAATAGGCCAATATATATGTGCACTGTCTCTGGATCAAGTGACTTTTTCTTCTTTAAGGTCTCAGAAATTCTTAACCTACTTCAAGGTTGTCATCTGAACCAGCCAGATGTCGCAGTCAACCCATCATTTGAAAAATGAGACTTTAGAACAGTCTTGCCCCCAAATGGCAACTAGGCACCCCGTTTGGGTGGTTGTAACCTTGGAGCAGAGTTTTTTTTAACAAGCCAATCTTACTGATCAGTGACTACAGTACCATATGAGCACTGATCCAGAGCATATTTTCTACAGCGTTTGTATTTGCTTACGTGTAAGATTGGCTTGTTAAGAAATTGAACTGCATCCTCCTCATATTAATTCTTACAAGTCTGGCTGATGAAGAATTGATCAAGATTGGCTGATGAAGCACTGAACGAAACAGATTGCTTTCCCGGAAACTCTGTTCCGGCGATATTTGGTGACGGATTATGTATATATTGAACTTCTGAATTATTTTACTGCGACTGGTGAAGAAGGGTTAGAGACTTTGGCTGTAATTTCTGATCATTTGTATTAGCCTATAAATATTGTTTAGTGCCATTGTTATTGGTGTTATATTGTTCAGAGTGTACGAAATTGGCCAGGCGCATTTTGCACCGGGCTATCGGCCACTTGCGTCCACCTGACATGGAGATGCACCTGGAGATGCACACCTGGGGATCGTTGGATCTTGACTGTTTTCACACACTAATACCCACAATCCTGTAGAACTCTATCAGTCATATCTTATCTGCACAATTTCAGGAACCAAAATGCTTTCAATGTGCAACCTTAAAGGCAGCAGTGAACAATTGTTGCAGCTTGTCTTCACTTACCATACTTTTCCATGTATAAGACACCCCCATATATAAGACGCCCCATATTTTGGAGGGCTCAAATTTAATAAAATGGGGGGAGATGCCACAGAGTTGTTGAGCTTTTTTTTGCAGAGGATTGCCCAGAGTTGTTGAGCTTTTTTGGGGGGGGTGTTACCCTGGGTTGTTCAGCTTTTTAAGGGGGGGATTGCAAAAAATCGCCCACCCGCACGCATAGCAAAATCTGACTCTCACCTTTCCCCTTGCCGGCAGAAGCTGACAATAGCCCACCCAATTGCCGCAGCGTCAGCCAATCAACACCACCCATTGACGCAGCAACCAATAACACGCACAATACCTGGTGACAGCTGCGGCAGCAACCAATCAAACGTCCACCCTATGCACTACCCATGTATAAGACCAGGCATCCCCAAAGTGCAGACCTCCAGATGTTTTGGCCTACAACTCCCATGATCCCTAGCTAAAAGGACCAGTGGTCGGGGAAGATGGGGATTGTAGTCCAAAACATCTGGAGGGCCGAAGTTTGGGCCCTCTGCCCTCCTCATAGTTGTGAAGGACATTCTCATGTTATGAATGATCTGTGTCACCATTAAGAAAAAGAAGTCAGAATATATGTGGAACTGTCCCTTGATAAAGTGACTTTTCTTCTTTTAAGTTCTCAAATTTCTTAACCCAGCTCAAGGTTGTCAGCAGACAACTGATAGTCAGTCACAACCAATCCATCCTTCGAAAATAATAATTTAGAGTTGTCTTGCCCCAAAATGGCAACTACCGTGTTTCTCCTAAAATAAGACACGTCTTATATTTATTTTTCCTCCAAAAAAACACACCACAGCTTATTTTCAGGGGATGTCTTATTTTTTTATTAAGTATTTTTTTATTAACCATGCATTTTGTAAAGTGGGCAAGGTTGGGGCTCGGATCCGTGAGCGCTGCACCGCTTGCCGGCTTTTGCTCAGTCGGGGCGGGCTGTTGCTGGCTCTCACCGGGTCCCGGGTCTCACCGGCTCTCATCTCGGGGAGGCGCGCTGTTCAGGCTCCCGCTGGGTTGGAGCTCGGCGAGCGCTGCACCTTTTGCCGGCTCCCGCTCAGTAGGGGCTCGGCGCGGCGCGCTGTTGCCGGCTCCCGCTCAGTCAGGGCTCGGTGCGGCGTGTGCTGCGCCTCTCACCAGGTCCCGCTGTGTCGGGGGTCGGCGTAGCGCACTGTTGCAGGCTCCTGCTGAGTCGGGGCTTGGCGAGCGCTGCACCTCTTCCCTGCTCCCGCTCAATCGGGGCTTCGTGCGGCTCGCGCTACAGCTCTCGCCGGGTCCCGCTGGGTCGGGGATCGGCACGGCGCGCTGTTGACGGCTCTCCCGGGTCGGCCCTCGTGGGGTCCTGCTTGTCGGGGCTCGGCGCGCTGTACAGCCGGGACCTGCGGCTCTCGCAGGGTCCTGCTGCAGCTCTTGCTGGCTCCTGGTCAGTCGTGACTCCACGTGGGACACGCTGCTGGGCGATTTGGCGGGGCAGCAACATCCGTTTCTGGGCGCCGACAGGAAACTTCATTTTCCTTTTCCTCTTCCTTGGCGCCATCCAGACCTGCTCCCCCCCCCGGCTTATTTTCGGGGTATGTCTTATATTTATTCTACCCTTGAAAAGCCTGCCATGGCTTATTTTTGAGGCCCGTCTTATTTTAGGAGAAACACGGTAGACATTCTGTTTCGCTGACTGTAATCTTGGTTTAAGGAGCTGTTTGGTGCCTAGCTCTTACACCTGAGTTTCTAACACTGGCTCATGGTTCTCTGCTGCCCAAAGGGCAGGGCCGGCCCACCCATGCGACAAGTGGAAGCGACCACCTCAGGTGGCAGGACCTGCAGAGGCAGCAGATTCCAAGGTAGATATTTATTGCCCCCCCCCTTGATCCTGATGTAGATCTTCACCCACCCCTACTTCCCTGGCTGGGAGAGGGACTCCATTCTGCAGTTCGCCTCAAATGGCAAAATATATTGGGCCGGCCCTACCAAAGAGTAATGGATAGCGCAATTTCTTATTTTCATTAGGCACAATGGGGAGATGCTGGATGTCCTGAACCAGGGCCAGGAGGTGGTTCAAATCTGAAATGTGGGGCGTATGTTTTTCAGACTTGCTTGGAAATCAATATACATTTACAACCGTGTTCGACATTTGCCAGGTGCATTTTGCACCTGCTCATTGGCCGCTTGCAATCAAGCGAAGATGCCCGGGCGCCAGGATCCTTGGATCTTGCCGGTTTTCACACACTAGCGACACATCCTGTAGAATTCAACCTGCTATGTTTTGTCTGCGCAATCAGAATCCATTTCAGGAGCCCAAAAGTCATGTTGGAAAAACATTACTTTTGAGCCGTCTGGCCAAAAAAAAAAAAGGAGGAACTAGGCATTTCGTTTTGGTGACTAAACTCATTTGCCGCCTAGTTTATATATCTGTGTTTCTAACACAGATTAATAGAAGAATGTTCTATAATTCACTAGAGGCAATTGCTGATAAAGTAGGTCTAAACCAATTAACTGAGCCCCAGTGCTAAATGATGTAAAATGTTGCTCTGATTACAGGTGGCAAAAATGGCCGAAAACGGAGACAGCGAAAACATGTCTGACTTGGAAAGGAAGGTCTGCCAGCAGATTGAGGTACGAATATTTGTTGAGACTAGCATAGCATTAATACAAAAGGCCTGTTATAAGCTTTGTGTAGCTGTCTTGGTTGAGTACTTAAAATGAGGATTTCCCCACAGCTTAGAACTGTTTTATTGCTAATATCAGCCTGTATCAGCCTGATGTTTTGGAATAGGACTCCCCATCTGCACAGCTTTGCTGGCCGATCGCTGATAAAAGTACAATACTTCTCAAGTTGAACAGACTTTTGTAATAACGAAGATTAAAAACGGCCTTGAAAAGTCAGGCAAGAAGCTATAAAGGGTTCTGCAGCTGCAGAAATCCTCCGTTCTGATGAAGCAAGGGACAAAATGCAGTCCAGGAGATTGAGATGCAGCCCAGGAGATCTTATCAGAACAATTTTAAGCATCCACAAATTGTGTGTCACAATTGCCCGTGTGTGTGTGTGTGTGTGTGTGTGAGTGTGAGTGTGTTGAACTCAATAATGTAGCTTCATCTGTGCTGATACTTTCCATCCATCAAGCTTCTGGCAAGCAGTTTGTAATATAAAACCATTGAGGGAACGATGTTTAAGGCATTTTAAAATGTCGAACAGAAACCCGGACTTTCAGAAATGTGTGCCGTAAATTCCTTAAGGAAGGCTATTGGAAGCTCCTGTGCATGGAAGCTGGCTTCTTAGTGCTAAATGAAGCAGTAGATTGTCTTTGGCTTCTAATATTTGTGTTGCTCTTCATACTTGCGTGATAGTACTATTTTGGCGATCACAACTTGCCACGGGACAAGTTTCTCCAGGAGAAGATAAAGCTGGACGATGGCTGGGTGACTTTGGAAACGTTAATCAAATTCAACAGGTAAATCTATGGGTGCTTCTTCAAAGTTAACTTAAAGGAAGGGAAAGCGGGGACGGGGTTTTTGTTGAGTCCTATGAGTCCTGCCTCCCTCATCTTCTGCATCCCATGTTGTCCAGCAAGGCTTTAAGCCAGGCTTCCTCAACCTAGGCCCTCCAGATGTTTTGAGACTACAATTCCCATCACCCCTGACCACTGGTCCTGCTAGCTAGGGATCATGGGAGCTGTAAGCTGAAAACTTACTTATTTGGAGGGCCAAGGTTGAGGAAGCCTGCTTTAAAGGGTTGTAGGTGAGGAGAGATCTACAGGTCGAGGGATAAAACTACTTCTATGAGCTTCTCACACATCATGGATTTGATTTAAATCATAGCGATTTAAATCACAATTTAAATCACTAGTCAGTAAGACTTGATTTAAATCATTTTTTAACAAAGACTCATTCTTGCTGGTATAATTTTTATTTACAACCAGATGAAGGTTTCATTTTTGGAATAACAAATTTTCAGAGTAGTTTTTACAGTTATATCAAAAATTACTGATTTGGTTATACTATTAGAAATACATACATAGACAGATAATTGTGAAATTATTGTTTATATTCAGACAACTTTTCTGCTGTACTTTATTGGAAGGAGAAAAATAATCATTTCCTTGATAACAATTTAAACTATTTAACTAAAACAATAACATTATAGCATATGTATCCATGTTTGTTAACTGATGTGGTTAAATGATTTCATGTTTTAGCATACATGAAAAACTTAAAACTTAAAACAAATCCTTATTTCCTGATGAATAGCCTTTGGACTATAATGTAACTTAAATAGAAAACTTATCTTTAGAAAGATTCTTCCTCCAAAAGCATTTTATTTTTTAAAAAATCTGAGTTAAATAAAAAGTATCCGATTTAAATTTTTAAAAATCCAATTTTTTTATATTAAATGATTGATTTTTATCTACCCTGTTCTTGCGTGACCTTACTTTGGGATGTTCAGTAGAAGATACTGTAGTGGTTTCAGTTTTGAGAATTGGAGCAGCCTTCATCATGTTATCTGAATGCAATGCAAGCAATTTTTTATGAATTTAGTACAAATCTAGTAAAAACCACATTATCACAGTACCCAACTACAATTCAATTAAAAACGGAGCCAATCAATCAAAAACCGAATTGAACAATTTGAGGTGACTTCCCAGGCACTGGTTTCAGGATATGAGGTTCTTATTTCTTCCTGCTTTCATAATCTTCATTAATCCATTTACAGCAGTGCCAATCTTAATCCTTTGTTTAACAGCCAAGGGTTTCTTGACTTTCATTCGTAGTTGCAAATTTATTAACTTTAGTTTCTGCAAAAGGAGTTTGTGTCCAATACGTTTCCTGTGCGAGATATTGATTTTCCATCTATTTCTAAAGGGCACCTACGCTTCCACATTTTCGCTCAGGTTGTATTTAGAGGAGACTTAATATAATAGATCTCTCTTTTTTTTATTTAAAAAAGACGAAAACAAATAACCTCTCTTTACCCACCTTTCCACCTTCCTTCCTAGGTTAAATCGCCTCACAAAAGACTTCGATGTAATAGTGGGGGCGTTGAAAAAATCAACGACTGAGCTGATGGAAATTAGCGAAGACAAAGCTAAAGTCCGAAGATCTCCAAACAAACCTTTGCCTGAAGTGACGGAGCAATATAAGAACGCGGTTAAAAGCAGATCTGTGTATATTGTAAGTGGGAACAATGTGTTTTAATGCAACCGGATTTCAAAGGTTCTAGTTGGGGGGACCCCAACTTCTTTGCCATTACTGAGGACACCCTGCGTGTTGCAAAGGATTCTGGGAAGCATATTGTAGGCCCCGGGCTTCACTAGGCTCAGTGAAAATGCACTCTTCCCCAGGGAAGATCTACAGTGGTACCTTGGTTCTCAAGCTTAATCTCTTCTGGAAGTCCATTTAAAAACCAAAGCGTTCCAAAAAGCAAGGCACACTTTCCCATAGAAAGTAATGCAAAGGGGATTAATCGGTTGCAGATTTTTAAAAACAACCCTTAAAACAGCCATTTAACATAAATTTTACTATCTAACGAGACCACTGATCCATAAAATGCAAGCAATAAACAATGTACAGTACTGCAGTCACACAATCAATCAATCAGTAGCTGAACTGGGTTCTACATTGTCACAAAAACAAAACAAAAAAGCTACAAAAAATGCAAAATAAATAGCAAAAACAGACAGGCCTCAGTGTGGCACTTAAATCGAAAGCGCAACAGTAAAAATGGAGCATGTTCAGCTTCCGAAAAACGTTTGCAAACTGGAACGCTTACTTCTGGGTTTGCAATGTTTGGGTTCCAAGTTGTTTGAGTACCAAGGCGTTTGAGAACCAAGGTACCACTGTACTATGAAAATAATCAAGCTGAGGCTTCAGGGCCCCTAATCCCAGAGGAGCCCCAGAAGTGACTTTAGCCCACATTGCTTAAAAAAGCTAGGTCTAGTCGACGCAAGTTGAGTCGCATGACTCAAATTGATTATTTTTTGGTTGTATGTATTTCAGGGTGGATTTTATTTACATCACATCAATTTAAACCACAGTAAGACTTGATTTAAATCTTTTTTTTTTTTACAGAAAGACTCATTCTTGCTGGTATAATCTTAATATTTACAACCAGATGAAGGTTTCATTTTATTTCCAGAGTAGTTTTTGAAGTTGTATCAAAAACTGCTGATTTGGTTATACTATTAGAAATACACAGATAATTGTGAAATTATTGTGAGGTTTAATCAGTTAACTGTTTCTATTTGGACAACTTTTCTGCTGTACTTTATTGGAAGGAGAAAAACAATCATTTCCTTAATAACAATTTAAACAATTTATTTAACTAAAACAATAACACGTATCCATGTTTGTTAACTGATGTGGTTAAACAAAAAACAAAAAATCTCAGACTTGAGTTTTAGCACACATGAAAAACTTAAAACAAATCCTTATTTCCCGATGAATAGCCTTTGGAGTGCAATGTACTGTAACTTAAATAGAAAACTATCTTTAGAAAGATTTTCCCTCCAAAAGCGTTTAAATAAAAATTTAAATAAAAAATCTGTTTTTTAAAAAAATCATTGATTTTTATCCACCATGCCCCATATTATGTTACCTGGTAACAAGCAGTTTAGCTTAAGTTGGCTAATTCTGCTTGACATTCTATTTTTGCTTGTCACGAGGGAGGCTCTCAAATCTAGTTCTTTACCACTATCACTCCAGCTCACGGTTGTTGTTCACAAACCGGCGGCAAGACTACGTCCGTGTAAATACCCTAAACATCCCCAGATATGTGTCTCTGAATATGAAGTAACTGACCGAATCCTCGATTTTCAGAAAGGTTTCCCACTGGATGCAACCCTTGATGATATCAAGGAATGGCTAGATTGTAAAGGCAAAGTTGAAAACATTCAGATGCGGAAAACCATTCAGAAAACGTTCAAGGTAACTCCTTTTTGACAAAGCTCTGCCAACTCTTTTTAATTATTATTATTTTTCTGTGGGAATATTCCACCGATCTAAATTAAAACACCTCCTTTTTTACTTCCTTCAGGGATCAGTATTTGCAGTATTTGACAGCGTCGAATCTGCCAAGCAGTTTGTTGAAACTCCAAACCAAAAATACAAGGACGCGGAGCTTATTGTACTGTTCAGGTGAGTTGTATATTTGATGTGCTAACGCTTAGGGCTTATAGAGAGTTACGAGTCACCCATTTGCTACCAGGTCAGTGTGTTACTATTAGTATTCAAAGCCCTTAGCAACATTGGACCGGTTTACCTGCAAGATCACTTTAACTCATGAGTAGGCAAACTAAGGCCCGGCGGCCGGATCTGGCCCAACCGCCTTCTAAATCCAGCCTGCGGGCGATGTGGGAATCAGCATGTTTTTACATGAGTAGAATGTGTCCTTTTATTTAAAATGCACCTCTGGGTTATTTGTGGGGCATAGGAATTAGTTCATTATTATTTTTTCAAAATATAGTCCCCCCCCCAAGGTCTGAGGGACATTTTCCTGCTGAAAAAGTTTGCTGACTCCTGCAGTTTAACCCATATATGCCCACTTATAACCTCTTTGATCTGTGGAGCTGGTGCTGTCACAAAATACCTGATCCACATTTCTCAGAAATTGATCTCTTAGTGTGATGGCATCTAAACTTTGGAACTCCCTGCCTGTTGACACCAGGCAGGCATTTTCACTTTACCCATTTTGGTGCCCGCTAAAAACACTCTTGTTTATACAAGCTTATCCAGGTATGTAGAAAATTGCGTGTTTTAATCTGTATTTATTTACTACTGATTTGATTTGATTTTTTTTTAATTAAAAAACCCCCGGTTTTATTCTTTTTCCAAACTGCTTTGAGGTGTGTGGGCTTTTTTTTATATAAAAAAAACCAATTGCAAGCTGAAGAAACAACAGAATAGACAGCAAAGATCACACACCTAATAACAATCTTGATCTGATGCAAAAATAGTCACAGTAACTTTAAATTAAGCAACTTCTGTCAACTTCTCCCAGTATATTGCAGGAAGCTCGTTGGTAGATTTGTTTGAATCTCTTTACTTAAGCCAGTGGTGTCCGAACTTTTTTCAAAGAGGGCCAGATTTGATGAAGTGAAGGGCCGTGGGGGCTGGCTAAGAGCCAGCAGAAAGCAAAGTAGTAGTAGTAGTAGTAGTAGTAATAATAATATTTATACCTCGCCCATCTGGCTTAGTTTCCCCATCCACTCTGGGTGGCTTCCAACAGAACATTAAAATGCAATAATTTCTTAAACATTAAAAGCTTCCCTAAACAGGGCTGCCTTCAGATGTCTTCTAAAAGTCTGGTAGTTGTTTTTCTCTTTGACATCTGATGGGAGGGCGTTCCACAGGGTGGGTGCCACTACCGAGAAGGCCCTCTGTCTAGTTCCCTGTAGCTTTGCTTCTTGCAGTGAGGGAACCTTGGTACTCTACCTCAGTGTCCGGGCAGAATGAAGGGGGTGGAGACGCACCTTCAGGTATACTGGACATTAGTATCAGAAGAGAGCAGCAAAAGAGTCAAAGCGGAAGGTGGCTGTGTGACTGGCTTTTTACAGGGTCTTACAGGGTCATGCCCACCTACCTGGTCACACTCAGAGGGAGGATGCTCTAGAGTCTAGACAGGTGTGACAGGTGTAACATCCCCCTGTGTGTCCACTCTGGCTAAACAGGAAGTGTTGTACTTGACTGCTTATGTTACATCCCACGCCAAGTTGTAAAGGCAAGCTTTGATAGCCTTGGCAAAGGAGCCTACGATCAAAGCTGGAGTGGACTTTTGCTTGTAAGTCTCTTGGCAGACGCTCTTATTTTTGGGTGTGCTCTGCAGGAATCTTAGCTATAAAGTATCCTTGACAGGTGGCCATCCAACCTCTGCTTAAAACCCTCTAAGGAAGGAGGATCCACCACTTTCCGAGGGAGATCTTTCCACTGACAATGGTAGCTATTTCTTGCAGTCTGAGGAATAGAGCACAGTGGGGCGAAGAGTCTCATCGTGCTTTGAGGGGGGGAAACAGATGGCCAGTTTTAATAAGAGCTGATTATTATTATTTTTTGTTACAAAGCCAGTCTTTCGGTCAACGCTAATTGGTCACCATTGTCTATAGCAGCACCAAGGCGGCGATTAGCTTGCTTCAAACAACAGCCATACATCTTAAGGATGGCTTTCATATTCCTTCCGTTGCATATAGTACCCCTAAATTGGCTGAATTGAATTATATATTCCGTGCAGGGATGATTACTTTGCAAAGAAGAATGACGAGAAAAAACGGAACAGATTGGAAGCGAAAGCAAAGGCCAAGCAGTAAGCGGAGTAAACTTTTTAACTTTGCAATGATCACCGTTTTTTTTTTTTTTTTTTTGCCAGCAATGTGCTCTGCTTAACATCACAATCCTTTTTCTTATTTTTTCGTCGCAGGGAGAAAGAGGAGAAACAGAAGCAAGCAGAAGATGCTGAAATGGTACATGCCCCTTGATTTCACTGACGAAACTGTGTAATCCACAGTGCCTCTGTTTCCCCCATGTAATTTAGAAGGATAAGGTGGAAGAATAAAGACTTGAAAAGCAATTAGCTAAGACCAAGCTTTGAGTCTTCTCTCCTGGACCTGTTAAGAACAATAAAACAAACAGGAAATTTTTCACCTGGGTTCTCTAAAACACACGGCGCTGTTTAGTAATTGTGCACTTGATTTCTTACACATACTGGGACTGAGCCAGTAGTCAGCCCCAACATCTGTTTTCAGTGCCAAGGCTCAATCCTAGAGCATATGAAGTAAGCAGGGAATGCCCCTGGGCAGGTATAGAGTGCATTTTTGTCCTAGATAAGAGTAACTGGCCATGGACTGGGACTAGCTGTAATGGACTGGGACTAGTTTGCACAGGAACCTGAACCTTGACAACATTTCCTCTGCTGATAATTCCCCATATGGGGCAGCTGCATATTCCTGCATGGCAGAGGGTTGGACTAGATGATCCTCAAGGTCCCTTCCAACTCTACAATTCTATGATTCTTCTAGAAATTTAATTCCGAGTGCCTCATTCATAAGGGCTCTTCGCCTAGTGCTGCTGGAGGTATAGGAGACCTAAAAAGCAGTTCTTCTTTTTTTGTTAATAGGTGGTCCTTGTATTTAACACCTTGCGCGGTAGACAAAAGTCACCTGGAATTTCATTCAAACAAAGGAGCTGGCTGTAGGAGGAAGGGGCTTCTCTTCCAGTCCACTTGGTAGAAGGATTTTTTTATTTAAAAAGCTAGTCAGCATTTTCATGCTAGCCGCAAACTTAATTAGCCAAGGCTACGTTTAGGCCATAAAACGTAGGAAAACGTGGAAAAGGCTGTTCTGACCCAGGTGGGAGAGAATTGTAATGGAATGGTTCATAAAGAGTTGTGTGGATAAGGCTAAAGGCAACAGTTTACCTGTTCAGTTTCAAGTTTCTTCCAAAATAGTCTTTTGGAGACGAAACTCAATTGCCAAAGTGTGTCTGGGATTGTAAACCCCCCCCCCCTTTTTGGATAACTTTTATTCAATTTCAATTGCAATCCAATAATAGCCTCGTTATAACAATGCCAAATTATAATACAGTGAATAATACCAATCATTGAGATTACAATTTAGGTGGCCTTCCACGTGCTAGAATTGATGGTTTGGCGATTTTTGTTTCTGCACTCCAAAATCTTACAAATTTCAAATCAGACTAGAGTGTAATACCCCTTCTTATACCACTGTCCTGTGCTAAACTAGCTTTCCCGGAAGAAGCAGCGCCCCTCCCCCCCCCAATTCCAGATTTAATGTGATCATTGGTACCTTTGTATGCACAGGGTGGGGGGAGACGAGCAATGCCAAATAAATTGACATTATTTGAAGTCGCGGCCGCAAGACTTTGAGCGCATTGGTTTTGTGTTGGTACCACCATATACTGCAGGATGGTGTGATCCAGGGTACTCTTGTCTTAACAGAGGTTAGATCGCTGGAGCATGCTTGGGAAACTGAACATAGAAACAAGCCGCACATAGCTGGAAGCTTGCAACTCAAAATGCGATGGCTATTAGGAGCCACCAACAGCACTATGCAGCCAAAAGCACTGAAGGAATGTTCCACTTCAGGTGTTCTTTCATGACATCATAATCACATGGTGGAAGGGGGTGGAGCTGTGTTGTTTGGAGGTTGGGGAATGGATCCTCCCAAAGTGTGGGTGGCGGGGGGGGGGCTGAGCCATGGAGCCATCTGAGGAGTGTGGAGGTACAATGGCGTGGACCCCACCCTTACTCCATGTGATTATTATGGTAGCATGAGAATCTCTGAATGGGGCTATTTCAATGGCCAGGAACTTGGGAACTCGCTAATGGTCTATCTACAAGCTTGATCCCCCCCCCAAAAAAAACACCTTGGAACGTTCCAAGTTTGCATACTTCTCTTTGTCAAACCAGTCTCTTGCTTGAAGTCTTGTTAAATCCTGCAGGGTATACATGTCTGTCCTGTCTAATGGAATCTTTTCCCTCCCCTTTTGTAAATGGAAGAAATCTCTGGAGGAGAAGCAAGGGTGCTTGCTGAAGTTCTTTGGAGACCTGGAAGATCAGACTTGCCGAGAAGACCTCCATGCCCTTTTCTCTGGCCATGGCGAAATTAAATGGATAGACTTTGTCAGAGGTGCCAAAGAGGTCAGACCCGGGGGTTGCTGCAACTGGCGAAATGGTACAACCAAATGGGGCAATGTTTTCAGGATTTGCTGCGCTCGCTGCCCAATACGATGGTGGTTCTCTTCAAAACGTATATACACCAGGGACGTCCAACTCCCAAGAGATTGCGATGTACTCACAGAATAAAAATCTGCAGAGGGTTCAGTTCAAAAGTTGTGGAGCTTTTTTAAGAAGAGGAGGTAAAAAACGTTGAGCTTTCTTTAGGGGAGGACGGAAAAAGTCACTCGCCAAAAGATCGCTCAGGAAACAATCAGCTTCACAGTGAAAACTCCGTCTTCTGTTCTAGCAATCATGCGCAAATGGAGGACGGGGAGAGGGGGCGGGGCTAGATGCTCTTTTTCCCCAGCAAAGGGGGAAAAAAGTCAGTGATCAACTGCACTCCACCTAAACCTCTCGGGGATCGACCAGAAGATCGCAGTCGACCGGTTGGACATCCCTGGTATATACGATCTGCTAGTACTGAAAATCAGAATGGAAAACTTGGCAGAAACATTCGATTCCTCCTATCCAAGGCACTCTCATAAAACAGGGAGCATAAATTTCATTCTTGCTTGCTAGACAGATTGCTGAGATTGCTTCGCTTTATCCTTCTAAGCAGCAAATTAATAGGTAGAGTTAAAACTTTGCATTGTGGTGAATAACTAACAATGGGTCTGAAACCTAGGAGACCTGTGCCCTGCCTTAAAATGTTTTGCACTCCCACCAAACCCCATCTGATGGTCACAAATGATGGAAGTTGTAGTTCGAAAAGCACCTAAAGGGTGTCGACTTTTCCCATCCCTGCCTTAAACAAATTGGGTGGTATTTCAACTAAGATTTACTCAGAGTACACCCATTGAAATTAATGAGCGTAACAAAGTTAGGTCCATGAATTTCAATGGTTCAACTCTTGAGTAATACCACCCATGGATGTGGCACACGAGCGATGTCCCAGGAACCAGCGCTAGTATAAAACACCCCAGGAAACACTGGCAGCTGCTGGCTGAAGGAGCTTTTGGAGGGCTGCTTTATGCTCACAAGCTACTGGAACTGGTTAATTCCCCTCTTCTCCTGGGAAAGAGAGAATAGTTAAAAGGGCAGAGTTGTGGGCAGTGACCCGTGTGCTGCTTTAGGAACATAGGAAGCAGTATTGTCTATATGGACTGGTAGCGGTTATCTGGGATTTCAGGCGGAAATTTCTCCCGGCCCTAGCTGGAGATGGCAGAGATTAAACCCGGGACCTTCTGTGGGCAAAATCGTTGCTCCGGCACTGAGCCGCCGTTCTTCGGGTCCTACAGTTGTTCTGTCTGGCTTAGGGCTCAGATGAAAAGAACAGTAACTAATGCCAGTACAAGTTGTACCTTGGAAGCCGAACACCTTTGAACTTGGAACATTCTGGCTCCCAAAGGATTGAAAACCAGAAGGGATTGGTTCCGGTTTTTGAATGTTTTTCGGAAGCGGAACGTCCAGCACGGCTTCCGATTGGCTGCAGGAAGCTCCTGCAGCCAATCGGAAGCCGTGCCTTGGTTTCCGAACTGTTTTGGGAGTCAAACGGACTCCTGGAACAGATTAAATTCAAAGACCAAGGTACAGTGGTACCTCTGGTTACGTACTTAATTCATTCCAGAGGTCCGTTCTTAATCTGAAACCGTTCTTAACCTGAGGTACCACTTTAGCTAATGGGGCCTCCCGCTGCCGCTGTGCCACTGGCGCAAGATTTCTGTTCTCATCCGGGTTAGTGGAGTCTGTAACCCGAAGTGATTGTAACCCGAGGTACCACTGTAGTGGCTTATCTCAATTTTTCACAATAATAAACACATGCTTTTTCATAAAAGCACCCGTTTTACGGCAAATGCATAATGACTTTCAGATATGGAGACACCGATGAGCATGATATAAAACGGAGTGAAACTGAAATGTAATAATTGTATAGGCACCTAATACCCCTTAACCTCTGTCCGAGTTGTATTACATGTGGCCAGTACAGACCTAATACCGCAAAAACAGCTTGTGTTTGTGCACACCTGCACAATGTCAGGATTTTAGTTGTATGGTTGTTCAAGGCTTTGATTTTTTTAAGAGAGGTATGGTTTTGTATCTGTGCACTGTGTTCATGCCACACCCCAGTAGAACCATTCTTCCGTCGGCTACTACGTGCACACACCTGTTATATGCCACCACATGCCCCGATATCTGTGCACTATTGTGATAGATGAGTCTGCGCATAGTGTGAATTTGGTGCTTTTCTGTAGAAGTGCGTGACATGCTGCTGCTGCGTTAGAAAGGAAATAGGAGTACTTAACAGTGGGGGCTGCCTTAAGAGGCCTCAGAGGAGTGATTGGTTATGTTCCTGCGCAACTGGATAGAGTCAAAAAGAGTGTTCCAAAAAACCCAGTTTAGGCCGAGGCCTCGTGGAAGTGCTTGCCCTGCGTGGTTCCTTACCGCTGCATCCATTACGACTCAGCGGCAAATTATGCTTTCAAACCTTAGCCGTCTCTTCTGACTGCAGGGAAGCCATAGAAAGAAAACACCTGAGTGGGACGGTTGCGTATTGATATAACGACGCTGCGTTTCTGCACACAGGGAATCATCCTGTTCAAGAGCAGCGCCAGAGAAGCGCTGGATAAAGCCCAGGCGGCAAATGATGGGAGCCTGCAGCTGCGAGGCAGAGAGGTTACGTGGGAAGTGCTGGAAGGAGACGCGGCGAGAGAAGCGCTAAAGAAAATCATGGAGGGGCAGCAAGAACTGTTGAACAAAAAGAAAGGAAAAGGTGATGTTTTGCCTTGATTTTTCTTCTCTAATTTAGTTTACCTTCTTGGAAGCCTCATGTGGATGGATAGTGGGTGTTGAGCAAAGCAGTGGGCTGCTCTTCTCAAGTAGGGTCCCAGTCGGGGGATCTGCCTGCATCAGACTCTTTGGTAGCCTGCAGAAGCCATGTAAGGACAATGAAGATGAGTCCGGCTGGATCAGACCTGGGAGCTATCTTGTCGAGAAATGGTTTAATGCAGCGGTGGACCACTTGCTTTTGGGAAACCTGCAAGCCAGACATGAGCAGCAGGCCAATGCTGGAATAGCTCAGTTGGCACAGAGCATGGCTCTCTTAATCTCGGGGTTGTGTGTTTGAGCTTCATGTTGGGCAAAGCATACCTGCATTGCAAGGGGTTGGACCAGGTGACTCTTGCGGTCCCGGTTCTAGGAATGCTGGAAGAGCAGCTTTGTAGGGGACTGCAAAACTGGCCGTGAACTGGACTGTGCAGCAGAGGGGAAAGCCTATGAAATAAGATCATGCTGGGGCGGTGAGAGCGCTGGGGTTGTAATCCGAATTCTGCAACCGATTCGCACACCTCATTGCTCATGGTTGGATAGGCAGACTAAATCTCGGCACTGTGCGTGAAGGCGATGCACGAGTTCTGCCGGCGGGGTTTGATCTATGAAGGCTCACTCGCACATACCGGCAAAATGCTTGGGGAGCGTTGCACATGAATATGCTTTGCAGAAGGTCTAGGGTTCAAGTTCCAGGCAGGGCAGGGGAAAAGTGGGAAATTGCTGCCTGTCAACGTTTGGCTTAGATAGATAGTTGAGGTTGCAAGTTTTCTTATCCTCTTGAGATGCGTTGCGGTAAGCCCCTGAAGCTGAATATTAAGATGTGCATATTCTTTCCTAACAGGCCGCAAAGGTAAAGGAAAAGGTGGCAAGGGACCTCAAGGTGCGCAGGACAGGAAAGTGAAATTCCAAGGCAAGAAAACGAAGTTTGAGAGTGAAGATGAAGAAGAGGGTGAAGATGAAAGTGTGACGGGTGAGCGGTTTCTTTTATTAGAACCAGATTCTGAATGCATGCATTGGGTTTAGCATCTCGTACTTGGGTTTTTCTGGTTCCAAATACAGCTTCCCACTGCAGAATAGAAGGGCTAGGTAACTCAATCTCACATACTGTAAGTTGGAAGTCTTTGCAGAACTGTCTACCCAGAACAGGCAAAGGTAGTGCTGTGCAATAGCAACTCCAGCCAACCTGATCTTTCAAGGGGCAACTAATAAAAAGGCAGTGTTAGAAAAATTATCTGCACGAGAAAGCCAGTACGATTGGTAGTTCAACGCCAAAATACTCTCCCAGCACACTGGGCTGTGTTTAGCATCCAGCTTGTTCAGGCTTTTGCAGCTGGGGGGAAATGGCTGATCAGTCAGAATAGGCTCAGAGGCCTCTGTTACTTCAAAATAGTCACTTGCAGCTGAATCTGTTTCACCTTGAACAGCTGCAGGTCGGAAGGGGAGAATGGGTCACAAGCATTCCTCAATATTGTTCCATCCAAATACGTAGTGTGGTGTTGTTCTGAGAGAGACAGCAAGGACTGCTGCACAAAAAATTTCAGCAATACTTGTTTTATTGGCAGAGGTATGGATCAAATACTAAGCGAGCTCTTGAATGTTTTTAGGGGCAGCGAGTCCAAAGAAAAGACCACTGGAAGAGGCTGAGAAGGAAGAGCCTGCCCGTAAACAGCTGAAGACAGAAAACGGAGGTGGAGATACAGAATAGTACTCCCAAAAGCATTGAGGGTTTTCTTTTAAAGAAACAAAATGATTTTGTTTTCAATCATTCCTCCGTTCACCCTGTTATCTGCAAGAGAATCTAATAAAATCGACTTCGATGTCCACCTGCAAAAAGGGGATAGAAGAAAGAGTTACATTTAAGATTATTTCTTTGGGGTTTTTTTTAAAAAAAAACATATCTTTTTATAATAGCTTTTGGAGTGAAATCAAACTGTGTTGTCCCTCTTAACATAAATGGGACTTCCCTTTCCTCTGTTCTCCCCTTACAACCTCCCTGCATGCCCCCCCCCCAAAAAAAATATGATCTGGAGGATTGGGGGCAGGGACTGTGGCCTGGATAAAAGCATAAATGTTTGTTATACAATGCACCAGGAGTTGCCAACTCTTCTCGTAGGCCACACACACTTAATTACGGCAACCTTTTCTATTGACTACAACAGAATGCTCTTTTCGAGCCTAATTTCAGCAGTGGGGAAAGGCAGGGCAGCGGATGCCGTAGGTCCCCGGGGAAGGCTTCTGCAGGAAAATCTCTGCCCGTGGGCACCATCCTGGTAACCCCTGGGCCAAAGGGGAAAGGCTCAAGAAAACCGAACCGCCTTCATTCAAAACTATGTACAAAAGTTGTATTTAGTATATACCAAATAAACTTAATGTGCTTCAGTGTTGGAATTCAATGAATTATATTGCAGTAAGTTTCAGAAGTGGAACAACTGGTGTACCACCGTCTTGAGTTTGATAAAATAAAGCAAAATGTGTACAGTTACCCGACTTGCGTGATTTGATTCTGAACTGCTTGCCAATGCTTTCGTTAAAATAGCTGCCTTCGAAATTCATTTGCTTTTTCTGTTTACCACAACAATGGGAGTTTGGCTGTGTGTGTGATCAACCTGGTGCTTGTAAAAAGCCTTTCTTGGCATCCCTCAAGCAACTAGGGGCACATGTCATTTAAGTTGCTTTTTCTTGCTTTGCCACATGGATTTTTTTTAATTGAGATGGGCAGGGTTGAGGAAGAGGAAACTGCCATTTCCCCACCAGCCACGTAGAGCCCCTTAGAGGTTTTTTTTTCCCCAAAAAAAAATGGGGGAGAGAAGGAACAACAAGGGCCACCTTCCTTGCTCAGTTATTACTTGCTTGCCAGAAGGGAGTTGCTTAGTACTGCAGAGGGCCTTAAAAAAACTGTGAGTGGGGACAACCTTGTGTATGTGAGAGAGATTGGGGGGGGGGGGAGTTGCATGTATGAAAATAGGTGGGTGTATCCACCTTGTATATTTTTGCTTCTAATTGAATATGGTGCTTTCTAGCAGCAGCACTTGCGTGTGAAAAATCAATATGGTATAATTGAGACCATCAGCACACTGCTGGCTTCATGCTCTGTTAGTAAACAGAGGCTTAGTGTAATGTTTACCTGAATCTCTGCTGGCCAATACTCTGTTGTACCACCTGCTTGTATCATCACCAATTTGTTTAGGGGGATGTGTACAGTGGTACTTTGGTTCTCAAACTTAATCCGTTCCGGAAGTCTGTTCCAAAACCAAAGTGTTCCAAAACCAAGGCACACTTTCCCATAGAAGGTAATGCAAAACAGATTAATCCATTCTAGACTTTTAAAAACCACCCCTAAAACAGCAATTTAATATGACTTTTACTATCTAACGAGACCATACTGATCCATAAAATAAAAGCAATAATCCAGGGGTCCCCCCCAAACTAAGGCCCGGGGGCCAGATGCGGCCCAATCACCTTCTAAATCCGGCCCGCGGACGGTCCAGGAATCAGCATGTTTTTACATGAGTAGAATGTGTCCTTGTGGGGCATAGGAATTCGTTCATCTATATTTTTCAAAATATAGTCCGCCCCCCCCCCCCAAGGTCTGAGGGACAGTGGACCGGCCCCCTGTTGAAAAAGTTTGCTGACCCCTGATAATCAATGTACTGTACTAAAAAAGAAAGACAGTATTGTAGGTGATAAAAATTGTTTGGATTGGGGGCTTTTATCGATTTCCGCAGTCACAATCAATCAGTAGCTAAACGGGGGTTCCACACAGTCACAAAAACTAATTGAATAAGCCTCAAAAACAAAAGTGCAAAATAAATAGCAAAAACAAAAGCGCCAAACGTAATCCGTTCCGGAAGTCCGTTTGACTTCCGAAATGTTCAAAAACTAAGGCGCAGCTTCTGATTGGTGCAGGTGCCCCAGAAACAATAACCGACAGCCGCATCGGACGTTCGGCTTCTATTTACACTTCCAGGTTTTCGGTGTTTGAGACCGAAGGTACCACTGTATACATAATTGTGTTTAAAATGGGTTTCATGTTGTACATTAGAGTTAAGTGGTTTCTGGGGCTGAGCCATTCTTAAGGCCTCTGGTCCCACAGAGTTGATTCTCGGGATCCTGATTTCTGTTCCCGGATCCAGCTTTAGTGTCCGAACAGTTCAGTCACAGAATACAGAGAGCTCCCTGCCTAAAAGGTTTTCATACGTCGTCCTAAGCGTGTGGGTCAGTTAAAACTACCAAGTTGCTATCTTCACTCTGGCTCAAGAGTGATGTAATAATACTTGCCGATTTCTTCTTGTGAAACTTGAACGAGGCTGGTAGGTCGTATCTCAGTTCTGAAAACAAAATGAGTAAACACATTCAGCTGTAATGGGTGGTATCAGGCAATTATGTCTCTGGGTGTAAATTGCAAAAGCGTTAGGGAATAATGAAGCAAAAGCAGGTAAACACGAATTGGGAAGAAAACACAAGTTTGCACAGACTAAATGCATTTTAGATACACGGCCTGTTTTTCCCAGGGCCATCAACCATCAGCTGCTGTGTGCTAAGGATTCTGGGAGAGGGAGGCAGGCAGGTGAAGGCGACAAAGCCTGAGCTAGGGGAACAATGCACTTGCCACAAAGGAGGACCATCTACACCTGCCACCCTCGAGGAAGGTTGTTGCAGGCTTGTTATGCATGCTGCAATTTTTTAAAAAAGCATTTTGATATTTGTAATCTGTCTTAGAAGAACCTATACCAGTGTTTCCCAAACGTGGGTCTCCAGCTGTTTTGGGACTACAATTCCCATCATCCCTGACCACTGGTCTTGCTAGCGAGGGATGATGGGAGTTGTAGTCCAGAAACAGGAGAGAAGGCAGGATATAAATTAAAATAAAATGGATATTGGAGGTCTAAGGTCTAAGGATATTATTTGTCTAAGGTTTGGATGGGGGGGGGACCTACATTATCGGACAAGCAGTAAATCACCTGATCTACTTCTAAAATGCAATTTAAAAGATTTTTTTAAATTGTCTGCTCTTATTTAAGCACACTTATTTCCCCTAATAGCCAAGTTCTCAGGGCAGCTCAGCCGAAAAAAACAAAACCCTAATTGCTCCTACATCGTATGTAATCAAGTCAGGATCGTCGTAGCTCTTACAAAGACTTTTGGAAGCAGCTCTTTTGAGTTTCGTGTTTTTAGGCACTATAAGACAACCCAAGTACAGTCAAACCTCGGTTGCCAAACGCCTCCGTTTTGGAACGTTTCGACTTCCGAACGCCGAAAACCCAGAAGTGTTCTGGTTTTCGAACGCTTTCCTGAAGCCGAACGGTTTCCGCTTGAGCACAGGAAGCTCCCACAGCCAATCAGAAGCCGCGCTTCAGTTGTCAAACATTTCAGAAGCCGAATGGGCTTCCGTAACACATTACATTCAACAACCGAAGTTTGACTATTAGGCATAACCTGGGTTTTCATTTTTTTTTATTAAATTCAAGTTGCTCTTCCTCAGCCTCCCATGTAGCCCAGACCTTCAGCAAGGGGAACCATGTGCCTTTAAGGCTTATCTAAACAGCTCTTACCTGCTAAAACTTCCATCTTCACGTTCCATTCATCTGCTTTCTTCTGGATATGCTAAGCATGGAAGAAATGCAAGGTGTTTAGTGGTCACCTTGACAATCAGCAGAAGTGTACCTGATCTTTTAAACTGAAGCGATAACTCTGATAGGACTGCTTCCATCATGACCAAAGGGTAAGAATCCTAAACATTGACTGTTGTAATGTAGCTGATTGCCAAATTATGTTTCAAAGTTGTGGTCTTTGTGTCGCTAGAGCTCCCATAAGTTCTGACCCACTCAGTTCCTGTGATATAGGTGGAAAGAAGACAAACTTGCTGGAGATGTACCTGTCGGGTCGAAGTCTTGTGCAAGGAATATACGGCTGTTCTTGCCAACTGCAATGCTGTCTTGAGAAAAGCCATATCCATGCCTAGGAAAATGAAGAGAGTTGTTACGTTTCAAATTGCCTCTTGAATGAGCCAAAGCAGAACTTGTTTTACTGAAACAGCATGCTAGCAATCTTGAAAGGTGCGATGACAAACATTAAATTGATTTTAAACTTTGTCCGTCAGCATTAAGTGAAACTTGATAACTTTTGGGGAAAATGTTTTGTTTACTTTGGAAGCCAAATGTGTCTTCCAGGTTTTCAGCATTGAAAGCCTAATTAAACAGTATATTTCAGCTTCCCTGCCCAAGAAGAGTAAATATTTTAGCTACCTGTTCCTGTCTAAAATCATGCTTTTAGTTTAGTTACAACCGTAAACAAATTAGTACATCTTTTTGTAATAGGTGATGAGTGCGAAGGAACAGTAGCAATATGCCTAAACTTCAGTAAGGCTTTTGCCATTTTCAGATGCTTTACTCTGCGCCCCCCCCCAAACAACAGAGAAGGTTCCCCCCCATTAGATGGCTACAATATACTGGATAAAGTAGCATATGCTTGGAAATTTTAACAAGCAAAACAACACAAGCATCCATCCTAAATATAGTGCTAAATGTAGAAAGAAAGTGAACACTTTTGAAGAACAGAAGGAATTGGGTTTGCACAACCTGGGAGGAGAGCCAAACAGGACTGGTGACCTGCGTCTTCCGATATATGGAAGATGCAAAAGGATAAATCCTTATCATGAACACCACACATGCAGCCTAAAAAAAAATTGCACTAGACTTTACGCAGTCCAAAAGCACTGAAAGAAATTGCCGAGAAGCGTAATCACAAAACATTTAGTTTGTAAAGCTAGTTGCTTTATCACTGGAAATAAGGGTGCATCATTACCAACCTTTATTGTGCTTCGTTCCAAAGGGAGGATTCATAATGACTGTATCAAAGGTTTTTGGCATTCTGTCAGACAAAGAACACACATTGCACTGGACCAAATCAATATTGGTCAGCTCAAATTCTTCAGCGTTCTTGCTAAATACTTCCAAGGCATCAGCATCTATGTCAAATCCTATACATAACCTGGAAAAGGGGAAAATGAAAAACAGCAATTACAGTTATGAATATGTTGATGTTATTCCTGGTATAGGTAAAGGTAAAGGACCCCTGGACGGTTAAGTCCAGTCAAAGGCAACTATGGGGTTGCGACACTCATCTCACTTTTTAAAGCCAGCGTTTGTCCAGAGACAGTTTTCTGGGTCACGTGGCCAGCAGGATTAAACCAATTCTGGCGCACGGAGGACCATGACAAGTTTACCTTCCTGCCGCAGCGGTACCTATTTATCTAGTTGCACTGGCGTGCTTTCAAACTGCTACTGTAGGTTGGCAGCAGCTGGAAGCTCACCCCGTAGCAGGGACCGAGCAAC
Source organism: Zootoca vivipara (assembly GCF_963506605.1). Lineage (NCBI taxonomy): Eukaryota > Metazoa > Chordata > Lepidosauria > Squamata > Lacertidae > Zootoca > Zootoca vivipara. The sequence goes on along the minus strand of NC_083276.1, from coordinate 118,033,768 downwards.
GGGAGCTCAACCCATCATGGGGATTCGAACCGCCAACCTTCCGATCAGCAAGCCCAAGAGGCTCAGTGGTTTAGACCACAGCGCCACCTGCGTCCCTATTCCTGGTATACGTGTACTGTGAAAGAATGCTCAATACTAGCCTTCGTGAAACTGAATAGCTTTTCTGTCGAAGGAAATAACGGATTTGTATTGAAGACAGGATGCATAAATGAATTATTACCAGGATGCAGACCAGTAGCGTGGCGTGACTTTCTTTGTAGGGGAACAGTTAGGGCTAGAAGCAGTAACTTGCGAAAGCAATTGGGGAGGGGACGTCATATATATGAGCATCATGCCTCCCTCCCCCCCCCCACAAACCGGGCAGAAGCTTCCTGGGCTTTGAGGAGACAGCAGGGCTCTGAGAGGATGCTGGAGCCCTCTTCCCTCCTTCCAAAAGCTGGGCAGGCTTGGGGAATGATTGCAGAAAATTGCTCACCCAATGGTTCACAGCCTCCCTGCTTCCCCCTCTGCCATCAGCACAGGGAACAAGAGTTTTCACAGCAGCATTGGCGGCAGCGATGGTACATGGGAGCAGGGCGCATCGCGAGCACTCAGGAGAGACCAGGCTATCAGGTTTTTTTACTCCTGCGATCGACCCGGAGCACCCCAGCAATCTACCTGTCGATCGCAGTCGACTGGTTGGACATTGCTGCACTATGGCTTCAAGCTGGCAACAGTTTACCCAGGCATGGCCAAACTTGACCACTGGTCCTGTTAGCTAGGGATGATGGGAGTTGTAGTCCTCAAACATCTGGAGGGCCAAGTTTGGCCATGCCTGGTTTAAGCTGTGCAATAATGGCAGCATTCAGATGTAGCATACGTCATGATTTCTTTAATTGTACTGTGCATAAACTATGTTCTGCTACAGCAGCTCGTCCCATAGTTAAGTGGCTAAATAAACCACAACGGAGCTGCCTTAGTATTACTCCTGAGCATGCGCTTGTAGTTTGTGTCTCTCCAAATTCCAATCTAAAGGTTTCCCAATTGTGTTATGTGTCAGAAATAAGCCATGCTGGTTCGGACATAACACTAAGCCAAGGATTGGTCTTAGTTTCCCCACTTGACTAAAGGAGGAGCAAAGTAGGAAAACACATGAGCTTTGTGCACAGTATAGTTAAACGAACCATACTCTGTGGCTCAGTGTGGCGTTTGAAGGCAGCCAGTGTATTTAGGGATACACATTACAGTGATACCTTGGTAATCGAACGGCTTGGCTCCTGAACAAATCGGCTGCCGGACGCTGCAAACCCAGAAGTGAGTGTTCCAGTTTGCGAAGCCAAATGTCCGACGCAGCTTCTGCAGCTTCTGACTGAGTGCAGTCTTGGTTTTCAAACCATTTCGGAAGTCAAACCGATTAAATTTGAAAGCCAAGGTACCACTGTATATTCAAAGCAACAAAGCATGGCTAGACTGCACCTCCACTCAGCAGTATATCCAATTTATGCCTGCAGTTTTCAAACCAATATGGATACAAGCCATTACTCAGTAGGTCCCAGTTTCAATCTCCAGCATAAATAGGTGGGACTGAGATGTCCCCCGTCTGCAACTCTGGAGAACCACTGCAATTCACTGTAAACAATACTGAGCTAGACAGACCAATGATCTCACTCAGTACAGTGGTACCTTGGCTTAAGAACAGTCTGGTTTAAGAACAATTCGGTTTACAAACTCCGCAAAATCAGAAATAGTGTCTTGGTTTGGGAACTTTATCTTGGTCCAAGAACGGAATCCGAACGGTGGAAGGGCACCGGCGGCGGGAGGCCTCATTTGGGAAAGTGTGCCTTGGTTTAAAAATGGACTTCTGGAACGGATTAAGTTTGTAAACTGAGGTACCACTGTATTAGGGATTTCCTAATGCACATGTATAATAGATCCAGATCTTTTAGTATAGATCCAGATCAGGATGCGAGCATTTAAAGCAGAACCCGTTCTAAAACTTTATTAACTGCACTTTTTATAGGTGGATTGGCTTCATCAAGGCTTTCTGGTTACACGCTTCATCATTTTTCAGAAATACATCTAGTATCGGCACCCACAGAAAGAAAGAAAGAAAGAAAGAAAGAAAGAAAGAAAGAAAGAAAGAAAGAAAGAAAGAAAGAAAGAAAGAAAGAAAGCCCTTTGCTTTAAGTGACCTACCCTGCTCCCAACATGGCACTTCCAATGCTCAACACACCACAACCGCACCCAAGATCTGCAACAGTCTTGTTTTCAATGTCACCAAAAGTATTGTGAATTGTATAAAGCATACATGCTAGATGACAAAAACAAAGAAATACAGGCGGCAGGTTCAGGGCAAATACAAAACAATACTGTAAGGCTGGAATGAAATGCAGGCCTCTAATCTATCCCCTTTTCGCCAGCTGAACAGTTTCCTATGAAGTCCAAACACTCCCAACGAATCAGCCAACTTTATAGTGGGCAAGGTAAGCTAAGAAGACTAAAGTCGATATATTTGCAAGACAGATTGTAAAAAATCCAGGTGATTAGCGCATTGAAGGACAGAACGTGTTTCTGTTCATGACCCCAAAATATGGGAATTATCTTGATAGCATGTGTTCTTCCACTAAACAGTTTTGAACATGGACTCCTGCTTTTCAGAGGAGTGCAACAGCATAACAAGAGAGTCATAATTCAATATTCACCATCAATTAGCAACTTAAGCTCCAGGGATACAAATTAAGCTCTTGACTTCCTTGACAGCCCCAGGAGGAAAAACATGTTTTATCCACAACCTAAAGCTTGCTAAGCGTTACCTTGACAAAATGAGAATTTTTGCTGGCCACGTGACTTAAATTTAATGCTAAATATACATGATTGCTAAATACATCATTCACACCAACAACCATAGGTTCTAGAATGAGGGTGGTTTCTTGAATTAGCTTGTCAAGCATTTGCAGAATAGATTTATAGGGTTGTAGCCAAGCCACAGTAAATCCATTTAAATCTGTGGACTTGCTAGTCATTATTAATTTAACCCTTTTGTTTTCAATAGGTCTCCTCTGAGTACGTTAGCTACAATCCATAATGTTAAGGAATAGAAAAAATAATGAGATTTACCTGCAATATGTGGTCTTGTTGGATATTGCTCAAGCAGCAGCTTTGGATTCTCAAAATCATCAACTTGTTGAAGATTGCTCTCTAGTTCTTTAAGTTTTAACTTCTTCATGTTTACAGTTTAAGCTTGAAGAGAAATTTATAATCAAATATACATAGGAATTAAACACGGACATGGTTGTTACATGCATGCATTGGGTTCAAGAGCACAATTCCTGTTTTTCTTTAATTTGTTTTTGTCCTCTGCCACCTGTATTTATTAAAGTTTTAGGAAAGAACATAAATAACACAGCAACAAGTCCACAGATTAAATTTGTTAAAAAAGATAAAGTGTTACCAAGCACGATAAAACAACAACAACAACAACCTTATTAGTTATACCCTGCCCATTTGACTAGGTTCTGCTGGTCACTCTGGGTGGCTTCCAACATATATAAAAACATTATAAAACATCCAGAATTTAAAAGCTTCCCTATGCAGGGCTGCCTTCAGATGCCTTCCAACTTTTCTTTCAATTTCTAACTTATTTTTCACTTATTCATCCGTTTATAAGCCACAATATAACAGTCCTCCAGGCAGCATACAAGGTACGACAATGCTATAAACCAGTGTTATAAATGAAATATAGAAAACGCATGACCGTAAAACCAAACAAATGACTCTTAAAAAAACACAAAACAAAAATGGCCAAGAGAAGGAAATGCTGCAGTGCTATGGCAGTTGGAACAACAAACAAAATAATGTGAAACCACAGCATAATACGGCACCCCACCAAAACAAAACCCCACCCTCCAATAGGGTAAAACTTTGATTAAGACCAATTTAAAAAGAGCACAAACTCTCAGGCTGGATGGTAATAAGGAGAGAAACAGGCAGGAGAGAAAAAGGTGCCAGGCCTTATGAAACTGAAGCCATCAGGCCTTCAGTATAAGTGGACCAATATTTTTAATGTGCTTCAGGAATTGTGAGACATCACTGGGGAAATTCCCAAAATTTTGAGAGCTCAAAATCGAGCCCCCTGGTATTTGAACAACTGGCATTAGTAATTGTATTATAATTAGGTATTGTTATAATGAGGCTATTCTTGGATTGTAATTGAAAATTAATAAATTGAGCCCCCCCCCCCTTGCGCGCTTACTCGGAAGTAAAGCTGAATGAAGCGTGAACAGGACAGGAACCTTCCCAAAAGGGAAAAGGAGCTTGCTTCTCTTCCAGCGTTGTATTCGCGTTCCCGGGAATATGGTACAAAGAGCAGCAGCAGCAGCAAGGGTTTTTTTTCTTGGACAACAACAACAACAATAATAATTTTTAATCATTTATATGTCGCCCATCTGACTGGGTTGCCCCAGCCTCTTTGAGCTGCTCCCAACAAAATATTAAAAACACAATGAAACATCTACTTCCCTGAACAGGGCTGTCTTCAGATGCCTTCTAAAAGTCAAATAGTTGTTCAAAATAATAAGTGACAGCCAGGAAGTTGCATTTACCTTTACCTTTTACTGCAGCTTCCACGCCACGAAAGATCACATTTCCGCTTTGTGCTGTTTCTTAAGAGATCCCCTGTACACAAAAGAAACAGCAGCCCCCTCGCTTTAGTTCCTCTTGCTGCTGCAGCGAAAACCCGGAGCAGGAATCCAGCGCCTGCCCTGGAAGCGCGAGAAATGGGTCGGAAACTGCCACTTCGGCCAGGGACCCCAAGTTGGGTTGCCATGTGTTTTTTTTAAAAAAAAGCAGGACACCTCGAAAGTTGTGGAGCTTTTTTTTTAAAGGAAGATCCCAACATTGTTGAGCCAAAAAAGACCTGAGATTTTTTTCTTTTTGAAATAATTTTATTTGATTTTACAAATGAAAAATTAATTACAATGCCAAATACATTGATGTAAAATGATATTTCTCTGAAGTGTGCAACTTCCCCCCACCCCCTCCATGGGTCCTATTGTCAGCATTTCCAACTGCATATTATTTCATAGTCTGTGTTTGGTATATGTCCATATTGTCCATGATATTTGTTGCATTAAAAGTGAAGTTAAAATCCTTCTAATGTTTTCATCTGCTTTCGATCAACTTGCCTAAGATCCAGGACAAAGAAATCACAACCTTTTGGAAATTCAAACCGGACGTCAATTCCGCCTTTGAAATATGGCGGTCCTACACCAGGGAGAAGCAGTTTGGGGAGCGAGAAGTCCATTTGAACTCGTAATCGCCTGGTCGCTTGATTCAGCACAGTTGGTTTCCCTTCTGCCTAAAAGCCCCATTGGATCAGAGGGGTGGATCTGTCCGGTTCTGCACAGATTTTTAAGCGATTGCAAACCCGCTTAAAGCCCAAGATTCAAATGTGCTAACTTCAGTACAGATGGCAGCTTTTAACTATTGCATTTCATGTAAGCCACTTATGTAAGATGTTACGGGGAAGCAGCATACAATTCTCAGCCGAATAAGCTGCTTTCGGAAACCCAACGCCCGCCGATCCATGTCTACTCAGAAGCAAGTCCTGTTGAGTTAAGTGGGATTTACTCCCAAACTGATGTAGCTTTCGGGGAGTTATATGGGGTGAAAGGGCAGCCAGTGTCCATAAACCCTGTGGAGGCCCCAAGGCAGTCGAAATCTCAGTGCCCCCCTAGCAAATGATCTCCTAATACTTGACTAATTTTCTTTCAAGATCAAATCAATATAATTTTGATCTGTTGTCGGGATCCCTAAAAGGTGTGGGGTCGGCCCCTAGGTCTACTCTGCCTATTTGGTAATCAGGCACTAAGGACACCCAGACGCATTGATTGAAAACTTTCTGTGGCTTTTGCATATTTGCAACCATTTGTTTCACCGCTTTTAGTGCTGGGCGACAGATGTTAAGAGAGGGCTATCAGGAGTGGGACGCATCAAAGGTAGCAGCACTTGTAGTGGAATACCCTTGCTTGGTTATTTTCTTTCAAGAACTAATCAATATTATTTTAATCCATTTTTGTGGGGTCCCTAAAAGGCATGGGGCCCATAGGCTGGTGCCTACTCCATGGGCAGAGCCAGAATTTTTGTTGGGGACAGAACCTCAGATTTGATTTTTACTGATTTTGGGGACGGGATAGCAGCCCACTCTGCCCATAGCCTATTCTACTTTTCTGGTAATCTAGCACTGCTTCCAAACCTAGTGGGTGCCTGAAGGAAAGAACCATCGGTCAAAAAACGTCAACCTTCTTTGTGCGTGGCTCAAAGGCCCTGCATGTACATGCCACCCACACGGTTGTTCCCTTCAAACCAGTGTTTCCCAAGCTTGGGTTTCCCGCTGTTTTTGGACTACAACTCCCATCATCCCTAGTTAGCAGGACCAGCAGTCAGGGATGATGGGAATTGTAAACCACCACCCCCCCCCCAAAAAAACCAGCTGCCGCAACCCAAGTTTGAGGAACACTACCTGGGGGTGCTTGTTTTTATTTTGATTATATATTTTGTGGTTTTATATTTTGATTTTGTTCTGTGGACTGCCCTGAAGGCAGCCCTGTTTAAGGAAGTTTTTAATGTCTGGTGTTTTATTGTGTTTTTAATATTTGCTGGGAGCCGCCCAGAGTGGCTGAGGAAACCCAGCCAGATGGGCGGGGTATAAATACAGTAATAAATAATTGTTATTGTTATTATTTGACTTCTGGGTACATAATATTATTATTATATTATTACATTATATTATTATTATTATTATTATTATTATTATTATTATTATTAAACCCAGGGGAGTCAGCTTGAATAAAATATTGAGGGGGGGCAGGTAAAGCTCACCTCACATGACCGATCACATGATGTGGTGCACAATGGCAATGCCCATTAACTTTGGCCTCAAATGTTTTATGGAAACGGGAGTGTCCCCTTCGGCCCCTAGCTAAAGAGTTGGGTTGGGACTCTATAACGCGCTTCTCGCTTCTGAGCGGACACGCGAAGGGGGGCCGTTTGGCCAAAACGCGCCGCTTGGCTAGCTGTGTGTCGTGTGAACGCCGCTAGCGCTTTTCGTTTCATGCGTGTAGTAGGCGCACCAACCCGCACTGCTGCCCTCCACACACCCCCATATAAACACGCAGGTTCCTCCGAAGCTGAACACCGGAGGGGGCGGGTGTGTACAGTAACATCGGGGCGGGGAGGCGCCGCCAGGAGCCAGCCGTGGCAGAAGGAGGCGGCGGCGGCGGCGGCGGCGGCGGACCGAGCCGAGCCGAGGAGGCGGCCTGAGGCGGGCCGACTTTCCCGGCTATCGCGAGAGGCGGCGAAGGGAGGGGAAAGCGGAGCCGAGAGGGCCGAGAGCGAAGGAGCCCGGCGGCCGAAGCTGCGTCGCGGTTGCTGAGGGGGGAAGAAGAAGCCTCGGAGGCCGCCGCCGCCGCCATGGCGGGCGCCGCCGGGGGCTCGAGCGCCCAGGAGAAGCGGGACACGGCGTCGCGCCTCAAAGCGGCCCTCAGCCTGAGCGCGGACGAGAGCGAGGCCGCGGCGGGCGAGCTGCGGTCGCTGCTGGAGACGGTGCTGAGTCCGCCGAGCGGCGGAGGCGCCGGGGGAGGCGAGTCGGTGTCGGAGGCGCTGGCGTGGTGCCGCTGCCTGCTGGCGGGCGGCGAGCCGTGGGACAGCTTCGTGCAGGCGGTGCGGGCCTACGACCCGGCCACGCTGTGCGGCCTGGTGTGGACGGCCAACTTCGTGGCCTACCGGTGCCGGACGTGCGGCATCTCGCCCTGCATGAGCCTGTGCGCCGAGTGCTTCCACCAAGGCGAGCATGCCGGCCACGACTACAACATGTTTCGCAGCCAGGCCGGCGGAGCCTGCGACTGCGGGGACGGCAACGTCATGCGGGAGGCCGGGTGAGTACCCCGGGGGGGGGGGAGACATTTGGCTAGGGCGGAGGGAGGGGGGAGCCCAAGGGAAGGCCTCCCCTGCGGGTGCCTGCGAGTGGGTGGCAACCCCCCCCCATCCCTCCATAAAATATCCGAGGGGGCACCTCCAAAGTGGATGGGCATTGCCATTCAGATGGTGCGTGTGCGCCACGTCATGCGATCGGTTATGTGGGGTGGGTCTTTACCTGGAAAAAAAACACACACAATATTTCATTCAAGTTGGCACCCCTGACATCTGGGAGAAAAGCGAGAGTCCCTCCCTCCCTCGCTTTCACGGACAAGAATAGTGAAAATAATAGTACCAGGGAGGACCGGTTGACTGTCATCTTCCTGTGTGCAAAATCCTGACCTAATCCACCCTATTAAGTAACCCGGAGCAAGCTTGTTTTTGCACTCATGGGCTCTGTTTTGACTCCAGAAACGGACAACAACAACACAATTATTATTACCGGTATTATTATTATTATTATTATTATTATTGTTATTATTTTAGCTATATGCCACTGATCGGACTGGGTTGGCCCAGCCTCTCTGGACAGCAACCGACAAAAAAGAGTAAAAACCCCACACAACATCAAACAGTAAAAACTTCCTTGAAGAGGGCTGCCTTCAGGTGTCTTTTAAAAACCACATAGCTGTTTATCTGTTTGACATCTGCTGGGAGGGTGTTCCACAGGGCATACCTGCCGTGTAATCCTAGGCGTGTCTGCTCAGAAGCAAAGCCGCACTGAACTAAATGGGACTTGTGTACTCTGTAAAGTGCTGCACACATTGATTGAATTATTATTATTATTATTTTATTTCTACCCTGCCCATCTGTCTGGGGCGGCTTCTAACACATAAAAAAACGTAATAAAACCCCAGACATTAAAAACTTCCCAATACCAGTAATAATGGATGCAGAATTGCAGGCTGTTTGCGGAATAAGTTTATGTGGTGAAGTGGGCCTTGTGGAAACTTTGGTCCAGCAGAGGTTTGTCCATTGGGGCAAAGGTGGCTGTGCGCCATCAACCTCAGTTTGGCCTTAGGCAGTCTCCATCTGCCCTCCTTCAGCCTTGCATCCAGTCCAGGAGGTGGCACCTGATTGTTGAGCTGGCACATGAAGCAGGTGGCGCTGTGGTCTAAACCCCTGAGCCTCTTGACGGTTCGAATCTGTGCGACGGGGTGAGCTCCTGTTGCTCTGTCTCAGCTTCTGCCAACCTAGCAGTTCAAAATCATGCTAGTGCAAGTAGATAAATAGGTACCGCTGCGGTGGGAAGGTAAACAGCATTTCTGTGCACTCTGGTTTCTGTTATGGTGTCCCTTTGTGACAGAAGCAGTTTAGTCATGCTGGCCATATGGCCCAGAAAGCTGTCTGTGGACAAACGCCAGCTCCCTCGCCTTGAAGCGAGATGGAACGCCGCACCCCATATTCAAGTTTGGCTGGACTTAACCATCCAGGGGTCCTTTTCCTTTTTTCCCTTTGCTGAGCTGGCCAGAGACATAGTGCTGTGTATCTCCTTAAAGTTTTGTCTTATTGGCACCACTTCCAAAATGGGTGGAGTCTTATGGGATGGGGAGATAGAAAAATTTGTGGGGGGGGGGCATTGATTTGGCCTCTAGGGCAGGAGTCAACCACCCCATCCTACGTTATTTAATTGTACAGTGGTACCTCGAGTTACAAACGTCTCAGGTTGCAAACACTTGAGGTTACAAACTCTGCTAACCTGGAAGAGTTACCTCGAGTTGAGAACTTTGCCCCAGGATGAGAACGGAAATTGTGTGCGGGTGGCGCAGCGGCAGCAAGAAGCCCCATTAGCGAAAGCACGCCTCTAATTAACAACAGTTTCAGGTTAAGAACAGACCTCCGGAACGAATCAAGTTTGTAACTAGAGGTACCACTACTGGGATTCCCTGCAGTGCAGAGGTTCCTGGGAGAAGTCAAAGGGTATAATGTGCTAAGTGGCTTCTTGTTGTTTTTTGAAGCATTTGAGGGTGGGAGTACCTGCTGTTGCTGCAGTAATGGACAGATGTAAAGCTGTGAGGGTGTAATTTCAGCAGCGCAGTAGTGTTTTATTGGCAGGGCGAGACGATGAAGTGCTGCCAAGTTATGGAAGAGTCACTAGCTGCCATATTGAACGCATGTGATAGCTGGAGTCATCCTATCCCCTACTCTCGTTTTAGTAAGGACTGAAGTGTGAACTCTGAAGGTATGCCAGTATGTAAACAATTCCCAAGTGTCGTCTGATCACCATGATAGACACTGTCCATTGTTGGCAGTGCCAGCTGTGGAAGTTGGCTGTTTTTATTTTTGTGTGCTAATGCTGTGTCATCGCAGCAGGCAAGCCTATAATTAAAATGTAGCTGTGCCTTACAAATTCAATTGGTGGGAAGAATATAATGCAGTTGTCATAGTTTCCAAAAAGATTGCTTCCTGATCTGTTTGACTGCTAAATTGCTATGAGAATCTGTGTTGTGTTGCTGGATTCTTCTTGTTGAAGTTTGCATCCTTGATTATCGATGCAATGTGAATGTGGGGACAGTGAAGTGGGAATGTGGGATCTGATAGGGATTATTTTAATTTAGTGATAGTGTGTAGTGGCAGTCTGCACTTAGGTTTTCAGATGTGCCAAATATTCTTTTGGATGACAAGTAACAGTATGTTTTGACAAATCCAATATCATCACATTTGAAGGAGATGTAGCAAAAGTCAATAAAGGTGTTTCCTGGATTATATACTTGAAGTTGATGTGCAAATGAACTCAGTTAGACCTAGTTCCCAGAAATAACAAATGGAATTGTAAGGTTGTTACATGTGGCCAGGTAAAGGTAAAGGTAAAGGGACCCCTGACCATTAGGTCCAGTCGTGACCGACTCTGGGGTTGCGCGCTCATCTCGCATTATTGGCCGAGGGAGCCGGCGTATAGCTTCCAGGTCATGTGGCCAGCATGACAAAGCCGCTTCTGGCGAACCAGAGCAGCACATGGAAACGCCGTTTACCTTCCCGCTGTAGCGGTTCCTACCGGTATTTATCTACTTGCATTTTGACGTGCTTTCGAACTGCTAGGTTGGCAGGAGCTGGGACCAAGCAACGGGAGCTCACCCCGTCGCAGGGATTCGAACCGCCGACCTTCTGATCAGCAAGCCCTAGGCTCAGTGGTTTAACCACAGCGCCACCTGGGTCCCATACATGTGGCCAGAGGGAACCTAAATTCAGGTGGTCATTATATGGCTATCTCCTTGAATTGGACCACTTGTTCAAATACTTTGGACTTCGTGTCAATGAGAAACTCTCATGGAAGTTACATCTGGGTGACATTAAATTATCAAGAGCCAGGTCCATTGGCCAGCTCAGCAGATTTTTCTGTACAAAAGAAAACCAATGAATTAATGCTGTTCTCAAGATCTTTGTGGCTAAAATCAAAGCACAAATGCAGAAATCTGGGAAGTTGGAGCAAAGTGCAATATGGAAGTTCTGCAAAATAAATTTGCAGTAGCAGCCAAGAAGCTGCATTCTAGTCATATCAAGAATTATAGTGTATTGTAAAGTTTTATCCAATGTTTTGTTACCCCTGGAGGATGACATACATGGTTGTTAATGGTTGCTCTGTGATTCCATAGCAAGTCTTTCTTTTAATTCATGTGTTGTGTTGGAATTTTATATATATACACACACAGTGAGGGGGAAAAAGTATTCCTGTTGTTATTCTATCTCTGACAGCTACAATAAATATACCATTCAAATTATGGACTGGCCATTTCTTCGTTAGGGGGCAAACAGGCAAATTTAGCAGGGGATCAAACACTTTCCCCCCTCACACTGTGTGTGTGTGTGTGTGTGTGTGTGTGTGTGTGTGTGTAATCCTACACATAGAAAACTGGCATGTCAAAAAGAAGGCTAGTTTCTATGTTCTTGGAAACTTTTAAATTGAGAATTCAAACATATGAACTCCACCTTCCAGAAAAAGGATTACCACCTCCTCTTATACTTGTAATAACTAGTATTTAATTCCCAACAGTCTTGCATTAATTAATGTATCTTGTGAAAACAGTGAATGTGTTTATAACATAAGAGTATGCTAATTGCTGTAGTAACCAATATCCAGTGAGACTTTGTGGTAGCTTTTATGTCTTGGCAAATCTGCTGATTCTTCCCACTGACTTGATGGAAGTCACTATTTAAGCTAAGGAGCTATCAAGTATAAAAGATAAAGCCCCAGTCCCCTTTGGGTAACTGAAGGGGTTGGTAGAAAGTGAGCTATTTTGTGTGTTACTTCTTAGTTTACAGCTGAGATCTTTTGGACTGTTTCAAGTTCTGGAATAGGAATTTGCCTCTACAATTCTAGACTTTTGTCTTTCTCATTGTTCCCATTCATTCTTCACCTCTCCTTAATATTGTCTACCCTTCCCATGGTCTGTATGAATATCCAGCAGACCAACCAAGACTGTATTAGTCAAGATCATCCTTTATCTGTTTTGTGTTTTAAGTTTTCCATCATAGCAAGCAGTTGCCCTCTCTTTCAGGTCAACATTAACAGCTACCGTGTTTCCCCTTTTTTAAGACACCGTCTTATAACTTTTTTCCCTCAAAAAAACACACAGTGGCTTATTTTCAGGGGGTGTCTTTTTTTTTTAAAAAAGTGCTGGTACAACTGGGACCCACTGGCTCAGGATGCTCGGTGCTCTCTTCTGCACATTGCTGGGCGCGTTGTTGGCGCTGCCAGTTCCGAGCGCCTGCAGGGTGGGGTGGGGGTGGCAGTGCTTTAAACCCCCAACCCTGTAGAAAGCAATGGAAGTTATGGACCGTAACAATCCTTAAGAGGCGCAGGTCTTAAAAAACCCCTGGTATCACCCTTGAAGCACAGCCTTCCAAAGTCAGGGGGGAAGAGGTCTGTTTAGACAAAGGAAAGGATCGGGGTGATTCTGTGCCCTGGGACCCACAGAACTACTTTAAAAATCCCAACCTGGGGTGGGGGGTCAAATAGTGAAGCCCCATAGCCCTGTAGCAACAGAAGGCACATTCTGAAGCACCCGAGCTGTTCGGTTCCATAAAAAATCCAGGAATTGTAAAATTAACAACAATAATGGGGGGGGGCACTCTATCCAAAGAGTTAAGAAGGAATGGGAAAGTGTTGAGTTATATATGGAAAAATATGGAAAGGAAAGTTAGTTAAAGATAAAAAATAAATAATTATCGCAAGGGGAAAAATAACATCATAAAGGGTAATAATATTAAATATAAAATAGACAACACAACAGAAAAAGCAAGTATATGACTAAATGAGATCGCACAGGAGTGAGGGAAGTGGGGAGAGAGGGAGGGGGGTAAGGAATGGAAGGAGACAATGGTTGGAGGAGGGTATAGGGGGATGAATTAAAGGAAAATTAAGACTGAGAAGCGCATGGTTTTTGTTTTTTAAAGATGCAAAGGCTTGCAATCAGCCAAAGTATAGAGCCCAACTTCCAAGAGACTGCGATCTACTTGCGGATTTATAAACTGGAGGTGATCTACCCCCGTTTTATTGGTGTTCAGGTCAGAGTTGTTTTTAGAGAGAGGAAATATCCCATTTTTGAGGTTAAAGTAAAAGTTCCTGACCTTTTTTTTATAATGAGGAAATGCTGCTAAAACTCTGTTCTTCATTCCACGAAGGGGAGAGGGGGCGGGGCCGGGTGCTCAAAGACAAAAGAAATGGAAAAGGAGATAGCGATCAACTCCAGCCTCGCATTCATGCAGCCGTCGGGAGAGGCAGGGGCTGCAGCCGAGTGCTGCTTCACAAACAAACGGGGGAAAGTGCTTAGAACCCAGAGAATCCAGCTGAAAAACACGAAGCAGCAACAGCAATTGCACACACACCATCCCAAGCCAGCACAGTAACCAAGTCCCAAAAGCAAGAAAGGACTCAGCAAACACTGCTGCGGCCGGCGTTGCTGCTGCTGACTCGGGGAGCTCAGTGATCTCTTCCGCACAGCGCCTATCACTATGGCTTATTTTCGGGGTACGGTTTATATTTCTCAAATGCTTAGAAATGCTGCTATGGCTTATTTTATGACTACGCCTTAAAAAGGGGGAAACACGGTATGTAAAAGGTCAGGTTTCTTGGTACTTTTGCCACAGCAAGAATTTCTAGCATGCAAAGAAATAAAGTTCAAGTTGTATTCTGCCTGGCACTACTTTTGTTGTTGTTGCTGAAATCCCTGGTTGATTGTGTCCAGTGTAACGTCTCTTAAAACAACCTCCTTGGCTGCTGAGCCAATGAACAGTTTTCAATAAAGCTATGATTCACAGTACTGTGTACCCATACACAATCTCTTGTCAAACTAAACTTTCTAAAATTTACTTTGCCTGAATACATTTTGGCTTTGAAATCAAGATGGGTTTAATTATTCATCTACCTCTTCCCCCTGACACTTTAGAAATTTTGGGGCTATAAATAAGAGTATAGAAGCTCAGAATCAGGTAGTTGCAATGTGGCTTTTGTCCGATACCACCCCACGAAAACCCCAATCCAGTCAAATGCTGAGAGATGTTTTTTGGTGAATCCAGGCAATTACAAAGTGGCTTTTTAAATCACTGAGTGGTTTTCTGTTTTTAAATTCATCCACTTGTACTTTAAAACAACAGCAACCCAGGCTTATGATTATTAGTGAAACATTTGTATTGACATTTTAATTTTACTGCTGTTACGTTTTTATACAGTTGTAAAACAAATGAAAAAACTTCATTTGTATTTATGTAGAGGATGCTCTTCAGGGCCGTCTTAAGCACCTCTGGCGCCCTGGTGCGATGGATCCCTCCGGAGCCCTGCCCTGTTTTCCAGCACGGCGGGCGGGCGGGCTCAGCGCGCATCGCTGCTGCCGAGGGCGCTGCTGCGCGACGGAGTGCCCGGTGGGCGCCCACCTGGCGGGCTGGCGCCGTGACTCCCTGCGCCACCCAGCCTGGCCGTAGGGCCGGCCCTGATGCTCTTTAACTAAAGATCATGCCAAGATCATTAATATCTAAGGAAACTACATTAGCTATGATAAGTAAAGTGAAATTTTTGAATACAATATAGAAGTGAAAGTCATATGAGAAATTAAAAAAAAATCAGCTGAGGATTTTGCTTTGACAGCAAGCCTTCAGGAACACGTATTTGGCAGGGCAACAACATAGAAGCCAAATGTTATTTCAGTGGTTTATTCAAGTAAGTGGTGTTGGGCATACTCATGCATAACTGAGAATGTGTTCTGTACCAGACCTTTAAGTGAAACATTCTTAAGTTATGTCTTAGGAGGAATTATATAGACTGTTCTCTGAAAAATCTTTTTTGTAACACGTGGAGTCTCTTTTTCCTCAACCATTTAATGCAGTGATGGCCAAACTTGGCCCTCCAGCTGTTTCTATCATCCCTAGCTAACAGGACCAGTGGTCAGGGATTATGGGAATTATAGTCCCAAAACAGCTGGAGGGCTGAGTTTTTCCATCACTGATTTAATGTATCCACAGCTTTTCTTTTGTTGGTATTTTTTTGCCACTGCAAGGATAGACCAGTGTTTTTTGTGTGGTCAGGACAAATCACAACTTCCTCTTAAATAAGCTCTAAATTATCTGCAAATACTGTAGTTTGATTTCTCTCTGTGTTGGATTTGTGTTTTGTCTTTTGTATGTAATAGCCATGACAATCCTTTTTTCTCTTTCATTTCTCCTGAAATTGTAACTCTGCTTCTGTTGTAGCATTTAAAATTGAGTGAGAGACTGCTTTCTGAATGTGTGCAAATGAAAACATTCCAGCTAGTACTGCAAGATTCAGTAGTTGTTTGTCTGGTAGTACAGATGTTTCTATGGCAAGTCCTATATCAGTGAGCTGTGAGAAAGGAACTTTCTTCCCAGTTTCTCTACAGTTTATGGCAGGAATGGGGAATCTGCAGCCGACCATATGTAGTTGTTGGGAGTTGGGAGTCCAGCGATATCTGGAACAGGCACAGGCAAACTCGGCCCTCCAGATGTTTTGAGACTACAGTTCCCATCATCCCTGACCACTGGTCCTGTTAGCTAGGGATGATGGGAGTTGTAGTCCCAAAACATCTGGAGGGCCGAGTTTGCCTGTGCCTGATATGGAAGGTCACATCTTTCTCATGACTTGGATAGTTTTGCATTACTTGGTGGGTATAAAGTTCTCGTCTCGTCAGCTCAATAGAGCTGGAAAAGATTCAGAAAAGAGCAACCAAAATGACCAGGGAGATAGAGCAACTTCCCTTTCCTATGAGGAAAGGTGACAACAGTTGGCGCTTCAAAGTTTACAGAAAAGGTGAGTAAAACTTCATGGTGTGAAGAAAGTGAATAGAGAAAGGTTTTTCACTTCTTATAGTGCAGAACTTGGGGAAATCCAATGAATCTGGATGTTGGAAGAGTCAGGGCAGACAAAGGAAAGTACCCTTTCACTCGGTTAAACTGTACAATTTGCTCCCACAAGAGTTAGTGATAGTCACCAACATGGATGGCTTCAAAATAATATTTCATGGAGGTCATGGTATAATCAGTGGCAACTAGTAACAACGACTGTGCCTCTGAATATCAGTTACTGGAACTTGCAAGGAAAGAAAGTGATGTTGCACTCATGTCCTGCCTTCTGTAAAAATCTGGTTAGCCACTGTGACATCAGGATGCTGGACCCAGTAGGCTCTTCTAACATTACTTTCAGTGCTATTTTTTCTAGAAAAAAGAGGTGCCGGTAAACCTCCCTCATTCTCTTAGAATGGCAATGGTGCCCACCTGAGAGGTGCTGGAACTTAGTTCCTATGACTTCCCTTTGAGAAAAAAAAAGCCCTACTTAGGTTTATGTTTACATATGCAGCCATAGCATGGTTTGTTTGTTTTTCAAAATTAGCAACCACCTGTTCTTTGTTATTAATTAGGTGGCTGAGTATGTTTAACTTTGTATAACTTTATTTGTAGGTTTTGCAAAAGGCATCGGATAAAATCAAGCTCAGAAGTTCCGTCTGTTCCAAAAGATCTGTTGATAATGTCAGAACTAGTTCTTCCACAATTCATCTTCTGTCTTATTCAGTACTTACGGGAAGGCTATGATGAACCAGGTATGGATGCTATTAATATTTTTGGAAAAGTTCACAAGGCAGATTCCCAGTGCAACGAATAAGTGTTGTTAGTTTCATTTTTGTGACAGTTACAGGTAGGTAGCCGTGTTGGTCTGCTGTCAAAACAAAATAAAAATAAAATAGAAAAATTCCTTCCAGTAGCACCTTAGAGACCAACTAAGTTTGTCATTGGTATGAGCTTTCATGTGCATGCACACTTCTTCAGATTTTTGTGACAGTCTATTTTGTTCTGAAGGTAGGGATGATTTCAAACTGCTGGTGAATTGCAAGTGGGCTTTTAATAAAGTGTGATGTCAGGATTGTGAAGTTGAATATGATCAGTGAAGCTTAGGTTAGCCTTCTCCCTGCCACCATGTAAGCAACTCCTTATATTTTGCAAAATGAGAGAAAAGCTGAAATCCTAGCAAAAGTTGATGCAGAGTGTCCTGGGTTACACAGAAAAGAGTGGAGTGGGAGAGAATTATACTTTGAGTGGAGTAAGCCATGGTGTGAATGCTGAGATAGAGTTCAAGATAACTGGGAGCCATAACGATAGTCTGAGAGTAAGGGAAGAATTTAGATACCTGATAATGTTAGAATTGAGGGAATGAGAGGCATCACTCTGTGGAAAGGAAACAAGAACTTCCAACATCCTGTGTTGAATATAAAAAGAAAACAAAAGCTAGTTGCTTGGTTTAAAAAGTTTTTTACTGTTTTTTCTTTCTTTATTGATCATAGAGATGTGAGCAGCTTATCTCTCATACAAATATTGTAATCAGCAAGGGGTGTATAATCTAAAATTTTAATTGTTGGGATGGGGTGATGTTGTAACAGATTACCAAGTAAGGAGCCACAAAGTAGCTAGAACGGTTTGCTCAATCTGCTACAAACTTCTTGCTTGTTTGTTTTTCAGTTCTTGATGTTCCATCAGAGAAAGACCTTCACAAAGTCCTTCAGATATTGGAATCCCACATTTCATTTCTGGAAGATCTGACAAAAATGGGAGGAGCAATGCGTTCAGTCCTTACTCAGGTTTTGACAAATCAGCAGTTCTATAAAGATCTTAGCTCTGGTGAGTTGGTATGTTATTATGTATTGAGGAGTTTTTGGTATTAACCATGCATTCTGTACTTTAAAAAGTCACAAAATAGTGTGGGTATGGGAGAAGGGAGTGGCATTTATTATTGCCGATGATGTCACAGTCTGCGACACACAACCACAATTCCACACTGGTCTTGTGGTAGTTGCAGATGTGCTGCCAACAGAGGAGTCAAATTTTCCTTATGACAAAGCACATTGAAAACACTACTCAAAGGAAGGTATGTGAATCCCATGCATCAAATGAGTTATAGGGCATTTATCGTGTTGCAAAGCCCCAAATGTATTTAACTCTGTGGGCTATTTATTGTTTAATCTCTAGTCAAACTTTCTAACCCATTCAGGCTACAGGAAGCCCAGTTCACTTTCTGCAGCTGATCAGCTGTCAGTTGGGCGGTAGTGGAAAGGTTGCTGTAACAGTGCTGCTAAGCAGTGGGAGGGTGGGCAGCAGTTTTAGTTGCCTTGGGATGGCTGTGGAGTGCAGGCTTTGATCTGCCTGCCCAGAGCTCTCAGTGCAGCTAAAATTGCAATCTCTGCACTGCCGATAACAGTGGGAGGGCGGAATTTTTAGCTGCATCAGGATTACTGGGGGTGGCGTGCAGACTTGTAATGGTTAAAGTTGCATCAGAGTTCCTGATGCAGCTGCAAAGGGGAAGATTAAACTGTTATTGTGAGGTGGGGAGGATATGTGTGTAAGGGGGAGGAATGCACTGGCAGCCCAGCTGCACACCATCACATCTGCAGAAAGGTGGCCACCCCTGCAATAAGGCTTGGTGAGGCTGGTCCCTAGAGTGAACGTAAATCTTTTGAAATATGTTTCCAGGTGGTGCAGAAAATGCATGTGCGAAGAAAAGCCACGAGATGTATCTTGTAGCTCTGAAAGGTTCTGGACTCACATTTCCCGAAGACAAGGCTGCATGTGGAGCGCAGGAGCAAGCAGCTGGAGGAGCAAGCTCTTCAGTAGTTCAAGGTCTCTCTATTTATTTATTTATTTGAAAAATATCTTTGTTATTTGAAGACTCTTCTTAGACTTGCAGCGTTGCCTCATGTCTGCTTCTGAAATAATTGACAGAATGCAGTTGAAACTACACAGTACCAGATAACAGAGAGGAAAACAGAACTCCTTTTCAATTGCTACAATGGGGGAATATCTCAATTCTTACACAAGTAAATTGCAATGGAAGCATTGGGTCCCTTTGATCCTATCCATTAGAAAATGTGTAAGTTCGAATGAGCACTTAGTAATTGTGTGGCACAAGGTCACATTTCATTATCAGCAGCAGCACTACCCCCAGCAACATGCATTTCTGCGCTGTTCCAGGCTTTGTCCCAAACCACATGTAGCACTTTCTGAAGTATTTACCATTTTCCTCCTAGTGTTTTATTTCCAATATTGCTAGACCTAATGCAGCCCATGCTCGAAAAATAAATCCAAACTTACATGGAGAGATAGGTGGGGGCATTGTTTTTTTAAAATGAAATTATCCAATTATTCTTTTGTCCAGTTGTGTATGAATTAGAAAAGCTAATTTCATGTTTAATTTCTCAAGGTTTTGCAGGTGCCACGCCAGCTTCAGGGCAAGGTGACTCTTCAGATGAGGTGAGATTTCTTCAGAAATAAAAGAAAGCACAATAATATGTGAAATAAATTGAAATACCCTAATTTTTATCATGCTTGCCTTTGCTAACATGTACTGTAGACTGGTGGTGTCAGCCCTATAAGCCATTAAACAGAAAACACAGCTCTTTGTATTGATGTAGGGCCAGTCCCTCCCCGCTTTCTCCCCTAGGAGAGTTGTTAATACTGCTTTCGTTGAACTAATTTTAGCAACACTGGGGATCGCAGTGTATATAGCAACTTCTGGAAATAACGCTAACTCATTACTATGTCAGATTCACTTGCTGGGGCAGGTTTTAACTAGTGTTAATGCAGCTAAGGATGTGTTTCAGCTGCATCTTTCCGGTGTTCTTGTATTGACAACAACGGCTTGTTCTTCACCAGGTTCCTTTTCTTAGAATTTGTAGGATAGGAATACTTCTTTCTAACAGGGCGCTCCTAAGCATGTTTATGCAGAAGTAAGTCCTGCTGAGGTTGATGGGGTTTATTTCCTAGAAAGCATGCTTAGGATTTAACTGGGAGTAAGTCCCATTGGAACACTGGGTAGGCGTGCCTGGTATTGTTCTGCACATTAACTATGCTGGGCGAATAACTAACAACATATGTGTGTTTATATATACACATTTTTAAAACAGAAATAATAAAGGACCTATCAGTTGCAGATGTTTCCCAAGAGCTCTTGTAAACCGGAGGTAGGACTCTAGATTAGATGCTGAATAAGCATCTTCCTGAGATCCCTTTACCTTTGTAAAGAAGAGTAAAGTGAGAAAAGTGGGGAAAGAGTCTGCTGTTTCAGTAGTTCCATATCTGGTTCTAATCTAGAACTGGGTTCTTGGCTGCTGAACAAGAAAGATTTTGTTGAAGCACGTCCCACATCTGCATGCAACCAGGAGTCGTATGCTGCAACTGTGTGCATCCTCTAGTTTTTCGTGCACTTAGATGCTGAAGTCCTGTTTTTTCTAACATGTAAATGACGGGAATTTCCCATGGCAAATAATAGTCCATCTTTTTTTAAATAAAAAAAATGGTTCTTAACAGTAGCCTGGCTTAACAGGAATATAACTGGTGAACCTTTCATTGATACCGATATCAGTGCTCACTGAGTGCTCACTGGAAGGACAGATCGTGAAGCTGAGGCTCCAATACTTTGGTCACCTCATGAGAAGAGAAGACTCCCGGGAAAAGACCCTGATGTTGGGAAAGATTGGGGGCACTAGGAGAAGGGGACGACAGAGGACGAGATGGTTGGACAGTGTTCTCGAAGCGAAGCTACCAACATGAGTTTGACCAAACTGCGGGAGGCAGTGGAAGACAGGAGTGCCTGGTGTGCTCTGGTCCATGGGGTCACGAAGAGTCAGATACGACTAAACAACAACAACAAAAATCAGTGTTGGGGAAAGCTTTATGAACTCAATTTCTGCATAACAGGCTGCAGTAAAAGTTGCCAGAATAAAATGCCAGAAAAGAAAAGAAAATAAATCTTTGTTTGAAAACCTTAGTTCAAAACTTTTTGCAGTGTTTTTGGATTTTTGTTCAGCTTCAGGAAATGAACATATTGGTGGCTGCTTCAGAGTCATTTTCAGATGCGAATGCAAAATGAACATGTTGAATGTTTATAACATTTGCACATGATTTCTGGTTAATGCTGAACTGTAATTAAACAGATGTGGAGGGGGGAAATAATTGGTTTATATCCAGAACAATTTATTAGAAGTTTGTTGTTGTTTGTGCAGCAGAGTCTGCTATGCTTTTAGCAGTGCTATTTATAAGCTAATATGTTTCAAAGTGCTGCTGTACTTTCACAGTTTTTAAAAACAAAACAGTAGCTATTTTTAAAAAAATGGCAGTGTAACCGAAGGTGAACTCAAATCTTTGAATTAATGAGACCCGGCTAAAAATGATACTTAAGACACTTCATATTTGGACAGTTTATTATGAGGGAATGAATATGTAAGGTTAGGATTTAGACAGGAATCTGATACAATGATCTTTACAGGGGGAAGTGGGAATGGGAGGGTAGCACAATTATACAGTTCCTTTGTTTCCTTCTTTTTTCTTTGAAAAGCATATTAATAGCATATATAGTCCTGGACAGTAAGATGTTTTATATTGATCCACTTTCAAACTCTTTCCATATCTCAGGAGGACCAGGATGGTGGCCAAGGCGTGGGAAAACGCAAGAGGGTAAAACTAAGCAGCACCACCAAAGGTACATTGGCATATAGTTTGTCAGCTACTTTTGTGTTTTTGTATCTTGATGTCACCAAGCCTGATCAGTTTTTGATCAGTCTTGACTGAAGAATGCAGGATGAGAAAAGACTGAGAAATATGCCGGCATGACACCAGAATTCACTGCTGCCACCAGTGTCTTGTATTAGTTGCATATGTTTCCTTTTAAGCTGCCAGTAAGTTTGCAGTATGCCCCTTGATCAAATGATGAAGAGCGTTCTTAGAGTTGTATCATACGGGGCTTTTGTTTCCTCTCTCCACACACACACACACACACTGCCACATCCCCCCAGAATCTTCTTTGGTAGGTTCCCCAACCCTCTGGAGCTGATTTTGAGGGTGCATGGGGGGATGGAGAGGAGAAGAGCAGAAGAGGAAGTTCTGGTGTGTGCATGGAAATCTGATGTAGCAGCAGAGCTGCAGTGTTTGATACAACCCTCAACATGTAATCGTATTACATATATATATATATATATATATATATATATATATATATATATATATATATATATATATATATATTACACAGTATTTTCCTTGGGGCAAGGAATTCCATGGCTCAGCTTTCCACAAGCTAAGTACATGCATTTGATCTGGAGGTATTTGTGACCCACCTTCTCTGTTTTAGGCAGAGGTTGCTGAAGCAGAGGGCCTATGCAGAAAAGGCTTTTTCTATTATATTTTTCCCTATCCATTCCCCATAATTTTTTCACCTTGTAATTTCTTCTCACAATTCTCCTTTCATAATCAACTTGTACCTTATTTCCCTGCCCCCACTGGCCAACCCCACACCCCATCATTTTCTTTCATCCCTCCTCTCTGCTCCTTTTTTCTTTCATTTCTTCCTCCTTTAGCAGCTTTGCTCTAGCACCTTCCTTTCTATTCTCAGTTTATTTTATCACTGATAATCATAATTATAATATCTCACTTTCTAATTCTCTTCGGCAACACCTCTGGAGGCCTCCCTTCCCTTCCTCCGTTCTCCTGGCCACTTTCACTTTCACTCAGCAAGGAAAAAGCTCCAGGCATTGGTTCAACTAGAAGGCTTTGGCATGGGCAGGACAGGCAAGCGACTAGGCATTGGGCACACTGAGGCCCCTCTGAAATTGCCCCGGGATACATTGACGGGTCCCTGCTGTTTGAGAAGCCTTGGTGCAAATTGTTATGAGCGGCTAACCCCTTCAGAATTCTACTGAATGATGTGACAAGACATGAAAGATGACTGTCTAAAAAAAGAAAAGAAAAGATTGTAACCTAGCTGCCAGGTGGCAGGCAATTAGTATAATTTGCACATCATTTTCATGGATATGGTTTGTGTCAAACTGCAGTTGATGGATGTGTTGTGCCGGTTCTCAGTATTATTATACTCCCTTTGTTATCCTTAAAGACAACCCTCCACAAGCCATTCAGCCATCAGTAGTTAGGAAAAACAATTAATTTAGATATGTCTCTTCCCCCCCCCCCCCATTACTTACTCAGAAACACACCTTTTTACAGAACTTTTTAAAAACAGTAGGCTATTCTGTGTGAAAAGGGTACATAGTGTGTGTTTTGATTTTTAATGCTTGCTGGGTCTACTTTAGGACAAGAGGGTGGGTTTGGAGGGCCTTGACTTCAGTAGAATCATAGGGAACAGGATAAAGCTGAAATTCTAACCAGTACCTGTATGTACCAGATAAGTGGCCCCGGCACAGTGGGCAACCTGTAGGCTGCAGATCATTGCTTGTATACTCCTGTATCTGTAACCTTTAATTATTCACTATGAATGATCAGCAAGCTGTTGTGTACATTTTTCTTTCTGTCCTCCATTTTCTGCAGCTATGGTACCTAACTCTTAAGCAGCCTTTTAAGCTTTGAGCAGATGAGATGAAAAACACTGGCCTGTTTATATCATGGGGTTTGTAGTTGCTGTGTGTGATTTGAATTGTATGGAAGATTTGTACTGAAGTCTTCTTTGAAGAAAAAAAAACCTCTGAAAATAAAGTTCTCTGGGCCAGCCAGATGTACTGACTTGCCCAGGCATAGGCAAACTCGGCCCTCCAGATGTTTTGGGACTACAACTCCCATCATCCCTAGCTAACAGGACCAGTGGTCAGGGATGATGGGAATTGTAGTCCCAAAACATCTGGAGGGCCGAGTTTGCCTATGCCCAATCTAGTTTTTCTCTTAGTAATAAACTCCAGATTCTTTTTTTTTGTTAGTAGAAAAATATTAAAGAGTTAACAATATTTCTTAACAGCCTCCTTCCACTTTTATTACTCATTTTTGTACAGATCAATCCATTATGGATGTTTTGAAGCATAAATGTTTTCTAGAAGAATTATTATTTTGGACAATAAAATATGAATTTCCCCAGAAGATGGTAACTTTCTTACTCAACATGCTTCCAGATCAGGATTATAAGGTATTTGTGTGTTTCCTCTTTCCTTTCCTGTCAAAACACTTCCCCATTGCAGTTTGCATTTGGCACGGGGTAGGTATGGCAGAAGTTCTTCAAATGCAGCATTTATTTATTTTTACTGTAGCGTAAGGTTGCTGGTTGAAAATAGTGCAAAAGAAAATAAATAGCTCAGACTGTTAGAAGGAACAAATTTAGAAACCTGTATAAGCGCCTGTTTCTTTTATGAGCCATAAAAGGACGGAGCGCCCTCTGCATAGCTGGTGCTTCCTCGTGGTTAGCCATGCAATAGCTTGCAGTTATTGTTCTTTGAGTTGCAGAGCTAGGATGTGGAAACCTTTTAGTTTTCTGAAACTCCGTGCAAAATTTCAACTGCTAATGGAGCCCACAAGAAAAGGTCCAGATTTCTACACATGTGATGGTTTCTTAGCACTTGAGTGCTTTGGATAGCTCCAACTTACTATTAAGGGCTTATCATATATGATAACAGGTGCGAGTTCAGACTCTGCTTAATAAGCTGCATTATGAACAAGGCTCGTTCCCCTTTCACGCAGCAGATTCTCTTCTCTCTTTGTCGGATTGACTTATAAACCTGGAACCCTTCTGTTGACTCTAGGTTTTCCATTTCATCTGAATCAGCAAACTATGGCTAACTGCTTCAGGATCTGAAGCCACAATTCAAAGTTGATTTCATATCCTAGCTTGCTCCAAATACATTAACCATTGTTTCCTGGTTGGGTTGTAACAGGAAACTATACGTAGCTGAAGACTTCCTGGCTTGTTTTCTTGTGCAAAGTAATAATAATAATAATAATTTTATTATTTATATCCTGCCCATCTGGGTGGGTATCCCAGCTACTCTGGGCAGCTTACAACACATAATTTTTTTTAAAACATTAGGCATTAAAAACAGGGTTGCCTTCAGATGTCTTTTAAAAGTCAGATAGTTGTTTATTTCCTTGCCATCTGATGGGAGGGCATTCCACAGGGTGGGCACCACTACTGAGAAGGCCCTCTGCCTGGTTCCCTGTGGCTTCACTTCTTGCAGTGAGGGAACTGCCAGAAGGCCCTCGGAGGTGGACCTCAGTGTCTGGGCAGAATGATGGGGGTGGAGACGCTCCTTCAGGTATGCTGGGCCGAGGTTGTTTAGAGCTTTAAAGGTCAGCACCAACACTTTGGATTGTGCTCAGAAACATACTAGGAGCCAATGTAGGTCAATGTAGCCAATGTAAGGCATCTCAAGGCAGCCCTGTTTAGGGAAGCTTTTAATGTTTAATGGATTTCTGTATTTTAATGTTTGATGGATTTCTGTATTTTAGAATTTCTGTTTTGTTGGAAGCCGCCCAGAGTGGCTGGGGGAACCCGGCCAGATGGGCGGGGTATAAATAATAAATTATTATTATTATTATTATTATTATTATTATTATTATTATTATTATTATTCAAGACTGGTGTTCTATGGTCCGCTCTCAGTCACCAGTCTAGCTGCTGCATTCTGGATTAGTTATAGTTTCCAGGTCGCCTTCAGAGGTAGCCCCACGTAGAGCGCATTGCAGTAGTCCAAGCGGGAGATAACTAGAGCATGCTTCACTTTCGCGAGACAGTCCGTGGGCAGGTAGGGTCTCAGCCTGCGTACCAGGTGGAGCTGGTAGAGAGCCGCCCTGGATACAGAATTGAAGTGAAGTGACTGTGTTCAGGGGCACAAAGCTTGTTCATATTCCACCTGATTACATTGAGATGTAATTGTACAAACATGCCCATTGTGTCCTCTAGATGATACTTTCCTGGACATCTGGCCCTCATTAACAGATTTTTAAAAAGCATTTATGTTAGCGGAAGTACAGCCTGATACAATGCAGAGTGAGGCACACATAAAGTCCACTGAAATACAGTAATTGGATTGGGCAGCATGTACTTGGATAGTAATTGCCCTGCATGGCACCCTAGTCTTGGTTTTGTGCAACTACTGGTTTAATATACCTTCGGTAACACTTCTTATTGAGACTTGTTCGGGGGTTGGGAATGCAAATGGTAACGCTAACATTTATTTTATACCCTGCAGATTGCTTTTACTAAAACTTTTGTGCAGCACTACGCTTTTATTATGAAAACCCTGAAGAAAAGCCATGAATCGGATACCATGTCTAACAGAATAGTACATATTAGTGTCCAGTTGTTTAGCAACGAGGAGCTGGCACGTCAAGTGACAGAGGAATGCCAGCTGCTTGATATTATGGTTACTGTCCTCCTGTACATGATGGAGAGTTGCCTTATTAAAAGTGAGCTTCAAGGTGAGTCGAATTCAGAATTTGCTTTAAGAGCACTTGAGAGGCGCACATGGAATATTCTCCGCCTGTATTTAGGCTTCTTTCTGTAAGGGGGATGCAATCTGTTGGACTCCATGCTAGCAGTTGGCAGGGCTAGAGTCCAAGGTGGGCCACCCCTTCGTCTCTCTTATCCTGCTCCCTTCTTTCCCGCTTGTTTCTCCATCCTCTGCACTCCCATGAAATTAGACCCAAGTGCCACAGTTTATCCACCTGTGGGCTGTAGTGGAGGAGGGTCTGTTTTAAGCTTTCTAGCTTAAATAGTGAAAAATGGCTAAAACAGAAGGAAAACGGCCCCTTCTTCCTTCCCCTTCCGTTCCTTTACCGGAACATGCAGACAGAGAGACTGCTTTGCATAAAAGAGAGAAAATGTTGGAGAAGATCATTATTGCTGTAGTCTTAGACATAAAGACCAGATTCAGAATTTACTGCATCTTGGAAGTCCTCATGGAACTTAACTAGCATGCAGGCTCCTTGTGAGGTTTGGGAGAAACAAGGAAGGTGGTTGTAAAGTGAACGAGGAAGTACTGATACAGGTAGAAGCTCTGTGTGTATGTTTAACATTAGCAGCCTTAACCTTTATGTCTTCAAAACCACTTGCCTTTTAGATGAGGAAAACAGTTTGCATGTAGTAGTGAACTGTGGCGAAGCTCTACTCAAGAACAACACCTACTGGCCACTTGTCAGCGACTTTATAAATATCCTTTCACACCAGAGCGTGGCTAAGAAATTCTTGGAAGACCACAGGTTATTAGTAACATGGATGAACTTTGTATCATTTTTCCAAGGTATGTGTCGCTTTTGCTGATTATGTGCCCTAGTATTGACTGTCCAACTATATATACCTATATTAGATAGGGGATGGGGGGCACTGTGGTCTAAACCACTGAGCCTCTTAGGCTTGTTGATCAGAAGGTCAGCGGTTCGAATCCCCATGACGGGGTGAGCTCCCGTTGCTCTGCCCCAGCTCCTGCCAACCTAGCAGCTTGAAAGCACGCCAGTGCAAGTAGATAAATAGGTACTGCTGCGGCGGGAAGGTAAACAGCATTTCCGTGCACTCTGGTTTCCGTCATGGTGTTCCATTGCACCAGAAGCGCTTTAGTCCTGCTGGCCACAAGACCCAGAAAGCTGTCTGTGGACAAATGCCAGCTCCCTCGGCCTGAAAAGCAAGATGAGCGCCACAACTCCATAGTCACCTTTGACTTAATGGTCCAGGGGTCCTTTACCTTTTACCTTAGATAGGGTTTTGATTACTAACTTTCCTTTTCTGTGTGTTTGAATTGCGTACGGTGCGAAAAAGATGGTGTACTGGTTAACTGTAACTTTGCGCAACTTTGTCTTGATCTTTTAAGGAATGAATTTAAACAAGAGAGAACTTAATGAGCATGTTGAGTTTGAATCTCAGACCTACTACGCTGCTTTTGCTGCTGAGCTTGAGGCCTGTGCCCAGCCAATGTGGGGGCTACTATCACACTGCAAAGTCAGGGTAAGCTGAGCACTACCTCCCCCTTTGGTTCTCTAGTGATTAAATATTTTAAATATGAAATATGCAGTTTTAGAAAGTTGTACACTCTCCTTGTGTTACATTGCTGTACACACCCCAGGGCCCGTTGTGTACCTTGCAGTGTTTGACTCTCTCTGAATTTTGTTATATGATAGCATTGCGCTCTTCGTTTAATGCCCTTAAATTTTTATTTAATCAACTATATTCGTCAAGGTGAGCGGTAAAACTCCTTTTGAGGATATGCTCGTTAATCTGTTTTCCTGTTACTGAAAATGTGTTCAGGTGCTTTATTAGTTATGTTGTGCAAATAATAAAACTTTCATGCTTTTGATGGAAGTCCTTCAAAAATGTGCCTTGCTATCAAACACAGAAATGCAGGTCAAGTGACTCCAGTTTGAAAGTACATTTATTCTCTCAGCCCCCACTCCCAAGAGCACAAAATGTGTTAACACTGCTGAAGAATTGTTGTCAAAAACCATGGTTTTGGTTTTTTTTTATATACTTTGATCCAGGGTGGATAAAAATCAATGATTTTTTTTAAAAAAAATCAAAAAAATCGGATTTTTTTGATTTAAATCGGATTTTTTTGATTTAAATCGATTTTTTGATTTAAATTGGATTTTTTTTAATAAAATGCTTTTTGAGGAAAACATATTACCATCCAAAGGTTATTCCATCATGAAATAAAGATTAGTTTTTTAATTATGTAGTATAAGGTTGTATATGTTTAATTTTGGGGGTAAATAAATTCCATTAATCCATTCACAATGTCATGCTCTTCCAGAGGTTTTTGTAAGATTATTGGGCAGTTTCTCTGCCTACAAGATATTATCACAGGTGCTTGGTTTACTTTTGCAGTTCTCAAAACTGAATTTGACTCAACAGAGATCACATGCCTCTTCTTCACAGCAAAAATGTTATAACATGAACAGAGTTGAGAAAAAGACCTTAATCCTATTGTTCTACAAACCTATGAATACAGAAACGACCCCTTCAGTGCTAAGTTTCAAGAAGTTCACTGAACAGAATAGAAGCAATATTTTTCTGATTGTTTGGAGTAGACAGTATTTAAGCTTTTCATGTGTAGGCTGGGCTGACAGTCTAAGTTTCTTAAAATATATATATATATTGTTTTTGTTTAGCCAAATTAGTTAACAAACATGGATGTTTGTTTAAGCAAATAACATATGGTGTAATGTTATTGTTTCAGTTGAATAAATCTATTTAAATTGTTATTATTAAGGTAATGATTATTTTTCTCCTTCCTAAGTACAACAGTAAAGTTGTCCAAAGATGAATGATTAACCTATTAAACTGGGGATAAAAAAAACTAATATGAAAAGTTGTTATTCTAAAAATCTTCATCTACTTGCATATTAAAGTTATACCAGCAAGAATTAGTCTTTATGATTTAAATCAACTATGATTTAAATCAAGCCTTACTGACTAGTGATTTAAATCGTGATTTAAATCAGTTTGATTTAAATCAAATCCACCCTGCTTTGATCACACAGTATTGTATAATTGTTATCAGTAGGTCGAAACATCCCCCTCCCCCAGATATCAGATTGCCAATCATATCCATAAATAAGGATTGGTTCTCAACCCTGAGGGTGTACATGAGGTGAGACTAGAAACAGGACTCAGGTTCCAAATCATACGTTGGAAGAGGGAAGGGAAGGGTAGCTTGCGCCCTCGAGCAAATTTTGCTGTGTCGTTTAACTTCAGGGAGTTCATTTTTCCGTTTGTGCAACCTTTGTATCCCACTTCAGGAGACGCAGGAATACACACGAAACGTTGTTAGATACTGCCTAGAAGCACTCCAGGATTGGTTTGATGCTATCAACTTTGTGGATGAGGTTTGTGTGTCTAATGTATTTGACTTTGCATTATAGAGTAGGATCTTCTATTAAAATTTGGAAGCATCTTCCCTTCAAAACTTTATTGCATGCACCTCCATTCCAGCCTCTCTTATTGCAAGAGATTTCCCTGAGCCAAGCTACCTGGTGGAGGGTTGCTTTTGTGTCTGTAGCAATAAAAGAGCGCAGCGTCACATTGTCTGGAGTGAAAGCAGAAGTGTATACGTGCATGTCGAAGTTTTCAGTTTTACCAGAAGCCGGAAGAGATGAAATAATAAGTGATTTAATAGTGCGCAAAATTGAATTGTTTATTCCTTTGAATTGTAAGCGACCTTTGCTTCCATTGCAGCCTACTCCTAATCAGGTTACCTTTCATCTGCCGCTGCATCGTTACTATGCCATGTTTCTAAGTAAGGTAAGTGAATGGTTTTTGCAGGGTAGGTTTTTTTTGGGAGAGGGGGAGAGGCATTATTTAGGTAGACAAGTCCAGATCAAATATGTACATATTTTGTTTGTAGGCTGTTAAATGCCAAGAACTAGATCTCGATTCCCTCCTTCCAGACCAGGAGATGTTGATGAAGCTCATGGTTCACCCACTTCAGATTCAGGTAAGTTGGCCAAGTATTTTTCTTTCTCTGCATGTATCACTTCTGTGGTGTGTAAAGCGGTACAGTAACCGCAAATAGAGAGCAGGTACAGAGGGTAACATCCAATTAAGTACACCCACAGTCAATACAGAAATCTGCTTGCACAATGGGAATTTTTGGTTTCTCCTCTTCCCCCTCCAGCCTCTTGTGTGGCTCCAGAAGATGCTTTGGTGGGTCTCCAAATCTTCCAAAGCAAATTGGGGAGGGGGCTGCAAGGGGGAGAAAAGGAAGGAGATGCCTCACTGCGTGAATAGACACCTACAAGCACTACATTTGATCTCACTCATGGTTCATTGCCTCAGACAGTTTCCCCCACTGGAGGCAATTGATTTGTGGCTGAATGTAACTGAGTGCTAAGGGCATGGATATTTGAATAACCTTGTATATACAGCACTCTTTGTTTTCCATATATGGATCACAGTAACGAGAGAGAAATTGTTTGGTGATTCTGTTGAATTAGCCAGAGGTAAAGCGAAGGCCAAAAGCAGGAGTATATTTGAGAGCAACACAGAAAAGAGTTAGGCAGTAGAAATAAGCGGGGGAAATATTCAGATCCTATGGAACAACTGCTCAATGGTTGCAGTTAAAAACATGATTACATCCTTGGTTGCGGCTGACATTTTGTCTGGATGGCATCCTATATATTAGTGAAAGTCACAGGGGAGAAATATTGCTATGTTGGTTTTGCACTGCCCCCGAAGTCTAGTGTGCCACCACGGATTGAAATATTCTGCAAAAAGCTGTGTGATCAGCTACAAAAATATATTCTCAGCTTTTCAAGTTTTTAAGACTGCAAAATAGTATGCCTAAGCAACAGGTAGCATGTTGAGCTGAAACAGCTTTCTTTTTGCTCTTTTTGGTAGGCAAGCCTCTCTGAAATCCATAGCAATATGTGGGTAAGGAATGGTCTGCAGATTAAAGGACAAGCCATGACTTATGTGCAGTCCCACTTCTGTAATTCCATGATTGATCCTGACATTTATCTGTTACAGGTAGGTCAGTACTTTTTGTAACCTCATCTGCTCTATGTTATTAGATAGCTAAATAGTAATGACTAATATATATATGTTCTCTCTCCCTCCCCCACCCCCGGAAAACAGGTTTGCGCTTCAAGACTTGACCCAGATTATTTCATTTCCTCAGTTTTTGAAAGGTAAGATACTGTTGAAAAGAACACACACACCCCCTAAGCAATGTCTGCCTTGTGCTTTAAATGCACCATAGGGGACTCTTTAATTCTGCCAACATATGGTGGCAGTGCAAATTCTCAAAAAAAATCTTGGTAATGGAATATGACATATTAAAAAAGTGCACTCCCCCCCCCAAAAAAAAACCCCAGACGCATTCCAGTTAGCAATAGTAGGTCAGGAAACACCAAACAAAGTTAAAAACTTATTTCTATACAGAACAGCAGTCGCAAGAATAGTGTACGCAAAAATGTGGAAAGAGAAGGCTTTCCCAACAAAGGACCAATGACTGCTTAAACTAATAGAATCCGTCAAACTGGTATCTACAACAGCCAAAATAAGAAATAATGATGGGAAGATAGTGACAAGTGAGTGGGAACAATGGTGCCTTGTCTCCAGCTTCTGTCGTGGCACTGCTGAGTTTCCTGGATAAAATGCAGCAGCACTTGTGCTCTGATGTTTATCCCAACGATGTAAGGAACAGATGACAGCCCATCTGCCTTAATGTGCCCATATTCACACGTGTGCATCCTCTCTTTTTCTGGCCTTGGTATTGTAGCGCTGTTGTGTTTCTGAAGAAGTGGCTGATGAAATGCATTCCGGCGCTATGGAGACAGTGTGCTCCCTCCTCCCCATCCATTGTTTACGGCTGCCTTAGGGAATAGAGACGGGCAGCAGGCATTTCACACTACAGTGGTATCTTGGTTTGCATACGTTTTGGATTACAACCTCCCCCCCCCCTTTTTTTGGGATTACGAACAAATTTCTTTTTGGAGACCCCATTGGTGAAAGCGTGCCTTGGATTACAACCTGTTTTGGTTTACAAACGGACCTCTGGAACGGATTATGGTTGTAAACCAAGGTACCGCTGTACTGCATTTCATTGGAAACTCATTGTCAAATATATCTAAGTACCCTCAGACCTGCTCCCTCTGCGTTAAGGTTTGGAAAAAGGCTGATAGACTCTGCATTAGGAGCAGATGTTGCATAGCAGCTCTGGGGCATGTAGGGATGGAGAAAAGTAGAGTTATCTGTAGGCCTCCATCATTCTGCCCAGACACTGAGGTCCAGCACCGAGGGCCTTCTGACGGTTCCCTCGTTGCGAGAAGCCAAGTTGCAGGGAACTAGGCAGAGGGCCTTCTCGGTGGTGGCGCCTGCCCTGTGGAACGCCCTCCCAACAGATGTCAAAGAGGAAAACAACTACCAGACTTTTAGAAGACATCTGAAGGCAGCTCTGTTCAGGGAGGCTTTTAATGTTTAATAGATTACTGTGTTTTATTTTTCCGTTGGAAGCTGCCCACAGTGGCTGGGGAAACCCAGACAGATGGGCGGTGTATAAATAATAATATTATTATTATTATTATTATTATTATTATTATTATTATTATTATATAGGCAAACATAGCACAAAGTGTGTGATAACCCATTTTTAAAAAGCCAAATTTCAATGGAAGGTTGAATCTTGTACTGTGCGTCAGATGTTGCCGTGTAATGGCACAGGGAGACATTTATTACTTCTTCTTTTTTTCTTTTTCTTTTAAAAAAAGACATTCATTTATCCTCACATATATCATGGTGGTATACACTGGTAGGCATGAGTAAAATTTATCGTGCCAAAACCACAATAGAGTAAAATAGTCATCCTCATAAAAACAGTTAGAGGCAACCAAAAACAAGCAGGCTAAAAGATAAAGTACATCAAAATATCTGAGCAAGTAAGTAAGTTGCATTTCAATATTCGCTGCTGTGTTGTGTGAAGTTAAGGGGTCTCCACTTGATCACGTCTGGATGGGCAAATGCCTGGGAGCCTTGTGATCTTCCTGGAGGAGCAACAGGAAATGTTCTTAAATTATTAACCGTACTAGATTTTCTAAAATTGGTATTTTTCCTCTCCTGTAGGTTCAAGGTGGTTGACCTCTTAACAATGGCTTCCCAACACCAGAATACAGTGCTAGATTCAGAGCATGAGAGATCGATGTTAGAAGGCGCCTTAACATTTCTTGTCATTCTTTTAAGTCTCCGTTTACACTTGGGTAAGATTAATCCTCTTTCCGCTTTATGCTTTATTCCTAGTAATTTCTATGCCAGGGTAGGAATGGTCACAGGCACGTACTGAAACTTAAGTTTCAACCAATGTTTAGGTAGGGATAGTGATGGAAACTGCAACCAAAAGCACTTGCTAACTCTTAATGTTCTTGAATTGTTTCTTGGAACCTTAGCCTTTATTAGTCCTTCTTAGCGGAAGCCAAAAGTTGTGGTTGCCCACTAAGTTGTGTTTATTTAGTCAGTCTCCATTCTTGTAACTTGAATCCATTGGTTTGAGTCCTAGCTTGCTCGATCCTCCTTGTGACAGACCTTTAGATATTTGAAGATGGCTATCCTATCTCCTTTCAGTCTCCTCTTTACTAGGCTATGCATGCCCAGTTCCCACAGCCATCCCTAACAAGGCTCTAAATCAGGCATAGGCAAACTCGGCCCTCCAGATGTTCCACCTCCGCTTCCTGTCTTATGGTATGTATTATATGATTATGTTAATTTATCTTTCAATTTCTCCTAGGAATGACTGATGATGAGATTCTTCGGGCAGAGATGGTAGCGCAGCTCTGCATGAATGACAGGACTCATAGTTCTCTACTGGACCTCATATCCTTGGAATGTTGTTAAATGCATTTTTTCTGTGATTAATTAACAGGATTCATGTATTGTGCTTCTCTTTGGTGTACAACAAGTAAGACTATTAGAAGCAATTTTGAATGCCTTGAAACAATATTAGCATATAATTTTCATATGAAAAGTTGCATGTTGAGCTTGCAATGAGCTTTGAATGTTTTTTGAAAATTGATGTTGTGCTGAGCTGGGTTTATATATACATATATGTATAAGCCATCTAGTCTTTCTAGCTCTGGTCTATGAATATAAATCGTCACCTTTCTTCCAACCTTCTGTTTCAAAAGGATAGAGTTGGGATTTACAACTATGTTTGCTTTTCCATTGAATTAAACTACCTTCCCCAGATTGGGTTCTTGCACTCCAGGGAGCAATTGGGCAATATGCCAGGATACTAGTGTTACCTGGTTTGTTTGAAATCCATCTTTCATTCTTTTTAAAAAACTGTAATGCACATGAAGACCCAGAAGGGTGCAGTATAGTGTTGTCCTTCTGGTGATATAATCTTCCATATTTAAACATGTGAAATCAGTCTTCCTCCCCTGTTATCAACCGAAGGATGAGATTAAAAAAAAACCAACAACCCACAACTAGCCAAGGCTTTAGTGTTGTTGCAGGGCTTTCTTTTTCTTACTGATGTGCATATCCTTAATCTAGTGTAATGTGGATTAAGATGGATTAGTAATACCACTTTATTCATGCAATTATGTCCTTATACCAATTAACATTTTGCAATTGTGATGGTGTCATTATTCAAAATGATGGACATTCTTTGGTTTTTGTGTTACAGTTTCCTAGCACCACTGGAATAAGCATTTAGTTATGTATCTAACCATTCCCTTAGTCTGAATTGTACAAACGTGTATTGAAATCTGTGTGCCACCTCCAAGAAAACTTTCTATATTAACACTTAAAACGATGGATCGAACACCATTTATTGTGGAATATAGACCTCTTGTGGTGAAGTGAAGCAACTGGAGAAATCCCTGTGGCTTCTGCCCACCAAAAGACATGCTTATACAGTGGTACCTTAGTTCTCGAACGGCTTAGATGTCGAACAAATTGATTCCCGATCGCCGAAAACCCGGAAGTAAGTGTTCTGGTTTTCAAACATTTTTCAGAAGCCGAATGTCTGATGCGGCTTCCGCTTGAGTACAGGAAGCTCCTGCAGCCAATCGGAAGCCGCGCCTTGGTTTTCGAACGGTTTCGGGAGTCGAACGGACTTCTGGAATGGATTAAGTTCAAGAACCAAGGTACCACTGTAGAATCATAGAATCGTAGAGTTGGAAGGGACTATGAGGGTCATCTAATCAAACTGCCTGCAGTGCAGGAATCTCGACTGACATGGGACTTGAACCCACAACCCTGAGATTAAGAGTCTCATGCTCTACCAACTGAGCTATTAAAAAATGGCTGTGTATTTCTAGATGAAGTTTGGTATGCACGTGGGGGTGTTTAGGGAGGCAGGAGAGGATATATTATTTAATGATATCCTTCCTAACTTGTGTTAGCAAGTTCCACATTCTAGCAGAGTTCCAAACATCCCCCTTTTTAAAATTATGCAGCGATTAGCTTGTTGCTGACTAATCCCTCTTAAAAAGAATAAACACAAGAATCTGATTAACTTTAATTTAAAAGTAGTTTACTCACAGATTCATTCAGGTTCCCAGACATATCCCTGAAGGAAGGCTTAGGTCGTTGATTTAAGAAGTATGTTTAGATAAGATTGGAATTATTTTTTCAATTATTTTTTCATTATTTTTTCTCCTTTTTTCTTTTTTATCTTTTGGGTGCTGCTCTGTTTTTCTTTAAGCAACGCCCACCTTTATTTCTGTTTTTTCTGTTTTATCCTTTTCTTTTTTTAGTGGTTTGTGTAAGAAAAAATTTATGTGATGATATGATAGATGTATTAAATTGGAAAATTGCAATAAAAATTATTATTATTATTATTATTTTTAAAAACGGAAGGCTTAGGTTACTTAACAACTAGAACTATTCCATAAAGAAGTTAGTCCCAAGTGACTGCGACTAAGCAGTCACTTCTCCAAACACACAGCAACATACAAAATGGAGAAGACACGCTGATCAGAACATGGAGGCCGTGTGCTCCTCTATGCTAGTACAACAGACCACACATGTAGTGGAAGTCTGTCCCAGCTCAGGAGGAAACAGGAAGTCTCCTGAGCGGTACAAAACATCCCCTAACATGTCCACTGCAGGAATGTTGTACTTGACTGCAGTTTTGCATCCCACAATGCAGTGGTGACTTTCTGTAACGGAAGGCACTTCTGCTCGCACAAGGCAAGGCATTCAATTTCTGCTGACCCTCCCCACCCCAGCCCCACATGTGCACTTGCAGGCCTCCACTGTGTCCCATATATGTATACTGTTGCAGAGGGTCCACCAACCCTCAAGTGCAGCTAGAGTGGGTGCTAGAATGAGTAGGGAGAGTTGAAAAACAATATGCTTGCCCCATCTTGCAGAAGTGTTTTCTTACTAGTTCAGGGCCACCATTGGATACAACCCGGATAAAGTTAATATAGGCAATGTTCATGGGAACTAACACCTTTCTGTCGAAGATTTTCTGGCAATGATTGTTTACCTTAACACGGGGATCACATTCCAGAAAACCCAAATCCGAAAAGTGGCATTATTCCTGGAAGTTTAAGCTTTGAATCGATGCTGTCGGCTGTGGCAGATTTTAAGGCTCCTGTGTTTGAACCTGGGGGCTCTATGCAGCAGGGAATGTATACACCTAAAGGTATGTTCAGTTTTTGTGGGTGTTTTAGTGTGAACCTGCAATATATGTATGGGTTCTTAATGAGCTGGTATTAATTATAACTCCAGAAATTAATAATAATAATAATGTATACCCTGCCCATCTGGCTGGGTCTCCCCGGCCACGCTGGGCCGCTTCCAATAGAATATTAAAAACGCAATCAAACATTAAAAACTTCCCTAAACAGGGCTACTTTCAGATGTCTTCTAAAAGTCAGGTATTTGTTTATTTCCTTGACATCTGATGGGAGGGCATTCCACAGGGCGGGCGCCACCACCGAGAAGGCCCTCTTCCTGGTATCTCTAAGATGTAAAGGGCTTAGAGATAGTTGATTTCAGTGGAGTATTATATGAATTTTGGTGGATTAATAAATATTTTCAGAATTTCAGTGTTGTTACATGCTTTCAGCTTTTTTGCTTTTCCTCTCCTATTTCCTCTGTTTAAACAAGTGGTTGTTTTTCACACTTTGAACACCATCATGATATGTACAAGAACCAAAATAGTTGATCAGCGAACAGGATACATTGTAATTGTGTATGTTCAGTAATGATAATAAAGATATGTGTTTGGGGATGTTGGCACAAAACTGAAACACTTAGCTGCTGAAAACCTACATTGTGGTTCAGCATGCGCGGGGGGGGGGGGGAAATTGTGACTGTGCTACTCCGTCCTGCTGCTGCCATACTACCCAGTGCTAAGCCGCAATTTGGCTTAGCATTATGTGTGATCCCAGCGGAGTGCCAGACTTGAAGCTGTACCATACTGCGGCTGGTATATGCTGGATTAAAGAATGGGTGAGATTAGAAGATAAAGAATTGTTAAATGTAGAGGGATTCAGAAATAACCAAGGGTGGCATGCTTACTTGATGGAAGAGAAAGAAGGAGGTCACAGAGAGTTTAGGAACCATGTTATTAAAAAGCCACTATTGAAAATCTGGAGAGAAAATAGAGATATATTGGATTTCAAAATTCCGTGGTGGGTTTCCCCCACAGAGATGACATCATTATTTAGTAAAAGTACAGAAAAAAAGTGGGCAACCTATCAGGAATTATTAATAAAAGAGAATGGACAATTAAAATTAAAAACATATCAGCAAATGAAGGAACAGTGCACAAGCTGGCTGCATTACTGCCAAATACAGAGCCTATTCCAAAAACATAAGAAAATTGGGTTTAAAGAGGGGAAATCTAAATTGCAAGAAATTTTGATAGAAAATAATGAAAAACCATTGGCAAAATTATATAATTATTTACTAGAATGGGAGATGAAAGATGAAATAGTCAAAGTAACCATGATTAGATGGGCTCAAGATATTGGGAGGCCCATTTATAGCAACCAGTGGGAGAAACTATGGAAAGAGGGATGGAGATTTACGGCCTGTGCAGGGATAAAAGAAAACATGCTAAAATTAATGTATAGATGGCACCTCACTCCAGAGAAAATTGCGAAAATTTATAAAACAAGTTCGAACAAATGCTGGAAGTGTCGTGAAAAAATAGGAGATTTCTATCATTGTTGGTGGCAGTGCAAAAAAATTAGGGAATTTTGGAATTTGGTTTACGAAAAGTTAAAAAAGATGCTAAAAATAACTTTTGACAAAAAACCAGAGTATTTTTTATTAAGTATGATACCAGAGAACATCCCAGAAGACAGGAAGAATATCCTCCTTTACGCATTTGCGGCAGCAAGACTTTTGATCGGACAACATTGGAAAGGGGAGAAAATCCCAACCATTTTAGAATGGCAGGAAAAGTTAGTAGAGTTCATGACCCTCTCCAAAATGACAGCAGCAATTCGGAATACCCCCAGACAAACTTGTAAAAAAGAATGGAAGTATGTAGAGGACTTTTTGAAAAAAGAAGGATTAAATGTAGATTTGGTGATTTGCTTAGACTGAAAGATATAGAGGGGAATTGGTGAAACAATAATTGAAGTAAAACGAGAGGAAAGAAATTATATAAAGGAAAGCGGTATTCAAACAACAGGAAGTAAGTTTTATCTTTCTTCTTTTTATTTTATTTTATTTTTCTTTCAAGTTTGACATTTAATTTTGACTATATTGATATAGTTTATTTTGTACTTTGTGTTTACTTTGTACTAGTTATTTGTTTATAGTTCTATGTAACTTTTTTAAAGAACTGAAATAAAGTTTTTTTTATACCTCTAAAAAAAAAAAACATGTGTGATCCCAGCCTCCTGGTTTGTCTTGTTTCAGACAAACCAACAGTTATATCTAGAACAAAGTTTTAAACCATAAACCTCAGGGCCAGCTTTAGAGCATCTCACTTGATGGTGCTCTTGTGCCTACCAGATATGGGACCATTATTCTTATCTGAAAGGTTTTTTCAGAGTGAGCACTAGGATGCTTCCAAGATCCAGCGTAAGTGTGGTCATACTTTAGATTGAATTTAAGGAGTGGACTGTCCATTGAGTAGTCTTGTGTTATATGTATTACATTATCAGTTGTGGTATGAGTGGTTTGACTCAGTTTTAGGTTATTTTCATGCTTGATTAGAAAGCAAATGGACATTTTAACCAATATTCCTAGGGAGAGGTAAGAGAGAGCTTCTTGTAGAGTGACAATGTTCTCCTGCCTCTAGCAACTGAGAAGTACAGTCCCACTTGGTGGTTTCGTAGTGCCCACTTAGAAACACCTTTTGGATAAAACTAAGAGTTCCTTCTCATTAATGTGTCCTCCTCCTCCTTCTTCGTGTTGTTATTTGAAATACATGAATAAACAAAATAATCAGTCAGCTACTTTTCTTAATCATTCAGTATTTTTCAAACGCGCCAGCTATAAACTCAGGGTTTTAATGGTTGTTAATTGGATTTCATTGTCTAGTGTTTTTAGACGTTTAAATGATCAGGTGAAGGTATGGTATGTTTATAAGTGATTCTTTGTGTGTGAAGTAATTTGTATTTATTTTAAAAGAATAAAAATAAATATTGAATAAATTTCAGAACTTAATGTCAAACATGTTCTGTCTCTTTAACAATAGCTGAAGTTTGGGATAAGGAGTTTGACCCAGTCATGGTAATTCTTCGAACTGTTTACCGTAGAGATGTGCAATCTGCAATGGACAGATATACAGCATTGTAAGTTGAATGTATTCTAATATTAATACTATATTATGTGATAGTAATATATACAGTGCCTTTTATTCTTAGGCAGTGAAGCCGTTGGCATGTCATGCAAAGCCAGTTTGTTTTAAATCGTGGCTTAATCGTGATTCTTAGTTGTGAATTGTTTGTTTGCTTCAAACAAGCCATGAGAAATAAGAGAGAAGTAAGCTCAAATTTGTTACTGGTTTTATTTCTTGCTTACCACTCATGGTTTGTGTGAATACAAAAACATTCCATACTATGACTTATCTGAGTACATCCTTAAAAGTAGATTAATACGCAATCTGCTGCTGTAGTTAGCAAGGGCAAAATCATTCCATTTCCAGCTTGTTGCCACTCACTTGAAACAAATTATTATTCAACTGACTTGGGTCGGTATACGGCTAAAGTCCTTACAAGTATAATTGTGTGCTTTTTACTGGTGCAATTCTGTGAAACGTATACCTTTTAAGTTTTTTTAAAAACCTTCGCTTTGTGAAGTGGCATGTCAAAATGATGTATTACCTGCCATTTTGAAGAAATACATAACCTTTTCATTTTTTAGTGAACTGAATAATATGTTCCTTGAAGCCAAGTAAAAACAAATTGGAAGTCAACCTTTTGGATTTCTCCTCCCATCTCCTCCCCTCCTACCCAATACTTGCATCTTGAAGAACTGTTCTAGATATACTAACTGGAAATGTTACCCATCTAGAGATTTGTAGTTGTTCTTCATTCCCATCTGTGTGGTAGAACTATGTTTACTATCCAGATTATTAAAAGGATGATTTATCATTGGGAAACGTGTTCAGAAAACAAAGTAAATTTTTTGTTTTCAAGTCTCTTCAATTCCTTGTTTCTGCTTTCCTTTTGTCAGCTGTGAGTTACAGATTTAAGATGAAATTCTTTGAGCTGAATCGCACTCTGGCAAAAATGGGAACATCCTGTTACCTAAAAGATTTTGCCCTCCTTCAGCACACCTGGACTTGAGCTCAGTACAGATGTTAGGCTTAACTGTCTTAATCAGAGTTAAGTGATTGGAAGCAGGCCATTGGCTTCTCCACTTCCTCCTCCTTTTCTTTGTTGGTATTAACCAGTGTGCACCAGAACCAGTATTAATGTTAACTATAAACCTAGGCTTGGAAACTGGCTTGGAAACCTTTTGGATTTCTCCTCGCCTCCCATTAGTATTCACCATGGTAGCACTGTTGTTGCATACTTATCTTGCTATACAGTGGCACCTTGGTTCTCAAACTTAATCCGTTCCGGAAGTCCGTTCCAAAACCAAAGCGTTCCAAAACCAAGGCATGCTTCCCCATAGAAAGTAATGCAAAATGGATTAATCCATTCCAGACTTTTTAAAACAAACCCCTAAAACAGCAATTTAACATGAATTTTACTATGGAGGCCATTGATCCATAAAATGAAAGCAATAATCAATGTACTGTACTATAAAATAAATAAGACAGTATTGTATATGATATTAAAAAAAAAAATTCTTACCTCAACTGGATGGGGGGATGTTTGGATGGGGGGCTTTTATCCATTTCCGCAGTCACACAATCAGTCAATCAATCAGTAGCTGTGCTGGGTTCCACACAGTCACAAAAAAACCCACCAAAAAAGCCTCAAAAACAAAAATGCAAAATAAATAGCAAAAACATAAGCACCAAACTTAATCCGTTCCAGACGTCCGTTTGACTTCCGAAATGTTTGAAAACCAAGGCGCAGCTTCTGATTGGTGCAGGTGACCCAGAAACAATAGCTAACAGTCACATTGGACGTTCGACTTCCGAAAAAGTTCAAAAACTGGAACACTTTCGGGTTTTCAGTGTTTGGGAACCAAGGCGTTTGAGAACCAAGGTACCACTGTACTTGGGTTAACGCTGACAAGGACAGAAGCGTGGAGTCCATGTGGAAGGAGGATTGGAGAATATCAATTGTGCTGGTGAAATCTAAGACCCCAATCCTAAGTACACTTAAAAGAGCGGAAACACACTGAACTCAATGTTTACTTTCGAGTACATACTTAGTGCATCTGTTGAGATATGAAGGTGGTGGCTGCCTCACTCTTTTTGTGATCATAATTTAAGTTCTCGGCTTTCACCATTCTATCTGATTTGCTGTTGGCTTTGGTATTACAGTCAGAGCCATGCATCTAGGGTTGTATCCAATGAAGGCACCCTGCTGGTGCAAGGATTTCTGCTTCCCATCTCTCCCTAGCTCCCGCAAATCTGTTCCTGGATTATGGGGAAAACCCATAATGCATTTGAGCCTATTTTATAATTGGCACCTGGCTTTCAAAATGTTCGGTGCAAGGATTTTTTTAATTTTTAATTTACTACCAGAAATGCTGAAAGGGGCATGCAGCCAAATGGGCATTCGTTAAGTATCACAGTTCTCAGTTGTATCTTCTGTAGCATTAACTTTGAGCAGGTTATTTTTTGGTTCTCTTACAGCTTAAAGCAAAGTGGGAAAGTGCATGGAAACCCCTGGCCTCCTTACAAGAAACGAACACATTTACACCCAAGCTACAAAGGACTCATGAGGCTGTTGCACTGCAAAACTTTACACATTGTGTTATTCACTCTGCTCTACAAGGTACTACTGAATTGTTGGAGTAGGGAGGGGGAACCAAGGGACACAAAGCTACTTCAGACTTCACATAATTTTGGTTTGTGGAGGATGTTTGCTGTAGGTACAGTTTTGAAACAAAAAGTTAAGCCTGACCCATTTTTAAAATTTGTTTTTCCAAGGAGAAATGGAACATAACATTGTTTATTATGTAACATGATTATTGTTAAGAGAAAATAGTGCCACAAAGCCCTCTTGTTTGTTCCTGTCCTGAAACATTCTGCACATTTTCTCAGCTATACAGGATCAAGCTAAATTAGGTGGCCAGACTAGAATTTTTGAAACCTCATCTTGGGCTCATCTCTCTCCCTCCCTCTCCCTCTCCCTCTCTCTCTGTGTACTTCTTTAATTTGTTCCTTAAAATGAAAGCTTGCCTATTTCCACAACACAAACATTTTCTAGTTGTGTTTGGGAAGGTGGTGCTGTGTGTTTGGGAATTGTAACCATTTTTCTCTTGGTAAATCGTTAACAGCTGTCATTCTGAGAGGTTTTCCTGTACTGAATACTGAATCATGTGGAACTGATGTAGCTATATATTCTTTCTTTCTGTTTCCCCTCCCCTCCCACCGAATTTTAAAGTGGAAAAAAAATTGAAAGGGAAAAAGGAAAGTAACGTTTACTTTTGCTTTAGATATTAATGGATCATCAAAATCTGTCAGAACATGTCCTTTGCATGGTTTTATATTTGATTGAGTTGGGACTAGAGAACTCATCCGAGCAGGAACCTGATGAAGAAGT
This sequence comes from Zootoca vivipara, assembly GCF_963506605.1. Classification (NCBI taxonomy): domain Eukaryota; kingdom Metazoa; phylum Chordata; class Lepidosauria; order Squamata; family Lacertidae; genus Zootoca; species Zootoca vivipara. The sequence goes on along the minus strand of NC_083276.1, from coordinate 117,989,986 downwards.
AAGTGCTCACATTCCTGTACTTTTTTGGCGTTGTGCTTATATCTATAACTACATTTTTATTTTATAGACAAAATATTCGCTCTGCTCACAGCAAACATTTACTGGAATGGAGGGGTGGGGGTAAGGCAATTTTCATTCATTCCTTCCTCCTGTGTCCCCTGGAAAGTTACTTGGGTGGGCTAGGGGTCTCTCCAGAACAGCATGGGAGGTGGCACTGTGGACTGTAGGAAGAGGGGGGAAATTGCCCCTTTCCTACAGTTGGAGCCTCTGTTGGCACGGTGTAGTGGTTAGAGTGCTGCCTTTGGCCCTGGGAGACCAGGGTTTAAATCCCCACTCAGCCATGAAGCTCATGGGGTGACCATGGGGCAGCTACCCACTCTCAGCCTAACCTACCTCACAAGGTTGTATGTTCGCCACCTTGAACTCCTTGCATGAAAAGAGTGCTCATTAAAGAAGGCCCTGGACCATCCTTCTCCAACCTTGGGTCCTCAGATGTTGTTGGACTACACTCCCATCTGGGAACTTGGGGTTGGAGAAGACTGCCTTAGACCCTTCCACAGACAGAATGAGTCCCTCTGTTGGTGGAAGGACATTCTGGATCCAACCCACGATCATTTAGGAGCCTTGTTTTAATGGTGGCCTGCTCATTGTGGGTGGATGTTGGCCCCTAGGAGTAACTGAAAGACCTCAAATGCAGTGAGCTCAGAGCCTGAAAATCCCAGCTCAGTCATGAGCCCACTGGGTGGCTTCAGGCAAGCTAAACCGCCTCAGCTCACCAGGTGCCATACAGGGATAACAATACTTCACAAGGCTATCATGGCAACACGAGAACGGGGCCTTCTATGCAACCGCTCCACGTCTGTGGAATGCTCTCCCCAGGGAAGTTCGCCTGGCACTTACGTTATACACCTTTAGGCACCAAGCAAAAACGTTCCTTTTTAACCAGGCCATTGGTTGATTTGATTTACACCCTATGCCCTTTTAAAATGTGGTTTTTTTGTGGTGGGGGGCGCTATTGGGTTGTTGTTTTTATTTTTATTATGTATTTTGTGGTTTTATAGCTTGATTTTATTATGTTAACCGCCTTGAGACCCCCTGGGTATAGGGCAGTGTATAAATTCAATAAATAATAATATTTGGAGAATGTATATGACGCATAACATTGCATAGTACTGTCACTTTAGTATTTCGGGAGTATTTCCCCCAAACAATTAAAGTGCTCTGTAAATACTAAGGTGGCAGCCACAGTTATTTAGGAATAATTTTCCCCAATGTGCGGATTGGATGGGTTGCACTGACCATATATGGTGCTGATGACCTGCTTTGTTTTTGTTTGTTTAATGGCTGATGTGCCAGGATTCCATGGGAGGACAAGAGCGCTGCCACGATAGTTGGTTCCCAGGGAATAACTTGGTGTCTAACATGCGCCACTTCATTAATTATGTGCGCGTCAGAGTCCCAGAGACTGCCCCAGAGGTGAAAAGAGAACCACCTCCAAGTACGAGCGCTGATGGCTCAGCAGCTTCTCAGGTAAGGATGGGATCTTGCAGATTTATTATCATGGTTTAGGATCTCATAAGTCAATATTGGTCAATGTGGTTGAATTACGCTTTGCTGAACATATAGCTGTCCGTATTTGATACTTCAAGACCTGGTATGTAATAATCACATTTCTTAGGGTGTTTTAATGCCATCCTTTCCCCTCCAACTCCCCAGAATCCCAGGCGGCCTAAAGGACTTCAGAGAGAGGTAGAATTCTGTTTATCTTGCGTTCTAATGGCAAGATGGCTTTACCTGTGCTGACCCTAACTTCCCTGCAATTCCACAGTCTTTTCAGGAATGTTATTAAGAAATAGCCATCATTGCATATTTCTAACGATTGTGTTAAAAAAAAGTGCATCGGCCTAGAACATGGCCATCCTTTTTGGTTCCAAATTAATTGTGCTATCTGCTGGAGATAACCTCTTTTTTTAAAAAAAAAAAGGGGGGGGAGAAAAGAATTGCTAGCCTGTTGGAATAAATACTGGCTGCTTTGAGTGTGTGTGAATTTCTGCTGCAGTTCTTGCTAACATTTAATAATGCTGCCGCTCTTTAGCTTCCCATTTTCAATAAGCCTGGCCCTCAATCTTGTTAGAAATTACTTGAAATGATAAATGGTTAGTTGATTCATCTTTGTGAACACATGATTAACTTGTTTGAATGATTTATAGCCAATTCATAATGGGGTTGCCACCTTCTGGGGTGGAGGGATGGTGAAGAACAGAGCCATGGCTCGTTTTCTTATAGTAAATCAAGTATACACTACTACATATTTCATTAGCAGCAAGGCTATGCTAAAAGGAAAATGCTTAATGGAAGGCAAGCATCACAGATATTTTTTTTAAAGACAGAGCAGCAACTCCATAAAACAATCACATTTGTCATGGTTTAGGACAAATTTTAACAAAAAATTGCAGCTGTATAACACACATGGCTGTTTTTTTTTACCCACCTGCAGAGCTGATAACACCCCCAGTCCCTCTTTAAATAATGCAACATGCTCTTTTTTTCTACATACATATCTCAAATTTATAACAATACTCATAGTAAAATGTACACAGTGGTATTCCAAACTTTTGAAAAGGGACTGAAGCCTTTTTAAATAAAGTTTTTTAGCTGTAAACTTTGTGTATTGGGGTGGGGGTAGTTTTGTTTTACTGCATACATATTGGGAATGTTCAAAAGTGTTAAGCAGTTTGGAGCAGGCTGTGGGATTACTTTTTCCCTGCCTTTGGAAGTACTAATTTCCCCAGTCCTTCCTCTGCTGGCCTTAACCGTGACTGAACTTAACATCTGCAACTACATTTGGTTATGATTAAGGCTAACCAAAACTGGAAATCTGAGAGAACCTTGGTTACACTTAACTGCTGATCATATTTGGGTTTGGATACAACTCTAAACCATAGCTTGTTCAGCTTTAACCCACCCAAGCCAACTAATTATGGTTTGTGTGAGGCCAGCAAACCACTGCCTGAAATTATGGTTTTATATTGGCTTGTGTTAACTGTGATTTGTTATATCAAAACTCAGTATCGTATCTTAATCCTAGTCCATTCCTCTGCCACTAGCTTGGCTACCGAGATGCAAGGGGGAAGAGTGGCTAGAAAATAAAACTTCTCATGGGGCTATAGACCAGGCACCCCCAAACTTGGCCCTCCAGCTGTTTTGGGTCTACAATTCCCACCATCCTTGACCACTGGTCCTGTTTAGTTAGGGATGATGGGAGTTGTAGTCCCAAAACAGCTGGAGGGCTAAGTTTGGGGATGCCTGCTATAGACACTTACAGGTGAACATTTTGAAAGCCAGGTGCTTTCCATCCATTTCACCACCCCACTTCCTCACTGATAACCTATTTATTTCATGCCCAGTTGCATAGCTCCGGAACAGCATTGTGAAAGGGACAGCAAATGCATTCATATTTAATGAGGGATATATGTTAAATGCGCACCTTTGCCAAGCTGTACCAACAGATGAATAGATAAGAGTTGCACAGTTTGACCTAAAAGCATTCCTAACTACTGTCATTGCTGCTAACTCACTTCCCATTAATGGAAAAGTCGGAAGGACTTTTGCTCTGAAGGGTCCGGAGGAACATGATAACAAAATGTGTGTTGCTCAGGGGCATGCCAAGAGTGGCTGAAGATTACACACCCATGACTCAGTGAGTCACTACATCCAGCTGTTAACCAGAAGGTTGGTGGTTCGAGCCCACCCAGGGACAGCTGTGGGCTGGATTCCTGTATTGAGGGTCCCTTCCAACTATGATTCTATGATACAATCTCCAAGAAAGAGAGTGTTCATATTTCCTGCCCCCAGTTGCTGCTGGCCAATAGTAAGAGAACTAGTGATGCCCTTCCACAATACACTTTGTTATAGCATCTAGGTATTCACAGAGGAGTCAGAGCTGCAGGAAACCAACTTTAAGCTAAATAAACTATGGCTTGTTTGCTCATCTGCAAGTAGGATCCAAGCTTCTTCTTCAAACCATGGTTAAAGCAAACTTTTGCTTATGTCCAAACACAGCCAATGTCTGCGCAATTGCAATACAGTTGTACCTTAAAAGTCGAACGGAATCTGTTCAGGAAGTCCGTTCAACTTCCAAAACGTTTGGAAACCAAAGTGTAGCTTCTAATTGGCTGCAGGAAGCTCCTGCAGGCAATCGGAAGCCGCAGAAGCCCCATTGGACATTTGGCTTCCAAAAATAGTTCACAAACCAGAACAGTCACTTCTGCTTTTCGGCATTCGGGACCCAAAACGTTCTAGAACTAAGCTGTTCGAAAACCAAGGTACGACTGTACTTTATTGTGAGTAAGATTGGGGGGGGGTGGCTACTTCAGAAGGGAAGGCTGGAGAGGCACATGATCCTGTGGCCTGCTTTTAATTGCATTACTTTGTTAAGCATTTGAGAGTTGTATGTGTGCACCAGCCTCAGGAGATTGTGAAGTAGATTTTAAATGTGAATGTACTTTTAAGGTGTGACCGTTTTTGTTTTAAACAGCTACATAACAAATTGAAATTATTTTAAACATGATTTTAGTTTAGCTTGTAGTTTTCATAAATACTTACTGATTACTGTATCTAATGCCCTTTTCTTATTTTCCCCCCCCTTAAGAATTCAGGAACAGCACAAGTGTTCAGTCTGGTTGCAGAGCGCAGAAAGAAGTTTCAGGAAATCATCAATCGGAATACTACTGAAGCCAATCAGGCTGTTCGACCCAAGACTTCAATGAAATGGTCTGCTCCAGGTGCAACTCCCCAGCTGACAACAGCTATCTTGGAAATCAAGGAAAGCATCTTGTCTTTGCTAGTGAAGCTTCACCATAAACTGTCAGGAAAGCAGAACTCTTATTACCCACCCTGGCTGGATGACATGGAAACGTTAATTCAGTGCGAAAACCCTAAGTACTTACATGGGGATGGAATGACTGCGGTGGAAAGGATTTTATTGAAAGCTGCACTTCAAAGCAGATTGAACAAACGTATCATTGAAGAAATATGTAGAAAAGTGACTCCACCTGTACCACCAAAAAAGATTAGCCCAGCAGAGAAGAAAATTTTGGACAAAGAAGAAAGGTAATTGATGGTGATGGTGGGGTTATTTCAGTGTTTGAACCGATTAGGAAGTTTAACAGTATTCTGTGTTAACAGGCTTCCAATTCTTCATTTGAGACCTTTGTGAATTTAGGACACTGGTTGGCAGTAGAGTTGACTACCAGACTATTGCCAACTATTGTTGCTGCTGGAAGAAAACAGACTAGCAGGAAGAGCTAGGGACATGGGTACTTACTGCATTTCCTTTTCCCTTGTTCCCATGTCTCAAGAGGGAAAATGTTGTCACAATCTGCCCTCCACTGTCTTAACAGAGCTGCAGTTCCAAGGGTGTGCTCGTGCGTGCATTGATTCTATTTGTGTTGCTATAAAACACATTTTTTTCTCTAAACCATACTGGCTGTGTGATACCCGCACATGAGCTTTTGTAATACGAGAGTCACTTTGCGACCTATACCGTTGTGTTTGGACATTCCTGCGCTAGCAATCACCTGATAGAATAACCTGAGCGGGCAAGACTGTGTGTCATCCTGACTCTTTTTGTGGATCCCCACCCCCAATGTGGTGAAATAGGGGCCAGGCCCCTCCCTCCACACCTTTCATGCTGCTTCTCACTCCACCTGACTGTCAAATCACCAAGTAGCTTGGGAGCCATTGCAGCATTTCCTTGTGGAGGTAAAGGTGAAGGACCCCAGTCACGGACAACTCTGGGGTTGCGGTGCTTATCTCACTTTACTGGCCGAGGGAGCCAACGTTTGTCTGCAGTTTTTCCAGGTCATGTGGCCAGCATGACTAAGACGCTTCTGGTGAAACCAGAGCAGCGCACGGAAACGGAATTTACCTTCCCGCCGGAGCGGTACCTATTTATCTACTTGCACTTTTTGGGGGTGCTTTCGAACTGCTAGGTTGGCAGGAGGTGCGCGTAGCCCTAGCACTTTCCCTACAGGTCCAAAATAGCCCGAAATGGTTGTCTCGTAACCGGACGATCCATTTCGCGCTGCCATTCCGCTTCGCAGACTCTTAAATATTGGGAAAGCGTGGGACCTGCGGTGAAATGTATATTTTTTTAGGACTCGCCTCATCTCCGTGATTTCAAGTTGCTTTATACCCCCCCCCGCCAAAATGTGTTTTAATTGTCGTAATTCACCCTGCGATTTTAAGGTGAAGGGTGGGCAATTAATTAAAAATCCAAATTGGCCTAATGAGGATTGAGTGTGCCTGGTGGCTACAGAATGCTGAAAGACTGTTTCGGGGAGGAGGGGATATGGAACTGAGTGGCTGGAACCCGGAACAAGGAGCACTCCTCACACTGCAACATTTGTTGCTGTTGATATTTAGGGTTTGCCGCCCCCCTTCTTTTGCACTTGCAGAATCCTTGGGGCTCCCTGTTTTAGCTACATACGGCAATAGCTCACTCCTGGAAATAGAGGAAATGACGCTTGCTTAAAGCCTTGACAGGAGAGGACGAGGAGGGGAGTGGGGAGCTTGCGTACATATGCTTTTGTGCAAATCCAAAACGAAGATGAATCTCCGCAGGCAATTAAGCTGTTTTGTGTGACCTCAGTGTGTGGAAGGAAGTCGGTAGGAATACAGAGTCCAGTTTGCCGTAATGAAGACGGAGCAGGCTGTGAGCAGTCAGTGATGACCTATTTTCTGGTTTCTTCGTCCTGCAAAGACAAACTTGACATCACCCACATAAGTCGTTGCCATAGAAACTAAGGCATAGAGCTAAAGAAGAATTCAGCAGTGCTGCTTTGCAATATTTTTTTTCAATCATGGTGCGGAGCCCCCCTGGGCCATGGCAGAAAATCACTGAGCTGTACTGAATTTGTCAGTTTGATATGGTCTCCTTATTAAGGGTCTCTATTTACAGTTAGCCTGTTTAGCAAAGGCATAGCATTGGGTTGAGAGGAATTCCCAGGGGGTGGCGGTGGGGTTTAGTATTATGAAAGTTGCCTCATGTTCTTGATACGCCCTCCTTAAATGGGACTAAATGGTGCTTAACTGGGTACTCAGTTGCACTTGTCATACAATAAGTGATGGTGACGATGTGACAGTGGTTTTAAATTGCATAAGCTAAATCTTTGGTATCCTTGATGATCTAGAAGGTTAACTGCATAAGTTACATAAAAGAAATTAAATGGTAATAAAAACTTGCTTGTGTATATTCCTCTCCTCGGAAGCCACAATTTGGATGAGAGGATTTAAGCGCTTGTTAAAGCCATGAAAAATATTTGGTGCCATGTCCTTTGTGTATATCGGCAGCTAATTAGTCCGTTATTGTGACAGGATAATGGCAAAAAAGCATTGTATCTAGGGCAGAAGAATTCTGATTTGTTCTTGACAAGAGGTTTGTGCTGTCGAGTTAACATTTCCACTAGCTGTGTAATTACGTTTTCTGTAGGCTTTTATGCTGTTTCTCTAGAGTTTTTAGGGAAGCTCACATCCTTCTCTGAGACAGTAGAAGCATGGTTTTTGGTTGTGCAAAACCCCAGCGTTTTAACTGAGTCAGGTTCCTAATAAAATTAACATTCATTTTCTGTGTACATTTCATCCTGCTATGAATGTTGTGGTTTTTTTAAAAAATAAATCTTGTATTTCTATGTTGTGAACCGCCAAGATCTATGGACAGAAGGCGGGATACAAATTTAATTGATAATAATAATAATCTGCCACATCTTTTCACAAGAGATCTAAAAAGCCCTGGACAACTTAAGACCTTGATACCTGCAATTGCACTTCTCCCCACCCTGTCTTGACCAAAGCTTCAGATTTTCCAGGGAAGGCCAAGGCTCCTTAGCATACTGTCTTGATGTGTTATACAACATGCCATTATGTGGGAGAGGTCTCCTCTGTGGTGGTGCCCTACTTGCTGAATGTCCTCCACTCTGGCACCAATCTTGTTTTTATTTTGGTGTTCGGCTAAAAACCGGGTTATTTAGCCATTTGTAATGGCCATCACTTCTGTTTTTTAAGATTCTTTACTGTTTCATTGTGCATCCATTCCTGATCTGTAGTTGGGAGTTGTTGTTTTAATTACTACTGTGCCCCACTCTGAAATGCTTGGATGGAGGATATATTTTAATCAATTAATAAATTGGTCAATAAAGCCCTCTGCAGTGTGGGTGGAGCATGCTCTGCTGCTGTCTTAGACTGGTCTGGAGTTCAACTAAGAGGAGAAGGAAGATGTAGAGAGGAAGCATACATCAAGGGCTTCTGGTATATTTGGTAATTAAAGCTTTGGGGTCTTGGGAGATTGACATGCAATAACATCTGGCAAAAATGACAGTTTCAAGTTTTATGTAACTTTTTAGATCTTCTTGTACTCTGCCAACCTAAAAACAGAGCTTATGAATTGAGCTGTCTTGGCATTTGTTCACAATTGTCCACCATCTTCTCTTTCACCTAGGCGACAGAAGGCCAGGGAGAGGCAACAAAAGTTGTTGGCTGAATTTGCATCAAGGCAGAAAAGCTTTATGGAAACCGCCATGGATGTTGGTAAGGTTTTAGTCTCCATTTTTCTTAATGTGGTTTTTTTTCAGGTCTCAAGATGTTTGCAAATGAGGCTAAAGGAGTATTGTTTCCTAGGGCACATTTAATGATGAGAAACAGGATATTTAGACTGAAGGGAGCGAGAAACAGCTTCCCCACGGGAGTTCATTGTAGAACCCTCAAGGAAAGTTATTGTTGTTGCCATAAAAGTAGTGGCTCAGTCTTCTGGTTTAGCCACATAACTGTAGTGATGGCCCTCCACTCGAATCTCTTCAAATCCTGCACATAAACTCACCCAGCAGCTTTGTGCGTGGGTTGAAATGGTAGGGGAGGGTAAAAGGAGCCCTCCAACCCCTCCCCTGGCTAGGGAAATCTTACTACATGGTAACTTCATGACATGGAGTAAGATTTCCCTAGCCATGGTAAGTCTTACCATGTAGTAAGATTTCCCTAGCCAGGGGAGGGCTTCCCCCCTATCAAAACAAGCCAATTGATAGAAATGCTGCCACCACCCTTTGCAAATAACTGCTGCCAGCCCAAACAGAGGGAAAAAGGGATAAACCCCCCTGCTTTTCTGGCTGCACAGCCTGTGTTCACTTTCCGTGAGCACAACTAAATTCCAGAACAGTAGGAGCGAGCAGTCTGGAGCACTTTAGACTTAGCTTTGCCTCATGGAAGTTCCCCCCAAAAATCCACAGACTAGAAATAATCTTTTAAAGGTTTATTTAAAGAAAAACACATATCATATCAAAATTACATAGTTCCCAATAGTTCCCAACAAGATGTTGTTCTTTAGTTAATTAGTTGTTTAGTCGTGTCCGACTCTTTGTGACCCCATGGACCAGAGCACGCCAGGCACTCCTGTCTTCCACTGCCTTCCCGGAGTTTGGTCAAACTCATGTTAGTAGCTTCAAGAAAACTCTCCAACCATCTTGTCCTCTGTCGTCCCCTTCTCCTTGTGCCCCCAATCTTTCCCAAGATCAGGGTCTTTTCCAGAGAGTCTTCTCTTCTCATGAGGTGGCCAAAGTATTTGAGCCTCCGCTTCAGGATCTGTCCTTCCAGTGAGCACTCAAGGCTGATTTCCTTCAGAATGGATAGGTTTTATCTTTTTGGTAGTCCACATCACTTGATTGAGAATTTTGTAAGCCACCCTGAGAAATCATTAAAGGGCAGGATGTGAGTACTTTGGATGTCAGTATTGGCGGATGGTGCATTTCCGGGCACGATTCAAAGTGTTGGTGGTGACCTTTAAAACCCTAAACAGCCTCGGCCCAGTATACCTGAAGGAACATCTCCACCCCCAGCGTTCAGCCCGGACACTGAGGTCCAACACCGAGGGCCTTCTGGCAGTTCCCTCCCTGCGAGAACTGAGGTTACAGGGAACCAGGCAGAGGGCCTTCTTGGTAGTCAGATGTCAAGGAAATAAACAACTATCTGACTTTTAGAAGACATCTGAAGGCAGCCCTGTTTAGGGAAGTTTTTAATGTTAATGTTTGATGTTTTGCCGTGTTTTTGGTATTCTGTTGGGAGCCGCCCAGAGTGGCTGGCGAAACCCAGCCAGATGGGCAGGTTATATTATTATTATTATTATTATTATTATTATTATTATTATTATTTTGTTATAGTCAAAGAACCAAGACAGTAATTTGCTCCCCAAGACCCAAGTTCTGGCTCAGCAGATAAACTGTTAGATCCAGTGTCTGGTGCCAAACAGAAGTGATTTGGGGAGTGAGGAAGACAAGCCAAGAAGGAGGACATGTTCTGTGTTGACCTGAAACAATTCTGTGTAAGGGCTAGAATAGCAGCAAAGTCACCTGTCATCTCCATAGCTTTGGTCTAAGGCAGTCTGGTTGCTGCATGGTTGGGAAACTACCTGAGAAAACTGTGTATGCCACCTTGAGTTCCTTATGGTAATAATACTGATAATAATGTTATTATTTATACCCTTCCCATCTGGCTGTGTTTCCCCAGTTCCTTGGGGGAAAGGCAGAATAAAAATGCAATGCATACAGAAGAACTCATGAGTGGCCAACCAATGGTGTAAGTCAGGGATAGCAGGGCCTGAAGGAAAACCCATCGGTCCCTATTCCTGGTATAAGCGGTTGGATTTTGTGACACTGCTATTGTCAGTGGAGAAAGACACATTCAGTCCATATTGCAGCAGATGACTGATTTTCAAACCTGTCTGACTTGCAAGTGGAATCACCTCATTTTAGAATTCTATCACTTGTGATTTTGTATTTTTTTAAAAAAATTATACAGAACTTAATGTGTTGTGGTTTAATGTTAATCCAGAGAATTCATATGGAACATCCTTTTGACAAGTGGGTAATACTCAGCGTGATTCTGCAGCCCAGCTTTCAATTCTTGGAGCAAATTATTTTTGAGGAGTAGGGAAGGTACATACAATACTCATTTTAATAGCAAGGTGACATAGGTTTTCCCAGCACCTCTCCTTCTGGATTTTATAGGACAATAGATTAGCTTCTACTTATCATCTGGGAATACACATGCTGAGTTAGGGCAAAAGATATTAACATTCTGAGAGTTGCTTCTGTGCTTGGAGACCACCTTGACACACAGTGCTTTGCAAGAGCAATGTTGCTTCCAGTTAACAGATTGTAAAAACCACACTTAGCATGTGGGGTTTCCAGTGCTTAAGCTAAAGCGTTGCAGAATGTTGCAGAAACATACAACATTTAGTGTCGAGTTAGGCATTATTCTCATGGATCAGATACATTGGCTGAGATAGTTTCAGTAACCTAGTGCTACTTGATATTTGATTTGAGTGTTTTGCTCTGTTTTGTTTTTAAAGATGTATACATTTGACATTGTTGAAAGCTGTTTGGGCATTTATGAGTACCAACCATACATTTTATCCACAGTTCCTTTATTCACAGTAATCTATTATTAGCTGGGTAAAAAAACCAGTTGTGGCTAGTGGTAGCAGTCGCCCTAGTGTAGTGGTAATAGTATACATTTATTTTCCCAGTTGCTTACAAATGCCTAGGTAATTTCAATATGACCTACTACTACCAAATTTATAATTTATACCCTGCCCATCTGGCTGGGTTTCCCCAGCCACTCTGGAAAGCTTCCAACAAAAGATTAAAAATACATTGAAACATCAGTCATTAAAAACTTCCCTATACAGGGCTGCCTTCAGGTGTCTTCTAAAAGTCAGGTAGTTGCCTATTTCCTTGGCATCTCGTGGGAGGGCATTCCACAGGGCGGGCACCACTGCCGAGAAGGTCCTCTGCCTGGTTCCCTGTAACCTCACTTCTCGCAGTGAGGGAACCGCCAAAAGGCCCTCGGTGCTGGACCTCAGTGTTCAGGCTGAACGATGGGGGTGGACACTTCTTCAGGTATACTGGGTCGAGGCTGTTTTAAAGGTCATAATGGAAAATAATGGCTGTTTCTGAACCATTGCGAATGTTCCCTTCTCTTACAATAAAGCTGTGCTCAGAATCCACTGATTCCAATTAATAATAACCCTTGCACATACTGTTTTTGAGCTGCTGTAGCCTTTTAGCTAGACCTACATACAGTGGAACCTTGGTTTACGCCTACCTCCGTTTATGAAAGCCTCCGTTTACGAACGCCGCAGACCCGGAAGTGTTTACATCCGGGTTCCACGGCGTCTGATGCGCAGAAGCGCACGTGCAGAAGCGTGCCTTCGGCGAGCGAACGCCTCGGCGGAACAGATTGCATTCACAAACCAAGGTACCACTGTATAATGTTCTCCAGCCTGTATGATCTAACTGCAGAACTATGAACTATGTGTTTGCTATATTTAAAGTAATATAATCAAGTTCTTAATTTAGGCCAGTACTGCAGTGGCTTTTAAGTCTGGTTTGGAAAACTTTTTAAAAAGAACCATTATTAAACAACAAACGGATTTTGTGCCAAAATCTAAAGTCGCTCACCATGTGCTGCTTTCATGTGCTACAGCGATGAGGAGACTCTAACAAGATATTCTATCTTTAGTTAACTGGTTGATTTAATCAGTTTCAAGCAGCTATAACAATTGCCTAATAAATCAGTGATGTTATTGAAGATGCTTGCTCCTTTCCTATACTGAACAACAGAGGTGACTTCCTTATTGTTGCTATGGTCCTGCTGCTATGTAGTTAGTAATCGAAACACTGCATATTCAAATCCTATTGACTTCAGCAGGAAAAGTTGAAGCACACATTTTAATAATCTGTCAAAGTACAGGAATACTCGGTGTGGGATGCTCCTTCTGCATGGCTGTGCAGCCTATGACTGGAGGGTTAACCAGATGTAATGGTTAAAACAATAACTTAATGAATTGTTTTCTATACAGAGATATATCCTATGATTCTGTAGATTGGTGATTGATTTGTATAGTGTGGTTGACTTCTCTTGTCACAGCAAGCCTTAACATTTGAATGTGTTTATATTCAATACTCAATTGAAAATACATGCCATTATATTTCCAAAGCCTTTAAAAAGCTTTTTTTTAGTGATTTATTAGGAAAGCTTTCCTAATGGATTCTTTTTTATCTTTGGAAATGGTGACCTGAATTCCTTTATAGGTTGAAAACATACAGGAGAAAGGTTGTTTTCCTATTTACTCATTATGTCTAACTTCCCTGAGAGAGATTAATATGGAAATACTATACTTTAAGCAGGCATCTCCAAACTGCGGCCCTCCAGATGTTTTGGCCTACAACTCCCATGATCCCTAGCTAACCATTTAAGGGATCACTTCTATAGTGCGTAACTAGAGAAATTAATATGGAAATGCATTGGTTTTCAAACATGAAGATTACAGTATTCATTTCATCTGTTGTTCTTCCACTTGCCACTGGGTGGTGGTAAAAGTGCATATACTGTACTGTAGTGTCAAAAACAATAAGCTTAAGTGTCAAAGACAATATGCTTCCTTTTCTTCCTGCTCCCTAGTTTTCCCCCTAGATTTTGTCCTTTGGCAGCATTGCCATTAAGAAACTAAAGGAAAACAGCATCTTGACCAAGGTTACACTTTTCTCCTTGCCTGTGATAATGGAGTTCTTTGTCAGGGACTTGAATGTGCAGCCAATCTCTGCAGGAAGCAGTTATGTCAGCCCAATGCTTGGTTTTGCTCACCATAGAGCTGGCAAAGCTCCTTGTGCTGTGGTTCCTGGCAACCAGCTGGCTGTTGGGGGCTTCAGAAGCACCTTGCAATGGACTTTGACAGGTGGGCAGAACAACCCACCTATAATTTATCTGATTACCTTGGTTTATTGGCCGGTGGGTTGTCTCACTCCCCTGCCAAAGTTGGTCCAAGTGGATGGGGACAGATAATGATCTGGCCCACCAGGCTGAAAGTGTTCCTCACCCCTGTTCTAGTCCCTCAGTGAGAGAAAAGTCCCACAGGATGCTTTCTAAATGTTGTTCTGGTTTTTCTCATCCGTTGTCTCATGCCAAGTCCCAACTTTTCAAAGAAAAAACAGGAGTTAGATAAGGGGCTCTTGAGATGAAACACATGGAACATTCCAGTGCCTCCACGTTAAATTAATAAATCAGTGATGGTGGTGGCTGTTTTATTTGATATGCATTAATCTTTTCTTTTTGTGTACATATGTTGGCTGCAGCTACATAGATTGCAAAACTGGCCAATGCAGCAGCTTCTCAGTCTCTTCCTGTAGTGGAGGTGGGGACAAGCTTGTCCTACCATCCAAATACTGCAAGGAACATGCTTTACACTCCCCCCCCTCTCTCTGTGTGTAACATAAACATAATTTATAGTAGCATGGAGATAAAGCTCAGTGTGGACAAAATTTAAAATATGTACCATCCTTAGGTGGAAAATAGTAACACGCTGCAATTTATAATTGTTATAATGGTCCAACTGACAAGCCAGCGTTGCATTTACCCATTTACTTATGAAAGTGTCAGTTCTTCACTAATACAGTTTGCTTCCTCTGATCCTTAGAGTCACCAGATGCAGAAATTGCTATGGAGATAGCAACAGCAGAACAGCATGTCCCTGAAGCAGTGTATGATTGTGTTATTTGTGGACAGAGCGGCCCTTCCACTGAGGAGCGACCTGCTGGATTAGTTGTGCTCTTACAGGCCTCTTCAGGTAGGACTGAAGAAACAGCTTACTGAGTTGGAAGAAGATAGGTAGATATCTGAGAATATTTTAACGGCAGCTAGTGTTTGCTGCACTTCAAAGGAGCTGCAGGAAAAGTGTACATACGCCCATCTCACATGGTTATATCCTTGAGCTTTTTGTTGTATAAAACCAAAGCGAGGAACCTTTGTCACCCTGAGGGTTGTGTGTCCCATCCTGGCAACCTCCACATGCCCCGTATGGACAGGGTCAGAGACACAAGTGGGTGGGGCAACAGACATGATTCTTACCTTTGCACTGTACGCTGCGTTCTAGGCCATGCAGAAGCCAGAGGTTTCTATCCATACACACCCTCTCCATCTGCTATCCAGGAAAGCAAGGTGCATTATCACACTTCACAAGCACATTTCTGCCAGCAAAAATCACTGGTTAGGAAGCCATGGGCCTAGCCAGGCAAGAGTGTATGTCCTGCTGGGAGAATATGGTGTGTTGATGTGACCTATGGCTAAAAAGTAGAACTACTTCAGTTGTGCTTCATTTCCTGCTCTGCTGATGATGACATTATTTCTCCCTGCAGTTTTGGGGCAATGCCGCAATACTACTGAGCCCAAGAAGCTGCCAACCTCTGAAAAGGAGCAGATTTATCCTTGGGATACGTGTGCAGCAGTTTATGAAGCCCGCCTCGCCACATTGCAGCACTTCTTTAAAGATGTAAGTTTTCTGCAGCAGTATGTTTCAATGGTGTTCTGTTTCTTGCACTTCATTTAAATATTTAGCTATATTAACTGCTATAATTTTTCTGACGACTTCTTTGAATTCTAATATCAACTACGAATTACTTCAGATGATCTCTGTGAGTGTTCCACAGGGATTAGCATCTGCTAGAACCCGTGTCTCTGATTGTGCACACCGTTCAGTTTAGGACATGTATGTTGAAATGCTTGCTCAGAAGTGAAAATAGCTGCTTATCAGTGTCACAGTTAGGACTGTGGCAAACCAGCAGTTTTAAGGGCATTTTGTCTCCCAGAAGAGGAGTGCAATTTGAAAAGGACAGAGCACTTCTTTATGGCAGTGATTTGATCTCCATTCTTCCTCTTCCTCTTCCTCTTCTTCTCCTTCTTCCAAAAAACAAAACCCTGTTTAAAAAACTATTGACTCTGGTACTGGGATCAGCGGTGATGGAACAGAGCCCTTACCATGATCACATTTCCTCCTAAGAATATCTCTTGAACTATGCAAGCATGTTTTCACAAAAAAGGAGAGAGGAGTCCACTATTGTTCTGGCAAACTGTTCCAGGGCCCAGTAGTTGTAGTTCAGAGAAAAACAAATATATTGAAATTTCTCCACATAATTTGTCACCTGCAAATGGAATGGTGAATTTGGCTGGGTCCTGATTACAGCTCCTTGTTTGTGAAATTAGTATACAACTGATGGGATTTTTTAAAAAACATGTCTGGTGCGATGTACTAAGAAATCAGATGTTATTTTCTGCTTCACTTTGTCATATGTTCTACCTCTCATTTACATTATTTGCTGAAAGGAGCAAAGCTACATGCAATAACATTTCCTTCTGTAGAGGGGAAACACAATAATTTCACATCCTTATAGCCTTTCCTTAGAGCAAATGGGAGGCACGAAACATGGCTTTTCAACAACACTAGCATGTAGACCTTGTTACTACATCTAGTTATAATATTCCCATAAAACCAGAATTTACTTAAATTGTAAACTAAAATATAAAAGCATTGCTTCCTTTCTAGCCAACCAGTGAATGAATAGTTTGGGGTGCATGCATAACCCACTGCACACAAAGAACATTTTCATACATTTCAAACGTTTTAGTCATTTTTATTGTTTTGTTAAAGGGGGCCACATGCGTTTGATTGTGTGAAAAGATCTGAAGTGCCTTGGTACCTGTTAGAAGAGCACTTTATTAGCAATTCTAGACCTTTCTGAAATGCAACATCTGAGCACTGGGAATTCTCCCACTTAGGAAACTGGATTACTCTTTGATTTTTTTAAAAAAAGTATATTCCAACTCAGATATTACTTGGATCAAATGTTTTGCTTTTTCCAGCTTTCCAGATCATTATTGTGCTAAAATGGTCACAGTAGGAAAGCATTAATCCTTAAATTTCTCTTGGCGCAGAAACGGAAACCTCTGTTAAAGCTCTTGAATAGTTTGTTCACCTCAGCTAAGGAATAGGGGAACAAATCCTGTTTTTCTAAAGTTACCTCTTTCCAATTTTTTAAACACACACACACACACGGCTTTTATTCAGCTGGACCTGAATGGAGCTTAGTTCCAGCACCTCTCAGGTGTGTGCCATTGCCATTCTAAGAGGGAGAAGTTCATGTCACCTCTTTTTCTAGAATAATAGTACTGTGAGTATTAATAATAATAATAATAATAATAATAATAATAATAATAATAATAGGAAAAACCAGCAGCAGTTCACATCTATGATACGTTAACAATCAGTTCATTCATTTTAAAATAAACATAAATTCATATAAGCCCTCCATATGTCCAAATAGGTATCCTCATGAAATTGTTACGGTATCTGTAATAAATATGTTCAAATGTAGCCAGGCAGTATGGTCCACAGACCATAGAATCCTTCTAGGCTTATTTGCGATTTAGGTGAGAGGTATAAAAATTTTAACCCACATTATAAATTCTTTAGAAAATCTAAATTTGTCCAAAGTAGCAAACATAAAGTGCCTTGGTGGTATCCTAGCATCCGCTGAGAATCACCTTTCAGGAGAGTGCTAATGGGACCTTTTCAGCATCTAAGGAAATAAGTGCAGCTGGATCATTTCTAAGACTGTTTAAAGCAGCCAGTTGGGTCACCAGTCTTGGGTGATGAGCTCCCTGTCTATGCTGAATAAATCTTGCTTGATTCACATGCACTATGGTTAATACCACTGCCTTAACTCTTATTAGCCTGAATCTCTGTTCATACCCTAACATCTATTCCAGTTAAAGAAATCGGCCTATAACTTTCCAAAATTGTCATGGTCTTTACCAGGCTTAGATGTAACAGAAATATATGCACCATACATTGGAAGTTGAACAGGAACCTTATTCGAAGACCTTTTGATAAACACATAGATGATTAGGGATTTTTTAAAAAATCTGACTTTCTTGGCCCTGGCTCTTTCCTGGTCTTCACTTTATGAATAACATTATATGTTTAAATTAAACAACTAATTACTTGTAACTTATTTTAATTGTGATTAATTTACATTTTAATTGGTGGTGGAAAGATATATGATTTTTCTTTACCCCCCTTTTTTAAAAGAGTTCCTGTCTGCAATCGGTATCAATTGGCTGGGAAGGAGGTGTGTATGTACAAACCTGTGGCCACACGTTACACATAGATTGCCATAAATCCTACATGGAATCATTGCGGGTAAGTTAAAATGGACATTTCTGGATATTGAGCTTTTTTACTCATTAAGTACTATAGGCTTTACTGTTGGCATCGATAGAATCCCAGTGATGCCTTTATGTACCATCTGGATTTTTTTTAAAGAAGCTGCAAAATCCATCTTTTGAAATATAATGCAGTGCTTTATTAACCCCCCCCCCCCACCTATCTCCACTTAAATATTCTCATATATAAAGTGTTATGGTATTGACCATGAAAAATACAAAAATAACATATTTGTTCAATTTTCAATGCTGTCCTATTTCATTGAAGTTGGATGGGCTTCACAGTACACTGCCCCTGTTGGTAACATTTGAATTTGCTAATCTGCTATGTTAGAAACATCTGAATATGGGGTGTAGTGATGGGCCATGGATGATGCAGCAATGGAGCTTAAATTATTGCTTCTTGGGCAATGATTCTGATTCAAATAAGATAGCTTCCATACTTGAATCAAAGTGGCTTGCAGCAACCACCCTATGGCAGTGGGGAATGGGGTGTGGGATCGAACAGCTTTAAAGCGTGATCGCAGTTCACAATGTGGACAAGGTATGCTCAGTGGTCTTTAAAATTAGAGAGGGGTCCCTGCCAAACGACTGCTTTGTGCTTATCACGATGAAAGCCTCACTCACCTGAGCTCTCATTGGTTCTGTGAAAGGAAGTGTAGTCATAGATAGACAATCTGTGAAAGTAACAATCTTTTCGTAGCCACCAGTGTTGCCCTCCATTGCTTGCGATAGAGTCCCCCCTCCCTAAAAAGGTAAAGGGACCCCTGACCGTTAGGTCCTGTCGCGGACGACTCTGGGGTTGCGGCGCTCATCTTGCTTTACTGACCGAGGGAGCCGGCGTACAGCTTCCGGGTCATGTGGCCAGCATGACTAAGCCGCCTCTGGCAAACCAGAGCAGCACACGGAAACGGCGTTTACCTTCCCGCCAGAGCAGTAGCTATCTATCTCCTTTCACTTTTTGGCGTGCTTTCGAACTGCTAGGTGGGCAGGAGCAGGGACCAAGCAACGGGAGCTCACCCTGTTGTGGGGATTCGAACCGCTGACCTTCCGATTGGCAAGCCCTAGGCCAAAAAAGCATCACATGTCTCCCCTTGCCTTGTA
Source organism: Zootoca vivipara (assembly GCF_963506605.1). Classification (NCBI taxonomy): domain Eukaryota; kingdom Metazoa; phylum Chordata; class Lepidosauria; order Squamata; family Lacertidae; genus Zootoca; species Zootoca vivipara. Next base: position 117,970,780 of record NC_083276.1, on the reverse strand, counting down.
ACAGAGAGAGAATTAGGCTTAGGGAAAAGCTTATGGGAGGAAGTCAGTGTGACACTATGGAGACTGGTACATCAGTGCACTCATTAGTTGAACCCGGTCCATAGTCTTTCAAGTGTTTTGTTGAGGTTGTTACAGATACCTAGGATAAGAAAATGATGATTCAGTTCTCTTTTCCTGGAGAATCACTGTTGCCATGTCTACAGAGAATTGAGCATTTGCTGCTGTAATTTACAAGTCGAGAGTACTTATCATTAAGGACCCTTAAAAAAAAGAAAGTGCCCTGTTTCCCCCGCCCCCAACATGCTCTTCCCTTAATATCCCTCTCCTGCTTGTTGATTTTCTGCTGCAAATGGACCTCGCACTGGCATTAAAAGGCAAACTGGCACTGGCATTAAAAGGCAAACAAAAGCTGGGAATTCTGTGTTTGCGTAACAGTGATGAAAAGGTTGTCTGAATAATTAGAAGTCTTAACATTAAGCATTTATTCATTAAATTGGTTGGTTACAAAAATAACTACACTTTACCTTGTAGCTGAGCAATTGTTCTTTTATTTCTGGACTTGCTGTCACTAGAACTTAGTATTGTCGCTTCACGGATTCATTAGTATTTCTGTTTTCTTTAGAACGACCAGGTTCTCCAGGGCTTTTCAGTGGACAAAGGAGAATTTACTTGTCCTCTGTGTAGGCAGTTTGCTAACAGCGTTCTTCCATGTTATCCTGGCAACAATGTGGAGAGGAGCCTTTGGCAATGTCACAGCAACAAGAATATGCAAGATCTCATAAAGGAGGTGGAAGATCTTCAAGAGCAGCTGGGAACTTTCCCAGTAAGCATCAGTGTAAGGCAGAAAGATCCTTGTTAATTTGTCTCCATCTTTCAACATTCCTTTTCATTCTCTCTTTCTCCTTCCCCAAACTCATTTGCATTTTATAGAATTTTAAAGCTGAATATCCCCTCCCATCACTCTGTTAAGCACTTAAGAGCTTAAATAACGTTAACATTTTAACAGTTAAGCTCTGTTACATCACCTTTAAAATAGGATATGATTATGTGAGCATTTTGCTCCTGCATTTCAGTCTATGTATTTATTGGCCGTTAAAAGTCATTCTTTCCAGCTTCTCATCTTATACAGAACTGAACTGCATTACATGGAACTCATAATTTCTTTATGATACAAAGCATCAATCACTTGTAACTAGAAACCATTTGAAGTGTGTCAATCAAGAATGCAGATTATTCCTTTTACTAGGACTTTTATGCATTTTGAAGTTTCACAGTGACATTAAAAAAGGTGCAGTTAAAATTATAAGCCTTAGTTACATACACTGTACATTAAAACAGTACTTTTTCTTGAGACCTATTAGTGTTTTAAAATTCTGTGTTCATATTTACTTATTCCAATGTATGCCTAGTTGAATATGTTTATTATAAAATGCATTTGGTGCCTTTGAGGGGCAAACTCCTTCAAGGCGGTTTACAATAAAACATAGAAATAATTGTAGAATGTAGAAGAGTGGTTCGTCCATCTCCATAACTGTTTAGATTTAGTTTCATTATGTAGAATTCAGTATTTCAGCTGTTGATGTATGACTGTTACATAATTCGTAAAAGTAATTCTTAACTTCCCGAGGGTGTCTTAATTCTGTAATCACCTCTTACTGTAGCTAAGTGAAGTCAGCCATCTTTCTTTTTCACAGTCAGAAACCAATTTAAGTAAAGAAATGGAGTCTGTGATGAAGGATATCAAAAGTACTACCCAGAAGAAATATACTGACTATAGCAAGTCTCCTGGATCACCAGACAATGACTTTCTTTTCATGTATTCTGTAGCCAGGTGGGTAAGACATCTGTTTTACAGTCCCTTCCTGTTTGTCAACTACTTGTTACCTCTTTGGTTAAATAAACTGCATACTTGCTATTTTTCCTGTATTGTGGCAAAGCTCTCTTGACTAATTGAGGTTTGAAGAGGGCTCTGGCAGTGTCATGCAGTGTGTCAGAGGTTCTTCATAGAACAGAACAGAACAGAATAGAATAATTTATTGGCCAAGTATCAACCATACTTGGAATTTTGCTTCGACTACATTGCAATGTAAAGAAAAGAAAAAAGTACCTCATACAACCACTATTCCCCTCACAATACAACTACTGTTACACCCATTCCCCTTGAGATAAACGTTTGCACTTGTACTTAAGCAGATTTTTCCATTCTCTTCAATGCTCGAATACACATACATTCCACCTTTCCTTGGCGTGAAAAGGGGTGCTGTCCTGTGTTTTAGGGGCTCAGGGTTTGATTGCAGCTTCTGTGTTGCAAAAAGGTGCAGGATGTCTGCACATAGAGTGCAGTCCATGTACACTGAAGCAAGTGGTTTTTACAGCTCTCAATTCTGCTTTATTACCTATAGCCACAAGTGTTGCTTGCAGATTCTATTTCATTAGTCTCTTTTCCTTCTCATTCTTATCTTTTCTGCACTAACATTAAAAACTTTGACCATGGGGGCATGCATGAACATGTGCACATATAAACATGATACAGTGGTACCTCGGTTTACAAACAGCCCTGTTTACGAACTATTCTGTTTACGAACTCTGCAAAACCGGAAATAGTGTTCTGGTTTGCAAACTTTAACCGAACAGTGGAAGGGCACTGGCGGCAGGAGGCTTCATTAGGGAAATTGCGTCTCGGTTTAAGAACGGATTCAGTTTAAGAACGGAGGCACCACTGTCGTGTAATTTGGATAGTTGGATGTTTGGATTTTTAATGTAAGGCAGTGGGGAGAACTTAACTACTTTATTTTTTTTTAAATAATTTTTATTAGTTTTATAACAGAGAAATGACAAAAACATACAAAAAACACATTTACAACAACAAAGAAGAAAAAATACACAAAAGAAGAAGAAGAAGAAAATCCAAATTCATTTAACATTGTAAATCCAAATTCATTTAACATTGTATGTAGGGACCTCCTCAGGTTCTGCCAATCTGCGTTTCATTTCATTTTTATCTTTAGCAATTTCTTATACATTTTTATATAAATTTCATATTATTTCAAATCTTCCATCCCTCTTATTACTTCACTTATTCTCTAAATCCACAGCGTCTATAGAATTCTAAATCTAATCTTAATATACAATTTTAGCATATTTCTTCAAATATATTTTGAAATCTTTCCAATCTTCTTCAGTCGCTCTCAGGTCATCTCACCCATCTCCATATATTCCATCATCTTCATTTGCCAATCGTCGACTGTTGGCAGTTCATGAGACTTCCAGTTCTTGGCTAATAGTACTCTTGCTGCTGTTGTGGCATACATAAAGAAATTTACATTTTTCTTAGGAATCGCTTTTCCGACTATACCCAATAGGAAGGATTCTGGTTTCTTAAGTTCTTCAGTTCATTATAAATCTTTCTTAACTACTTTAGACCTGTAACTTTCAATTTATTGCTTAAGGTAATACAGGCACTTCTTACAAGATATTTTGTCCTTAGTTCTAGGGCAGGAGTGTGGAACCTTTTATGGTTCCTTGGGCAAGATCCTTATCAGGAATGGCCTTGCAGGACAAATTTGAAACTTAAAAGGAGCAGGGAAAGGGCTGGAATCTCTGTTTATCAGCCTATGCAGAATCAGACCCTGTCGTCCTGCCCTTCAGCTGTGTCATCATCCATGGGCATAGTTCGGGGAAAACAGCCAGGTAAACCACATTGGCTCCCCTGCCTGGCCTATATTTATCTTCAGATTCCCCATCCTTGTTGTAGGAACAAAGAGCAGTTCTGGAAATGAGGGTAGTGGAAGAAATCCCTGAGCCCAAGCCCAAATGGGTATATTTGTATTGCATATAGACCAAAGAGAAAAAAAGACTGCAGTTTTTGTAGAGTTGAGATGAGAGCTGTTTTTTCAGCTGTTCCTAACTCATCAGTAGGAATACTTGAAACTTAAATTGCTGACTCCAGGAAATATATATTTCTAATACTTCCTCATTAATACACCGGGAAGAACTTTTTTTAAAAAAGAATTCCCATTGATAAGACATTCAAGCACATTCAGAAGCCTTCATTGCAGAAAGCTGACAACATGAGATCAGCCCTCTTGACTGTGGTTTTCCTTATTCCCTTCCGCCATCTTGAAAGTGTTTAAAATGTGGGAAGGAGAGTAGCTGACACATAAGAGTGCTGATTATGGTGGAAAGGTTTCCCCAGCTTTTCATTTCATTTATAACTTAGTCTAGTTCTGTAAAACCATGCAAGCAACTAGTTCAGCCTTTGATTGTTGTTGTTGTTGTTTAGTCGTTTAGTCGTGTCCGACTCTTCGTGACCCCATGGACCATAGCACGCCAGGCACTCCCGTCTTGCACTGCCTCCTGCAGTTTGGTCAAACTCATGTTCGTAGCTTCGAGAACACTGTCCAACCATCTTGTCCTCTGTCGTCCCCTTCTCCTAGTGCCCTCAATCTTTCCCAACATCAGGGTCTTTTCCAAGGATTCTTCTCTTCTCATGTGGTGGCCAAAGTATTGGAGCCTCAGCTTCACGATCTGTCCTTCCAGGGAGCACTCAGGGCTGATTTCCTTAAGAATGGATAGGTTTGATCTTCTTGCAGTCCATGGGACTCTCAAGAGTCTCCTCCAGCACCATAATTCAAAAGCATCAATTCTTCGGCGATCAGCCTTCTTAATGGTCCAGCTCTCACTTCCATACATCACTACTGGGAAAACCATAGCTTTAACTATACGGACCTTTGTCGGCAAGGTGATGTCTCTGCTTTTTAAGATGCTGTCTAGGTTTGTCATTGCTTTTCTCCCAAGAAGCAGGCGTCTTTTAATTTCGTGACTGCTGTCACCATCTGCAGTGATCAAGGAGCCCAAGAAAGTAAAATCTCTCACTGCCTCCATTTCTTCCCCTTCTATTTGCCAGGAGGTGATGGGACCAGTGGCCATGATCTTGGTTTTTTTGATGTTGAGCTTCAGACCATATTTTGCGCTCTCCTCTTTCACCCTCATTAAAAGGTTCTTTAATTCCTCCTCACTTTCTGCCATCAAGGTTGTGTCATCTGCATATCTGAGGTTGTTGATATTTCTTCCGGCAATCTTAATTCCGGCTTGGGATTCATCTAGTCCAGCCTTTCGCATGATGAATTCTGCATATAAGTTAAATAAGCAGGGAGACAATATACAACCTTGCTTTGTTCCTTGCTTTGTTACAGAGATACTACCGCTTCCAGATTTCTTCTGGTGCCCCCATCATCCAGGCTATTGCCTACCTCTTCCTCCCCCCATAATAAGCTCTTTCTAGTTTGTCTGTTTTAAATTAAGTTGCTGTTGTACACATGTACTCATTCACCTTCGATAATTAAATCATTCGTCTGCAAGCTTCTCTTGACCTAGTGTTCCCCCCACCCTAACAGTACACATCACCAGCTGCTTTACAAGTCAGTGGAGATGCCCCAAGGCATCCTCCAACCCCCCCATCTCATTTTTTTAGCATAATACATCAAAATTATTGGTGCATGTGGGTCTTTCAACAGACGTTTGTGCAGCATTTTCTTGAACCTTCAGAAATCCAGTGAAGCTATAAAGAACAGTGATTCCTCCCCCCGCCCCCAAGATTGATGAATGGCTTTATACCCTGTCCTTTATAAAAAAAAATATTTGGAACTGAATGTGGTTGGAAAACGCATACTGCAGTCCTCAAACCTCTTGCCTCTTACTCATAAGCGGGCATTTTTGTTAAGCAGAGAATTTCAGGACTCTGGCTTTTATTGGTGGACTTTAGAGGTCATTAAAGGTCATACGGTGCAACCCTTTGCAGAGAAGAAAAAATTACTGTACAGAACCAGTCGTAATCAATGTTAGTTGAGAGTAAGATCTAGCTGAAGTAGCTTTGAAAAAACATTTTCAATTTGCTTCCTAAGTTTGTAACTTAAAAGTACAGTACATTGGTTTTTTTAAAAACAACAACTGCATAAGTTTGTGCCAGGGACTAGTGGGGACGTCTCCCTTGAACTATTGTTCTCATGTCATATCACAAGCAGGTTTTGATTCTACTACCATCATTATAGGACCAGCTTCAGGTTTTTGTAGGTTTTGGACAAGAGAGCTAACTTTGGGCCTGAGCCCTTTTACTCCTATAGCAGTGGTTTCTAAGTCCGTGGCCAGAAGTCCGTGAATAAGCCAGTATCTGAAACTTTGGTTTGGATTTGACTTGTTCTTACTAAACAAAGTTTAAACAAACCAAGTTCCCTGTATTTGACTTAACCACTGCTGAAGCCCTAGAACTAGGGAAATCTGTTTAAAAGTGGAAGCAGTTGCTTCTGTTTGCTGCCTAGTAGCAGCAAATGGGGGAAAAAGAAAGGAACATACAAGTCCGAGACTCACCGCAGCTTGTTTACAAAAATATAAGTTTTTAGTAATAAACATTAGAGAACATGTGAACTAAACAGATAAGTTTACAGTTATTGTTATATGCTGTTGTGAGAGTTTTCTGTCTACTCTGGTCATTCAGATACATATCAAAGAACATCTTCCTCCAACTCTCGAACACCTTTTTTCGGAAAATTTTGTGCGATTCATAATAGAGATAATCAACATCATTTCACTAAAAGTTTTTTTAAAAAATAACCTAAGAGTGAGTAGCTTAAAAAATTGTTGTTGATCTGTCCTTCCAGTGAGCACTCAGGGCTGATTTCCTTCAGAATGGATAGGTTTGATCTTCTTGCAGTCCATGGGACTCTCAAGAGTCTCCTCCAGCACCATAATTCAAAAGCATCAATTCTTTGGCGAAAAAATAGTCTTCACATAACATTGATTATGACCCTTTGAATTTGGCCATGTGTTTCTCATTACAAACATATTTTAAGTTTATTTATATAATTGTCATTCCGTAAGTTTTTCAGAAGCATTTTAAGAAATGTAACATTAGGCAAACTGCAATCTATAGAGCTGGAGAGGACATAAAATGTGGGTGTTTGCAAAGTGATTGTGATGTTGTAGACATTGAATGATAAAGAGTGAACTTGAGGTTCCGGTCTCCGCCTGCAGGACCTGTTTTCCATCTCTCTGACCTTCGTAAGGAATTTGGCGGTTGCTAGGGGAGTAAATGGCAACCCCCTACCCTCTCCGGGGGTTACGGAGAGGGGCCGCTGGCCTGCGATGCCCCCAGACCCACTCCGACTGTTTTTGGAGTGGGGGGAGCTTGGGCTGAGCACTTACGAGGGCCAGGACTCCCGGACGCTAATCTGCATGGCGGGGATTTCCATGGTTAAAGAAGATAATTAGGCTTAAATCTATGGACATACTTCAGAAGGAGGGGAAGAAGCGCTGTTTACTGCTGAGAAATTTATGCTGCTGAGGGAGAGGAGTCAAAGACTGTACTGCATCTGGAAGAAGGATTGATGGGGACGGAGCGATAAGGGAAGTGAGTTTTTATTTTTTTTCTTCATATTGTTGCCTCGTACCTTCCCGGACGCGATGTCCTGGCTTGTTTGGAGTGAAAGAGAAGCAAAAGACTGTGTGAGTTGAACTTTATAACTGTTGTTACTGAGCATATTTTTTAAAGATGTGGAGTTGCCGATGAGAAAAGCCCCCCCCTAGTCGGACGGAAGGAGTTCTGGACGCGCTCGGAGGATTTATGAGCTGTGACGCACTTTAAATTGGAGCAGCGACCTGAAGCTAAGTTCAGCTATAGGGCAAGGAGATCCATTAATTTACCAAGAGTTTATGGTTTGATGTTTGGGTCTCCTGCCTGGAAAAGCTGTAAATCTTATAATGATCGTAAATCTTCATGGCTATGAGAGAAAACGAAAGTGATTTGAGCTTTTTAAGATGGCGCTACTTCGAGCTGCTTCGACGCAACAGGGAGCTCCATTAAGAAGATTTATGGGGAGGCTGGACTGATTAACTCACACAGGAGAAAGAACATCTGTGAAACTTTGTTTGATATTTATCTCAGCAGCTGGGAAACAATCGGATGAAAGTGGAAAACATCTATGTGACTGTAAGGGGAAGATCTGGATTATTATGAACTTGGAGGACGATTTGAACTTTAGAAAAAAGACGGCAGTGGACAGTTGCGAGGAATTCCCAATTTCTTGAAGCATGGGAACCCAAATAAAAAAAATTTTAGATGATTTGGCATAACATTCGGTTTGATTGATATATATATGTGTATAATTTGAAATATTGAATGTGATATAATTGGTTTTAATTGGAAAATTAATAAAAATATTTTTTTTTTTAAAAAAAGAAATGTAACATTAAGAAAAATGAGGCTTGATTCCATCCTGCCCCCAAGTGTTTCTCAAGGAGGGCACAGGCAGACATGAATGCTTGATAGGAATCCAGTTATGTAATTGCTGGCAGAGAGTACAATAAAAGCTGGTTACTAAGAGAACCCTTTTGTGCTGTGTTCTCTGTATGTGAATGGATCACTGCAGGGGAAACAATGTATTTGAGGGAAATGCTTGCCCTGCACCTATGTGGGATCACTTTTAGGCATTTGAGGGTTCAGATAAAAGTCATGCGTAAATCATTGAGAGAGAGAGAGAGAATTCAGACAGGTTTTTGTGAGAATATTCTATCAGGGGAAAACTGTCCAGTAAAGCTCTGGAGCCATATGGAGGAGAATGTTTGGAAGCACATCCAAAATGAATTTATTTTTATTAGACCAAGTCAGGGGCGTCCAGCTTTCAAGAGTCTGCGATCTACTCACAGTATTAAAAAACTGGCAGTGATCTACCCATTGTCAGAGTTGTTGAGCTTGAGGACTTGTGTCCTTGCTGCAGTGAAGACTAAGCCCTTTGGAAGTGAGTGACTTTCAATTGCTGTAGAACAAGACACACAATTACAGTAGCCACCGCCTCCATATCTGCAGAAGGCATTTTTGCTGCGTCGAGTATGTCTTGTTCATTTAGAGCAATCCTTGACATTGTCTTGGGTGTTAGTGTCTGTTTTTACACTGGACATGAATGTTTTGCTGAGCAGCAAAGGTGAGAAACCTTTGATATGTGACAAAATGGATTGCTTTAAAGATTTCCAATAACGGTTAAGCAAATATTTTTTATACAGTAAGTGCAGGCAATTTTACTTGAGGCAGTAAATTAGAAAAATTAAAAAGGTGTGCAAATAAACACATGTCTCATTAATATTCCACAGTGAATTAACCTGTGATCTGTGTTTCCTGTTCTGTCCGTTAATATGAAATTTGTGTCCCAGCTTCTTTGCTGGTAGCTTTTTAGAAGTTCAGCAAGCACTGCAAATCGCCTGAAGAGTGGAAAATTCCCTTGTCACGTGGATGGCCTTATCAGCAGCAACCAGATGGAGCTCAGAGCCCAAACATTATCAATGTTAAATTGCTTTTTCCTGTAGTAGGGAGGATTAAAACGTTCCTTCAAAAATTGGTGACATAAGCTGCAAACTTAGGGATATTAATATTTTGAAACGTTACTATTTTAGTAATGTGCTAATATATTTTAACAAACATTCTATAAAGAAAATCATCTTCTGACTGATGCAGCTGGAATCTTTGCAAAATATTTTGCTTTGAACGAAATACTTCCAGCTTCCCTGCATTCTTCTGATTAACTATACTCAGTGTAATGCTGCAGTTTAGTGGCTAACACAGCACACCTAAGGGGTCTGTTAAAGTGACGAAACCTCTTCCATCTCTCCTCCCTCTTACTCCTCCTCACTGTGGGAAGGAAATAATCGACTGAGCTGTTGGCTAGAAATTTAAAGCACTGAGAGAAATCAGGTATCTGCTGAGCTTCCTGAATAGCTCTGGAAAATCTAGGCAGCTTAAAATCAGGTGGCTCTGGAGAGACTTTGTCAAATACTGTCCTGCCCATATTTCATGGGGAGGGTTCCATGCATATTTAAGGCTGAGACTTCTCCTACTAATGCAACAGCTGGTGTCTGGTGTCACAAATATATATTTACAGAAATACATTTGCAGTAGTCCCACCCATACTCCATGGTAAGCTACTTTTGAAAGTTTCATAAATGTCAAAATTTGCATAGTTACTGGTGTATAGGTCGAGAGAGACTCTTTCTACCAAATCTTGTGGTTGCGAAACTTTTTTTTAAGAGAGATGGGGGGAGGGATAGAATAAATGCACCAGTCTTGATCAAAGTGAAAGGAAACATACAGGGGCAGTTTCATTTCTTTAAAACTTCTAGATAATTTACATAAAGCCTACTCTATTCTTTTTATTATTATTATTCAGGACCAACTTGGAACTTGAACTGGTTCACCGGGGAGGCAATCTGTGTCTAGGAGGTGCAAGCACAGCTGGGAAGAGATCGTGTTTACGTACGTATAAAGTTGTCTCAATGTAATTTAGATTGATTTAAATATTTATTTATTATTTATTAAATTTGTATGCCGCCCTTCATCCAAAGATCACGGGGTGGTGGTTCACAACATAAACATACAAAATGAGAACACAAAATGCGTAGTAAAACAAACCGATAACCCCCCCTCCCACAAACACATTTAAAAGGCCATAAGAGTGTTAATCAGCTGAATGCCTGGTTGGAGAGAAATGTTTTCGCCTGGTGCCTAAATATATGTAATGAAGGCACTAGGTGAGTCTCTCTGGGGAGTGCACTCCATATTATGTTCATAAGAGGATATGAACCGATATGCCCTAAAGATCCATGATGTCAACTCAAACTACACTGAAGTGTATGGCAATGTTTCTAATGTAACGGTGGACGATGTATTAGACAGCTTCATTGTTTAATTCATGTGGTTTATTTGGTACAGTCGTACCTTGGTTTTCGAATAGCTTAGTTCGCGAATGTTTTGGCTCCTGAACACCACAAACCCAGAAGTGACTGTTCCGGTTTGCGAACTATTTTTGGAAGCTGAATGTCCGGCGGGGCTTCCACGGCTTCCGATTGGCAGCAGGAGCTTCCTTCAGCCAATCAGAAGCCGCGCTTTGGTTTCCAAAAGTTTTGGAAGTCGAATGGACTTCTAGAACGGGTTCCGTTCAACTTCCAAGGTACAACTGTATTTGGGTTTGGTAGTAGAACCTAGGGCTGTATAGATTGACCCTGTTTATGAAGTGGATACCTTTCTAAGAACACATGCAAACCCAAGGACCTCCCTTTCAGCCATCTAGTAGGATATACACCTTTCCACACTTTGTACTTGTATTGTGCACCTATAGAGGCTATCATATTACAAAAAGTGTGGGAGGTCCTTGGGTTGCTGAGAATGCCAGAGGACTTTACATCATGCATTGTATGTGTGGGGCACAGCTGCATGCCTGTGAGGATTCCCACCATGTGGGGAAGGGAGAAGGTTATGCATCCTCTATTAACAGAAATATCCAACCAGGAGCTTGAAGTATTAACTCCTTTTAGCCAAAAAGCTGAGCCATAAACAGGCTACAAAGCAGTCCACAGGGTTGAAAAGTTAGATGTTCCAGCTGGGTTAAAGCTAGAAAGGCTGGCAGAATAAGACATATAACTTGGTACCACTGACTACAATACAAAGCAAAGTTGTCAGGGTGGACTTCTTTGAAGATGCCACACATGATGGTCCACTTCAGATATAATGCTAAACCATGGTTTGATACTGCATGTATGAACAAAAGTGAGCTTCAGGCTTACACACCCATCCGCTTCCAATACAGCTGCAAGGAGATTGGAAGCATTGACTTCCCGGACCTCATTGTTACATCTGAACTGGTGGTGGTGGTTCTGGTTAGTTCAAACTGTGGTTCCTATAACAAGCCAGGATCATGAGCCATGAGTTGATCCTGGCTTGTTCCAGCAAACCACACTTTAAACTAACCAGAGTTTTGCCAGTTCTGATATAAGGATAAAGATTTGCAAATAAACTCTGGGTTGGTTTTTAAAAGGAAATGGATGTTTTCAATCTCTTTGCAGCTGTGCCAGTTATGATCACTTCCATTGTAGCTGTTTATCTCAAATATATATTTAAGTAATAGAATTGATAGGAAGCTTAATTTTGAATTTTTTTAAATTGAGGATTCTTTCTCTCTCTCTCTCTCTCTCTCTCTCACACACACACACACACACACACACAATTTGCTTTCTCCCTGTTTAGATTCAAATATGTGATGCATTTATTGTATTGACTGGGATAGGGCCATTTTGTTACACTCTCAACAAGCATGCTTCTGTTTAAGTATAGCCCAATGAAAATCCTTGCAGATCTTTACTCTCATAGATCTTTCAGTCATTTTCTTGAATTTTGCGTAATGAGGTGTCTCCCCCCCCCTCTCTCTTTCTCTATCTCCCTTGTGATTGAGTACGGTGTTCTGCATGAGTCTTGTAACAATTGTAAAGTTTGTTGATTAGATATGGAATATGGTGTCCCAGGTGAGCTCTTACAGCTGCGAGTGTCAGTGAAGATTTGGGAGCAAATAGGTCAAGTGCTGTTTTAAAAGATTGCGCTGAGGGGGCAGCTGTACGCTGAGAAGTAAAATTAGGAATGATTAATGTAGCTGTTCATGCCGTTGCCTTAGACAAGGTGACAAGAACAGTGAACTAAATCTAGCTATTTAAATGGCTCCTTTTAAAGGCCTGGAACTTCAGGTATGTTTTAGACATAATACACAGCATGCTGGTAGTCTAATACTACATAATCTGCTGATCTTTATTGGTTTCAGGAAAGCCAAAAAGAGTGGCTGTAATCTCCATTATTGTCAGCTGTTATAGGAAAGCTTGCAATTGCTTTTTGAATTTTACAAGTCTTCAAGCACTTTCCTTTTGCCCAATGTGGGGCTCAAACCCACAACTGAAATTAAGAGTCTCATTGTCTTCCAACGGAGCTATTTATAAATTTTCTATTAGTTTTGGGCGATATCCAACATTTGTCATACTTGAAGCCTGTTGAATTCAATGGACTTGAGTAACTGGTTTGCTCTGGGTATAACTTAGTTAGCTAGGATCCTTTATATTTGAAAACAGATATGAACTATAGTTCTCCCTTAGATGCAAGATGTCCTTGGCTGGGTTTAAGCTTCCCCTAGTACTCAGAGGCCGGAATGCTGGTGTTTCAAAGAAGGTTATTGGCTGTTTCAGCTTCTGAAGCCTCAGCTTGTTCCTCCCTTTGCTGGGAGGAGCCATTTTATACCTGCTTGTTTTCTGTCCACTCCTACTCAGGCTTGCCGTAGTTTTATTGTCTCTGTGTCTGTTGGCTCAGTCCGAGGCCACTGGGAGTTCTTTGACTGTTGCACCATCTTGAGGCCTGGGCTGCTTCCTCTGCAGCGATCGTCACTCACACCAAAATCTAATAAGCAGCCACATTTATCAGTTGGTCTTATGGTTGTGCTGTTAAGAACATGAAATTCACCCAAGGAATCATGAAGCTAGATTCAAAGACTTAGGTTGAGTAGGAGTGTTGTTGTTGTTGTTGTTTTAAAAAAGTAAAATGTTTCTAAATGTGATAGGAAAATAAAGTACAACTTTAATCCAATTTTATTATTTTTATTAAAATGCAGTCAAAATAGATAAAATTACAAAGATAATATAGCAGCACATTGACTTGTCTATTCATGTCAAAGCCAGATCAAAATCCTTATGTGACCAATAAATAGCAACAAATTGGTCATCTTTAGTGGTCAGAAGAAAATTATCATGTACAATTTAGTCACGGAAAATAGGTCTTATTAGGTTAGGTTTCTTTCAGTGATATGGTGAGCTGGCCTGCAATGAATACACAGTGGTACCTCGGTTTGCGACTGCAATCCGTTCCGCGGAAGCGGCCGCTTGCCGAATCGGTCACTCGCCAAAGGCACGCTTCTGCGCGTGCGCGAAGTGCCGATAGAGTGCTTCTGCACACGCTGCGCAGATCGCTTCTGCACATGCGCGAGCTGCACAGATTGCATCTGCGCATCCGACGCCGCGGAACCCGGATTTAGACACTTCCGGGTCTGCGGCGGTCGCTCGCCGAGGTAGGTGTAAACCGAGGTTTGACTGTAGTACAAAACATAATTATTACCTGTTCCTTAAAACGGTAAAGGTAAAGGTACCCCTGACCGTTATGACCAGTTGCAGACGGCTCTGGGGTTGCGCGTTCATCTTGCTCTATAGGCTGAGGGAACCAGCATTTGTCCGCAGACAGCTTCCAGGTCATGTGGCCAGTATGACTAAGCTGCTTCTGGCGAACCAGAGCAGCACACAGAAACGCCGTTCCTGTTCCTTACAAAGTTATAAATCTTAATACTGTATAGTAAAACAAGATAAGCCTCACCAGTCATGGCCGTGCGTAGTATTCTGATAATTTTGCCCAATCTGCAAATATGAATTACTGTAAATTTAGCTCAGTACTTTAAAGTGTTCACCACTTTGGCTTTGGGGCTATTCCACAACATTCAGTGGCAAAATATCATACAGAGGTGATTGAGTGAGCTGGCGTAGAAGGGACAAAAGACTCCATCCTTCTTCTGTAATGGGCATAGGGACTGAATGGCCCATCAGCCCTCTTCTGCATCCAGCTTAGAAAGACAAGCAGTTGAAAGAGGGATGGAGTTCTCTGGCCCTCCTCTGCCTGGAGAGGAGGGGGGTGGGCAGATCCAGTGCTTAGTGTGGGCTTCTTTCCACTGAGCTATATAGTGCTAAAACTGTGCTTTAGCTTTATGTATGAATGCCGCCTCTGTGTCATCTGTGAATGCGCCATTAGGCTGGTGTCAGGGGTTTATTTATCTTTGAAAAGGGGTTTACGTGTGATTTAGGCTTTACATACTTGGAACTTTGTGTGTAAGGGATTGGACTGTAAAAAAAACCCCAAGCTGTAACCCAAGCTGTAATCCTAGGCATTCTTAAAGGAAAAGGTAAAGGTAAAGGGACCCCTGACCATTAGGTCCAGTCATGACCGACTCTGGGGTTGCGCGCTCATCTCGCATTATTGGCCGAGGGAGCCGGCGTATAGCTTCCAGGTCATGTGGCCAGCATGACAAAGCTGCTTCTGGAGAACCAGAGCAGCACATGGAAACGCCGTTTACCTTCCCGCTGTAGCGGTTCCTATTTATCTACTTGCATTTTGACATGCTTTCGAACTGCTAGGTTGGCAGGAGCTGGGACCAAGCAACGGGTGCTCACCCCGTCACAGGGATTCGAACCGCCAACCTTCTGATCAGCAAGCCCTAGGCTCAGTGGTTTAACCACAGCACCACCTGGGTCCAAGCTGTAACCCCAAGCTGTAACCCAAGCTGTAATCCTAGGCATTCTTACTAGAGACTAAAGCCCATCTGCTCTTAGTCAGACAAACTTTTTTAGAAAAAATACTTTGGACGGCACTGTCAAGTGTTTCTGTTTATACATCTTGCTTTCCATTGCCCCATAGTATGGCCCAGATCAAATTAAACCATAGTTTAAAATGAACTGTGGTTTAATATGAATGAGCAGTGTGCTGGTGCTTGTTCTTGATATGCATCTTGTGGGGTTTTTTGGGGTGGGGTGGGGAGGGTTGACTGTGGCAGTAGAGTATCTTATAACTATTTGGGGGGTATTAATTGTCCTTTGGTCAGTATCGGACTATCATCTGCACTGCTAAAGTATAGTGACTTTCTGCTCTGTATTGTGTATACAGTATATAATGCTGATATAAGTGAATGCTAAGCACCATAACATTAGAGTAAGCAAAAAAAAAAAAAGTCTGCAGAGTAGAAACAAACAGCTAGCCATCTCTGATTTGTGAAAGCATAAATGGGGGTTGTTGTTTTTTGAACTATGAACACTATTAAAGGTCCAGTTCTCATCCTTTTTCTTTGCTGCTGTGTTCCCATTAGGGGGCAATGTTAGTCTTTTTGTTTCTGTCCAGTGATAGAACAGCAGAACTAAATTCTAATAGAATCATTTTTGTTTTTCAACAATTATAGAATATATAAATTTTCTCTAGAAGCAAGGCAACTTTGTCTTCAGTTTAGCTAGCTTTTATGGTTGTTAGTCTTAGAGTGTGACCTGAATAAAGCTAATTTAATACTGAAATGATCCTAGCGTGAATAAGATTGCATTTGCTAGGCCCAGAGAAGCAATGTTTCTTTCTTTTGTTGTGCTGCCAGGGAACCAAAATGCACCTTTGCAAATTCTTCACTATCTAAAAGAGAAAAGCTACATACAATTTACCAAGATAATGTACAAGTAAAGGGAATTTTGCAGAAGCAGCACTGGAATAAATAGAGACTGTACAGGAATGGTGCCGTTTGGTTGGCATCCACATTGTGAGGTGCCAAGATTTAATATCTCTCTGACTGAACAGTGCAATTCTATGCACATATATCCAGAAGTAAGCCCCATTGAGTGCAATGGGAGCTGTTCCCAGGTAAATGTATCTGGGACTGCAGTCTCCATGTTTAAATTGACAGATATCTTTGGTGGCAGTAGCTCTACTTAATTAAGCTGAGAAGAGGCTTATTTGAACGACTTTGCTCTAGGTAGGAGTGGGAATGTCATCTGAAATCCTGGGGAGTCGAGCCATCAGTTTCACAGCACTGAGATAGAGGGACAGTGATCTGACATAGGCAGTTCCCTGTGTTCCTATGATTTAGTGTTACATACACAAGTCTCAGGTCTGACCTACTTCCTCACCTTCTACACACAATTTTTACTTTGCACCTGAATTTTCAGCAAACCAAAGCTTGCCTTTCCATCCATACCGAGGAAACTATGGTTTGTTCAAACCTTGGTTTTCCCACATGCAATGCTTTTATCGTTGTTTGTGTGTAGGGATTTAATTTAGTGACTAATTAGGGGCACCTCTTCAGAGGTGAGAACTTCAATCCATGTTATAACAGCTGCCTGCAGAAAACTCCCTCAACTCTTAAGCAGGGCTGGGCTTGTAGATGCCAGAAATACATTGTAAAAAGAATTCAATAAAAAATAATCCCCGATATAGAAATAGAGAGCTAAAGGTTAGCAGGCAATAGACTAATAAACATACTGACAAATGCAAAACAGCAAGCAATTACGGGACCCAACCCAGGACATGTAGTTGTGAAGATGCCTGCTTGGTCTTACCTCTGTTCTTTTATATCAGGCATCCCCAAACTTCAGCCCTCCAGATGTTTTGGACTACAATTTCCATCTTCCCCAACCACTGGTCCTGTTAGCTAGGGATCATGGTGTAGGCCAAAACATCTGGAGGGCCGCAGTTTGGGGGTGCATGTTTTATATGCTAGGAATTGTCAATTGCACGCCTCTTTAAATGCATAAATTATGATGCTAGGCCTCCAGAAACTCAGTGGTCACCACAAATACATGGGATGGCTAGGTCAAACCCCCTGCCCAGAGGTCATACCGATTCCTTCCCCCCTCCCCCTTTTTTGAAGATGCTATGAAGCTGACGAAGTTCCTCTTTTCTTAGGTCCTGATGATCTAACTTATCTCTTGTCCTGTTTTATTCACCTGAAATAGGTGTATGTCCTGCCTAATGAAATGTATGGATGCATCCTGGTACATGAAGTTGGGACAACAGCATAAGCACTCAGATGCCCAATGAACTTTTTACTCCCTGAACAACTTTTAAAATAAGAGTATCTTGTCTCACTGCAGCTCTAAGTGGGCAACCTATGTTTGAGCAAACCGCTGTTTCCTTGATTTGGATGAAAATGCAAACTGTGATTTGCTAAGGCCCTGGATGAAGGTGCAGAAATTGCATCACATGGAAGGAAAGGGAGAAAATAGTGTACTACCCCCAAGCTCAAGCCCTTTGGGCACAGCACGCACTGTCAAACCATGGTTTAATGTACACAATATGTAAACCTTTGCTGAACTCCTTTCTGCTAGCTAGTGCTTTCTGTTTCCATAACAACAGCATGAATGGTTGTGTGTGTGTGAGTGTTTGTATTTGGAACCAGGAAAGGAAATGTTTTTACTGCAGCTTCAATACAATTATTCCAGCAGAATTCAGTATTTTTTCCTCATAGGCTTCAAAATAGACATATGTAGGATAATACTGTCAGTATAAATAAATAGAAATGCCAGTCTTTTGCCAGGAAACTTGTTTTGCCCTCAATTCACTGCATCTGATTCAGAAAACAGGTGATGGCAATCAGTTCCAATGTCATCTGCGCCTTCAATTATTTCCCAAACCCCAGGAACTAATTACAGCCCTCAAGCTCTGCTAAAATCAGCTGACATAAGCATGAGACTGTTTTGGCCTCCCAAGTGCCTATGAATAATTGTCTATTTGTGGAAAATAAATTAATTCCTCTTGTGATTTATATTTAAATGTGGTATCTCCTGGTCCTGTTCAGCTGGTAGCCAGGGATAGAAGAACAGAAATGAGAGATTATAAATAAAAGAAAGTGTGATCAATAAGGGATTTATATTTTGCAAAGGAAATAGTTACAAAAACTTCTTTGGGTGTGGAAATGGTAGATTGACTATGAGCTGGCTGTCAGCTAGAATGATGGTATCATGAGATAATCAACAAAAAATAAACTGCTCTTTGAAGGAATTAAAAATTGTGCAAAAATGTGTATTTTCCCATTATAGATTCACTTGTGAAGAAGCATACAAAAAGAAATTCAAAACATGGCAGGGGATCCTATAACATGGGGCAACATGCCTGCACTGTGGCAGCCTGGCTCGAATAGAAGAGAGCAATTATGAGTCGTATATTTCCTTATCTGGATTAATTTTGCAATCTTCTTCTCTCATCGGTCTGGTTCTGTAGATCTAGACAAGATCTAAGACTCGGCTGTCGTGTAATTTAGGAAATGTCTCTTTTAAACGGGCTCATTTGGTTACAAATGATCCCCAAGGGGAAATGAACTGCTCTCTGCACCAAAATACAGCCACCTCTGTATTAGATACTGGATTAGCTATATATACACCAAGAAAAGTGGTGTGTGACATTCTGTTGCATTTCTCGTACTTTATTATCGGGTTGCATTTTTATTACTGTATTGCTTTATTCAGTGTTACTACAAAGAGAGAGTGCTTAAGACTATCCGAAAGAGAACGCCACACTGAAAACAGATAATAGAATTTGCCTCTTGAATGGATATAGAAATGGTGATTTGCTGTGTAATGACAGTGCTCTAGAGAAGGCGTAGCCCTAGCCCTTATTAAGGCACTGTATCTCACCTGCAAAAGCCTTTGGAAAGTTGCTGAGCACCATGGTTCAGCCTCATTTCCTTTTCTTGCATGGATGTGACTCAAGCAATTACAATATAAAACTTTTGATTTATTATATTCGTATCCTGCCCCTTTCTTCAAAGAGCTCAGGGTGGCTTACGTAGTGCTTGTCCCATTTTTATCTTTGCAGCATCCTGTGAGGTACATTAACTTTAAGAGATGGTGACTTGTCTGAGGTCGTCCAGTAAATTGTGTAGCTCGTGTAGGATATGAATTCGGGTCTTCCTGTTCTAAATCCACCACACTATCTATCACATGGCTCTTGGTGCATGCTAAAGCCAGCTATAGCGGATTGGGTTGTCAAATATTAACAGCTGGTAATGAGTTAGGGAGCCACAGTAATCTAGAAAATGAAACAATCGGTTGCAAAGAACTATGAAATATTTTAATTTCATTCAACCAAATAATTAACTCATTAGTTGTTTCCCTTTATCCATTCAGATCAGCTGTTTCATGTGTTGGCTATGCACATGCGACTCTACAGCATTGATTCTGCTTACAACCCATGGAAGAAACTAACCCAATTGGTGCAGAATGATGAGAGTTTGCAGTAAGTACAGTTCTATAGACCAATTTCTCTGTAACGTTTTAACCTTGTGAGGCACCAAGTGGAGCACTGTATCTCTGCTGTCCATTACCATTTTAAGGGACTGAATTTGCTGCAGTGTTAGAAACACAGAGCTCACCTCACCTACCCTATCTAAAGACCTTTTATACCCAAACAATTATTCCATCCATTTTTTCAGCTAGTAAAGATTTGGAGACCTTATTAATTTTTTAAGCCACGTATTTATTCATGTTTACTTTCTCTTCTCTTTTAAAACTACATTGTGCAGCAAAATCCTATGCATTTTGCTCAGAAGGAAAGTCCCTTTATGTTCAATGGGGCAGAGAGAGAGAGACAGACAGACAGAGAGAGAGAGAGAGAGAGAGAGAGAGAGAGAGAGAGAGAGAGAGAGAGAGAGAGAGAGAGAAACATGCAAACACACACATAGGGTAACTAATTTGTCAGTATCTTGGAATATAATAGTTTATAGTTACAGATTGTTTATGCCTGAGGCATGGTGCAGTTTGATTCTCTTTTCAATAATTTTGCTTTATCACTATCAGACTTTACATTAGGTTGCCTTTTATTAACTACTTCTGTAGCAGTGTTTTGGGAAGCCACACTTATCAGCCTTCCTCATATGCGTTGAAGGGATTAGCAGGGTGGTTCATTTCCATATTCCAAACAGACTTTATAAAAGACAGTTTTCAGTGTCATGGTGAACAAGTTGCTTAGGCTTTTAATAAATGACAGAGCAGTTTTTAAGAGCTTAATGTGCTCTGGTGCTTGACGTAAACTAAGGAGCTCATCTCTTGGCATTTTATATCATTTCACTTCTTCCGTTATAGCAAAATGAATATATTTAGTCGGATGTTTCACTTGCTCCTGCAAGCCTTCCCTATTTTTGTAATGTTGCCAGGCATCCTATAAACCATGTAAATTTAAAGGCTTGATTGTGCAAACATTATTATTTGACCTGCATCCTATAAAACAAAATTATTGCTATTACTTTATTCCACTTGAAAATTGAGCATACGTTTTAAAAGTTGTATAAAAAATGACTCAATATACTTGTATGTTTATTAATTTATTGAAATGCATCAGGAACGGTCCTGAATTTTCCAAAAGAAAAGTAAGATTGCAACAATTACATACAGCATCTTGGGATCGTTTTATTAAGTCACTAAATGCGGTAATTGGGCAGAACATTTTATAATAATTAACCTGCACATTACACCATTGCACCTCTAGTTCTATATTGGAATAAAAATAAAAAAATTCCTTCAGTAGCACCTTAAAGACCAACTAAGTTTATATTTTGGTATGAGCTTTCGTGTGCATGCACACTTCTTCTATATTGGAATAGACAGACATGTTCTCTTCAGGTGATATTGGATGTAAAAGTAACCCAAGAGTGAGTTTCATTCTCCATTGCGCTCTCTCTCTCCCTTTCTCTCTCTCTCTCTCTCTCTCTCCCTCCACAAGCTTGAAGGTGAACTTTCAATGGGTATCTGAACACCCCAGTTTTGGTTTTAAAGCATAGATTTCTGCTTCCACAAGTATAGTGTGTCCTTATATGTTTACAGTCTAACAGCTTCCAGAAACTTGCATAAATTCCTAAGGAAATGGGGTTATTGTGCCAAATATAATTATTTCCCTAATTTCCAGGGTGTGCAGTGAGGAACAGCCAGAAGTCCCAGTACTTTATAGAGATGCCTCGTCCCTTTTGCTCATCCAGATTTTAACAATGCCGCAGCCATTGCGCAAAGGTATGTTTCGAAAAAAAATGCATAAATAATAAGTCTCGGTGTGTTTCCCTTGTCAGTGGCTTTTAAAGCAGCACAGCAAATAAACCTTGTCTGCTGTGTGTGCTCAAATAATGACTTTGCCTTATCTCTAGAAGTTGGCATCAAACAGAAATTTTTGTGGTGGTTTGACGGGCTTATCTGTGACTCCTGTCTTCTCATCTTTATCAGACAACAGTAGAGTAAAACCACGAGGCCTGAGAATGACTATTAAGTTCCTTGAGATGGGGGGGGGGGGAAGAGGTTGGGTCCTTTCGTTTGACCTTCATTCGTTTGCTGCAGTGGGGCTGCTTAATATTTCACATTGAACTGTGAATGCCTAAGGGTGAAAGGGAATAATTCGTTTCAATTTAGCTGCTCAAATTGTAGCAATTGTGTCACACCCGACAAAGATAATTGCTATAATACAGTATCTGTAATGGTTGCTGCATATATAAATCTGAGCATAAGTTACTGGAATCCCAAGATACTTTTGAAGCAGAAATGATTTATCACTGCTTATTTTGTCAGGTTTTAAAAACCCATTAATTTTACTGTTTAAAAAATACTAACCCAATTATCCCCCCTCCCCCCCCCGATCAGTGATACAGGTACATTTTGATAAAAGTGTTACTTTGGGCGTTACAGAATAGAATTCCTCTCTTTAACAGTTTTATAATTTGTTGACATGGTATTGGCTTCATCTGTGATATTTTTTATATCAGGGACGTTCCATATAAAAGCATAATCAGCCATGAAAGCCGCCTTTTCATATACCGTATAGCTGCATGAGAATAACACACCTTTGTAAATAAAATTCCCAAGAAACCAGTTGTTTGGCCGTTCTAACAGAACTGTGTCCTAAATCGGAAGAGAATCATAGGTTGTCTTTAGCTGCTTAAAGAATTTATTGGCATGGTACAGACAGAAAGCATCTTTCTTTCTTTAATGTGTGCCTAATAGCACATTTTATATGTGGCGGCAAAGCCAATTTTAACTATCACAGGTACAACATAGGTCTGTTGCTAGTCCTGGAAGACACATCTGATTGATATTTCTTGGGTGGTTTTATACCAGGCTTCCTCATCCTCGCCCCTCCAGATGTTTTTGGCCTACAACTCCCATGATCCCTAGCTAGAAGGACCAGTGGTCAGGGATGATGGGAATTGTAGTCTCAAAACATCTGGAGGGCCTAGGTTGAGGAAGCCTGCTTCATACCCTTCTCTTTTTTTTTAATGCAATCTGTCAGGTGGTTATTTGAACAAAGCTCCTTTTTGTTTAAAAAGGTATTCCTTGAGAAAATTGGCATTTAATAAGCAGTGTCCTAATAGCATCTCTTGCCCTTCAAGCAAGGCCATGGGAATTCTATTAACTAACTTATTAACTGTTGAATGGCCTTGGCTATCTTTTTTCAATCCGGCATTGATTAAAGCAAAGTAAATGCCATTCAGGCTGTTCATTCTGAAAGGAAAATTTGATCTGAATCCACCTCAAAAGAGAATACACAAATTAAGCCTTTGATTGTAGGAAAACATCATGTTAGAGGTCAGTGCAGCCAATAGTTCCATCACTTTATACATGGAGGGCTCAAAGAGTTAGAGGGTATAAGTTTTCTTTGTTGCATACGCATTCCGTGCGACTTAAAGGATTGATCACAGTGTTGAAGATATTTAGTTGGTGGAGTTTTGTTCTGAAGTTGCTGGCTTTCATTCTTTCATTTCTTTTTGGGGAGCAAATAAAGCTTTAGTGGAATATTGGCAGTCAATTTCCAGATTAACTGTGAAATAGCCATTCTTCTATCTATTTTGCTTACTAGACAAGTTGCTTTCCCCAAGGTGTAGCCTTTCTGCAGATGACATTTAATGTGGTATTTAATGGCAGTCAGGCAGGATGTGCTGAGTTGTAAAAAGTGGCTTTAGCTGAAAGTGAAAGCCTTCAGAGCATTGGTAAAGTTTGTGGAGTTCCGGAGGGGTATTCTGCAAAATACATTTCTCTACAAGGTTGTTTGTAGATCTGTGCTACTGCAGTAAATGCTCGCCCCAAATTATTCAGCATGTTTCCTATTGCATTTACTTGCATTCCTATTGCATGTACTATCAACATTCCTGATAAGGAAAATAAAACACTTGTTTAATTTATTTTAAATATTGTTGCATTAATCTCTGTTTGGGCACATTGTTAAGTGCTCCAGTTAAAGCTGATAACTGGTTTACAGTTAAAGGCCTTGCTTTCGTTTTCTTTCTTTAAATGTGACCTCCTGATTTTGATAGTAGTTTTGGGACCTGTTAAATTGTCCAGTGAGAAGCTATCATTTCTGTAAATGTACATATTCATTTAAATCCCTTCTTATTCAGTTTGCTCAAAGTGGCTCACAGTCCGAAACCTAACAACATCAGTAAAAACAAAGCAATAAAACCACACATAAAAATAAATAAAATGAACCATTACAACTGCAATAAAACACTGATTCAGACCAGCAGGGATAAATGTAATACTTGCATCTTATAGGTTTTAATGTATTGGTGTATGTTTAGCTTCTTACAAAATATAACTTGATGCGTTTCAAGTTTTGAATGGCTCCTTTGAGGAAAAAATACAAATTTGTAGAGTGTAGAATTGCTGTATACAAAACTGAGATCTAATTTAGAATGCTTGACTGACACTGTCTGTTTTTGTACTTTTGTAGAACACTTTACCTGTATCATAAAGGTGCTCTTCACATTGTTGTATATACAAGCCCTTGTCGCACTTTCGGTTAAATGCAGTGCTGAAGACAGGATGACATGGATGAACTCAGGAGCTCTGAAAAAGGTGTGTTGGTTTATGAAAAGCTAAGTAGACTGCTAATGATGCAACTCTGTATCCAGCTGAGGACATGTTGGTCTCTTTGGAATACAGATGTGTGCAATCTTTATACTGCATTTTCTCCCAAGTGGTGAGATTTTCTTACATCTCGATTGAAAGACAGTGTCAGTCTACCAGGAGGAGGAGCTCCCCACCATCGCAGACCCTCTTTGGTGGTTTTTGAAATGTTTTCCAGCAAAGCATATTAAGTGTAAGGTTTCCTCTGCCTGAGATAGCTAACCAGGTTTTTGAGAACAGGTTTGCCTCTGCCTGGCTTCACCACCATGACAAACATGCAGAGCACTGTGGAGACCAATCTTAGAAAGTTATTGAACCAGCAGTAGTGCTTTATTATGATGTACAAAGCACATCCAATACAAAGTTGAGCCCTTTGGCCTTCCCCCTGCTCCTAGGTGTTGTTGTTTGTTTGTTTGTTTGTTTTACAAAGCCTTGATTATCCAGGTAGAACATTGAGGATCAAGAATTTGTCAATTTCCCCACATTTGGGTCATTTAAACTTGAAGAGAGCAGCAGTTAACTCCATTTTGGAACTTTCTTCGGAGGCCTCTAAATGGGCCTTTGGAGAGTGGGGCAAATCTGATTCTCAACATCTGAATGCTCACAGGTTTCAGAAGAGAGGATTCTTTCTAATCTGTCCCAAGTCAAAAGGTTGTCTGTCTAAACCGTAAAACTATATAGAGACTTATTGGACTGTACGTATCCTTGAGTCTTCAGCTTCTTCTTTGCTTTGCTTCTTTGATCTGACCCTCAAAATAACGTTTTTGGTTGGGGATTCCATCCGCCCATATAGGAACTCAGAATTTGATACCCTTTGAGTCAACATGGAACTGTCAACAATAGTCAACAAGAAGCTGTGTTAAGAATTTTGCCCCTTCTTTATTCCTAAAGTTAACTTGTCTTTTCACAGATCTGAAGGGATTGTGCTTCTCTCCTTTTGTTCCAATCCTTCTCACCCTAATGAGAAGAAATGGCACAATCGGTATGCATGAAAAGCTCTTTGCATCTGCATCATCAGAACTCTGCTTGCCCTATTCTGGCATCACCAAGAATTAGGGCATTGGGCTGTGATATGTAGCCTTCAGCACTAGTTACTGCCACAACTTCTACGACTAGTACATCATGTACTATTATTACTGCAGGTTTTACATTACAGAAGCTGTCAGAATGTCATGAAATCCAAGTCACTTCTGTGTCATGTCCACAGTTTGTTTCTCTAAATGAGATAGACGCCTCTGTGGTTATACTGTATACTGGAGACAGTAAAATTGACGTCGATACAACTACAGCCACTGTGTTCGTTCACAGTCAATTTGATAGATAATAGCCTGTTATTATTTACCTTGTATAACATCCAATCTATTGTATTATTCTAAAATCTTATCAAATGCATTATTATTATTATTATTATTATTATTATTATTATTATTATTAAAAATAATCTTTATTGAGTTTTTGATCTGTTAAAGAGCATTCTCAAGGAAAGCCTTACCTTAGAGAAAAATGAAATAAAGATATGTAAAACAACTTTCACTGTAACCTAAAGGAAAACTGTGTTAAGATGGAAATGGGGTGGCATTGGACGCCTTGAAAAAGTGAAATAACAGAGTAAAGGGCCAGTGTTGGTTTTGTGATGGAAAGATCCTGGAGTATGGTAACTAAGGCGATTAAACAAACTTTTTGCAAATGGGTATGCTAAATAACCCAGTTAGGAATTTTAGGGATAGGAATTTATTTTATGCCCTTTTGAAAGACACGCACTATCTGAAAAGGTAGGGTTATAGCAAATTAGAAGTATCTGGTTTGGCTTTAAATGTTTGTAGCAGCAATATATTAAGGAAGTATAGTTCTCTAAATGATTTGCTAAGCTGCTTTAGTATATTCCTTTGTACTGTTTTATAATTCCCTTTTCCATACTGTTCTATATTCATTTTCATAAATAAGAATAAGAATAATAAGAATATGGAAACCCATATTGACATGGGATTTCGTACGTGTATTTGAACTATTGTTGGATTGGGGTGACAGCATTTGCTTATTTTTCTAATTATCTAATTAATTTCTTCTTAATCACAGAGTATGTCAAATGCAAAAAAGTCTTGGGAAGTATTACTGAGTCATGTGATCAGTGAACTCCATAACAGGAAGATCTATGAGCAAGAGGAAACTGAAGACCTAGCCATGGTACGGTTTATATATATATATATTTTGGTT
Source organism: Zootoca vivipara (assembly GCF_963506605.1). Taxonomy (NCBI): domain Eukaryota; kingdom Metazoa; phylum Chordata; class Lepidosauria; order Squamata; family Lacertidae; genus Zootoca; species Zootoca vivipara. The sequence goes on along the minus strand of NC_083276.1, from coordinate 117,944,269 downwards.
TGTCAACCATAGCTCAATTGGACGGTTACTAAATATATGAGGATGAAATCAGCATTAGTTTGCAAACCATTCGTAGCACTACTAAGTTTGCAAACTATCAATAGAATTACCAAAGAGCGCCGTTGATTCTTCAGGAGTTAAATCAATCAGGATTTTTTTTTGTTCTTTTTCAAAATTCTAATTTAGGACAGCACAAGTGCTTGGTGCCCACACTCCATGGAGACTTATTTGCAGCAGTTCTGTCTGCCTTTCCTCAGGATTACCAGCCTTCTTCAGCACCATCTCTTTGGAGCAGAGCTACCTAGCTGTCAGGTACTATGAAAAAACTGGTTCATTTGATCTGTTCCAATACCTTTGATGTCACACTAACAAAACATCCTGCGTTATCTAGGAAATGCGCTCGTATAGAGAAAATACTGCCAATATTTCCAAGATTAAAGATTAAACTTGGATCATTTTTGTGTATGTATCACAACAGCACAGTATGAATTTGCATCATGGAGTTGAACTTATGTGCTCAAGCTGACAGCATTATTCTTTGGGGTTTCCTCTTTTTTTGTATATCTGACGCATCTGGCTCTTCATTTTATGTTTAACAGGAAGACGAAGAATTTACCGTCCTTGCTAACTGCCTGGGTTTGTTACCTCCATCTTTCCAATCGTCAGAGTTCTCCAGTGCCTCTTGTCTTGACTGGCCTGTGCCAGCCTTTGACATAATATCCCAATGGTGCTCAGAATTGGTTTCATTTGCAGGCAAGCATCCAACCCAAGTAAAGGTAGGTAAAATAAATAAAAATGGCTGCAGCTTAATATGGTACTCTGCTTTCACTTTCAAATTTAACCCTATTTAAAAATCATTTTTAAAAATCATTTGTTACAAAGTAGCCACACAGCAGGTTCCTTTTTAGCAAATTTTTGATCGGACTGTACTGCCAAATTGTTCTCTAGAAGCTAATAAACTTTATAGGTTTAAACAAATCATTTTAATTGAATTGGAAATGGCTACCATAAGGAAAAAGAATAACATCATAAACATTTTCTGGAAAGAAATATAAGGGCATTATTACTGATGGACCTACAGGAAATCAAAAGAGTGATTTCAGAAACTGAAAGGTGTGCAGAGATAATATCATAATCTGTCTGATTTATTATAATTCTGAAAATTGGTGTGTTTGCCTGTCAGTTTCTCCTAATGTTTTGCTTATCTGGGAAGTTTTTGGGAAACTTAAGATTTATGAAATTTAACTTCTGTACTTCTGGAGAAACATTTCCCCATTATCTCTTCCAGATTTTACTTATACAAGAAGCTAAATGGGACTTGCCACGTCTCCTACAACTGCCTGAAAATTATAATACCATTTTCCAATACTATCACAGAAAAACTTGTTCAGTCTGTTCCAAAGTTCCTAAAGACCCCGCCGTTTGTCTGGTCTGCGGCACTTTTGTGTGTTTGAAAGGACTTTGCTGCAAGCAACAGAGCTACTGTGAATGTGTCTTGGTAAAAAACTAGTAATAAATATTACCTATTTCCCGAAAGCGATTTGGAAAGGAAGCACACCTAATAATGCTTCCACTTGGTTTTTGTGATCCTGGGATCTCTTTCAGATGACCTATAGTGCACACAGAATGCCTCTTGCAAGGTTTCCCCATTCACATTAGTGGTTGTGTCCTATATATTATATAAGAGAAGAGTTTTTTTCTGTGTGTGTCTCTGTGTGCAGAACTGCCCTACCCACTGAAATGAATAAAACACCCCTGTTCATGCAGAAATTCTGAGTAGAGAGAGAACTCTGGACCCAGGGGGAAGCTATGGGAGGAATGAAATGTTGCACTATGTCAGTTGTTCCAACATGAGAAGCATTTCAGCTTGCCTGATGGAATTATCCCCCACTTGTCCCCCTGTTTTGAGGGTTCTCCCAATCCCACCAGAGCCAATTTCAAGGGACTCAGAGGGGAAGAGATGGTGGAAACCCGCATTGTGCAAGCAGAAGGAAGTCCATATGTGAGCTTCTGCTGATGGGATTCATTACGTGAATTCCAGCCTTTATAATCGTTTGAGCTCATTTTTGTTATACAGTGGACCCGCTAGTTATGTACCACTCTGGATACGTAACTTTTGGGTCACGAACGCAGCAAACCCGGAAGCATATACTTCCGGGTTTCGCCGCATGCGCAGAAGGGCTCTCTGCCTACAGACTTTACGGGTTGCAGACAGACCTCTGGAACAAATTTAATTCGTATCCGGAGGGTCCACAGTATTTTGATGCAGATCATTACATTTGTTATAAAGCCATTCACAAATAACTCTTTCCTCTTTTCTAAAACAAAACCCCAGCACTCGCAAAATTGCGGTGCTGGAACAGGCATATTCCTCTTGATCAACGCATCCGTCATCATCATCATTCGTGGTCATCGTTTTTGCCTTTGGGGTTCCGTTTACCTGGATGCACATGGTGAAGAAGACAGAGATCTCAGGTAAGCTTTTTAAAATACGGGATTATTTGCACTGTTTTTAACATAGGGCTCTACCCCCCTTTTGAACTGTTTTGTTCTCGTAACCAAGGCAAATCAGAGGAAATAATTTCATGTAATAATATTACACTTTTTAAAGAGGTTTTAAAGAAAACTGGGTGTTAAATAGGCTTTGGGGGGCCAATCTGAGGGCACCTGCTAAGAAGAAAACTCATGGTGCTGCATGGCCCTTTGTCTGAAAAAGGAGGATTTAAGCTATTCTCAGTGCCAACCTAACTGTAGTTGCTTGAGGCAGCATACCGTATTGGCCTGAATATAAGCCACACTTTTTTCTTTCTTTCAAATTCCGACTGTGAATAGTTAAAAGTGCGGCTTATATTTGGGCCAATATGGTAACTCAAGGGTGTCCGATGTTGGCAGCAATCAAGGTCCCTTGCAGCGTCCCAAAGACTGGTTGGGGGCATCTCTTGAATCACACAATGCAGGTGCTTAAGGTAGCAAATTACATTGGGCTCTCGCTGTTCAACCGATTATTGATCTTATTTTATTCTTTCCTGCAGGCGTGGCAAGCCTCTCTATATATGTAAAGAAAGATACAGAGTCCTTGAACAGCAGTGGGTTTCGCACACCTTTGACCACATCAACAAAAGATGGGGGCCGCATTATAATGGTTTGTAGGTCACTAACCATCCTGCTGTAACATCAATCCTTATTATCAGCGCTACCGGCATGAGCTTTAAGTGAATGGAAGTTCAGTCACTTCCCTGGGGAAGGTGTGAATCGGCACCTTTGTATGAAGCCCTGCGTTATCCAGGTCCTGGTAATAAGACATGTAGTAATGAAAAACACAAAGCAATTAGTCCTCCTAATCCGAGTACGGAAGCTAAATACATTTGATAGTTGTTGCTGTATAATCCACTAATAAACAAGCACAAATTGTACTTTAAAAATGACACTAAATGGCGGATGAGCGTTTTGTTTTGCCCCGGGTTGGGGTTGTGTATGCTGAGGCACTGTATATGTGTAGTACACACCTGCTAAACATACTGCTTCCCCCCCCCCCTTTACCCTTCTTTGTGTTGCTTTAAGATTTTGATCGATAATGTATTTGTAAGTATACAAGAGCTGTAACACTTCTGATTTGTGAAATTGTATAGAAATTGGTCTAAAGGATTTTTAGAGAATATTTCAACTTGCTGCCGCGAAGCTATGGAAGAAAGCTTCAGGCGATACTGAAAACCTTACTCATTCTCAGGAATTTCATAGATATACTCCAGAGAGATTAGTGAAATAGCTGTAAAATAGTTAGCTTGCCGCTCTTAATGTAGTACAAGACATATACAGTATTCTGTCTCTGCCATTTCAGTTAGCTTTATTTACTGGTAACTACTAACACATCCATTTTATGGTCTCTGTACATACGACTTTTGTAAGATGCCCCCAAATGGTAGATCGCAATCCCAGCGGAGCATATCATGGCTCTCTCGATCCCACCTAGCCATAGGTTTCAGTAAGGGGCAGGGTGAAAGTCATGCTGAGTTCCCAGTGAGTTACAAGAAGCATCTTTGTATTATATTCATAGAGCAAGCACCGCCCTTTCTGCTTGGCTTCCCCTAATAGGGGAATTTGGTGGGGGAGTTAAATTGTGAGGTGGCAGTGGTTAAAAAGAAAGGCACCTCCTCTGAATGAGGGTTGGGGCATATTTACAACTATCCTCCAGTCTGCATGGAGCAGTCAAGGCTGTACACAGAGAACCCTTTTTAAAAAAACGGAAATCCCGAGAATCCAGTTGCTTGGCATGGAAGCAGGGGATCAAGGAGCAGCCTGAATCGAGCCCTCCTCTCAAAGAAACAGCTGATCATCATATTGGATCACAGAGGAGAATCACGTGTGTGGCTGTCCTTCAAGCTGGATGGATATATATATATATATATATATATATGCGCTTCCACTCATAGTGGACCTTAGGACACTTATATTTATTTAGATGGCTTTGAAATCAACAAGAATGGGCATCATTGCGGAAAGATGGGTGGGGAACACACCACACTTAACCAGGCAGGAAAAAACAGATCAATACTATCTTGCTGCCAAAACCTTTTTCGTCTTTTTCACAGAATACTCGAACAGCTGTTGGGACTCTTTCTAACAGTTCTGTTGGTCATTTCTGACACTTGCATCCTTTGGCTTAACATAGCTTTTTTCTGTAAAGTGAAGTTTATATATGTAAACTACCATTAAAAAAAGAAGAATAAGAGTTGTAGCCATATAACCATGTATTCAGTTGAAAGCTGCTCTCTTTTCAAACGTCTGATAGGAAATCAGCTGCTGAAATTCGGATAGGAAATAATAAGGAAGTGGGGATGTTCACATGATGAGCCTTATAGGCCACAAAGTTTTTACAAAATCTTAAGAAAAACACATAGCAATGGTTTGCTGTTTTATTTATATGAATTTATCCGTGTGAATATTTATATATAAGCACACGCAAATATATTTGGGTTCTACCTAGGAGCCTACATTTCATTCACCAACTGAAATATGGTCTTTTCCAAAAACATTGCTACATTTTTAATATTGTATCGTATATTCTGCCTATAATATTTTTGCATTGCTCATTTATGAGTACCCAGCCATTTTGTAAGCACAGCGGACAAGCAGAAAAGCTGCTGACATTTCCCAGCATAACACGATTACAGGAGTCTTGGATTTGCTCTGTGTGGTTTGAAACTTCACAAGAGATGTCAAAGGAAACAAGATCCTCCAGAAACTGAACGAGATGTGCTATTTAAAATGGAATGTTTTATGATTGTGTATATGAGTGTGAAGTAAAATTATTAGCCTTAACCTTAAAATCTTCGGATTTCATGGCGTTCATTTTTATACTGGTGAATTAGTCACCGGTCAGTTTTTAAGAAAAAGAAAAGGCACTTGTTTGGAAATCCTACTTGAACTATACCTGCATGCTGCTGAACTAGAACTTTGATTACTCCTATAACTTTTTGAAAACCTGCTTTGTTAAGCTTACTTTGAAAAATAACAGGTCCAACTAGAATGGGTGTGTGTGTGCTGCTGCTGCTGCTGCTGCTATTCCTCCGACGTACTGGTGTGGTATCTTGTATGAATGATCATTTTAAGTACAGTACATTACTGTGGAAACAGAATCAGTCTTTGACACATCAAAATGCAAAACTAAAAATACCGTAATCAACGTTGTAAAATATGTTAATAAAAAGTCTACTGTCATTACGCGTGTGTGTACAGGCTCCTTTTGTTGTATTATATTATGATATTAAGTTTACATGAAAAAACACCAAACATGTTTTGCATTCATTTAAGGGGGAGGACAACTTTTTCAGCCTTGAGGGCTGCATTCCTTTCTAGGCAGCCTGCCAGGGGGCCATGTGTATCGGAAGCGAGTCCACAGTAAATCACACAAGAGTAGGTGAAGTTGACTCCATATTCAAAAAACAGGATCAGCAAAGGAGTGACAGGTCTAAGAAGCACAGCAACACTCTTCAGTAGGTCTTTCTCCATGAGGCAGTTGAGGCTTAAGGCCTTCCCACAGCTGCCTAACTCTCCTCCCAGGTATTTCCCAAGCAATCTGAGACTGCCACACGTCCTTACTTTTGCTCCTCCCTCTTCATGCCTCTCTTGGCCCTGGGAGAAATGGGGGGAGTGGAGCTCGTTGCCGTAGGAGGGGAAACACCCTGGCTTCTTTAACTAGCCAGACTCATCTCTGCCTCTTGGCCTCCCTCCTCTCCTGCTTCTGCCTCTGCTGCTGATTCTGGACTTCTCTCTGCCACAGACTCTCCCCACTCACGAAGCCCTTTGACCTCTTCAGCTTCCGACACCACCTCTTCCCAATCTTCTCTCTCCCTCCACTCGCCATCATGTCACCACCAGCTCCTGGGTCTCTGAGCCTTCGTCCCCTGGGGGTTCTTCAGCTTCTGCCTCTCACTATTCCTCTGTGACCAACCAGTCGATGCCATCATGCCAGTGATGAGTGGATCCAGAAGCAAAAGGCCTTTCACCCCTCTGCATTCCCCATCCATGCTAGCAAGCAAGCAGCATTATCTGGGCTCAAGGACACATTCCAGCCAGGCAAAAGCACAAGGAAGGTGCAAGGCAGTCCTGTGGAAAGGGTGTGACCTTAGGGGAGTCCCAATGGCCAGATTTAGAGAGACGTGGAGGTTGGAAGGTTGACAGAAAAGGGATCTTCATGGATTTCCTTAATTGCGGCATACCTTACCCTAAAATCTGTCCGAAAGCCTCATTCTTTGTCGGATTTCCTTAGAATTTGCCCTGTACGTAAATCCTTCCTACCTTGTTGTTACACGCAGAAATGATTTAATTGTGAGTCTTTCTAATAAGTCAGCGCTCGCCATTTTTAAAGCCTCGAAGTAGTATGTTTTAAGTCACTTGCTACAAGGAACAAGTCAGATCACAACTTCCTGGGACCAGATGCTAAAATAACACAAATATTTGTACCTGGGCATAACGTATCGTCGTTGTAATGACCTTCCAGACAGTTCTAGCCATAGTAGCCTAGACAAAAGCAGGTGGAAGTTGAGAAATCAGCACGATCTCCTGTCAACCAAGTGAGGAAGTGGTTTTAACAATTTGCATACCTTAAAGCGCTGCAGCAAAGGTTAGAAAATACATGTAGGATTCTGTGACCAAAATCGATTCTGCACAAGGCAAATTGGCAGACAAAATGGGTGGTAGGGGTCATTTATATGTATGAGCTCTTGTTTATGTTCTACAAATGCCTTTTTGTTGATATTATGCCCTTAACTCTTCCAACTCAGCATATCAGTTAGTTGTTCAGTTTGCTACTGTGTGTGTGCCAAAAATGCAACAGGAACAGACACACTGCAGTCCTGAATACCAAAGAGCGGTTGTCATGGCAACAACAAACAGGAGAAAGCTAGCCCAATTTAGGTGATTTACCTTTCTGAGTCCTCTGAGCATCACATATGGACTTTGACACTAAGTAAGTTATTGGAACATGAACTGCCCACCCCGACTGAATATTCTTGGATATCTCACAATAATTCTAATATATAAGGCACCTTGTAATAACAGAATCTGCCATTGGTTCAGTCCAGTGTCTCCCAACACGCCTCATTTGTGATTATTTCCTGATCCATTCCAGAGGTGTTAAATTCTGCCTCTTAAAATATATCTGCGTTTACTCTGTCAATAGCTATGGGTACTCTTGCTACTTGAGGGGGACGGGTGGGAGAGATGGGAGTTATTTCCATAGGTGCAGAATAAACAAATGACCCGGGAAGGGGGGGGACACAAAATCAACCGATCAATTGAAAGGAACCGGTGTAATCACTATCCCTCTCCTTCCATCATGTCCTGGGCTCAGGAAGACTCTACAGACTTGGGAAAGAAGCCTGTTTATAGCTCTCACCATGTTTGAACTCCAGCCAGCTCCTAGGCCTCAGCCAAAAGAGAAGGCAAGCTGGGGAATGCTCCCATTACACATCCTCCAGGTGCCCCTATTTTCCAGGGACAGTCCCAGATTTACAGAAACCACCCAGGTTTCTGATTTGAACCCGGAGTGTCCTGCTTTTTCCTTCCCTATTTTCATCGGAGAAATATTGGAGGATATGGCGTTCTCTAACCCCCGAGCCAAGGAGATAAGTAACTCTACAACCTTTAGAAGACATCTGAAGGTAGCCCTGTATAGGGAAGGTTTTTTTTAAAATATAAAACATGTTTAATATTGTAAGGGGGAGGGCTTATAGAGAACAGTCCCCCCCCCCTCATCAGGAGCAGCTCGTCTCAGAGCAGCCGCGAGAGCGAAGAGTCTGATGGGCAGAGCCAGGAAACGGAAAGGGAGTGCCAGCCCTCTAGCAACATCCAAGAGCCCTTGCTCCATAGGCAGGGAGAGAGAGGGGGAGAAAGAGGGGACAGGAGTCAGTCAGTTCGCAGGCCATTCCCCCCCACACCGGAACTGAGGAGGCGGAGAAAAGGGAGACGCTTCACAGTTCCGAGGCTTTTATGTTGGTCCAAGACGAGACGATCGCCAGTGCAGGAATCTGGGATGGAGTGAGCAGCCATGAAACAACCAGCTCATTACACTGTAAATAATGTGCACTAATAAAAGCTTCTGAAAGACAAGGATGTGGAGAATCGTTACTCAAGAGTAGCCACAACAACCCTGACATATATATTTATGTAAATGTTTTTACATATGTTGGAAGCTGCCCAGAGTGGCTGGGGCAATCCAGTCAGATGGCTGGGGTATAAATAGTAAAATAATTGTTGTTGAGCAGGGTGTCCCTATTTTCATCACAGATATGTTGGAGTGTATGTCATTATCATACAGCAAGAGGCCTGAAAGGAGGAGAAACGGGGCCGCCTTTGCTCGCTGACACCACCTCTTCCTCTCATCAAGGTCCAGCTGTGCATTTTCCACCATTTATACACCTTGCAGCAGGTGTGGGGAGCCTCAGGCCCAGGGGTGAAATGAAGCTCTCCAGGCCCTCTTTATCATGCTCTGGGAACCCATGCTGAGGCCCTGCTTGGTGATTTGGCCTAGTTCAGGCACCCCCAAACTTCGGCCCTCCAGATGTTTTGGACTACAATTCCCATCTTCCCTGACCACTGGTCCTGTTAGCTAGGGATCATGGGAGTTGTAGGCCAAAACATCTGGAGGGCCGCAGTTTGGGAATCCTGGCCTAGTTCAAGGATGGTTTCTCCTTGCTTGCCAGGAAGGATGGAGCTGTGTGGAAACCTCTGGCTCTTGTGTGGCTGGGCTGCTTTTCTACAAAGGTGAGAGTCCACAGCTAGCTATTGCTCTGCCTGGTTTCCCCCTCAATGGAGGGAGTGAATCCCATTAGACCAAAGCTTATTTTTCCCCACCCGCTTACTATAAAGCCATCCTTGGTGATTTGGCTGAGGCAAGTGCATATTTTATGCATTGTTTCAGAGTGCCAAGTTCAGCAGGTAAGTTTTGTATGGCTGAGGGACGTGGAAAGAAATGTGAGATGCGGCGATGGTTTTTTTTACGCAACATTCTCAACCAAAGTCCCCACTATGCCTTTAAAGCAGTAGTATACCGCTTTAAGGGACGCGGGCAGCGCTGTGCGTTAAACCACAGCGCCTAGGGCTTGCCGATCAGAAGGTTGGCGGTTCGAATCCTCATGACGGGGTGAGCTCCTGTTGCTTGGTCCCTGCTCCTGCCAACCTAGCAGATCGAAAGCACGTCAAAGTGCAAGTAGATAAATAGGTACTGCTCCACTACTAGTGCTACTCTGGTTTGCCAGAAGTGGTTTAGTCATGCTGGCCGCATGACCCGGAAGCTGTATGGCGGCTCCCTCGGCCAATAAAGCAAGATGAGCACCACATCCCCAGAGTCAGTCACAACTGGACCTAATGGTCAGGGGTCCCTTTACTTTTACCTATACCACTTTAAACAGGCATAGCTGTTCCCAAAGAATCCTGGCGTTTGCTAAGGGTGCTGAGAGTTGTTAGAAAACCCCTGTTCCCCCCCACAGAGCTGCACTTTTCAGAGAAGTTTAGCAATCCGTTCTCTTCCCAGGGAGCTCTGGGAATTGTAACTCTGGTGAGGGGAAGCTTTATGAGGAATGGTTGAAGGAGCTGGGCATATTTAGCCTGGAAAAGAGGAGACCGAGAGGAGATACGATAGCCATCTTCAAATATCTTAAGGGCTGTCACATGGAAGATGGAGCGAGACTGTTTTCTCCTGCTCTGGAGGGTAGGACTTGAACCAATGGCTTCAAGTTACAAGAAAGGAGATTCCAACTCAATGTCATGAAGACTTTTAAGACTGTAAGAGATGCTCAACAGTGGAACAGACTCTCCTTCCTTGGAGGTTTTTAGGCAAAAGTTGGATGGCCATCTGTCATGGATGACCTAGCTGAGATTCCTGCATTGCAGAGGGTTGGACTAGATGACCCTTGACTTCCTTTCCAACTCTACAATTCTTTGATTCCATGAGGGGAAAAGGAGTCTCCTAACGTCTCTCAGCACCCACAACAAGCTACCTCCCCCAAGATTCTTTGTGGGAAGCCACGACTGTTGAAAATGGTAAAAGTGTGCTTTAAACGTGCAGTGCAGATAAGTTTCATGGAAATAACCCTGCTTTCCTACTGTTGGCTCTGAGAGGAGAAACAGCCCCATGTCTTCAGTTATTTGCAAAGTACTGTCTCCCCTAGCTTGCAACAGGCGCCTCACGTTCACATAGATAAATCGAAGGAAAGACCTTTTCAATTAAGTGCTCTCATCGGATAACCTATTCCTGTAAACTGCCAAGCAGGTTAATGAGTGCTAAGAGTACAATTGCTGAGCCAATGGCACATCCTCAGCCTTGTTGGACATGATTGCATGTTTTTAGTTTAAGCAGCTACAAAGTGAGTATCTCTCACAGACAAACCCATCCACGGCAGAATGCATTGTCCAGCCCAGGGCCAAATTTAGGTTTGACGAGGCCCTAAGCTACTGGAGGTAATGGGACCCTTTATGTGTCCAGCTGTCCTTTGTCAACAACAAATTGTCGCTGTTTCTTGTGTTGAATATATGCTATATGGTAATTTATGGACTTAAGAGGTATCTAATGCCATTTGCACAAAACACACCTTAATGGGGTATCCCAGTTCCAGGGCTTGCATTTTTAAAAGGTAAAGGTAAAGGGACCCCTGACCGTTAAGTCCAATCACAGACGATTCTGGGGTTGCGGCGCTCATCTCGCTTTACTGGTCGAGGGAGCCAGTGTTTGTCCGCAGATAGCTTCCGGGTCATGTGGACAGCATTACTAAGCCGCTTCTGTTGAACCAGAGCAGCGCACGGAAACGTCGTTTACCTTCCGCTGGAGCGGTACCGATTTATCTACTTGCACTTTGACGTGCTTTTAAACTGCTAGGTTGGCAGGAGCAGGGACCGAGCAACGGGAGCTCACCTCGTCACGGGGATTCGAACCGCCGACCTTCTGATCAGCAATCCCTAGGCTCTCTAAACCAGTACAGCAAAAATAAATGCCCCAAGTACCTGCTGTGGGATGACCCCCTCGAGATGCGTGTGGCGAAAACATTTCTCTTATGCCATACATCCAACCAGTGCATTTTTCTTGAAAAAGAGGTGCCAGAAATCACCATGAATGCCTCCCTTGTTCTCTAATAATGGTAATGGCGCCCACCAGAGAGGTGGCAGAACTGGGTTCCAGCTGAAGAAAAGGCCTGCCTCCAACCCAAAACTGAGGCTTGTTCTGGTTTGAGCCGGAGGGAGACGGAGAAAGGCCATTAAATGGCTTGACAGCCAGGATAAGTGTTTGATCACCAAGCACAATGACAAGAAGAAAAGAAAATTGTTATTGAGAAACCCTGCTAATGTTCCGCTCCTAACGTTGGCAAGAGTCCATGAAAAAGGCGGGGGGAGGGAAGAGCTGAGAACCAGGAAGAAAGTTATCCTTCACAAAGTCACCTCCAATAAGTTGTCAATGCATCTGGTCAGTAGCAGGACTGGAATATCACTTGTAGTTTAATGGTGACTTTTGGACACAGTGGAGAGAGAAAAGTTTTGGATAAGTTTTTCTTATAACGGTACCAACTTGAATAAAATATTGGGGGGCCAGGTAAGCCCTGCCCCATATAACTGATCATAACACATGGCACACACACCATTTGAATGGCAATGCTCATCAACTTTGTGGGGGTGCTCAAATAATTAATAGGGGAGGGGACCGAAGGGACCTTGGCCCCTAGGAGTTGGCTTCTATGACGAGGACCTCTTAAAAGAGCAAAAGTATTCCCCATTAATTGCCTAAACAAATCCTTCGTGACAAGGTGGGGGTTAAAATAATAAACTCATGGAAAACAACTTTTTGTAATTGTATATAGGTCAACTCACGATTGTACCATAGCTGTTGGTACCTCTGTTTGAAACCTCATGGGAGAACTTTCAGAATCCAGCAGGAGTAGCAACCTTAAGGAACATGGTAGAAACATTGATGTTATGAGAATGATGTTAAGGTCTTATATAAATAAATGTTCATAAAGGTACCAAGCAACACACACACACACACACACACACACACACACACACACACACACACACACACACACACATATAAACCACATGTCTGAAGCCCACAGAAAAAAAGTCCTGAAACCATTTCATCTCTCCCAAATGACCTCAAATATTTATCTGCAAGGTCGAAGGAAATGGAGAGCCTCCCCATTGTCTGTTTGCTCCCAAATCCTGTCTCAAGGGCACATTTAAGATATGAATAGGGTGAGCCTGTGACCTGTGACCTGGATTCAGGGAAATGAAAGAGTGCCCAGGGTGCCCAGGTAATCCAATCAAGTAACCTAGCAGACAGGAGAAAAAAACAACGCACTCAGATTTCTGTTGTAGTCCGCCCCTTCTTTGATGTACGTATGATGTATTGGGCGTGGTCTTGGGCTCCAGGGTGGGCAGTTCAAAAGTCTATATAAGGGCTTGCACACCTTTGTCCTGGGTCCCTCCTGCCTCCTGCGTGTGGCAGTGAGCACCCTGTTGCAACAGTTAATAAAGATCAGGCTTATAGCCGCTTTGCTTTTGTATATCCTGGTCTGGGCTCTGTTCATTTCCTGACTGGTTTGAGCCTTAAAAGGTACGCTCTCTCTCCGAAGTCAACTGTGTGATGTAGCAGCTAATAAAGCCAAAGCAATTCTGGGCTGCATCAATAGGAGTATAGCATCTAGATCAGGCATCCCCAAACTTCGGCCCTCCAGATGTTTTGGTACTACAATTCCCATCATCCCTGACCACTGGTCCTGTTAGCTAGGGATCATGGGAGTTGTAGGCCAAAACATCTGGAGGGCCGCAGTTTGGGGATGCCTGATCTAGATCAAGGGAAGTATTCAATACTACTGTATTCTGCTCTGGTCAGACCTCACCTGGAGTACTGTGTCCAGTTCTGGGCACCACAGTTCAAGAAGGATACTGACAAGCTGGAACATGTCCAGAGGAGGGCAACCAAAATGGTCAAAGGCCTGGAAACGATGCCTTATGAGGAACGGCTTAGGGAGCTGGGTATGTTTAGCCTGGAGAAGAGAAGGTTAAAGGGTGATATGATAGCCAAGTTCAAATATATTAAAGGATGCCATATAGAGGAGGGAGAAAGGTTGTTTTCTGCTGCTCCAGAGAAGCGGACACGGTGCAATGGATTCAAACTACAAGAAAGAAGATTCCACCTAAACATTAGGAAGAACTTCCTGACAGTAAGAGCTGTTCGACAGTGAAATTTGCTGCCAAGGAGTGTGGTGGAGTCTCCTTCTTTGGAGGTCTTTAAGCAGAGGCTTGACAGCCATCTGTCAGGAATGCTTTGATGGTGTTTCCTGCTTGGCAGGGGGTTGGACTGGATGGCCCTTGTGGTCTCTTCCAACTCTATGATTCTATGATTCTAAGGTCCAGCCTTCCTTAAGAAGCTGAACCCCTTGAAGGAACGCCTCAATATTAATGTGCCTTGTGTGGCAAAATTGAGGACGGGGGGAGCAATTCCTTTGGACACTGTTTGCGATGCTGGTTGGTAATGTATGACATCTAGTGATGATACACATAAAAAGTTATTAAACAGTGTGTGACTCATTTCTACCTTCTTTCAGCGGACAATTTCTCTGGGCCTGCAATTTCCATGTGTTTAATTTACTCACCAGCCAAAATCATGAACTGCAAGAATGGGCTGTTTGTGTCGCTGACCGTCTGCCAGTTAACAATGTTAAAAAGTTTCCAGAAGAGACACTGCTTCTGTCCTGGTACTCTAGAAAGTGCCAGAAAGCAGTTTTGTTTTGTGCTTTTGCCAAATGTAGATGGCGGTAGAAAAGTTAATTAGACAAAGACAATGGTGATCGTTCCTACAGCGTAGAGTTGCTTACTCTTTGGAGAGGCCCCCCAAAAGGAGGTCTTGAATTTGAGCACTGGAAAGCTGCAAAAGAAAGCTGAATTTTATAAAGGGGGGGTGAAGGACAGGGAGGAATCCACATGAGGATGGGGACATGCAGAATGGCTTCTTGTTTCCCCCAAGGAAGGCAAGCACCATAAAAGTACTTCTACTGGAGAGGAAAGCAGAAGATTTGGGAACCCCCTCTTAAAACCTGCTTTGAGGTCTTGTGTGTTGGATAACTCAAATCTAGGGAGACAGCTGAAGGCCAGAAGCTCCTGTACTCTAGGTATGTCCAAATGACAGTATAAATGTTTCATCAAGAAAAGAAAAGGAAGGTGAAAACAGGAATGATGAAAAGGAAACAGACAATGCAGCAAAGGGAAAGATGCGAGAGAAACCATTGTGTCAGTTTCACACACCAGGGATCAGGTGAGTGTTAGAACTTTAAACTTTTGGCTATTTTCTAAGGTAAAGGTAAAGGGCCCCCTGACCATCAGGTCCAGTCGTGTCCGACTCTGGGGTTGCGGCGCTCATCTCGCTCTATAGGCTGAGGGAGCCGCTGTTTGTCCGCAGACAGCTTCCGGGTCATGTGGCCAGCAGGACTAAGCCGCTTCTGGCAAACCAGAGCAGCACACGGAAACGCCGTTTACCTTCCCGCCAGAGTGGTACCTATTTATCTACTAGCACTTTGACATGCTTTCGAACTGCTAGGTTGGCAGGAGCTGGGACCGAGCAACGGGAGCTCACCCCATTGCAAGGATTCGAACCGCCGACCTTCTGATCAGCAAGCCCTAGACTCTGTGGTTTAACCCACAGCACCACCTGGATCCCTATGGCTATTTTCTACTCACTTGCAAAAGACTCACCTGCCTTCGTGATCCATTTATTATGCAACGTGCTTTTGCTCCCTATTTCTTGCACACAGTTTCCTTGACAACCTTTAAGGCTGCACGTCTGCCGCAAGAAACCCGGTTCAGGTGACAATACATTTGCATGGGGAAATGGGGATATTTTCTGCAGATATTTTCATGGAAGCTGCACAGGTGTAATAGACCTCTTTGGACATTGTATGGAATGCAATTAGTTAAGACTTCCCAAACAGATCTGGTGGATCACTGTGAGAACAGGCTCCTAGATGGGTCTCTGGTCTGATCCAGCAGTGCTCTCATTGTCGCATTCTTATGAAATAATTTCCCTTAGATGCTGGTACCAGGCTACAAATTTTGTTTACCTTAAAAGCCATTCCAATTCTTCAAGGGCTTTTGTACATCACCACTCTAACGCAGGGCAATTGTCTAGTTATATATACATTTAAAACAAACATTAAGGGTTCTTGCTCTCCATGGAGGTGAAAAGCCATTTAGTGGATCTTGTTTACTTCAGAGGGTATGTGCGGTACTCCTCCTCCTCCTCTTCTTCTCCTCCTCCTCCTCCTTTGACTCTCTTCCCCCATACACCACCCATCTGTTCTGGGGGTTCACCCCACCCTCCGGAGCAGATTTGGAGGGGGCACGCAGGCACAAAAGGATCTCAGGGATGAGGTGGTGTTGCCAACATGTTGAACTACCGTATCTGTTAATTAGACGCCAGTGAATCTCAGTTCTAGTTCCCAACAATGAGTTAAAATGACACATGCACAAACAGCTTTGTGCTTGAGTCCAAACGGAGACAATTTTCTCAAGGCCCTTTCTTTCTTTTCAATTAACAGCTTGCTTTCAGGTGGAGACACTGTGTAAGGTCACGCTGACCTTCCATGCGGTGACAGCGTCGGAGGGAAAGCTGAATCATTGCGCTCCTGCCACGCAGACATTACCGTAGCATAAGCCTCTGATCATTTTAATGCTGAAGTTTTTTTCTTTTTCAAACACCTTACAGTAGATGTGAGGCTCAATCTTGATGGTGCTAAACTGAACCTGCTCCTGGAGTGACCTGCAGTGAAGAGAGCTTTGCTGTTCTTTAATACGGCTCTTTCCAAAGAAGGGCTGATCACAGCAAATTATCAGGATGCTATTGGCGGCTTGTGTAGCTTCTTGTTGACTGCTTGATGAATGGAGGGAGTGTGCAAAGTGTTTATTGAAGTATACCACAAGGTAACCAACCCCCTCCAACATTTTGTGGAGGAGTATTTCAAGACATTCACAAAAAAAAACATAATGTGTTTTGTATTAATTAATCCAGGAAAAAAATGCCACCCGTTGGTCCTGTTCTGGAAAAAGTGGCTAGAGAAACATTTCCCCCTCTCATAATACCAGAACATGTGGGCAGTCAATGAAGCTAATAGTTGGAAGAATCATAGAATCGTGGAGTTGGAAGGGACCCCGAGGCTCATCTAGTCCAACCCCCTGCAATGCAGGAATCTCAGCCAAAGCAACCATGGCAGATGGCCATCCAATCTCTGCTTAAAAACCGCCAAGGAAGGAGAGTTCACAACCTCTTGAGGGAGACCGTTCCACGGTCAAACAGAAAGTTTTTCCTGATGTTTAGTTGGAATCTCCTTTCTTGTAACTTGAAGCTATTGCTTCAAGTCCACCCCTCCCCCCCCGCAAGCTAGCTCCCTCTTCCATGTGACAGCCGTTGAGATATTTGAAGATGGCTATCGTAGCTCCTCTCAGTCTCCTCTTTTCCAGGCGAAACATACCCAGATCCCTCAATTGCTCTTCATAAGGCTTCGCTTCCAGACCTTTGACCGTTTTGGTTGCCCTCCTCTGCACACCTTCCAGCTTGTCAACATCCTTAAATTGTGGTGCCAAGAACTGGACACAGTACCGTTTTTCTCCGAAAATAAGCCATACCCCCAAAATAAGCCATAGTGATTAAAAAATAAGACATCCCCTGAAAATAAGCCACCGTGGTTTTTTTTTTAGGAAAAATAAATATAAGACGATGTCTTATTTTTGGAGAAACACGATATTTCAGGTGGGGTCTGACCAAGGCAGAATAGAGTGGTACTATTACTTCCCTTGATCTGTCTTCTGACCATTTCCACCACAGCTAAAATGCATGTCTCTTTCCACCTTTCTCTGAAATTTGTGGAACTTTTAACAAGAAAAAGGGGGCTTGCCCACCCAGACATTATGCATGACTGCCTGCCTGATGCATCAAGGAAAAGATGAGCTTTGCCCAGAGCCTAACCTTGAATACAAGGAGGGTGCTTTCATATACATGGCAAAGAGAGACAGCACAGCCAAACACATCCCTTTCTTCTTGCTAAAAGCATGCACATGTCTGCATTGGACTTTTCTGAATGGAAAGTGAAAGGTGAAGCAAGGCCTGTTTCCACAGTAACTGTGCATGTAACATTAGGCACTGAGTGAAACAAATAGTTGGAGGAGGTCACCCTTCTGCCAATTCAGCATAATTACTGTACTCATTAAAGTAATTATTAAAGAGATGCTAAATTTTGGACATGAAACACTTGTACACCATTCTCTGGCCTCTTCTTAAGACTGTTTTCTTTCCCAGCAAATGTGGGCAGTTGTAACCTCTCCATGACTTCCTGTCCCATCACCTTCCATTTCCTTTCTGGGTCCTGAGGCTCCCTACTTCTTTCTGTTCCACTGACTGCTACTTCTTGGTACTGTTTTCTCTCCTCACATCCCTAACCCTTTGCCATCACAGTCCTTAGCCCAATTTGCTGCCCACACAAAGAATCAGACTGTTGTTATTTATACATATCTGTAACAAGTGCTATTTTTCTTGTAAAAAGAGGTGCCAGGGCTCAGCACGAACACCTCTATTATCTATTCAGTGGTCTGTGTTTGCCTGAGCTTGAGTCTGGACTAAGGATTCTGAGCCCCCGTGTTCTGATTCGATACATGATATCCAATCACAGAACATTTCAGGATTTGGGCCTCTGTCATTGGCCTTTAAACTCTGAGTCATGATTCGCAGCTTGGAAGTTTAAACAGCCAATCACGTTGGGAGTGGGAGTGGCCCAGGCCTTCAGAGAGGTATATAAGCAGTTGCTTTGCCCCTGTTGTCCAGTTCCATTAGTTCAATAATGGTTCTTGCTGTTATCACTGTGTCTTGCCTCATGAGAACCCACCTATACTTCAACCTCCCTTGTTGTTATGGAATGGCAATGGCACCCACCTGAGAGGTGCTGGAGCGGAGCTCATGTGAGCTCCGGCTGGGGGGAAAAGCCCTTTCTGTGACATAACTTTGCATGTGGCATTGAGACATCATAAACAGAATCACAAATAATTGCGACAGCCTTTAGGATTAATTGGTTGTGTGGGCAAATGTTGCAGATGCTTGCAAGGATAAAGATGAAGGAATGTGGGATAGAAAGAGCCTGTGTTGAATAATTGCAAGTATATTTTTCATATGCTAAAAATAATGGAGCTAATTTTCAAAACAGAAAAGAACGCAGAAGAAAGTATTTTTCAGCTCACCCAGAGATTAGTTTTGTGGCTGGGTGGTCACTGTGCCCAGTAAAGTTTAGATGCTTGTGGCATCTGCGAACCAATGTGAAATATAAGCAGTTTCCTAATGGCAGCGCAAGGCAGGTCTGATTGGGCCAAATGGCAGCTTTGCAAGCACAGTATCAATAAATCAGGAAACAAAATGGTTTGGCTTCAGTAACACAAGCTGTAATTCTGGAAGCACATTATCTACCAATCAATGTAAGGAGGAGTGACTGCTGAAATGGAATCTTGTAAAAAAGAGAAAGTGATCATAAAAGTTGAAGCTTTTGGAATGATATAAAGTTTAGAGATGTGATCAAGCTTCTTAAAATGCTAGGCTGCAGAATCACAGTGTCTGTCTGTCTGCCTGTCTGCCTCCCTACGCACATATGTGTCTCACTCCTGCAGAAAGATGCAGTCGATTAATCTCCCTCTCTTCCCCTGGCGTCAGCTTTCGGATGGGCCAGCTTAGGCTGCAGAACTGTACGGCGTGTTTATCCGGGAATATGTCCCACCCCAGCAAAAGTGTGCGCTGGATCAGGCCGTGAGCCATGTAATAATCATGATCTCCTGATCTCTGAAGCCCCTGCACAATAGAACTGGACAGACTCCCCACCCCCACCCCCAGTTTTGAGTTTCTCCCTTTCTAAACTGCACCACACACTCAAGTTCTTCCTCGAGTTCTTGTTAATTATTAAATCTTCTATCTGTCCTAGATTTATTGCTGGGAAGGGACAATGCCTCTTGTTTAGTGTAGCCTATGAACTATGGCAGGTAGGAAGCGGGTGCATTCTTCTTCCCCAAAACTATCCATATTTTTCCCCCTGCCAGGTCTGTGCTTTAGAGTGCAAGAAACGCAATGTATACAGGGGCCCAACTTGAATCCTTCCTCAGCTGGAGAAATGGCTGGAGCAATGCCCAAAGATCTCAGATGTCTTGAAGGCTGTCCTGTTTCTGTCCCCCCCCCCCTGCACTGCACCTCACATTTGCTTTCCTTTGTTTTGTTTTTCCTTTGTAGCCCCTCTGGAGAAGGCGGCAAGCCCTGAAGCGAATCTGAGCGGGTAAGATGCAATTATGAGAAAGTTTGTCGGCTGACATTTGGAAGGGAAGGAATGGGAGAGTGTGTGTGTGGCCTTTGCAAAAGGTGTTTTATGTACGGTAGCCGCTTGCTCGCTTGCTTCCAGCACAAGGGTTGGGGATCAGAGAGTCCTTCTTTGATCCGGTTAACAAATTATAATGATAATCCGGACAAATTGCAAGTAGCTATTCCTGCTACATCTTGGAAGCAGATGAATTCATTCACTCAAAGCCTGCAATCATATCCACACTTATTCAGGAGGTACGCCCATAGCTGCCAAGTTATCCCTTTTTTAAAGGGATTTTCCCTTATGCTGAATAGGCTTCCTCGCAAGAAAAGGGAAAACTTGGCAGCTATGGGTACACCCCACTGAATCCAGTGGGGCTTACTTCTGCGTAAATGTTGGTTCACATTCAAACCTTACAGTAAAAGGACATGGTCCCCCCCCAAAAAAGATAAAACTGTAGTTTGTTTAGGGTGCTGGAGACTGTAGTTCTGCTAGGGTAAGGTACAGTTCCCAGGATTCGGGGGGCGAGGGGAGGGCAATGTGCTTTGAATGTCCTTTAAATTTATGGTTTGGACGTGATCATGATTTAACCTCCCCACAAACAAATCAGGATGAATACTCAATAAGCAGGATATCTGTATACTGACTTAAGGGTTTTTACAATCAAGCGCTATATAAATTTTATGGAATAAAATCTGGAAATGCCCAATTTGGCTCTGTGGCCATTGTTCTCCTGAGAAATTATTTGGTCTTCTGAGAACTGTTCTCCTCAGAACTGATTTCCCACCCCTGCTTCTGCTGTGATGATGGAACCTGTTTTGTGTTGCCCTGGCATGAGGCCCTCACAAAGCTCATTCAGAGAAACCGAAATATTTCTTGTGCTTATTTTGAATTGGCTTCGTAATGGTGCTATGCGGCTAATCAGATTTGAGGATGTGGTGATGATAAGCGGTAAGTTCAGGCTGTGGGCAGTAAGTCTCACTCTTACTTTGAAAGAGTAAATATTTTTGCCCCCCCCCTAGCACCCATTTCCCTTCTGTGTGATTTTCATGGATTGCAAAAGTTTTTTGTGAGGCATACCCCCTCCCTTTTCGATGCAGCTGGAGTTCAGGGTTCTGGGTTCTCTTTATAATAACTATCAAAATACTCACAGGTCGAAAACCAACTTCTTACCCTTACCCTTCTTACATGATAAAGCGATCTTCAGCCATCTCACCCCTTGCTTTTTCATGCAAGACCATTTGCAGTCGTTTACAGTCGTCAACAGCTATCAGTCAGTCCATCACCCATTTCCACCACCCTTCTGAGTGATACCCCCTCCCCACCCTTTCTCTACATATAGCATCTAGGGACTTCTATTTCAGTGTATCTGAAGAAGTGTGCATGCACACGAAAGCTCATACCAAAACAAAAACTTAGTTGGTCTTTAAGGTGCTGCTGGAAGGAATTTTTTTTATATTATTTTGTTCCTTCTTACCCTCTTACCCTCCGGTGCTTGCACCTGTCCTTTGACCTCAACATCAAACTTATTCATTGCACATACCCTCCGGGGACCAAGCAATCAACTTTCGCAGGGAGTGAGGGGAGCCCTCTAAGGATCACCGCACTTGCGTAAATTCTGTTTAGATCAGAATTACTTCCACTGCTTTAAAATCTATGTGCCTGGGGTTGTAGATGCAGAGGGAGGGAAGGGGAGTCCATTAGCAGGAAGAGTAACGAAGCTCGATCAGTTTCTACCACAGCGCATTAACGCAGTCGAAAAACACGACAGTTGGGGCTGTTGCGCTAAGGTGATCTTCATTCTTGCAAGGCAGAATGTAGTTTAGACTAGCACATTTTTACAGAGCTAGGCAAAGTTGTTCATCTGTGTGAAAGTTCTGAGTCCTGTTAAGTAGCAGATGCCTCTGTCCTTGGCAAAGCGCTCTTTGGGGATAAATGTGGGTATCAGCTGCGCACAAGTTCATGATGGGTGCTGGGGCTTCCGGTCTGAAAACGGTATGCGTCGTATGCATTGGAAATGCATGTAAAAAGTAACTTGACGAGCAGATGCCCATTTTCACAAGTAGAAACATGAAGCAGTTGGGCATCTTTTCTTCCTGGATAGCTCAGCTGGTTAGAATGTGGTGCTGTTAACGGCAAGGTTGCCAGTTCGATCCCCATATGGAACAGCCACATATTCCCACAATGCACAAGTTTCGACTAGATACGCTGAGATAGGAAGGCGCTGCCAGCTTTTATGCCCCATTGGCTGCCAGGGCATGCGTGTAGCCAATGCCCTTTCAGCCAGCAAGGCACACCCCCTGAGGAGGTCACTCATTGGCCAATTTGAAATGCAGCAGCTGGCAGGAACTTGAGCCAGCTGCCCAGGCAGCCAAGTGGAATTCCTTCAATGGCCGCCTGGCCATGTGCGTTCTGTTTGTTTGATTTTTTTTTTTTACTTCTCCCGGGATGGCGACCAAGCGAGGATCTGCAACAGCCGCCCACCGGGTGGAAGGGGTAAGCGTCGGATTCTTGCATTGCACAATGGGTTGGACTAGATGATCCTCAGGGAGGGGGACCCAACTCTACAATTTCATGATGCTATGACTTCTTCATCCTACTCTTCCAAAAAGAAAAGAAAAACCATATATACTAGCAAACTGCGCAGGGTCTGCCAAAAGGTATATGATACAAATGTGTTGCTGCGATATATGAAAGGAATGCAAATGATAAGTGACCCCAAATGTAAAAGACAACCATTTATTTTGAGAAGAGGGGAAGGACCTATGCTATTTAAACCTAGTGTCCCTCAACTCCCATCAGCCCCAGCCAGCAAAGCTGATGGTAAGGGCCCCCATTCCTGCCTGCCAGGGATCCCCGGTCCCTCAGCCTCATTTGTCTATATCACAAGGATCAGGGTCTGTGTTTCTTCAATCTTTTTACTGCCACCAGTTCTCTCACAAGATATCCCATTACATAGACATAAGTCTTTGCACTAATGGGATGGTCTTGCAGGATGCAACCCTATGGCTTGCTGACTCCTCACGTCACACAATTCCTGCATTTTTTTGGCAAGAGGAAACATCGTTAGGGTAGTAGTTTTGTTGTGTTGCTAGTTGTATCGCCCTTGAGTGGGCCCCACCCCCAAGGAAGGAGCCAATCTAAACAGCTGAGTGGTTATTGATTGATTACATTTTATTCTTCTTAGGACGCGGGTGGCGCTGTGGTCTAAACCACCGAGCCTCTTGGGCTTGCCGATCAGAAGATCGGCGGTTCGAATCACCACAATGGGGTGAGCTCCTGTTGCTCTGTCCCAGTTCCTGCCAACCTAGCAGTTCAAAAGCATGTCAAGGTGCAAGTACAGAGGTACCTTGGTTTATGAACACAATTGGTTCCAGAAGTCTGTTCATAAACTGAAGCGTTCATAAACTGAAGCAAGCTTTCCCATTGAAAGTAATGGAAAGTGGATTAATCCGTTCCAGACGGGTCCGCGGAGTACTCAACCTGAAGCGTACTTAACCCGAAGCATGGGTGTAATTGGTTCCGCAAGTCTGTTCATAAACTGAAGCGTTCATAAACTGAAGCGAACTTTCCCATTGATAGTAATGGAAAGTGAATTAATCCGTTCCAGATGGGTCCGCGGTGTTCGTAAACCGAAAATTTATAAACTGAGGTGTTCATAAACCAAGGTTCCACTGTAGATAAATAGGTACCACTGTGGCAGGAAGCTAAATGGCATTTCTGTGCGCTCTCCCCCCCCCCCAAATCATGGTGTTCCATTGCACCAGAAGCAGTTTAGTCCTGTTGGCCACACGACCCGGAAAGCTGTCTGTGGACAAACGTCAGCTCCTTCGTCCTGAAAGCAAGATGAGCGCCGCAACCCCGTAATTGCCTTTGACTGGACTTAACCGTCCAGGGGTCCTTTACTTTTTACATTTTATTCTCAAAGAAAGCACATCTTTTCAACCCGTGCTTGGGCTCTCTGGCCTTAATGGCATGAGGGAAGTTGACACCTTTGCGCCGCCGTCTGAGCTGTGGAATCAGAGAAGTAAAGAACTGTCAGGCACCTCCTCCAATTCATTTTCTTTCAAAGAGACAAAGCTAACATAAACTTGTTGTGTCAGGTACTGCAGCACTCTGAGTACTGTCCTAGTGGCTATGTTGCAGGACAAGAAAAGGGGACGATCACAGGAGATAAAGTAGATGAAGTCTTAAGTGAGGGGGGAAAGGTATATAAAACTACATTACTTTTAATCAGAGCTGTTGGCTAGATTGTAATATAATACTTATTACAGAGGCATAATTTTGTTGTTGTTTTTAACTATACCGTTTAGCTGACTGATATTTTAAAAATTAATCTGGGTTCTTTATGAAATGGCTTTAGGTTCATGCTGGGAGATAAAATGATTCGACATTTGCAAAATTTGTAACAATTGCAATCTGCTCAGTTTATCCCCTGACGTAGTTTCAGGATCTGCTAGAAACCAGTGAGCCTAGTGATGGGGGACTCCTGTCTCCTAGAATTAAATTTCAAAATTGCCTTTGAGACGCCTGAAAAATCTTGATGGGCAGAGCTCGTAAATACAAGTGCTATTTTTTTTGTAGAGGTACGCAGCAGCCATGGCACATAATGAGTCGAATACTTGGGGGGTTCGGAAAAATAAACATTCAGATAATTGGGTTGTTGGCGAGCTTTCTTGGGGTTTTCATTTATTCTTTTAATTCCAAGTCTTCTGACTGCATGGCACAACAGAAATGGAGTTCCGTCAAATGTGGCTGAGTGTTCTTCTCTGGGGGCTTTATATTTATTTACAGTATTTGGAAGGGGAGGGATATTGAAACAAAGTTTCTTCTGAATGCCAAAGTCTGCATTTTTAGCACAAGCTTTGAGAGCAAAGGTTGGCAGACTGCGCCGGAGGGAGCTGAGCTGCAGGAACTTGTTCTGACTGCAAGCAAGGCGAGCCAGGAGGGAGGCCGTTCCGCCTTGTCTTAGCTCCAGTGAGATTGGGAATCTCCTGCCAGCGAGCGGCAGCAATCAGCACCATGCGTGCAGGACAGCAGGAGCACCGCAAAAGGAAATTTTCTGAAAGCCAAGATACTGGCAGAAGAAGCGTTCCAGCTGCAGAAGCAGCTGGGAAATGGAGCAGCAATCAACGCCATATAACAGAGCAGCAAGGGTCCTACAAGTACTTGCCTTAATATAGGTGTGTATATAAGCTTTTAGACTGCTCAGTGGCCGTTCCCTTCGCCCGAGACATAACACAGTTACAAAGCAAAGGGAAGGCTGAAGAATTTGTGCAATGTTTTTCTCCTCATTCCTCGGCAGGCCTGTCTGATTATGACCTTACAAACAGAGAAACAAACTTAATTGACTTTTGTCCCTGATCATCAGCTCCTGTCTCCCTCAGTGTACATGTGCTACATCGCATCAAAAATATCCAAGCTGCCATGGATTTTAACAGATTGAGATTGGACTCGGTGATTGGCTGGCAGGTGTCCCAGGCTCTTTGACAGGACTTTTGCAGCTGAGCAAAACACTGTCGGGAATATTACTGAATAATAGTGGCTCCTTTCTCTCGTCATTATCCCGGAACAGTCTTACTCATTAAGATCACCTCTTGCCTTAGTCAGTGTTATTTATTTTTAAACTCGGATTTGCATTAAAAACTGTATCCTTCCTTCTGAACTTTCTCTTGGCCTTTGTGCAAGATTAGTCCAGGGGACTGCAGCTGATAAAACAGAGCAACCGTATTTCTCTCTCCATAGGACGCACCTGACCATAGGACGCACTTAGTTTTTTAGAGGAGGAAAACAAGAAAAAAAAAATTTGCTTTCTCGAATTGTCCTAGGCATAGCAGCCAACTCCTAGAGGCCTAGGTGCCTTTGCCCCACCCCCCAATTAAATATTTGAGGAAGCTTCTTTTGCAAAGGGGGAAAGCTCCATTTTTTTAAGGATCAGCTCAAAGTTGTGCAGCTTTTTTTGCAAATGGGGAAAGCCCCGTTTTTTTGGGGGGGGGGGGTAAGCTCAGAGTTGAGCATCTTTTTTTGCAAAGGGGGAAAGCTCAATTTTAAAGGATTAGCTCAAAGTTGCTGAGTTTCCCTGCGAAGAGAAAAAATCCTGTTTTTATGAGGTTCAACTCACAGTTCTGCAGCTTCTCTAGGAAAGGAAAAGGACCCATTTCTACAGTTTCCAGACAGATAATCTAATCAGTCAGTTACATGTCTCCCTCTGCAGACAACAATTGAGGCCTAGGCAAAGGGCCTTATCTCCCTCCCCGATCTCTTGCAATCAGCTCCTGAGCGGGTTCTTTCAACCTGCTCATTCCCTCTTGTTAGCCTTTAGCTCTTTCTTTTTTTAAAAAAAGAGCACGATCTGCCTTTAGCCCCTGGGCAATCCGGCTCCAAGGACCACACATTCGCTCCATAAGACACACAGACATTTCCTCATACTTTTTAGGAGGAAAAAAGTGCATCTTATGGAACAAAATACGATAATTATGGTTTTCCTCACCCCCCCATTTTGTAATTTCAGTTTAAAAGGAATGGGGGGGAATTAAGTTCACATTGTTCTCATTTTCTTGTTTAGTTCAAAATGATTTGCAATTTTTGTAAAAAAAAATAAAACTTTGCCAGCTGACATTAATCATAAAAATATTCCATCGATTTCTGTTTAAACACATAAATCTGTCCATATGTCAAAACAGGTATATAACTGAGATCGATGGTTATAAGCCATGTGTTCTAACATAGAAAGGCCATTGAGATTTCCATACTACAGGATAGTGGGTTTGTCTGGTGGGTTTTTACCCTTCTTGCCCGCCACAAGGGTTTGCAGAATGCATTTTTGTCGTCCATCAGTTAGTCCCCAAACCGCAGGGATATAATTTGATAATATATGAACATTTGCACACATATATCAAGGATTTCTCCAAGTCAAAGTTAATATGGACGATAATTCCTGGTCAAAAGGGGAACACCACGTGCATATTAAGATCCTCCCTGAAGCTCAAGTCCGCGTATGCCTGATGTATGATCGGTAGTCACTGGGAAGCATGGTCTTTTCCACGGTGGCACCAAATTACCTGAACTCCCTTTCTGTGGGGCAAGCTAATCTTGCCTCAGCCCTGTGGCTCTTTAGGTACCAGAGAAAGACAGCACTTTTGAAGAGGAGCTCTCAAATTCATTGTATAATCACTTGCAGTTTGCAGCCTGAATATTGCTGCTGATGGTATTCCTGGCAATGACTCACTTCGTTGATTTCTGTTGTTGTTTAGTTTTGATTGAGATAGATATAGATACACTGTATTTTCGTGAATGTAACGCACACCTTTTCTGGGCCAAATTACATCACAAAAATTAAGGGGCGTATTGGATTTGATGGTGTCAGCAAATACTTGTTTGGTTTCAAGGTTTTGAAAATTGAGGTGTGTGTTTAATTCGATGGTGCATTATACTTGTGTAAATATGGTAGATACACACACACACACACACACACACACACACACACACACACACACACAAGCATAATAGGATACCCCCCTTCCACTTCTCACTCCTGTAGTCTCATGCCCCCCAAATCTTCTCTGGGGTTTTCCTTATCCTCCAAAGAAGATTATTGGTGTGCCCTTGTTTCTGTTGCACTGGCAGACTGACTCTAGTGATTTCACACATTGTCTTGAATTAATATTTTTAAAATCTGGTTGAGTGCCTTTTGGAGACGCAGCTCAAAAGGCAGAAGCAACAAGTTTTATGAATATGAAGCTTCATGGCCAGCTCATTTCCAACCACTACAAACAAAATGTACCACACACAGTTCAGCCAGGGAAGCTTACGGCCAACGCTAAAAACACCAGCAATTGATTGGCGACAACCAGCATGAATATTTTATCAGCCAGGCCAATATCCTGTTACGTTTCAGATGCGCTTCTTATGAGCTTGCATCTGCTGGACATCTCAGTTCTTTGCAAACACCAGAGCACAAGGCACAGGGGATTCCCCTGTGACCGAGGAAGAGACCTACCGGTATGTAATGTCAAGAAGAGCTCGACTGGAAGGTAGGTTGATGGGTTCCTTGATTTTAAATTCCAGGCTGGAACATTCATGTGCAATTTGGTGAACTGCACTTTACTGGAAGGTGATGTTTATTAGGCAAAAGTGTTGGAAATGCTGGCCAAAGTGATCTCTCTGCACAGAGGAGGGTTTAGGGCAGCGTGGCTGTTCACCCCCCCCCCCCACACCAGGCGCCGAGCCTTAAGGCTACCACAGGGTGTCACAACTATGATGTAGGAAACTGAAGGCGAGGGGCACAAAATATTGGCCTTGGCCTTGCACAGGGCACCACTGAAATTTGAAAGAGCAAAACCTCCAAGTGTCACTATTTTCCAGGGACAACCTCGGATTTACAGAAGCCATCCCGGTTTTTCTGGTTTGATCCCAGAATGTCCCGCTTTTCCTATTTTCCTCAGGGGGGATATTGGAGGGTATGGAGTTATGGGAGCCCCAAGCCAAAGAGATAAATAACTAGACAACCTTTAGAAGACATCTGAAGGCAGCCCTATACAGGGAAGTTTTTAAATGTTTTATTATATACGCTGGAAGCTGCCCAGAGTGGCTGGGGAAACCCAGTTTATAAATAATAAAAGGATGATGATGATGATGATGATGATGATGATGGAATTGGACATCCCTATTTTAATTGGAGAAATGTCGGAGGAGGGTACGAAGTCTGCCTTTGCTTTGCATTGACTGCATGACAATAACCGTATTTTTCCATGTATAAGACTAGGGTTTGTTTGTTTTTTACAAAAAAAAAATAGGTTTAAAATTGGGGCTCGTCTTATACACAGGTAGTGCTGAGGGGGTATTTTCTTAATTTGGAGTCTCCAAAAATAGGGGGCATCTATTCTTATACACAGAAAAATACGATATATGAGCCCCGGCATTATTTTGTCTGTCACTGTGTTGAAAAGAAAAAAATGCCTTTCACCATAATAGTGTTGTCTAGTGCAGGCATCCCCAAACTGCGGCCCTCCAGATGTTTTGGCCTACAACTCCCATGATCCCTAGCTAAGAGGACCAGTGGTCAGGGATGATGGGAATTGTAGTCCAAAACATCTGGAGGGCCAAAGTTTGGGGATGCCTGGTCTAGTGTAACACTTCCCATTTCCTCTCACAGGGGTGAAGACAGTTGCTCATCTGTATAGGCGAGAGTAAATAGGAGTACACACTGCCACAGTCAGTACTAAACAAGTTCCTTACCCCTGGTGATCCCTGGCCCATGGAGACTCAAGCTTGCTTCTGTCTGTAGTGTTCTATCCTGAGACTTGTTGATTATTTTTTTGCACCAAAAGTGCATGGGCACTTGCTTTTAAGTAGATGGTTGAAGCATCCCATTGTTTCCAGCACCCAAAATAAAAGTTGTGACTCAGAACAATGGCTTTGGCACCAGTGGCAGGTTGACCCAGCGAGCTATGGCAGCGTCAGAAGGTGGGCAAAGGTTCACAATCACTAGTGTATGGTGCAGGATTAAGGAAGTTGAGGTGATAAAAGAGGACTGGGAAATGATCTATAATGAATGATCTATAGTGAAATGTTTAAAAGTACTCCCCCCCCCCAAAAAAACCCAGAGTCCTTCCTGTTGAGGATAATACCGACTGAAATTCCCAGGTGTTAAATAAAGGTTATTTATGTATGCTACTATTGCGGCCCGTTTTTTTTGTTAGCCCCCAAATGGAAAACGTGCAAGGTCCCAACCAAAGAAGAATGGCAACTCAAGTTGACAGACTCTGCACAAGTTGCAGACTTAACATATAGAATAAGAGAACAGGAAGAACATACGTTTAAAGAAGAATGGGAAATGTTTATTGAATCTATGGGAAATAACTCTGTACAGCTGAAAACGCTGGCAGCATTACGATAAATTCAATAGTGTAAATAAGTTTTAATGGATGATATAATGGCATACTGAATGGTATAGTTTTTGAAAAAATATGCAGGGATTTATGATATGTAAAATGAACCATGGAAAGAGAAGAGGGGAAGTCACTGATATTTTAAGGATGCAAAGTGAGTATTTTACATTGTAAAACAGAAAATTTAATGAGAATTATATATAGGCAGCCCTGTTTAGGGAGGCTTTTAATGTTTAATAGATCACTGTGTTTTATTTTTTCTGTTGGAAGCTGCCCAGAGTGGCTGGGGAAACCCAGCCAGATGGGCGGGGTATAAATAAATTATTATTATTATTATTATTATTATTATTATTATTATTATTATTATATTGTAGTTGGCCAGTTGCTTCTACATAGCAGTAACCTGTAATAATGGGAATGCAACTACCCAGGCTGGAATTGCCTCTGAAAGGGACTCAAGCCACCACATGTTGCTATCTGTGTGTTTATCGTTCAGGCCCTGGTGCAAAATTTCATAGCTACGCTGTATGCTTCTGGCAGTCTCTTCCAACTTATTTGCTCTTTCCATCCTTTGCTCTTACACCCCTTTGAAGAGACACATGTTCAGTTGCTGCCTACATGTAAGAAGGATTACAGGTTCTGAAGGTGGAGCTATTTCAGATGTGCTATACCTTTAGCCCTCTAGACATTGCTGAACTACAATTCCCATAATCCCTCGCATTGGCCCTGGGAGCTGGGGCTAACGGGAATTACATTTCAGCAACATTTGGAGGACCAAAGTTTCCCACGCCTGAGCTACTTCCTACAACACTGGGCCTCTTTCCCCCCACTGCATTCTGTGCCCATCAAACCCACTAAATGCCCAGTGCAATTTTGAAATAGTGGAGTGACAGTCGCCAGGAAAACACAGAAGCCTTAAAGATACCTGTCTTCCAGCTGAGGACAAGGCAGACTGATGCCCGCCAACTCAAGCCAACACAAATACAGGGAGGATAAGACTATTAACTGCAACAAGTCATTGGGGCTATGCTTCTGTCCCTTCCAAAATCTCTCCGATGAAAATAGGGGTGTCCGATTTAATGATAATAATTTTGTTACTTATACCCTGCCCACCTGACTAGGTTGCCCTAGCCACTCTGGGCAGCTTCCAACATACATAAAAACATAACAAAATATTAAACATTTAAGAAAAAACTTTCCTAGACAGGGCTGCCTTCAAAGGTTGTGCAGTGGTATCTTGGGTTACAGACGCTTCATGTTAGACACTCCAGGTTACAGACTCCACTAATCCAGAAATAATACCTCAGGTTAAGAACTTTGCTTCAGGTTGAGAACAGAAATCGCGCAGCGGCAGCGGGAGGCCCCATTAGCTAAAGTGATACATCAGGTTAAGAACAGTTTCAGCTTAAGAACAGACCTCCAGAACGAATTAAGTTCTTAACCTGAGGTACCACTGTATAGTTACTTATCTCCTTGGCTCAGGGGTCCCATAACTCCATACCCTCCAAAATTCCTCCGATGAAAACAGAGACATCCTAAGGGAAAGCGGGGCATTCCAGGATCAAATCAGAAACCGGGCCGGCTTCTGTAAATCCGAGAGCATCCCTGGAAAATAGGGACACTTGGAGGGTCTGTACCTCCCATGTCAGAGGTAGTGTGCCTCTGAATACCAGTTTCTGCTGAATGCAAGTAGGGGAGTGCCGTTGCACAGTTGTCTTATTGGTGTGCTTCCGGTGTGCAGCTGGTTGGCCATCGCAAGAACAGGATGCTGGACTAGATGGGGTTTTGGTCTGCTGCAGCAGGGTCCCTCTTGTAACATTTAAGGATTCACACATTCAGGTTAATGGCTGAAATTGATGAGTGGATCCTAAACAAGGACAAAAAAAATCCTTTTCCGTTTGTTGGTCCCTGTGGCGAACTATTTTGGAACTCCTGCTGTAAATCAACCACAAAAGGTGAAGCAATCTTCAGCACAGGACTCATTTTTAATAATCTGCAGTGATGGCAGGCAATCTTTTCATACAGTCATTTGTTGATACATTCCTTTCCTTCAATTTCCATCTCATTCTTCTACCCCCGAGATAGCCAAGGGTGGCAAATGCCATAGTGCCAATGCAATACAATAGAAAATTAAATAAAAAACTAATCAACATTAAGGAGCTTCTAAAAACCTTTAAAACAGTCACATAACACTTTCACCATTAGCACAAACGTTCACAGATATTGTCTTGTCGTCATCTGAACAGGCTTCATGAGGGAAGAAATGGTGATCATTTCAGGGCAAAGCTTTTACCTATTCTGAATCCCGCGGCCGATAACAGAACAGAATCCCTATCATTTTGAGCTTACTGTTCAAACAACAACAAAAGGAAGAAAAGAAGCAGGCATTGGTGCCAGCTATTTATTCAGGCCTCTGAGGGAGCTTATCATTTTTAGTGAATTAAATCATTAGTGAATTAAATGGCTCTCTAAATATTTTAGAATATATCAAATGTCACAAAAGCACAGAATATGAATAATTCATGGCAGAAAATTACCTTTGCGCTGTGTGATACATCGAGGACACAAATATCAAAACCGAGTCTGAAAAATCAACATGCGCGGACGTCTAGTAATCTGTGACAAAACAGCCGGCGTATTCTAGAACCGTGCAAGTGCACACTCACATGTGTGCAAAAAGAAAAAGCAGTGTGATATTGTGGTGTTGACGGGTTCTTTTGCCGACTATTATGCTGGAAGGGCAAAGGGTTTCTGGCTCCAATAGAAAGAGCCCCCTTTATGTTTATGCATCGTGGAGACTTTTTTTCTGACAGAGAAATGAGGGGAAAGTCAGTTCTACCCACCCACCCACCTGAGGCTTATAAAATGTTGCCCTCTCTCCTCTAATATGAGTTGTGTATAGAGTTACGGGCCGTTCTTTTTAATTTCGTGTCAATTGCTTTATTTCTCGTGAAATGTAGTAAGACATCTGTCACAAACTGGCAGGATAACGGGGAGAGGATGAAAAAGGAGGAAGAGGATCCCAGGGAGGGGGGTCCCCGGGCCTGGAACACACTGGGGCAAGCAGGGGATGGGGAAGTAGAGGTTGGTGTAGAAAGTACTCACAGATTGATGGAGGATGATGAGGGAATTGGGGGGGGGAATCAGTGTACAGGGACCAGAGCAGCAGGAGCGAGAGAGGCCCCTGTCTCCATGAACATGGCGGGCTCTGAGGTGTAGGGAGAAGCAGGCAGGGTGCTCTAGGAGGCTGAGGCAGGCAAGGGCCCACATGTAACCCCCCTAGCTGGCCAGGTGGGGCTCGCTAGCTCTGGGAGGTGGCTTGGAACAGGTGAGGGTCACCTGACTCATCAGGCCCAGATGCTGCAATCAGCATGCAAAGCACAACAGGGAAGCAGAGCTGAGGGGCTGTGTCTGCTCAAATGCCCATACTGATGGACCTCAGCTTGGGGGCTGCAGGATCTCTGTGGGACTGGACTTTAGACACGTGCCTCAAACCTGGACTGGGGATTCGACTGAGTGACTTGCCGCCAGGTAGGCCAGGGGTTCAGGACAACATCATGGTACCGAGCATTTATTGATTATTTTATCAATTCATCACATTTATACCCCAAGGAAACCAAGATGGTGCACATGCTTCTCTCCATTTTATCCTTGGCAATAACCCTGTGAGGTCGGTTAGGCTGAGATTCACACATTGCAGGGGGTTGGGCTACAGGGCCATTGGGGGTTCCTTCCATCTCTATGATTCTATAGGAGTGAGAGACTGGCTGAAGGTCACCCAATGAGCGTCACAACTAGCTGGGAAGCTGACCCTGGTCTCTCAGGTCCTAGTCCTCTAACCTCCTCCTCCTCCTCCTCCTTTTTTGCCATCACTCGTAGCAGAGTAAGATTGTCTTCCATGAACATGGTTTTAAAAGTGAGTCCGTAAGTGACTGTGGAGGCCAATTCTGGATCTACACGTCCTTCCACAGTGAGGACATAGGTTTCTGGGCGGGAGTCGATCATGGTGAGGGTTTGCCAAGCATGCCTTCCTCTTAGCATGTTTTCCCCTTTCGTCCTGAGTTTGAGCGTCTTCAAAGCCTTGGTAAATGCTGTTTTCTAGTTGGAGCACTCGCAGGCCAGTGTTTCCCAGTTGTCGGTGTTTATACCACATTTTTTAAGATTTACCTTGAGAGAGTCTTTGAACCTCTTTTGTTGACCACCAGCATTACGCTTTCCATTTGAAAGTTCGGAATAGAGTAGTTGCTTTGGAAGACGGTCATCAGGCATCCGCACAACATGACCAGTCCAATGAAGTCAATGTTGAAGAATCATTGCTTCGACACAGGTGATCTTTACTTCTTCCAGTACACTGGAATTAGTTTGCCTGTTTTCCCAGGTGTAGCACTCTAACCACTACAGCACTGGCTGTCATATTGACGATGTATCAGAGCTGTTGTTCAGAAATTGCCCCAGGAAAGAGAGAGAGCTTGAAACAGGTAGGGTACCAGATTCATAAATATTTTACTTTAACATTTGAAGGCTTCCCCACACCGTTTCTTTCTGTTGATAAGACTCTTGCTGCAGAATCATTCCTCCTTTTTTCTTCCTTGCTTCTCCAACATGGCCATGGCTCCTAGTGCTGTGTCAGAGTTTGCTACCAAACATCCTCAGAGTTTCATCGGTGGTTAGTCAGTGAGGCAGCCGAGGAAAAGGAGGTATTTGTGCAAGCAGAAGTGTACTGTGTATCCCTTTGAATCATGGCCTATTTTATGAAGAAAAAGGGCATATTAGATGACACAGAAACTTGAGGCGGAATGAAAACTGCTGATTTAGTTTGTACTTTGAAGGAAGTATATTTTTATTTGCTCGGGGTTATTTGTTTTAAAGGCATGTAGCCAATAAGGCCTTAGGCTTTACTATAGTCAACCAATATACAGGCATTTAAAATGGCAAGTTCATTTTTTTGAGCGGGGTCTGTGGATTGGGGTAGGGGATACCAATTTTTGTTTGCCAGCTAAGATCTGTCAGTTGTTCCACTAAGAATCATAGGAAAGGCATGTTCTTTTAGACTTCTTCCGCTTCTTTTCCACATGGCCAAGTGATCTGATTAATGGTCTGTTATGTTCTGCTTCCTTCCATTTTGTCTTCCTGCTGTGAAGCCAATGTGTGTGTTAAAAATGCTGATCACAGAGCTGACTGTGACAACCACAAGGCCACCTGACCGTGTGCTAGGCCATGATTGGATCTAGACCATATAAGGCGTCAGAGCATGATACTTCTCCCAACCATATGATGATAAGATTTTTCTAGCTCATTTTGGAGAGAATACCGCTTCTTCCTTATTTCCTGGCTGACTACCAGGAAAAGCAATTTTAGTATGGTACTTTGGGTATTTACTGTGGGAATGTTGTGGATAGTAGGAGAGGATATATTGATTAAATATTATCCTTCCTTCCTCACTCATGGTAGTGAGCTAGTAGCAGAGCACATTCCCTTGCACATTGCTGGAAGCAAGTAGATGGATTCATTACCATCATATAAGTTGAGCAATCCGGCCCATGGACTGCGAGAAGATCAAACCTATCCATTCTTAAGGAAATCAGCCCTGAGTGCTCACTGGAAAGACAGATCGTGAAGCTGAGGCTCCAATACTTTGGCCACCTCATGAGAAGAGAAGAATCCTTGGAAAAGACCCTGATGTTGGGAAAGATTGAGGGCACTAGGAGAAGGGGACGACAGAGGACGAGATGGTTGGACAGTGTTCTCGAAGCTACCAACATGAGTTTGACCAAACTGCGGGAGGCAGTGCAAGACAGGAGTGCCTGGCGTGCTATGGTCCATGGGGTCACAAAGAGTCGGACACGACTAAACGACTAAACAACAACAATAATCTGGCCTGGCTTGTCCAGCCTGGATTGTTCCTGGTAAATTTCCCCTTTAGTTCCCTCTTAAAACCAATAATGACACAACAGTCTTCTTTTAAAAGTAATGATAAAGTTTACTTACATTCAGCTCACAGTATTGTCCTGAAGGCAGGCTTTATCTTGTAGTTACAGTTGTAGAGAAAAGAAGTCTGAGCTTGGCCTCAGACTTTCTGCCTTGTGGTTTTCATCCTCTGTAAGGATGAGTCATGTGCTGCTTGCTAAGAGCCAACAAAAAATAGTAAAATAGCACTACTTGGCTGGAGGACCCCCTTGCAAGATTCAGAGAATTCTGAAGGATGGTCGTGGATTGGTTCACATATTTTTATTTTGAAAGGTGCAGGTTTGGTAGGTTCTTGCATGCTGAGCTGAATACCCACATCTCTACTCATCTTAACCTTTCTTTGCTACCATTCATATGTGGGCAAATGTGGTCCTACGGGACCGCCTCTCCTGGTATGCCCCGCGGAGGACCTTAAGGTCCACAAACAACAATACTTTGGAGATCCCGAGCCATAAGGTGGCTAGATTGGCCTCTACTAGAGCCAGTGCCTTTTCAGTATTGGCCCCAACTTGGTGGAACGCTCTTTCCCAGGAGACCAGGGCCCTGTGGGATTTGTCATCTTTCCGCAGGGCCTGCAAGACAGAGCTGTTCCGCCTGGCCTTTGGGTTGGACTTAGCCTGACCCCTGTGTTTTCCTCCCTCATGGCCTGGATTTATGGACTACTTGAAATGAGGCTGCATTTTAATTTTTAATACTGTATTTTAATCTGTATTTTAATTAATTGTTTTTATGTTTTATTGTGGTTTTGTTGGTGTGAGCCGCCCTGAGCCCGGTTTTTGACTGGGGAGGGCGGGGTATAAATAAAATTTATTATTATTATTATTAGTATTAGTAGTAGTAGTAGTAGTAGTAGTATTAGTATTTTCTCTCTCTGCTCCAGCCACCGCAAATGGGCTGCCCTAGGTTAGGCAGTCTCCTAGGACAGCCTTGAGCTAAACCCAGTTTTGATGTGTGTGTCTGTATGTCTCTTCCCCAGCCAACGAACCACCCACAACCTATCCAGTCCTGACTTAATTTAATTTTCCAATTCATTGCTGATGTAGGTAATTATTGGGCGCTCCTCTTCTCCTGCCATTTTCTCCCAGCTGCTCCCATAGGGGAAACCTGGAAACGTTTGTCTCTCGTCTCTTTGGAATTAACACCCCCCCCCCCCGATTCCCAAAATGGCCTGGAATTGATAACGCATTTGTAATTTATGGGTCTTAACGGGAGGTTCCTTTTGATAAGTCGCTCCATAAAGATATCCGCCAAAGTAACTTTAAAATTAATAGATTCTATCTCAGATGCCTATTATTATTGTTTGAAGCCGCTTGGAGAAGAGAAATTATGTAAATTGGTGTCACGCTAGGCTTCTGCACACACGCTGGGAATGCATAACAGCCAGCTTGACGCCGAAATATTTCATCTTGAGCAAGAACAATCATCCGCATTTAGGAGTCTGGTCCATATTCACTCTTTTTGTAAATGGCCCAAGACTGATGGCTATTTTTAAGGGGGGAGGGAAACCTCCTCAAAAAGGAAAAACGCATAAACCTGTCACTTAAACATTCTGAGAGGTGACCAGTTGCCCTTCAAAGTGAAAAAGGCGCATTGGAAAGCAATAATCAAATGCATTAAGGAGCGAATAAAACAGCCAGCCCTTGCTCCTGGTCGCTTAATAGCTAAGTGGCTTTTATTCTGCAGCCCAATACGTGTAAAAGACTCGATAAATAGATCAGGCTCAGGACCAATTAGTGTCACATTAATCTGCAGCAATAATGAAGCGAAGCTGCTGGGGGTTGCACCAGTTTAGCTGTGCCCTCCGCGACGAGGATCTTAAGTCGGAAGCACATGCCGTGTGCGCCGCGCACTGTCGGGGACACGCCGGGAAGCAAATATGGAGAAGGAGCTGTTTTCCGTAGCACTTAGGAAAGTCATCCTTGGGGAAAGAAGGCAACTGTTTAAATGCTGAAGGAGTCTGATCCTCTGTTTGCGGGACAAAAGCGCGACATCATGTAAGCTGGCTTTAGAAAATTAGGTAGCTCCTGCTAAGTCTGCAGTGATATTATTATTATTATTATTATTATTATTATTATTATTATTATTATTATTATTAATTATTATTTCCTTTCGTATTTCTCTTCCTCACCTGTGCACACTTTCCCCCCCAAATGCTTCCAAGCAGAAGGCGGCGAGAGACTGATTTTGGGTTCCCAGGGTCACTGTTCTGTTGCAGCCGCCGTCCTCCTTACACCTCACATTTCACTGGCACATGTGTTTTGTCCTTGCTGTTAAATTGCTGTCAAAGGAGGTGTAGCAAAAGAACCTTCTCGGGTATTGATTTTCACATACAGGGAACATAGTTCATAGCTATTTGATTTGCCACCTGCAGTTTGTAACCGAGTGGACTCGAGAGATTATAAACTTCATTTCAGCATCATGCCCTAGGGCAGAGCTGAATTCTACTAGCTAATGCCAGCGATTATTTCCCTTTTGCACGTGCTGTTGCTGTTATTTAACTTATAGGAATTGTAGTTAAATCACCCAAACAGCCATTTCACCTAAGTGGTACCGTGTTCTTCAGCTTTACAATGTTTTGAGGCTGCAGAAAAATCTCATTTGCTTAATAGAATTGCTAGACTAATGGCTGTTAATTCATCCTCCGTACAATGGGGGATGGGTTGTTCCCATTATCAACTGCAGGACTTCGGTTTAATATCCAACTAGTTAAATGATTTGATTGTTCTCTTTTAATATTTTTTTGTGCTGATACCTCAGAATGGTGGCTAGCTGATTTCTCAGTTTTGTGGCAGAATAATTTTGATTCATTGTTTACTATAGGGTTGTGCTATGTGCTGCTGCTCTTTGACCTATTTGTGCTCCCCACCTTTCTCTCTTACACACAGGGTCGGCTCTAGGTAGAGTCCCAGTGGCGCGGAGCGCCAGGCCGGTAGGCTGGGCGCTGCGCGGCGAAGCCGCACGGAAGCCATGCTGCGCCCTGCGGGGGCGCCGGAGCAATTCCCGCCCCTCAGCGCCAGGTTGGCCGACCTGCTTGAGACTGCCCTGCTTACACATATATAAACTCAAAAAACAATGGTGCAATTTATTAGGAGCAGCTGAACTGCAATTCTGTGCATAGGATATGCACGGGACTCCATTGGACGCGGGTGGCACTGTGGGTTACACCACTGCGCCTCTGGGATTGCTGATCAGAAGATCGGCGGTTCGAATCCCCACAACGGGGTGAGCTCCTGTTGCTCTGTCCCAGCTTCTGCCAACCTAGCAGTTTGAAAGCGCATCAAAGTGCAAGTAGATAAATAGGTACCGCTCCGGCGGGAAGGTAAACGGCGTTTCCGTGCACTGCTCTGGTTCGCCAGAAGCGACTTAGTCATGCTGGTCACATGACCCGGAAGCTGTATGCCAGCTCCCTCGGCCAGTAAAGTGAAATGAGAGTCGTCTGCGACTGGACCTAATGGTCAGTGGTCCCTTTAACTTTACCTTTTACCATTGGATGCAGGTGATTGCTTCTGTCTGCATTGCTTCAATTTGCATTTAAGATCCCCAGGTGCTTCCCAATAAATAAAGACACAATTGACACGGAATTTAGTTTTAGGTTATTGGCATAATTTTGGCCACCGGTTTATTGATTACAGATAGTGAGTGGTTTGTTTTTTTTAAAAAAAATAAATTTTTATTCATTTTTCACAAACATAATAACATTGATTCAAGTTTACATATATTCCAAACTGTTTGACTTCCTTCCTTCCAACAAATGGTAAATTCTGTCAGTCCTAATTCGTATTTTCTATTTACATCAAGTTCGTAACATTGTAGAGGTTATGCTGCTACCCCTAACGTTCTCATACCCATGTAATTGCCTTTAGCATACTCTATGAATTTACTCCATTCAGCTTGGAACTTCGCATCATCCAAATCGCGTACTCTAATTCCATAAATTCTAGAACCTTCGATTGCCACTCAGTAATAGATGGTATTTCATTTGTTTTCCATTTCTGGGCGATAGTGAGTGGTTTGTTTAGACATTGGTTCCCGACTAGCTGCACCTGACCTCAGCAGGGCAGCACTGACGACTGGGCCCCACCATATAGTCGGTACAGGTAAACATCGTGGGGGAGCAATGGTCCAGGATTAGACTCAAGCTCATCCCAAATGCTCCCAGGGACTCTTGTGTGGCCCTACCCAAGTGGCACCAGCCAATCAGCCAAATGGGAAAATTCCTACCGGGCCCCTGTCCCAACAACAGATGACCCACGGCGGCATAGCAAGGTCATAGCAAGACCCTAAATATAGGTAGGGTGGGAGGGTGATCCGGTGCACGAAGCGAAAAGAGGAAGCTCTACGCAACGTGCAGTGGTATATAAAGGTCCCTCGGTTAATAAACAAAATTCCCCATTGGCCAGATCTGCCCAGCAACCGAGAGACCACCAATCAGGTTGTTGTGGCTATCCATTCACTCCCACCCACACAAACAGTGAGGTCAGTCCTGATGATCTCACCGCAACACATGCCCTCTGTGAGGAGGACTCAATTTCTGAAACACATTGAACTTCATTGAAGGGCAAATATTAGTATTTTAGTAGAAATTCAAAAAAATATTGTAAAAAAGTTCAACAATTTAAATGGCTAATGTGAAGTAGGAACCCAGTCAAAGAAAAGAAAGGGGGCATCTAGCCTCTGCTTGTTTGTTTTCATCATTCTCTGAGTTTCTCTGTGATAATCTTTTACAAACAACTGCAAAGCTTGAAAGTCTTGACAGAGCAAGGAAAATCCTGGTTTCTGATTTGATTCCAGAATGCCCCCTTTTTCCTTAGGAAGCCCCTATTTTCATTGGAGAAATTTTGGAGGGTCTGGTTATGCGACTCCCAAGCCAAGGAGATAAGTAACTCTACAACCTTTAGAAGACACCTGAAGGCAGCCCTGTATAGGGAAGTTTTTAAATGTTTAATGTTTTATTGTTTATATATATATATATATTGGAAACTGCCCGGAGTGGCTGGGGCAACCCAGTAAGATGGGTGGGGTATAAATAATAAAATTGTTGTTGGTTGTTGTTGTTTAGGACGTCCTTATTTTCATTGGAGAAATGTTGGAGGATAAGAATTAAGCCCAAGTTCATGTAATGGCATTTATGCATTATGTATTCATCCTTTTTACAAAGACTTCTCCCTCTCCTCACTTGGTTGTCTTCCTGTCCATTCCCTTCCTGCTGTGAAAATTTAGGCCGTAAGTTCTCCTTAAATAAATAAAACTTTTTTTAATTTAAATTGATTTTTAATATCAAGTAGCAAAACGTAGCCATACATGGAAAACATAGCTTAGTAGTTGTACCGAAAAGAAAGAAAAATAGTGGCTGCTTGTTGTAGTTTTACGCTTGTGGTAGTTGCCTTTACAAGAAAGGCAATCAAATGGAAGAATCTCTCCATAAGGTTCTGTGAGTCGATGGAGGGTGAAAAAGCATGTTCGATTGCCTTGACGAAGCCAATAAAAGGATGCCGTGTTGTATAGAAGGTGTGAGTCTTCCCCCCTCCCAGATCAATATTGCTTTTGTGAAATGGTTAATTCGTCCATAAGCACAATGGCCCATGCCTTCAAAATCCAGGCTTCAAAAAGTTTTGCATTTAAAGTTTTCATTGTTTTCTCCCAATCACTAATCTAGCTGCATTTAATAAATGGAGAATGAGGTTAAGTTCTTGATCTGAGGAGTAAAATAAGATGGTAGGGCCAGTTTTTGGGTCTGCTTGTAGCAATTGTCCTATCATTTCATACCCTCCAACATTTCTCCATTGAAAACAGGGAGGTCCCATTCTAGAATGATAATTTTCCTATTTATACCCCACACATCTCACTGGGTTGCCCCAGCCACTCTGGGCAGCTTCCAACATATATAAAAACAAAACATTAAACATTAAAAAAAACCCTTCCCTATACAGGATTGCCTTCAGGCGGCTCGGGGGTCAGATAACTCCATACCCTCCAACATTTCTTCAAAGAAAATAGGGACATCCTGACTTAAGGAAAAGCGGGACAGTCTGGGATCAAATAGGAAACTGGGGTGGTTTCTCCAAATCGTGGACGGCCCTGGAAAGAGACACTTGTAGGATCTATCATTTGATTGTTTGAAAAACGTTTTCCCCAAAGGGGGTAATTTAAGGGCAAAACCACCACATGTATCCTAAAGAGCCAGATAAATTGCATACCACCCAATTCCGGATTCACAGAAGCTGGGCCGGCTTCTGTTTGAAATTCTGGGTGTCCCGCCTCTGCCTCCACCCGCCTCCTCAGCCTCCACTGCTGCTGCTGTACTTTGGAAGTGGGCACACTGCTTGAAAGCACACTTCCAGAAGCAGGCACACCAATTCTGGCAGCTGCGCTGGCCAAGGAGGCTTGGCCACACTGGCTGAGAAGGGCTGGTTGTTGTGCTGTTGTGCCGAGGAGAGCTGCCTGATCTCTTCCTCCTCCAGCAGCTGTCTTAAGGTGGCCTGCCCCCCACAAATCACTGGCCCACTCCCCTTGATCCTCCTTCTGCCCACCTGTCTCCTCTGCCCACTCCTCAGGCTCCTGCCCATCCCTGACACTTGTTTACACCCTTAGCCTTTCTTCTGAGAAAGTCCACTCCAGCTGTTGCATTAAATGTTCAACAGTATACCAGAAGGAGCATCTCCACCCCCATCATTCAGCCTGGACACTGAGGTCCAGCTCCGGGGGCCTTCTGCCGGTTCCCTCAATGCGCGGAGTGAGGTTACAGGGAACCAGGCAGAGGGCCTTCTCGGTAGTGGCGCCCGTCCTGTGGAACGCCCTCCCATCAGATGTCAAGGAAATAAACAACTGACTTTTAGAAGACATCTGAAGGCAGCCCTGTTTAGGGAAGTATTTAATGTTCAGCGTTTTATCGTATTTTTAATATTCTGTTGGGAACCGGCCAGAGTGACTGGGGAAACCCAGCCAGATGGGTGGGGTATAAAAAAATTAATTGTTTGTTTTTGTTTGTTTGTTTGTTTGTTTGTTTTGTACATTTCCCTTCTACATGGATTTCCAGGCTGCTTATAGGCTCATGGAAGGTGACAGCGGTCCAGGTATCTGGTCTGTGTGCGCGCATGAACATGGGCGCACTGCAATCTCGCCAAACACTCCCCTCTCTTTAGCAATTTTATTCT
Source organism: Zootoca vivipara (assembly GCF_963506605.1). NCBI lineage: Eukaryota > Metazoa > Chordata > Lepidosauria > Squamata > Lacertidae > Zootoca > Zootoca vivipara. The sequence continues at coordinate 117,901,393 of NC_083276.1, read as the reverse complement.
ATTTGAGGCATTGAAAGGCCGCAGTCGATTATCCCACAAAAGCAGCTTCAGCCTTCTCTGTTCCATGTGGCGGCGAAAGCCAATGTGCCAGAGCTAATTGCGCATGCAGACGCTCTCAGCACCATGTGGAGATGTGCATATGGAACAATAAAACAATATTTTCTGCTTTGCTGCACAAGTGTATCTGCTGGAAGTGCCTCCACCACAAGTGTATCTGCTGGATTGCCTCCACCACCCATTGCAGAGTCCCAGAAATGCGTAGTGTTTTACATCCCGACTCCTCAATAAAACACCGCTCTGGAGCCGAGCCTAGAACTAATTTCGGGGCCGATCTGTCCAGAAGGCTTACGTTACTGAGGACTGGCTAATGATTCTCTCCACTGAAAGGCAGCTACTGTTGCTTTCAACTGCAAAGATATTTACAGTTTCAGAGGGCTTGTGCTGGAAATAACACAATCGGTCAGGAAGAGCTGGTGTGGCTCTATTATCCTTGCTCACTGGTCTGACACATCCTGTCCTTTTATGTGTTGAATGAACAGTGAGGACTGGTGACAGAAGAGGGCCGTTGAATCCCCTGGAAACTGTTTCTGCAATGCTGATGCAATCTTGCTGTTGATGGCTAATTTGTATACATTTGGCGTTGCTAATTCCGGTGCACGTTGCATGTTTTGCTTTGTGGTCATTGCCTTACATTTGGGTGGAAGTTCTTATTGGCAGATTGTTCAGGGCAACCTCTAAGGCAGTGTTTCTCAACCAGTGTGCCTCCAGATGTTTTGGGACTACAACTCCCATCATCCCTAGCTAGCAAGACCAGTGGTCAGGGAGTTGTAGTCCCAAAACATCTGGAGGCACACTGGTTGAGAAACACTGCTCTAAGGGTTGACTTAGTCTTATACCAGGCATCCCCAAACTTCGGCCCTCCAGATGTTTTGGACTACAATTCCCATCATCCCTGACCACTGGTCCTCTTAGCTAGGGATCATGGGAGTTGTAGGCCAAAACATCTGGAGGGCCGCAGTTTGGGGGTGCCTGTCTTATACAGTACCAACCTTTCCTAAGCTGATGTCCCCTGTTATAAGAAAAAACTGCTCCTTTACGGGGTATTCGGCCCTTATATAGTCCTTACGTGGGTTCCCTATCGATAGGAGAATATAACAGAGGCCAACCGGAGTATACTGAGAAGCAAAGCGGCTAGTAAGTCTGGTCTTTATTCAAGGAACTGTTGCAACAGGGTCCCCACTCACCACACGCAGGAGGAAGGAGAACCCTGAACAATGGTGCTACAGTGGTACCTTGGTTCTCAAACATAATCCATTCCGGAAGTCCGTTCCAAAACCAAAGCGTTCCAAAACCGAGGTGCGCTTTCCCATAGAAAGTAATGCAAAATGGATTAATCTGTTCCAGACTTTTAAAAAAACAACCCTTAAAACAGCCATTTAACATGGATTTTACTATCTAATGAGACCATTGATCCATAATATGAAAACGATAAACCATGTACTGCAGTCACACAATCAAGCAATCAGTAGCTGGACTGGGTTCTACCCAGGCACAAAAAAAGAGCCGCAAAAACAAAAATGCAAAATAAATAGCAAAAACAAGACAGACCTTAGCTTAACACTCGAAACGGAAGTGTGCCACTCAAAACAGAAGTGTGCCACTCAAAACAGAAGTGTGCCACTCAAAACAGAAGTGTGCCACTCAAAAAAGAAGTGTGCCACTCAAAACAGAAGTGTGCCACTCAAATTGGAAGCGTGACCTCAAAACGGAGCACATTTGACTTCCAAAAAAAGTTCGCAAACCAGACTACTTACTTCCGGGTTTTGATTCTGATAATTGTGTCTGAATCCTACCAGTTAATATTCTTTGTAAGCATAATGATGTAGAGGCTTGGGTACTTTACTTGTTTTCTGGCTGCACTATTCATTTTATAGATGATCCTCTATTGTCAAGTTAATGTTTACGATTATTAAGAGTGAGAGATTGACTGGAAGTTCTACCTCTCATTGCCTGCAGCGCGACTTCAGCGCCGAGGGTGCATCTATGCAATAATGAATGATACCTGCAGCCTCATCTTTCTTAGACAGGGAACCGGCTATCTATATAACTGAAGTTAAAATGTGTTCTGGCTTGTATTCTCAACTTTTGCAAAACTGTCGCGCCAGGCCTGGGTTAATTTGCATTGGCAGATAAAAGGTTTTTAGAGCACAAAGACAGATGTTGCAAATCTGGGGTGGTTGTTTTCTTCTAAGCATCTTTTTTTTAAATGGAAGAGCAAAAATCCTTTGCGGAAATTAGAAGAGTTATCTCCTGTTCATCTTGTATCAGGAAGTTATAGATTTGGGGGCTTTAAAAAAGTAAAGGGGGAAAAGGAACCAGCTTGCTTGTATCAGCAGGCCTATAGCCTGTGGAAGTCAGCTGAAGGGCTATTTCCATACTTAGAGAAGCATTGCCATCCTGCAACCAAATTGTGGTCTTATCCTTTTCTGAAGTGCTTTTTATTATGAGGGGTGTATGGTTTTTGTTTTTTATACCCACAGCATGCGTCCATATGCAGAATAGACACTTAAGGAGGAGCCTGCTACCGGTACCTCCGGTGCTGGTTGCGTGTGGAGACCCTTTAACCCTTTAACCTATAAGAAGGCCTATAAGAACTGCTGTTGCTGCTGCTATCAGCCAGGAGGACTCCCCTGCTCAGCGCCTGGAGGCCCCAGTCCTGCCACTCACCACCTGGCCCAGGGCGGGGTCTGATGGGCTTTATAAAGGACTGTTGCCGCCGCCGCTGCTGGGCAGAGAGGGCTCCATTCTGTTTGTTTTTTTTTTGTTTAAATTCCTGTTATTTTTTACCTATGTTATTTTAAACTGTATTAAGGATGTATTCTTAGTTTTAGATTTTGATTCATGTCGAAATTGGTTTCTATTCGGTTGTGTATTTTTTGATGTGGCTTATGTATTGTTTGTGACTTTTGTAATTGTGCTATTGTTGTATTGTTTTGATATCTGACTGGAAGCCGCCCAGAGTGGCTGGGGAGACTCAGCCAGATGGGCGGGGTACAAATAAAAAATTATTATTATTATTATATTATTAACCTGGCCTAGAAATAAATTCAAACAGGACTCAAATTTTTGGTTTGTTTTTGGCAGAATTTAGGCCACAACTTTATTGATTGCAAATCAAGTGAATGGTTGCATAGGCTCTGGTTCGGCTAGCTTCCTGCAGCATTGCAGGCAGCGCTGACACTGGGCAGGAACCATAAGTCAGCCTTGGGTGAACACCTGGGACAGAGGCAGGCAGAGCCCAGATGAGCCCTGAACTCAGGCTCAGGGCACAACCCTGCTCGGGGAAGACCAACCATGAGTCCTTGGATTTCTTATACCCATCGTATAGAGCAGTGTTTCTCAACCAGTGTGCCTCCAGATGTTTTGGGACTACAACTCCCATCATTCCTGACCACTGGTCTTGCTAGCTAGGGATGATGGGAGTTGTAGTCCCAAAACATCTGGAGGCACACTGGTTGAGAAACACTGGTATAGAGATGGCTAGGCATCCTGCCACGTCTATCAACAAGAACCAGAGCCTATCCGCCAACCTTATAAGTTGTGATGATTTGCTACACGGCAGGCGAAACCCAAGTGGCACTAGCCAATCAGCCAAATGGGGGAAATTCCTGCCGTGCCCCTGTCCCAACGACAGGCGACACACGATGGCATAGCAAGGTCAAGCGCAAGCCCTAAAGATAGGGAGAGGTGGGCGGGTGTTCCAGTGCACTGAGACCCGAAAGAGAAGCTCAGGGTCACGTGCAGCAGTTAAATAGTGGTCCCTCTAACTACGTACTTTGATTGGCATGCCTATAGCTCAATTGCTCCCCGTTAGAGGGACAACCAATAGGGTGTTGTGGTTGCTCCAGTGTTCCCGCCCCAACACCTAGGCCTGATTGCCAGGTCCCATTGCAACACGTGCCCTCTTGTTAGGGAGGTCCTGATTTATATAAATAATGAGAAGCTGGATTTTATTTGTGTAAATATTTGGTTCCTTTCAAGCTGATGGGGAATTAATGTTCAACTCTGATGGTTTTGAGATGCTGATCTTTTCTGACCCTCTAAGTGTCCCTATTTTCCAGGGATGTCCCTGATTTAGAGAAGCCCTCCTGGTTTCTGATTTTGATCCCAGACTGTCCCATTTTTCCTTAGGATGTCCCTATTTTCTTTGGAGAAATGTTGGAGGGTATGGAATTAAGCAACCCCCGAGCCGTCTGAAGGCAATCCTGTATAGGGAAGTTTCTAAAAGGGAAGTTTTTATGTATGTTGGAAACTGCCCAGAGTGTCTGGGGCAACCCAGTAAGATGTGTGTGTGGGGGGGTATAAATAGGAAATTTTTCTCATAACACATCCATATATCCAAGACGAGAATTGCATGCAATAAAATGCAGTACGACAAAATTGGTGGTGGATTTTGACAGAGCAGGAGACCTCCAGTCTGCTGAGGGTAGTCAAGCTGCAGGAACACAAGGTTGTGGAATAAAGTATGTTCTTCCAAGTCAAGAACATAACATCTGTGTTGGGAGACAGATGGGCTGGATAGTGAGATGTTGCTTGCAATAGAATCCCAAATTAAAAGTTACAATGGCTTCTAAATGTCAGTGGCTGCAGGGGTTGGAGCTGAAGCCTAGATTGTACGGAGACTCCTGGGGATGTCGCCACAATTTAGCTTCCAGACTTGGCAACCCCCTCCCCCCCCCCAACTTAATTAACATAGTTTTCCTCATGACAGCCTCTGTCACAGCCGCAAGGAGAGTTGCTTATGTGAAGCTAATCTGGTGATATTTTGTTTTAACCATTTCCTTTCTGCAGGAAGCCACTCTATGGATTGTTTCAGTATAATCAGAACATGATTGGGCTGGAATCATTACCCGATCCCTCAGATACCTGGGACATTATTGAGACCATTGGAAAGGGAACGTATGGGAAAGTCTATAAAGTTACTAATAAGAAGGATGGCAGCTTGGCAGCAGTGAAGATTCTGGATCCTATCAGTGTAAGTAAAGAAGAAAGTTAACCATTTGGTTTCCCTTTCCCCCTAACAGATCCAAGGCCCCCGGCACCAACAGATGTGATCCTCATACTCAGTAATTGGATGAAATGCAAGTATTTTGGGGTAATTGCTTAGTTGTACAAAAATCACATTATGACAAGAAAGCAGGGGCGGTAGCTGTTCCAATATTGCATTTAACCCCAACTGAACTCAGACGCTTCTGTTTGTGTGCAGAAGTTGGGCGTCTGTCTGTGCTGGGATCTAGCACTTTCTTTGGTACTGAAAACTAAACTGGATTCACAAATCGCCTGTGCCTCTGCACTTGCAAGGCTTAAGAAGTCAACTCCGAAGATAGGTGGAGTTCTCAAGTTTCAACATATTGCAGCAAAAGAGCCATTGTTGTTTAGTTGTTTAGTCGCGTCCGACTCTTCGTGACCCCATGAACCAGAGCACGCCGGGCACTCCTGTCTTCCACTGCCTCCCGCAGTTTGGTCAGACTCATGTTGGTAGCTTCGAGAACACTGTCCAACCATCCCGTCCTCTGTCGTCCCCTTCTCCTTGTGCTTCCTGGAGCAGGAACTGGCAAGCCACTCCAGTACCCCTGCCAAGAAAACTCCATGGACAAGGGCAAAAGGCAAAAGACCCATAATCTCTCTGAAAACCAGGGGTGTAGCAAGGGGGACGATGGGGGCGGGGCACCCTGGGTTCCAGCCTGGGCGGGTGACAGTCAGCGTGCCCCTCCCCGCCCCCCACCTCCGCCCGTGCGTGCCGTACGGACACTCTTGCCGTACGCTCTTATGTGGCACCTCTTTATGGGCTGCTGTGTGCCAGCGGCACCCCACATGGACTGTGCATGTGCAGCATCCTGCACGTGCGCACTCCATACAAGGTGATGCCCATGTGCAGTCCTTACGGGCTGCCACTGCCGCTACCGTGCAGGTAGTGTGCACCCCCGCTACTCCAAAGCCAAGCCCCAGGCCTCCCGGTAAACATCCCGCTTGGCATGGCGGGCAGCTGCTGCCACCGCCCGCTGCACCAACCATGCTCAGGAGGCTCAAGGCTCGGCTCTACGTAGAGCGCATGCGTAACTACCCCCCACGACTCCAAAGCCTCCAGCCTCCCGGTAAACAGCCCGCTGCTGCCCACTGTGCCGAGCAGGCTCAGGAGGCTCAAAGCTCGGCTTTGGAGTCGCGGGGGCGCGCTCTACCCCTCTACACATGCACGCTACGAGTGACGCCCCACCCCCGGGTGCACGGCAATTTGCTGCCCCAAGTGAAGCAGCGGCTTCCTACACTGCTGCTCAAAATGCCACAAGTGTCTAGGTTTGGTATTGTTTGTGTGTAGGACATGCATAGATAATGGGTTGTTTTTTTTTTAAGAAAAGGAGATACACAGATTATTATTTTTAATGAAAAAATAGTTATCTGAGAAAACTTAGAGTCAAGTGAAATGATTTATAAATGAAACCTAAATGGTTTGAGGAAAAGCAGAGTTTATGGGAATAAGGTGAAGAAGAAGAAGAAGAAGAAGAAGAAGAAGAAGAAGAAGAAGAAGAAGAAGAAGAAGAAGAAGAAGAAGAAGAAGAAGAAGAAGGAGGAGGAGGAGGAGGAGGAGGAGGAGGAGGAGGAGGAGGAGGAGGAGGAGGAGGAGGAAGGTAAAGGACCCCTGGATGGTTAAGTTCAGTTAAATTTGACTATGGGGTGCGGCACTCATCTTCACTTTCAGGCTGAGGGAGCTGGCGTTTGGCCACAGACAGCTTTCCAGGTCATGTTATCAGCATGACTAAACTGCTTCTGGTGCAGTGGAACACCATAACAGAAGCCAGAGCACAAAGAAATGCCATTTTACCTTCCCGCCACAGCGGTACCTATTTATCTACTTGCATTGGTGTGCTTTTGAACTGCTCGGTTGGCAAGAGCTGGAGCAGAGCAATGGGAGCTCACCCCGTTGTGGGGATTCGAACTGCCGATCTTCTGATCGGCAAGACCAGGAGGCTCAGTGGTTTAGGCCACTCTGCGTGGCAGAGTTTATAGGAATAAGAGCCAAATCTGAAACATCAGAAGAAAGTTTCATTGCATTCCATGGAATTTATAACCTAACAGGTCTTCTTAAGTATGCAGGCAGGCAGAGCAGTCGTATTTTACCCTAACAGGTGAGTGAGGAGGTTTGCTGGCAATGCAACCATTACACCCTACTATGAGCAGGCCAAAAGGTAGGGTGTGTGTCAGGGGATTGTTGCGGCTACTCTCAAGTAAAGACGCTCCAGTCCGATCTGTCTTTTAAGGTTTTATTGTGCATACTATTTACAGTGCAGAGATAGCAGAAAACATGACCTCCTAGTCACTCGCAGAATCCAGCAATGGCGCCCTTCTGCTTCGGGGCCAGCATAATGGCTTGGGGACCCCGAAACGCCACCCCCTAAACCTGCATTTGGGAGCGCGCCTCAATTCGGGCGCCGGAAGCGGCTGCGCCCCCTCTTCCACCTGTTGGCTGGGGCTCTGATGCCTCACTGAGCCTTCCCTCCATTCCGCTCCATTCCTCATTCCCCCACCTGACCCGCTGCTCCCACTCTCGCTGGGCGAAGTGCTGGTCAGGATGACGGGGGGGGGAGGCTTCCTGTAGGGAGTCCCCCTGACAGGGCGTCTTTTTCTTTTATCTTCCCATTGACTACAGCGGGAGGTTATTAACCACGGGTCACTTCCTGGGGTGTGATGGCATCTCTGTGTCTGCGCCCATTGCCCCTGACACACAGCCTTCCCCCTTACTCTGCTAGCACAATATCCCTGGAAGATGAGCTATCACGGGAACAAGCTTCCCATCGGAGGGCTAGGGGATTTCCATTGGCATAAGAATTGCCCTACTGACATACTCCCCATATTCAATAGCAGAGCTTCCCAAGGCCCCTCAGCTGACTTCTGGCTAAGGACAGGATTGATCCCTTTAATCTTTCTAATGCTGCCCCAAAGCCATGTTTATGTGACTGCTATTCAGTCTCTAGGTGTGTTATGTCATGTAACCCGTCCCCAATAAAGCTGTTCACTTTGTAAAGTGCCCATCTCCGTGTGTCTCCAATTTAGGATGTGGATGAAGAAATTGAAGCAGAATACAACATCTTACAATTCCTTCCTAATCATCCCAACGTTGTTAAATTCTATGGAATGTTTTACAAAGCAGATCAATATGTGGGCGGGCAGCTGTGGCTTGTTCTTGAGGTAAGATATTTTGTGAGACGAAATCTTAATTAAAAGAGGGGTTTTTCTTTTTGTTTGTTTTTTACGAGCTAACTCAGGCATCCCCAAACTGCGGCCCTCCAGATGTTTTGGACTACAATTCCCATCTTCCCCGACCACTAGTCCTGTTAGCTAGGGATCATGGGAGTTGTAGGCCAAAACATCTGGAGGGCCGCAGTTTGGGGATGCCTGAGCTAACTGCTTCTTCCAAAAATGTAGAAGCAAAAATATTGGCCGACCATTCTTCTCTGAAGAATTCTGTATCTTTCCGCTCGTGGTTATTAATCAGAGGGTAGGAAATGCAGTGCCAGATGTTTCGTCTACTTAGCATATTTGCTTTTCAATATGCCTGAACTGAAGTGGGCCACTTCATAGAGAATCAGGCTTCATCCAAATTTAGGTAGATGGCAAATTGATCCATACTCATTTGGGCTGTTCCCAAAGATTTGGGACTGATTTGGAGGTGCGAAGGAATCAGTCAGTATATTTGTGAAAATACGGTATATACTTCTCCCAACCTCTCCAAATGAAGAAAACCCCTTTGAGGGAGGAGTGAGAGATGTAGGGGTACAGTTTTGTGATGGACAAATATAGCTTTTAACCACAGGGAATCATTCTGCAAGGGCTCTCCAATCACAGTACTTTGGGGAGGGGCACTGAAGGAATGTATTCAAACAAAGCACCTCTATTGTGTACTCCCATTTCCACACATGTCAAGGAAGTTTTTTTATGTTTCTGAGCACAATTCAAAGTGTTGGTGCTGACCTTGAAAGCCTTAAACGACTTCGGTCCAGTATACCTGAAGGAGCGTCTCCACCCCCATCGTTCTGCCCAGACACTGAGGTCCAGTGCCAAGAGCCTTCTGGCGGTTCTCTCGCTGCGAGAAGCCAAGTTACAGGGAACCAGGCAGAGGGCCTTCTTGATAGTGGCACCCGCTCTGTGGAACACCCTCCCATCAGATGTCAAGGAAATAAACAACTACAGTGGTACCTCGCAAGATGAATGCCTCGCGCAATGAAAAACTCGCAAGACGAAGGTGTTTTGCGATGTTTTCGGCGCTTCACAAGACGAAGTTTCTCGATGGCTTTTTTTTGCTGCGGCAAACTGCGCTTTCGCAAGACGAAAATCTCGCTAGACGAAGCGACTCGCGGAACAAATTACTTTCGTCTTGTGAGGCACCACTGTATCTGACTTTTAGAAGACATCTGAAGGCAGCCCTGTTTAGGGAAGCTTTTAATGTTTAACAGACCAATGTATTTTAATATTTTGTGGCTGGGGAAATCCAGCCAGATGGGTGGGGTATAAATAATAAAAAATTATTATTATCATTATTATTATTATTAAGATGGCAGCAATAATGTCCTCTGGCTGCCTGTCCTTGAAGTGCAGATCCAGTGGGGTCCCTCCCCTAAAAAACCCCTCCCCAACACCTACTATTTTACTAGCTTTGAACACAAAGAAGGACTCCCTTATGCCTTTCATACTGGTTGTAAAGTTGATCTGAAATGGTCGAGAGGCATGTTCTTCACCGAAAATTCAAAACAAAACTTCACTGTGCATTTCTAATGCCCCAGTTTTGGAAGCTACTATTTGTCTCATGTGTGGGCTATGAAGTTATCGGGTGAGAATTTGAAGGAGGACACGGTTTGAAGGACACCCCTGAACCACTGCAAATGCCTTTCCTAAACTCTAAGCTCATTCCATTCTATCTAAGCTTATTAGCTTTCCTAAGCTCATTCCATTCTTTCAATTGATCCGACCGGCAGTTAAATCATACAGCTTCATGTTTCTTGGGATGTCATCCTCTCGGGACATATTGGGTGTTGGTTCCTGTCCTGATCAGGTTGTTGTAGCCTTATTGGAAGAAGCAGGCAAAAGCGAAGGAAGCTTCAGGCCTGTCAGATCTACTTTGTGGGCTGTTGTGGCTGGAACCCACAAATCTGCTGAAGAAGAAGCCACGAGGCAAAAGAATTTATGAACAGGGGGCTTTGGATCATGTTTGGAGATTAGGGATTTGATTTCTTTTCGGTTCCAGACGTGAACTGAGCTCAGAGCTCTTTCATGCATATTCCCACTCCTTCATTTCTGTTCTTCATTTCTGCAGCCCAATTCGAGTGCGGAAAGTTGATTTGCTGTTATTCTGCAGCCCAATTCGAGTGCGGAAAGTTGATTTGCTGTTATTGTTAAACAACTGAGATTCAGGAACCATTTATTACAAATCAACTAGAGATCTGCCAGTAGATCCCTGAGCTACCACTTGCCCACCCCCGATTTCAATCAGGGAAGCCGGTTTAAGCGGAAAGGGTTAAACATCCCCTCCCCCAGGGACTGATTTCCTGACTGTCTTGCTGCTTTGCTTATTGATAAAATTCCAAACCCTGCAGGAGCCCCTGTTGATGCATCCGCTGAATCACATCCAGTTTGCCCTTCAGAATAATTCACTCGTGGTTTCACCCCCTCTGGATTGCAGTCATCAAACTGCAGGTGGGGAGAAAGTTAGCAAAATGTTAGCATTATTGACCCAACTGAAATACCCTGCGCTTCAGGATTTGCATACCAATTTTGTCTCTGTTGTGCTGCAATTGCTATTTATAACACTTGAATTCAATGAAAGAAACTCCATACAAAAGGGCTCGATTTTTTTTTTTGATGAAATCATATATTCTTTGTGATGTGGCTAACTTCTGGGGGTGAAAATGTAATTAAAAGTTCTTGTTTCCCCTCAGGGGATCTTCGTTCTGCCAAGCTTATATTCTATGAGCAATACCTTTCTCACTCAGAGCTCCTTTGAACACTTGGACCTGTCATAACTAAAGTGGTATTATTACCTCAACGTGAGGGGAGGAAAAAGGAACTTTTTCTGCAACCCTGTTCACTTATTTACAAAAGTGAGCACACACACACCCCCGACACAAACCCCTTGCCTCCCCCCTGGCCTCATGCACCAAGTTCTCAACCTTCCTCAACATGGCTACACCCAGATATTTCGGATTTCAGGTCTCATCATCCCCAATCACTGTAAACCCTCCAAGGGTCCCTATTTTCCAGGGATGTCCCTGATATAAAGAAGCTGTCCCGGTTTCTGATTTGATCCCAGAACGTCCCACTTTTCCTTAGGTCTAGGACGTCCCAATATTCATTGGAGAAATGTTGGAGGGTATGGAGTTATCCGACCCCCGAGCCGTCTGAAGGCAATCCTGTATAGGGAAGCTTTAAAAAAAAATGTTTAATGTTTTGTTATGTTTTTAAATATATGTTGGACGCTGCCCAGAGTGGCTGGAGCAACCCAGTAAGATGTGTGGGGTATAAATAGGAAAATCCTCATTCTAGAATAGGACCTCCTTGTTTTCAATGGAGAAATGTTGGAGGGTATGTCACTGGCCATGCTGGCTGGTGTTGATGGGTCTCCAGCTGCTATTGGACGACATCTCCCATCATTCCCAGATAACCAGGGCCAGTGTTCAGGGATGGTGGGAATTGTAGTTCAAAAACAGCTGCCGTCCCACGTTTGGGAAACCTTGATCTAGAGGGCCTTAGGTGGAGGAAGGCCACTTTGTGCTGTGAGGCCACAAGCCTGTCTTTTCCTAACCCCAGTATGAGACACCAAAACAGAAACAAAGGAACATCCACCACTGTCTAGGGTTGCCAGACTCAAGAGAGGACGGGACTTCTGTGCCTTTAATTGCCCTGCTCTCTTTTGAGTCTGGAAACCTTGAAGAGAAACCAGCAGACCCTTTGTTTAATTTCCAAGCGAAGGGTCTGCTGGTTTCTCTTTAAGGTTTCCAGACTCAAAAGAGAGCAGGGCATTTAAAGGCACAGAAGTCCTGTCCTCTATTGAGTCTGGCAACCCTACCACTGTCCCTCTCACCACTGTACCAGACTTTTAGGAGACATCTGAAGGCAGCCCTGTTTAGGGAAGCTTTTAATGTTTAATAGATTATTGTATTTTAATGTTTTGTTGGAAGCTGCCCAGAGTGGCTGGGGAAACCCAGCCGGATGGGCGGGGTATAAATAATAAATTATTATTATTATTATTATTATTATTATTATTATTATTATTATTATTATTATTTATTTATTATTATTAACAACTACATGTTCCTAGGCCAACTCATGTTGGCATGAGCTCACACCTCATCTTAATAGTGTTGTTATGGATCTAAACAGCAAACATATGGTGGTCAGAGCTGCTTCGAGGAAATATACTGGTCTGTCTAGAACTATGTGATTTCATAGCTGATATATTCTACTGGTGAATGCAATAGAAAAAAGACACCAGAGTGATAGCAAAATAGCTACTGGAGAGAGATGAGTGATGAACTAATGATGTGGGCAAAAATCCATTTAGAAAGGTTTTAATTTTACTTTTTCTCTCGTCGTTTTAGTGTGTGGAAAACTTTAGTGTGTGGAAAACTATAGATGGGGGAAATGTTTGCAAGAAGCTGTGCTTTTCTGGATTCTGAATGTTTCATCTCAGTTGTTGGCAGAATGCGCCATCAAGCCCCCGAGTATAGAGATATGTCTGCCATCTATTTTATATTGCCTGCCAGCAGGAGCATTGATGGAGTGAAGGTTTGAAATGATAGTAATTTGTTGCCTCCCAGTTATCAAGTCCATCAATCGTGTCCCTTAAACACACACACACACACACACACACACACACACACACACACACACCTGGATTTTCCTTCACACAAAAAGCAGTTTTGGAAGAGAGACAGCATCAGTATAAAAGTATACCACTTCTGATACACACACACACACACACACACACACACACACACACACACACACACACACTATTTTAAAACAAAGATGAATCCCATAAGAACAACAACCCTCAATTCAGTTTAGGTAACTTTGGGCGAGGACCATAGCTCAGTGGTAGAGAAAGTGATGCATTGTGTGGAGGAGGTCCCATATTCAGTCCCCCATCAATCCAAGTGACACAGCAGCATGCCGGTCAGTAACCACAGAGTTCAAAGTTGGAGTTAACCCCTTATTAGCAAAAAAAAAAAGCATGATCTCCACAGACTTGGTTCAATGTCAGGCCTAATGAGCAGCTCGTTCTCGGTGGTCTTATTCCATGAAAAGCAGTTGCCGAGAATGAAAGTCCCCATCTCCACACAGCTGTCTAAGTCCCCTCCTCTCCAGGGCTTTCCCCAAGCAATGCCTGCTCCACCCTTTTCACGCCTCTTCTGATTCTGGGAGACCAAGAGGGAGGGAAGCTTGTCGCAGTAGGAGGAGGAGACACCCGTGCCTTTTCACCAGCCCAACTCATCTCTGCCTCTTGGCCTCCCTCCCCTCCACTCTCCTCCTTCAGCTTCTGCCTCTGATTCTGGACTGCCACAGACTCTTCCCCGCTCACTAAACCCTGTTACATCTTCAGCTTCTGACACCTTGTATTCCCAGTCTTCTCTCTCTCCTCCCTCTGACCATTCACTGCCGTCCCCCCAAGCCTTCCTCCCTTGGGGGTTCTCCAGCTGGTTCCTTCCATCATTCTTCTGTGTCCAACTTGTCCATGAAACCAAGAAAAGAAAGACAGGAAGAACCTCTGCTTGAGACCCTGGAGAGCTGCCTGTCAGAGTGGGCAAAACTGCGCTAGAGGGACAAATAGTCTGACCTAGTATAATGCAGGTTCCAGTTCTCCTATGTTTTTATATTCCTAATTTTTCTACCTCTTGTGTCAGGCCCAAGGGCTGGCGACTGATCAGACCTACAGCCTATGAGCCTTTTACATTAACAACAGTATCAAAGTTAGATGACTTCGGAATGTCACTTGAAGCAAGAACCTATCTATTATAAGCCATCCTAGTCCCTAACATGGAACCCCCATTGGTTTAACGGAACCTTAGGGTCTCATTCTGATCCCCACTGCATTGACCCTTTAAAGTGAATGTAAAGAGAAGGCAATGAAGAAGGAATAGTTCGGTCGGTAGAGTGTGAGACTCTTAATCTCAGGGACATGAGTCCTAGCCCCACGTTGGGCAAAAGATTCTTGCATTGCAGGGGGTTGGACTTGATGACCCCTGAAGTGTAGATGGGTTCCCACAGGGTAAGACACAGTGATAACAGAACTAACAGAACTGGACAACCAGGGTAAAGCAACTGCTTTTATACATCTCTGAAGGCCTGGGCCACTCCCACTCTCAACGTGATTGGCTGTCTAAACTTCCAAGCTGCAAATCATGGCTCAGAGCTTAAGGGCCAATGGCAGAGGCCCAAATCCTGAAATGTTCTGTGATTGGATATCATGTATCGAATCAGAACACGGGGCTCAGAATCCTTAGTCCAGACTCAAGCTCAGACAAACACAGACCACTGATTGCATAACAACCCACGTGGTCCCTTCCAGCTCTACAATTCTGATTTTGCAGTGGGATTTGCTTCCCTCCTGAAATGAATGGAGAAGGCTTTATGTCTAGGGGAGCTGCATTTATCCATGGAGGCACTGCACTCATTAGTAACCTTGTGATGATGCCAAAGCCTTTGACCCCTGAGATATATATTTTAGGACCCACCCTAATTCTAATGTATTTTAACTGTTTTTAATACTGTGTTTTTTAAAATGGCCATAACCCACCCTGGAACCTCATGGTGAAGAGCGGGAAAGAAATTAAACGGGTAAATAACAGGTCACGAGCATCCTTGATTTCGTCTATGTGAAGCAATGCTATGTGCAGGCATTTGGAAAAGCTGTCACATCTTTCCTTCTAAAGGTGAGAATGGGAAGCCCATGAAGTTCACAAGCTTATGGATTTTGGCTTCTATTTGGAAACAGAAGCATTGTGGGAATCAGGAGGGCCTAGTTTCATTTTCATGAGCTTACAGTCCAGGGTCAAATCTCTTGTGTACATCTATTATTACGGATGCATGAAAGCAGAGATCTGCAAGCTAAACAGGCCTGTTGAGTGACTAACAGGGGGTCTTACTCTGCTTCTCTTTCCCCTCTTCCGCCCCTTTTTGCAGCTGTGCAACGGAGGTTCTGTCACAGACCTTGTCAAAGGCTTGCTGAAGTGTGGCCAACAGTTGGACGAAGCTATAATCTCGTACATCTTATACGGCGCTCTCCTGGTAAGGATGTTCATTAAGCTTCTAATGACAGCAGAGGGTGCAATTTACCCAACTGATGACATTTTCTATTTATAAATGATGGCGCGGCTGACAGTAAAATGCAGATTTTGTTATAGCAGCAGGGGGGGGGGCTGTTTGCAAGATGTGATGCAGCGGGCCGATGTTTCTAACAGTGTGCATGCAGATTGTTTTGATTGCCCTCCCTGAAATTAGGGAAATTACATTTCAAAATGGGAGTAAGCATCTTCTCTCTCTCCTCTCCTCCTTTTTCTCCTCTTTTTTTCCTTTTTGGCACCAGGGTCTTCAGCACTTACACAACAACCGGATCATTCACCGTGACGTCAAGGGGAACAACATTCTCCTGACGACAGAAGGAGGAGTCAAGCTTGTTGACTTTGGTAATGAACAGCTTCTTTCTTTAGACCAGGGTGTCCATTTTTTGACTGCATGGGAAAGCAGAGAAGTCTCTTCACCTGAGTGTTCTTTCGGGGTGGAATCTTGAAATGAGAAGGCACAAAATGCATGAACGTAGCAATGCTAGAAAAGGGGTTGTAGCTCAGAGGCAGCAGAGCTCACGTTTGTAGGCAAGAGTGCCCAGGTTCGATACCTGGAATCTCCAGGTAGGCCTCATTTGAAATCCTTGAGCTGCACCCAAGGGTCTGCTCAGTATAAGGCAGCCTCCTGTGTTCTCAGGTATGGGGAATAGGATGAAGAAGCTGCTAGTCTATCTGGTTACTCGCAGGAAGCCTGACCAGCAATCAGGTCAAACAAGCTGGAGGGTGGAGCTGGTGAAATCATACAAGCTCCCAGCCTCCTGCCAGTGGCTTATAAGTCTTGGATGGAGTCATGGGAGGAAGGAGGCAGAGGAGAAGCTTGGAGAAGGCAGAAGCTGCTGTTTGAGAAGGAACCAGCCAGATCGCTCCTGAGCTGATGGGAAGGGTAAATTGGGGGTCGTTTTCTCTCCCCTCGGAGTTTGGCTATTTCCATCTGACAGAAAGATGGCAGGACTGCCTCCCCAAACATTAGGAGTGTTAATTACCTGCTCTGATGGAACCCCAGAAATTACAAAACAGTTTGGAAGGAAGAGAGGGAAAACTCTGGTCCTGATCCAATTGTATGTAAAGCACACCAGCTGTGGCTATGTGCCCATATCTTGCTCAAATAATTGTTAATAGTAACAACCAGGGTTTTTGTGTTGGTGGTGGGAATCAGGACTCCTACCAGTTACCTGATTTGGGCTAGCTATATGTGCGTAGCCCTGGCAATCGAATCAGGCCAGGAACCTTCCATGCTTCTCCCTCATGCACATGCTGCTTGCTAGATCAGAGCATTTGTTCACAGAAATAATATTGGGAAGAGGTTCTTTTTGCCCAGTGCTGCGAAGGCAAAGATCTCTAGATTTTAAATATTATCTTTTTTCCATACGAAAAGAAGGCACCGTTCTTTCTAAAATGAGTTTTGACTAGCCCTTTAGCATATTTATTCACTCTCGGCAGAAGCTGAAGTGGTCCACTGGGTCCAAAAGCTAACAGATCCATTTAATTTGCAATTACAGCTGTAAGACATGAGTGTGACTGAAAATTGGAAGCCTCCATAAAAGGATTAAAGAGAGACGGAGAGAAGTGGGTTTTGCAGTAGACTTCTGAATAAGCTTGCTGATTTCTTGAGGAGGATGCTAATTCAAGTGATAACGATAGCAATAATAACAAGAGAGGAGGCAGATGTGACTCACGCAGCCAAGTTTTATGTCCTCAGAAATGGGGTCAGCACATTGCGTCTTCCTCCCGTCACCCCATACTTGCAAGCGCTTAGCAGCAACTAACGCAATCAGTTTGCAATCTCCATCTTGGGACAGAGACTATGCACCCATTTCTGGTTAGTCTGGCTCCAATGTGCTTCCGCTGCTGATGTGTGACATCATGACATCATGTCATGACACATGACATCAGCAACAATCCATCTTTATCCTGTAGCTTCTTGAAAAATACTCCTATATGGTGCATTTGCCCTCAAACCATCTTCTATTGAATTCGAAAATGGAGGCCACACTTAAGCAGAGGTGTGTGCAGTGCAGATGTTCATTGCGCACGTGCAGATGATAGCTTCATAGAATTTGATGGAGTTTGATGGGGTTGCAGGCAAGAGAAACAAATCTGGTTGTTGGGCAGTGTTGCTCACGACTTTGTGGCATTTTTGGTTGCTCCTATAAAGGTATTGCCCATTTGGGGATTTTGCAATAAACCTCCACACTCACTCGCCCCCACCCTACCCAAATTCCTGCCCAAAGGGTTATAGCAATAATATAAAGAAGTGAATAAAAATGCATAATACTGAGTTGGGAGAGTTAACCAGCGAACACAGGGTTTTCCATACTGGAGTCTCCAGCTGTCTTTGGACTACAATTCCCATCATTCCTAGCTATCAGGACCAGTGGTCAGGGTTGATGAGAACTGCAGTCCAAAAATAACTGGTGACTCAAGTTTGGGAAACACTGAGCTAACAGAACAAGACAGAAAAGTAATTCACATCAGGTCGGTAGCTCAGTTGGTTAGTGTGTGGCGATGATAATGCCAAGGTTGCAGGTTTGATTCCCTGTATGGGACAGCTGCACATTTCTACATTGCAGGGGGCTGGACTAGGTGATCCTCAGGGTACCCTCCAACTCCAGAATGCTATGATTCTATGAAACCACAATCTATTTTTTAAGGGGGGAAAACCTTTCAGTATGTAAATGTGGCTACTCAAAAACAACCCTACTGGGCAGCAATCCCCAAGCAGAATAAACTGTTTTATATACATCCCATTTGGCACTTTAGTTAAGTGATAATTCCCTGGTACTTCCAAAGTAGCTTAATTTATTTTAAAAACAAAGGCTCTGTGATTGCTTTGTCCAAGTGATGTGAGAGCAGATGCCTGTTTATTACAGGGAAGTGCAGAAATTCGTTGTTGATGAGTAGTTGAAACACACAGTTTTGAGGAGCCATTGGGCAAACAACTAGCCTAAAGCAACAGCTTATTGAGCAGTCTCATTGGCATCAAAGGATAAGGGGTGGAAATCACTTTTTATCCGATGCCATCTTCCCGGGACAATAATTAGTACCAGCAACTCGCTTGAGCTGCAGGAAATAACCCAACAGTGCCAAAAGAAAAGAGCACATTGGAGGGAGGAAGTAAAAAAAGGGGAACAATATTGGTTGAGCAGCATTTTCCAATATTTTGCACATAATCACCATGTTGCACTCCCACAGTGGGATATAAAATCCAAAATAGAACAAGAATGGCAAACGATTGATGCTATTGACTGGCTGTGCTTTAGTTGGATGAGAGAACCATAAGTTTAGGTGGCTTTTTGTCTGATCCTTTGACGTACATTTCTGACATTTCAAAAAACCTCTTGCAAAATATTTGATGGCACAAAACGTAATGTGTTTGCTAAAATGGAATCTACCTGCATTTCATACCCGTTTTGAAACTGGAGGAAAACTAAGCGCTCTACATTTAGTCCACAGAATGAGATAGGTGTAATTTCAGATTTCAGTGTGCTTGCACTTATGCAGTGGCCAAAATTCTTAGGAAGGTACAAAGTATATCCAAATGTCTCTCCTGCTCTTTGATATATTCAAGATTGAATTGCAAAACAACAAAGCATAGCAAAACAAAAGCATGTATTTTCCAGAGCATTTGTAGCCGTTCTATTTCATTGTTATATCTCAAGTATATATAGAATGATTATATGATTCAAAGCAATAATGGCTTTCACTGCATTCCTGTAGCCACTAAACCGAGTGTAAGGCCCATTGAACTCAATGAAACTAACTTTTGAATAAACATGCAAAGGAATGTGCAGCAGGAAGAACCTGGTAGGTAGAAATACAGGTGCTCCTGATATTAAATCTGGTCTGCAACAGAGGTCAGAGAAACTGCTTCCCCCATACTCCCTTAATGATACCCTGAAAAATGGTTAGGTTGCCTTGTTGCTGTTGGCATTCATCTTTCTTGAGAGACAATGGAGTGTGTCTCCAGAGGTGAAGTCAAACGGCTGTGTTAGGAGCACCGAAGTGACTTCCCCAGGGCGCAAGCCTGGGCAGTGTGTACGGAGATCTTAGACTGTCCAGATGACAGCCCCAGCTTGGTCTTACTGAGTTGCTGCCGGAAGGAGGTATACAAGGCACCATCCAACCGTCTTAGGGACTCCACTCCAGCTTTGTGTAGGGTTCACTTCTTAGCCTTTTCTTCTCCTGAAGATATCCCAGCAGAGGTTTAGGATCAGAGTTCTTCTTCTCCTAGATGGGCTACCTTCCCAGGTTGACAAGCCCCTTCTCCCTCTACAGCACGTGCAGGAACTGCCTTCTTGACCATTGGACCCAACGTTGGTCTTGTCCACTCAATCCGCCAGAGCCTGTCTTCATGTGCAGGGCAAGTCCCTAACTCACTGAGGGTTGGAGACCCATTGGCTACCCTCACCTGGTTTAGCCGGCCAGTGGGAGCCATTCCAGGGTGTGGCTGCTGTCTCATGCAGACAGCTTCTAGGAGCCACAGTTGATAGTTGAATGCAAGGTTGGGGACCAAAGAGGCACAAACTAGAATCATAGAATAGAATCTTAGAATCCAGTCCAACCCCCTGCCAAGCAGGAAACACCATCAAAGCATTCCTGACATATGGCCGTCGAGCCTCTGCTTACACCATACACCTTCCAGGTGTATGGTGTGGGTACCACCCCTTCCCTAGCACCCCAAATAGCCCAGTTAGGTTGAAAACAGGGTGGCACACTTTCTCCCAGCACAAAACTACAATTGAATATACCCCATTGCTTTTACACACTGATTTGTCTCTGCTTTCCCCAATGAATCCTGGGGGTTGTAGTTTGGTCAAGGTGCTGAAAATTCCGTTTTGGGGGTCCCCACCTTCCCTTTCAAAAACTACCATTCCCAAGGAAAGGGAAGGGCCTTTAAGTCTACTTTTAAGTCTGATGCAGACATGACTTTTGAATACCTGTTTACTCTTATATACTTGTCACTTTTGGTTGTGATCAATGCATGCTATTAAGCCCGAGAGAGCCATTTTAAAATTGAATACAGATTCTAGGCAATCTGCAGCAAATTATAGAAAAGGAAAATTTTGCACATGGGTGAGAACTACAAAGATCAATATTCAGTTAGTGGACAATTCTATAAACGGTTGCCAAATGACTCTGAACTTCTCTGAGTTATCCCTCTTATAGTACATAATTTGTTCTTTGTTGGATGACTCTGTAAATTCCCAAATACAGGTGGAGATTAGGTTCCCCAGACATCCCTTTTATTGCACATTTACCATGATTTGTGCTCACAATGCTGTTGGGTCTGTCACATGTGATCACACTTCTAATACTGTTTGTATCCACAAGCATTTTGAGGTGGCCAGCCTGCTTCATTTCCAGTCAGTGGGTATCCTGCTGAAATCCCATAACTTTCCTCAGGGCCGTCTTAAGGTCATTGGGCGCCCTGGTGCAGGGATCCCTCGGGCGCCCCCCCACTCTTTAAAAAAAAAAGGAAAGCTCTTTTTTATAATAATTTTTTATTAATTTTCAAACAAAACTAAACAAACTACACAACTACACAAACATACAATACAACACTGTCCCTTCGTTTTCCCTCCACCCACTGGTCCACCTCTGCCACCAGTGAAACCCGTGCGCTTTGAGAATCAAAGGGGGTCCATTGTAAGTTGGGTTTGACCTCCCCCCTCCCTCCTCCCCCCTCTTCCCCCCCCTGCCACTGAAGGGACAGGAATGGAGGAGCTCTGAGGATTGGTTTCCCCCAGCTCTTTCATAAACATACTTAAACAAATATACACATAACAATAATAGGGGAGAATTTTAACTCCCCAATTCTTATTATCTTAACCTTATAATTGTGACTTCCTCGATAGTCTTCCTCCTGGTTTTCCCTAAACAAAATCTAAAAGCTTATGGCGGGTTTTCTATTTCAGTTTAAAATCCTTTTCTTATAATATTAACTCAACCCTCCTCCTTTTCCATGCTGCCCTCCCACAGGCCCCCTCCTGCCACAAGAGGAACCTGTAGGGCACAGCATTTCCAAGGTTCCATTATATCCCCTCCCCCCCCTCCGAGCACTCCCTGCCACTGAGTAGCTCAGAGTAAGGAGAGGAGAGTAGGCAGCTTTCTGCCTAGAACCTAACTTAACTTACAAAAATTTACATTAGCTTAAATACTTTCCTAAGCCGTTCTTATGCCTCCCTCCAGAAAACCCAGCTCTTACCTGGCGTGCCGGGCTGCGGGGGCGGGGAGAGCCTCACAGCGGCCCCCGCACCTCACAGCGGGGCCACGCTGTGCCGGAGGCCGCCCGCCTGTCCGATGCCGGGTTGAGTGGGGGAGGGGGCGCCGCTGCTCTGTGTAGCCTTCCTCCCTTCTCCCAGCGGGCCGGGATGCCTGGGCAGGCCGGGCCGCGCTGGGGCCTTCCCGGCCGTCTCCCGCGACTCCAGCACTTGCTGGGTCCACGGCCGTTTCCTTCCCGCCAACAGGGCCCTGCGTTTCATTGGTAGAGATGCTGCCATGTGGCGTCGCCTCTACCAATGAAATGCAGCACCGGGGTGAGGGATGACCCTGGCGCTGCAGAGCGGAACAGTGTCCTAGTGCCCCTGTTCCGCTCGCTTACCACCCTGCTCTTCCGTCGCGGCTGGTGGAGGGAAAAGGGAGGCCGCTGCGCAGCTCCCCCACTTGCTGGGGCGTCCCTCAGCACCCCCTGATTGCCCAGGTGCCCTGGCGCAACGTGCCACTAGAGTCAATGGGCGAGCCGGGCCTGATTTTCTTGCTTTTGTTGTGTTAAAGAGCCTCAGGGCAGCAACAACGTGGTTACATTGGAGGAGTGCAGGTGACTCCCCTGTGTGCATAAGTGAAATCGTGTAAAGCGGGGAGCACCCTTTAAACGCCTTCTCCACCACTCTCTCTTCAATCCATACCCAAAATGCCGTATATAAAAATATCCACAATTAACATTGAAGCTCTGGGGCTGGCAGGAGGCTGGAGGTTGCTGCTGCACTTCCCCGCAGATCAGCTGTTAGGCGGGGAGACTGAGCAGTGTAAACAAAGCTACACTGAGTCTCCAGGTTGCTTCAGGGCTCCCTCACTGATGTCCTCTTCGGACTCCAGGAAGACCGTCCTCGCAAGACAGGAGGACTCTCCAGGTCTCTCCTGCTATTTCCGGGTTTGAATTGAATTGAATTAATTATTTCCTGGCCACATGTGTATACAAGGTTATTGTGCATGAGTGGGTGGGATGCCTATATTGCAGAGAAAACTGAAGCAGAATAAATCCATCACTGATGCACTATGATTGTGTCAATAAAATGTTGCAGAATACACCTGCAATAAGACACCAGTTTGGAGGGACCCATCGTGATTTCCACAGCTGCAGTATAATGTAAAAAGGGGGCAGGTGGTGCTGTGGTCTAAACCATTGAGCCTCTTGGACTTGCTGATCAGAAGGTTGGCGGTTCGAATCCGCTCAACGGGGTGACTTCCCGTTGCTCTGCCTCAGCTCTTACCAACCTAGGAGTTCGAAAGCATGCCAGTGCGAGTAGATAAATAGGTACCACCGCAGCGGGAAGGTAAATGGCATTTTCATGTGCTCTGGTTTCCATCATGGTGTTCTGTTGCACCAGAAGCGGTTTAGTCCTGCTGGGCACATGACCCAGAAAGTTGTCTGTGGACCAACGCCGGCTCCCTTGGCCTGAAAGCGAGATGAGTGCCGCAACCCCATAGTCGCCTTTGACTGGACTTAACCATCCAGGGGTCTTTTACCTTTACCTTTACCTTTATATATATATGATGTACTTTGTGCCAAATGATCTGCCAATCTCAAATGTAATTTGGTTGACATCTGTCCAAATGGCAGAGACGCGCCACCATAGAAGGTGATTGATTCTATTCAAACAGAAGCCTCAATTGATTCTGGGAATGACATCTTGGCTAGGCAATTCAAAATGCACTGACTTTAGAATTGCCTGACTTGCATCAAGTCACCCATTGGTAGGGGGAATTGTATAAATCTATTGACCTTGACCTGGCATTGTATTGAAAGGGCAATAAGGATCAGTTTTCAAAAAGGAATGCTGTTGTGCCAATATTTGGAATGCATTTTATCATTACAGGTGTTTCTGCACAGCTTACCAGCACGAGGCTGAGGAGAAACACATCAGTTGGAACACCATTTTGGATGGCTCCTGAGGTGAGCTATAGTTTGCTTAGCGTGTGTACGCTTACTTCTATTAAATAGCTAGCTTTGAACTGGTTTAGGTTTTTTTAACTTCTAATTTCATTGTCTTGTTATTTGTGGTTTTGGTGTGTGTGTTTTTGACAATCAAGTAGGTCGTAAGTTATATTACCCTGTTTCCCCGAAAATAAGACATACCCATAAAATAAGCCGTAGCAGGATTTCTAAGCATTTGCGCAATATAAGCCATACCCCGAAAATAAGACATAGTGATAGGCGCAGTTCTGGAAGGCACCGAGGAAGAGGCGAGGCTGGACGCGTAATAAAAATAAGACATCCCCTGAAAATGAGCCATAGTGTGTCTTCTTGAGGAAAAATAAATATAAGACAGTGTCTTATTTTCGGGGAAACACAGTGAATACAAAAATAGAAAGCTAGGTTTAAGATTTCAGGGCTTTAAGATACATGTTATCTGAATTCTCAAACTCCCTTTATATGTAGGATACTAGCCATCCATCTTTAAGAATAAGCTGAGTAAAAAGATTGGGATTTAGCTGAGGTGACTGAAGTTATGTGCCAAAAACAGGGCAGCCAAGTTTGAACCCACATCTATGGTAAATGGCAGTTTCCCACTGAATCTGCTTTAAATCCAACCTGGTTCTATAGCAGATGGTTCTCGTCAGAGGAATTTGTTAAATGCTACTGTTTCTCTAATCTGGCACCGCTCCCTCCCACAGTGAACTCATATGGTGAGTGTCATGTATGTGTGTCAGTGTCATGCCAATAGAATTGGATTCCCCCCCCCAGTTCTTTAGGGGAGGAGGTCAGGAATTCAAATTAGGAGAAAGAAAACTGGACCAGAAGTACCTGGTCTAGAGGGTTCTGTTGTTCCAGTACATCTCTAGCCTTTGGAAGTCACATTGCCCTCCTCTGACTCTTAAGACTCAAAGCCCAAAGAGAGCCACATTTTTTACCTCCTCCATTAGAGTCAAGGGCTGCTAAAGTAGGCTTGTCCCCTTTGAATCAAGAGGTTCCCCTCATGCAAGGTAGAGCCAGCTACTGAAATGATGCCGCAACCCCTATTTAAAGGTCAATCTGAGGATGACTGCCACTGAAACAACATTTGAGCGTTGCTCTTGCGGAGCCATGCACGGAGCTGTCCAGGGTGCTACTGAAGCCTCGCCTCGCCTCCATCCTGCTGAGCCTGTCACTCAACACAGAACAAAGTGGACTGTTCTGTAAGAGGGTGGTGGTGAGAGATGCATCTGGTCCCTTTAAAACATTTAGGCCCAGAATAAATGCGACACCAGAGCCTATGCAATATTCAGCACAAGTAGCACCTCATTTAAAACACCACACAACCAACCTCTGACTGGTCAGTCATCCTACATTCTGCACACTTCTTCGAAATTTCCCGTGCACTTCTCGGCTCAAAAACATGTATTAAAATGAATATTTTGGGTGGCAATGCATGCAATAATGAGCACTTTCAATGCATGCAATAATGAGCACTTTAGGGGGAAATGCATAGAGAATTGATATTTTTGGGGAAAACATACAGAAATGAATATGAAATGTGTACTATTGTTAATGCAAAGGGTTGGGTTTTTTTTTGTAGTTTTGTTAAAAAAAAAAGTTCCTGCAAAATTGGGTGGAATCAATATGTCAAGAGTGAAACGGACAAGAGATGGACTTGATCCCCCTGTACTTGTTTGAAACAAGGACCTATTTACATATAACACCGGTCCTGAAAGACCTACATTGCGCTCCCAGTATGTTTCCGAGCACAATTCAGTGTTGGTGCTGACCTTTAAGGCCCTAAACCAGGGGTCAGCAAACTTTGTCAGCAGGGGGCCGGTCCACTGTCCCTCAGACCTTGTGTGGGGCTGGACTAAATATATTTTTGGGGGGGGGGGTAAACGAATTCCTATGCCCCACAAATAACCCAGAGATGCATTTTAAATAAAAGGACACATTCTACTTCTGTAAAAACACGCTGATTCCCGGACCATCCGTGGGCTGGATTTAGAAGGTGATTGGGCCGGATCTGGCCCCTGAGCCTTAGTTTGCCTACCCATGCCCTAAACGGCCTCAGCCCAGTAAAGCTGAAGGAGCGTCTCCACTCCCATCGTTCAGTCTGGACACTGAGATCCAGCTCCGAGGGCCTTCTGGTGGTCCCCTCACTGTAAGAAGTGAGGTTACAGGGAACCACCAGGCAGAGGGCCTTCTCGGTTGTGGCGCCCGCCCTGTGGAACAGCCTTCCATCAGATGTCAAGGAAATAAACAACTATCTGACTTTTAGAAGACATCTGAAGGCAGCCCTGTTTAGGGAAGTTTTTAATGTTGTATGTTTTATTGTGTTTTTAATATTCTGTTGGCAACCACCCAGAGTGGGTGGGGTATAAATAATCTAATAATAATAATAATAATAATAATAATAATTAATAATAATAATAATTTAGTTGTTAGCGCTCCACCAATGTGCACAGGGGTCAAGAATGCCACCCCTGTGTGAAACACTCATTGCCTGTACGCAAGAAATACTAAATGAGTGAGCAGCAAATATCCGAATGCATTTTAATACAACTTTTTATTTTTAGACTACATGGATTAAACAATAAGGCGGATCTTTCGGGATTTCAAAAATAACGTTCTTACTGAAAAACAATGTAATCTTCAATGGCATTCTAGAACGGTCCTGTTGAACAAGCCTTCCTAGCTGGAAGCTCCAGCGGCTGCTTTAAAGCAAAACTTCTTATCTAATCAAAACCTATTTCTTTTGATGGATCTATTTAAATGATAACTTGCAATACCCATCTTACGTTCAAAATGACACTGCAACTGTAATGTGCCGGGGCAGCTTTAATTAAAAGGCTTTAAATACCTTTCCGTGAAAAGCTAATGCCTAGCAAAAATGACAGGATTCTACGTACAGTAATTGAAAACAGCAAGCTCAGTTTTATAATTCATTGGAAATAAACATCACGCCCAATGCATACAAACACTCTAAAAAAAGGGCCTTGCTTGCCTTTTCCCTTTTCTCCCCTCCAGCATCTCCTATTTGCTGCTCAGTGGCCCACATCACAGGGCTCAGTCCCAGCTTAATAGCTTTAGGTTTCTTTACCTCCTATTTAGCTAACATTAGCTTCCCTGATCTGGACGGACGTTTTGTCCTCTGCCTGAGTACCATTTAAATAAGAGGGAGAGTTTATGTCGGCCAAATTCTAGGGGAAAGATGCACATTTAGACAAATAAAGTTACAAAATCCCTTTAGTTTTTTGATGCCTCAAAGGCATTTCGAAAGTCATTGTGCATGTGCAGATTGTTTGAATGGGGGAAAGGAAAAGCAGGATCTTAACAATGAGATGAATAGCTTCTCTGCAGTAAGGAAATACGTGTCCCATTTATAACATATAAGGCAAATTTAATGCTCATTAGGCACTGTCTCGCTGTAACTATAATTTTGCAGATTCACTCCTCTCCCAGTTTGCTGGTACTTTTGCAGAACCGAGTCATGTTTGGTTTGGGAAGGGGGTGCCATTGCTTGAGATAAACCGTTGCTTGTATAGCAGCCCCTGAGAGAAGGGGGAGATGACTCGCATACCCGCCAACATTTCTCCAATGAAAATAGGGAAATCCCATTCCATAATAATAATTTTACTATTTATACCCCCACACATCTTATTGGGTTGCTCCAGAACTCTGGGCAGCTTCCAACATACAGTATATGAAAACATAATAAAACATCAAACATAAAAAACTTCCCTATACAGGACTGCCTTCAGGCGGCTTTGGGGGTGGGGTGGATAACTCCATACCCTCCAATTTTTCTCCAATGAAAATAGGGACGTCCTAAGGAAAAGCAGGATAAAATCAGAAACCAGGACAGCTCTAAATAAGGGATGGTCCTGGAAAATGGGGACACTTGGAGGGTCTGAACTCATTCTTCTTTCTTCTTTGGCAATCTCTCCTAGCCGAGTAAGATTGTCTTCCATAAACACAGTTTTAACAATGAGTCCGTAAGTGACTGTGGAGGTCAATTCTGGATCCACACATCCTTCCACAGTGGGGACGTTGGTTCCTGGGCGGGAGTTGATCACAGTGTGGATTTGCCAAGCGTGCCTTCCTCTTAGCACGTTTCTCCCTTACGTCCTGAGTTCGAGTGTCTTTAAAGACCATGACACCTTTGGTAAAGGCTGTTCTCCAACTGGAGCACTCGCAGGCCAGTGTTTCCCAGTTGTCAGAGTTTATACTACATTTTTTAAGATTTGCCTCAAGAGAGTCTTTAAACCTCATTTGTTGACCACCAGCATTACACTTTCCATTTTTAAGTTTGGAATAGAGGAGTTGCTTTGGCAGACGATAATCAAGCATCCGAACAACATGACCAGTCCAACAAAGTGGAGGTTGAAGAATCATTGCTTCCACAATGGTGATCTTTGCTTCCTCCACTGCTTGTGAGCTTTCCAAGGGGCATTTTAATGTTAGGAAAAAAACATCTAGGCCAGGGCAAGGGGAGACCCTGGCCCTCCAGGTGTTGCTGAACTACAACTCCCATTAGTCCCAGAAAGCATGGTTAATGGCCAGGGCGGATGGGATCTCCATCAGCATCTGGAGGACCAAAGGTTCCCCACAACTGGTCTCGATGGACCTTCCAGTCAGATCCAGCAAAACCAACCTTATTCCCACTTCACCCTCCAGTTTAGTCCTCCAGTTTATTCTCTGCTGTTTTGCTTTCTGTAATAACTGGTAATGATGCAGCAACAGTTGTCATGAAAAAGATGGAACTTTGGGCTCGCCTATTCACCCCAAGGACTGCCTTCCTTCCTGGCCAATCTCTTGGAGGCTGTGTGGTGGGCTGAGCTAGATGGGAGTAATGGAAGTGACCTCTGTCTTTGAACATTGGAGTACATTCCATCCTCCATCCAGGCAAGCAAGAGGCATTGTTGTAGTCTGGTACCACTGAGCCATGGCTTGCCGATCAGAAGGTCGGCGGTTCAAATCCCTGTGACGGGGTGAGCTCCCATTCCTCGATCCCAGCTCCTGCCAACCTAGCAGTTTGAAAGCACGTCAAGTAGATAAATAGGTACCACTCCAGCGGGAAGGTAAACTGCGTTTCCGTGCACTGCTCTGGTTTCACCAGAAGCGGCTTAGTCATGCTGGCCACATGACCCAGAAAAACTGTCTGCGGACAAACACCGGCTCCCTCGGCCTGTAAAGCAAGATGAGTGCCACAACCCCAAAGTCGTTCGCAACTGGACTTAACTCTCAGGGGTCTTTTACCTTTACCTTATCATATTCCAGCCAGGAAGAATAACCTGTACCTCCTGCTGTGCTGGCTGCCCTTGGAAAAGGTGGTGGAGAGATTCCATAGAGCTTCAGTTCTTCTGAGTTCTACATGCTGCTCGTAATGGGTGGGACTGAATAGAATTGCACAAAGCCCCTTTCCCAGCCCCCTCCCACAATGTCCTTGTCCTTAGGGATGCTGCAGGGATCTGTCCCTACCTCCCCTATGTGAAATGGATGGTGGTTGGGGTAGAGGTGATGATTTTTAGCCACTTTTCCATCATACCGAATACTGGAACTGTTTCCCAGTTGTCTGTGTTTATACCACATTTTTTAAGATTTGCCTTGAGAGAGTCTTTGAACCTCTTTTATTGACCACCAGCATTACGCTTTCCATTTGAAAGTTCGGAATAGAGTAATTGCTTTGGAAGACAATCATCAGGCATCCGCACAACATGACCAGTCCAATGAAGTTGATGTTGAAGAATCATTGCTTCAACACTGGTGATCTTTGCTTCATCCAGTACACTGATATTAGTTCGCCTGTCTTCCCAAGTGCGAAGATGTTTAGGATGAACTCATAAACAGACACCGAGGCAGGGATTTGCCCTTGCCTTTCTAATCAAACATAACTTCTCTTCAAATGCTGTTTACTAAGTCACCGGGTGCTAATGAGGATTGTGATCCCCCAAAAGATTAAGAGCCATTCTTGACATGTGCTAAATAGAATCTAAACAAGCTAACCAAAGGAGGGAAGAATGCCACATATGTAGAAGGGTGCTGGCACCAGCAATGTGCGCAGCATTGGGGGTGGGAATCAATGGCTCAGTCCCTCTTCCCCCTTCTCCCTAGGAGTGTTCACGTGTTGCATTCAATGAGCATACAATCTGAGTAAGTAAACAATCGAGCTGTACCCTTGCACAGGTTGTACACTTCGGCTGGTAGCCCTGCTATGTCCCTATCTGGACAGCGATAGCATAACTACTGTTGTCTATGCTCTGGTAACCTCAAGGTTTGATTACTGCAGGCATCCCCAAACTTCGGCCCTCCAGATGTTCTGGACTACAATTCCCATCATCCCTGACCACTGGTCCTGTTAGCTAGGGATATATATATAGGAGGGCTAAAAATGAAAGGCAATTGATTTTGCTATGCCTAGCAAAATTGGTTGTGATTTCCTTCTGAGTTACTGCCTCAAAGGAGTTCATTTACATGATTTCAGTGAAGTGACATTATTGGGAACAGATGTTTTTGGAAAGAGGATGAAGAAAATTTAAAAGCTTGAAATGTGTTAAGCTTCCTGCCATAGTGTTGCCCCTCACATTTTGACAGTCTCTGTTAATGGCAAATGCCAAGATATGATGGGTTTTTATTCAGGATGTAAATGTTGAGTCATCATTCTGGGAGGACGCCTCACAATCAAATAAATTAGATATATTTAAAAGTAAAAACTACCGGGTATATCTGTCGTTTCCTCCTTTAAATTTTGCCGAGGCATAACTCATAATGGCAAACATTAACCATTTTGTATGCCGTTTTACTTCCCTGTCTCTTTTTCAGCCTGTTCTCCAGGGCCGGCTCTAAGGCAAGGTTGGGTGGCGCAGGGCACTGGGCAGCCCGGGGGGGGGGGGGCGCCACGCGGCTGCGCCCACCAGACAGCCGCGGTGGGAAATGGGGCGGGGGTGGGTGCCAGAGCGATCTTCGCACCACGGCACCAGGGTGCCCGATCTGCTTAAGACGGCCCTGCTGTTCCCTAATGCTTTTGGGGAGGAAACGAAATGAGGATTAGGCGGAGGGGTCGGCCTCTTTCCTTTGGCCCTCGCCCCACCCCCCAGCCGGCTGGCCATTGTCCTAGTTGGGAGGGGTGGGACGATGGCCATCCTACCCAGGTGGGAGGCACCAGAGCAGGTAAGCCCCCCCCCTGGTGTCACAAACCCCGCCCACCTGCTGGGAAGGGAGGGCCGAAATTCTCCCTGTGCAACTCATTGCTCTCTCTAAACAGTTCATAAATTTCCATAGCATATGGCAGCGGGTGAAAATATGGGAAACCTAGGAAGGAAGGAAGATTTATGAAATGGGACTTCTCATATTTTTTATATGGGTTCTGTGGCACACTGGAAGAAAATTCCAGAATATGTATTTGCACAATTCTATATTTGGCCAAGCAAAATGTTACAAAAAAAGTCTGCAACGTGTTTGAGTTCTCCATAATTCTTCATCAGGTTAGAAGGGAACGAAAATGGAGATGGCGGCAACAGGGCCGGCCCTACGGCAAGGCTGGGTGGCGCAGGGCCGCCAGCGGGCGCCGCGCTGCTGAACCTGTGTGTGCTGCACCCGCCAGACAGCCGCGCTGGGAAACGGGGCGGGGGGGCGGGGCGCCAGAGCGATCTCCGCACCACGGCACCAGGGTGCCAGATATGCTTAAGACGGCCCTGGGCGGCAAGGGGGAGCTGGTTGATGCTGGAATCGTGGGGGGAGTCTGCTTTTAATCATGATTTTAGGAGGGGTTGTGGGAACCGGTAGCAGACATATCCCATCTTCCCCACCATTGGCTGGGTGCTTTACAGATTCTAAGGTCTTCTTAGAACTGCTGGGGTGGAAGGATAAGCCTATGGTTTAGGACAGGAGAGTTTCTCCATTGCTCATCTTTAGTTCAATTCTCCAATTTTCTGCATCAGTTCCTGATTTCTTTTTCAAAATTCCTCATGAGAATTCGCCAATGTTTTAGTAAAGTTTTCTCCTGATTACACACGCAGTTTCCCCTAGGAGACACATTCTTGCAAGCAGTTTCTCCTAATAGAACACATTTTTGTACCGTTTTCACTAATGCAGGCATTTAAACGCACAATTTAGTATATCCGTTTTCGTACACATTGGATTGTATTCTACTGAGCTTTACTCCGAGCAAACACAATAAAATCAATGGACATGGAAATTAGAGTCACTAATTTCCATGGATCTACTCTAAGTAATAATAATAATAATAATTTATTATTTATACCCCGCCCATCTGGCTGGGTTTCCCCAGTTGCATACTGCCCATCACTTGGCTGAACAACTGCATTGCAAAATTCTGTGTCAATTTCAAAGGATGGCTGTATTTCAATCCACATTTTGGGGGGGAAAGTGCAAACTAGATGAGTTTGCTTTTAAATGATAACTGGATCATCTCCCCCACCATCCCTGCATACCACTTCTAAAAACATACAGTCTGGCTGTTACTTCCCAGCTCTGTATACATCTGTAGATGAAACATGCCTTATTTTAAGCTTTTTCTTGAACTGGAAGAAGCGCTACATGTTGAGTTACCCTGGAGGAGGCTGTCCTCTTAAGCAAGCCTCGGCTTTGTACCTGATTTTTCTGCTTAGAGAAGAGCAGCAACATATTTCCATGCCTATTATCCTTACATTTTCTCATAGCTCCTGTGTATTTGAATGCAGAGCATTTTATGTATATTCAAATACCGTAGTTGTATGGCAAATGGAAAGCAAGAGAGTGATTGGATTGAGAGACAAAGGAGGATGATTTATTTTAGCTCAGATACACCCGCCACTTGAACACCATTCATTCCTATTGCCAGTCTGCTGACTGAAAGAGCATTGCTCCAGCTCTTAAAATATAAAATGTGATGTAAACCACTCTGTCTTAAATCAGTCAATCCCCCACCATCATTACACACACACACACACACACACACACACACACACACACACACTCTGTCACGATCCATGCGAGTTAGAAATCTGAAGATAGTCTCCCTAGCACAGAATCCCTATAGAATACAGTGGTGCCTTGCAAGACGAATTTAATTCGTTCCGCGAGTCAATTCGTTTTGCGAAAAAATTGTCTTGCGAATCGTGAAATTTCTTTTTTTGCCGCATTGATTAAATTTCAATGCATTCCTATGGGAAACTGCGATTCGCAAGACGAATTTTTCACAAAACGAATTCGTCTTGCGAGTCACCATCAGATCGCAAGACGCATTCGCCTTGCGAAAAATTCGTCTTGCGAGGTACCACCGTATATAAAACCGAGTTGCATGCAGCTTTAATATGTATAGCATCTTGCCTTGGTGCTGTAAATTAAATTAAACGGTGTCGTAACATTACAAAAATTGGACGGTGCATTTTGTTTGCTTGGCCAGCTCTTTTGCTCTCTTTGGAGCAAGGGTAACTAGATTTTGCCATATTCAGGTTTTTGCATGTGTGTACACTGATCCATTTTTCAGCATAATGCCGGCATACCGCATAAGCTGCTTAGCTAGCAACATCACCAGCTTTCCCCCAGGAGCCTCAGACCTTTTAAACTCCAGCTTCTTCCCAGCTTGGTGGGTCAGCGGTGCTAATTGTCCAGTGCAGGTCTCCAGCTAGTCTCACACCACAGTCATAATCATGCCTTGTTATACATTGTATGCCTGCGGCTATTTATTTTTTTAATGCATGTGTTGTGTATTCTGAGGAGAGAAGAGGAGGAGGAGGAGGGGTGGATAGTTTTGCAGTGTAAAATCCAGCAATACTTTTTTAAGGAGTCGCTGAGCAATCCTGTATTCTCTGTGTTTCCTTGTTGTTGTTTGAATCATACAAAACATACAGACCCTCTTGCACCATGTGTCTACATTTTGCCAATTTCTCATCGTTTTGTGTCTATGAAAGCCAGACATATTGTTGGAGTAGAGTAACATATGCAGATGGCGCTGTGGTATAATAATAATAATAATAATAATAATAATAATAATAATAATAGTATATTACTTATACCCTGCCCATCTGGCTGGGTTTCCCCAGCCACTTTGGGCGGCTTCCAACAGGAGATTAAAAACCACTGAGTTTCTTGGGCTTGCTGATCAGAAGATTGGCAGTTCGAATCCCCGCGACGGGGTGAGCTCCGGTTGCTCTGTCCCAGCTTCTGCCAACCTAGCAGTTCAAAAGCACGCCAGTGCAAGTAGATAAATAGGTGCCGCTGTGGTGGGAAGGTAAACGGTGTTTCCGTGCACTCTGGTTTCTGTCACGGTGTTCCGTTATGCCAGAAGTGGTTTAGTCATGTTGGCCACATGGTCCAGAAAGCTGTCTGTGGACAAACGCCGGCTCCCTCAGCCTGAAAGCAAGATGAGCGCCGCAACCCCATAGTCACCTTTGACTGGACTTAACCGTCCAGGGGTCCTTTACATTTACCTAAAGTAACATAGTGGCTGGGGCAACCCAGTCACATGGGTGGCATATAAATATATCATCATCATCATCATCATCATCATCATCATCATCATCATCATTCTAGCTTCCCAAATAAACATATAGAAATTTTGTGAATTGGGGGTATTATTCTATTCTATTCTATTCTATTATTATATTTATGTATTATTGTCACTTACTGAAAGTGGTATCTAAAGGCGGGGGGGGGGAGTAACATGCGTCCATACCGGTAGGATTCATGTAGATTCTGGGTGTGAAACCAGTTCTATCAGTGATGGGGACCCAGATGTTGTTAGAACTATGACCCTGTCTTCCCTTGACCACTGGGAAAGATGGGTCTTGAGCTGACAGATGTTGGAGTTCAACAACAGCTTAGCCACATGCTCCGCATCCCTACCTAGTCATGTTGGCTTCTGATTTTCTTTCATTTCCCTTGAAAGGACCCTGAAGCCCTATGGCACTTATGGCTTGTACCTAGCCACAATTTGCAGCCACCTAAACAAGGTCTAAAACCTAACCTCTTCCATCCGGCGTTAATACTTGGGGAGAAGTTCATTCTGTACCTATCTTCCCACTCCCTTAGAGGTAAGACAGTTGGACCATGGTTTCATCATGGCGGTGCCTTCTCCTCCAGCTTTGTCCAACCTGTTTCCCTCCAGATGTGGCCCGACTACCTCCAATGATCAGGGATGATGGGAGCTGTAGCCCAGTAACATCTGGGGGTAACAAGGTTGGGGAAGACTGATCTATGTTATGGAAAACGTTTTCTAGTTTGGTTTCTTTGGCACTTAATTCGCTGAGCTGTCCACTGAGATCTCTTTTTCTGGTCAGTCTTTACAGGAGAGAGACTGCTGGAACGATCAGGGACAAACTATTCCACCCCCTCTGCCTTTAAAAGGAGGAGCTGATGGTGAATTTTATCATATGTGGTGGACGTGCGAGAAAGTAAAAGGATTTTGGGAAATGATATACAATGAGTTGAAAAAGATGTTCCAGTACACCTTTCCCAAAAAACCCAAAGCTTTTTTATTGGGACTAATGGGAGAGGAAATAGCAAAGGGAGATCAGAGACTATTTATGTATGCTACAACTGCGGCGAGGACTTTATTAGCCCAAAAATGGAAATTACAGGAGATACCAACGATTGAGGAGTGGCAGACGAAAATGATGGACTATGCAGAACTGGCAAAGTTGACCTGTGGGATCCGAAACCAGGGAGAGACAAAGTTCCAGAAGGAATGGAGTAAATTCATTGCCTATATGGAGAAAAACTGTAGAAGTTTAAGGACACTTGCGGGACAGAAATAAATCCTACGAATTTAATCTATCCATGTTTGTAAAAAGGAACTGCAAGATAAGAGTGAGAAATAAAGCTGAATGACGGGAGGGAGGGAAGTCACGGCTCGGCAGAGCGAAATGAACTGAGATGGGCGAATTTGAGATGGAATGTAATTATTATTATTGTGTTGTTGTTTTGTTTATTTGGAAAATTTAATAAAAATTATTTTAAAAAGATGAGCTGCTTTTTAAGTACTTACTCTTGCTCTCTGTTAATGTTTTTGTGGGGAATAAACCATTGCCTTTTTGTCAGGAAAATATGAATATTAATAATTTGAAATGCTGAGATTTGATCCACATGCAAGCTGCACTGGGTTTCCATGATGGTGGGATGTAAATGTGGAAGAATAAATGAGCAAAGTGCAATAATTCCTGTAGGAAGACTACATTCCCCCTTTAGATGCCCATGCTTTTTCTCTCTCTGCAAATGCATGCACTAAAGAGGATAAAAAAGCAACATTGTTTTCAAAAGGAAATGTTGCCGGAGGATTTCAAAAACTGTAATTATTTTGGAATAATTAGCATCCGATGGCAAGAATTAATTTTATTGTGTGCATTCTGTGGCCACTGTTAAAAATTAAGAACACTTGCACCCTGAATTTATGCAGAAAAATTGAATGGGTGTGTCTGTCAGTGGTAGACTTGAATGGGAATTGGTAACTAAGGTTACATTCACACCATATACTTAAAGCACAGTCCCCACCCCCAAAAAAGAATTCTGAGAACTGCAGTTTAGTGCTCATAAATCTACAGATCTCGGGATTCTTTGCAGAGAAGCAATGTGTTTTAAATGTGTGGTGTGGATGTAGCCTAAATAGAGTGCCTTTGTATGCCCTGCTTGGACAATGGGGCAATTGTTAACTCTGATGGGTTTTTTTATTTTATTTGATAGGTCATTGCTTGTGAACAGCAGTATGACTACTCCTATGATGCTCGCTGCGACGTTTGGTCTCTTGGGATCACAGCCATTGAACTGGGTGATGGGGATCCACCTTTATTCGACATGCATCCAGTGAAAACACTTTTCAAGATCCCAAGGTATGGCACTAGGTGGCTCTCTTAGCTTGCTAGATTGTCATTCCTCACACAGACCGTGGCCTTTCAACAGGGAAATGCAAGTGTGAAATTTGGTACATCATTGCATCGTAAGTTAACCCTGACTGAGAAATGCTACTCTTAAGAAGATTCTTGCTTGCCCTGACCTACATGCAGGTATTGCATTCTCCTAGAATAAGAACATTTAATATTTCCATAGGGTTATATATATATATACAGTGGTGCTTCGACTTACGAATTTAATCCGTTCTGAAGGCACTTTCGTAGGTCGAAAAATTCGTAAGTCGAAAAGCGCCATTGGAAATGCGATTTCCCATAGGAATGCACTGGAAATGGAAAAAAAATCGTAAGTGGAAGCAACCCCATCTAAAAATCCGTAAGTAAAAAAAAACCCTATCTAAAACCGTCGCGGTTTCCGTTCGGATGTCGAGAAATTCGTAAGCGTGTGGCCATTTGCCCCACTCGTAAGTCGAGTCGTTCCTAAGTCGAGGTACCACTGTATAAAGCTTTCTCTCTATTTCTCTATGTAATAAAAATGTAAGGCTGTCATCACACCACTGGAGGGTTTGTAGTGCCAGGTCACAATCCTGGATTTGCAGGGCATGGAGCAAGAAGGGAGGGACACTGAGCGGGGAGAAGTGGTGATTTAAAACAACAGCAGGTTTCAGTAAAGCAGGGATGGAGGAAACAGTAAAATGGTGCTTTTGGGCAGATGTTTGAGTACAGGGAGTTGGGAGTAGCTGTGTTTCACTGTCTTCCCCTTCTTACTGCACTTAAACCCCCCCCCCTCCATTTCTCAGCAGCCTCATGTGAGAGAGGTAAAGGGCACTGAGCCCTCAAATATTCCATGGTATCTTCCTCCTACAACCATCTATTTCACTCCGGGTATCATGTGTTGTCTTCAACGTGAAGTTCCAGATTCAGTGTGGCAATTTGGAACTGATACTTGATTGACAAGTAAACGCCCATATATGTACAACACGGACGGGCTGAGCTGAACCTGGGTATCTGACAGGCTGGCTCTTAGTGTTCCATTCTTCTTAAAGAGACAGTAGCGTATATCATCCTGGAGCGTTTGCGCAAAGGGGGCTGCGGGGAGAAGAGGCATGGAAGTGGCTTTAGAAACAGGAGTGGGACAATCAAGCTTAGTAGTTGGAAGG
The DNA here is from genome assembly GCF_963506605.1 of Zootoca vivipara. Taxonomy (NCBI): domain Eukaryota; kingdom Metazoa; phylum Chordata; class Lepidosauria; order Squamata; family Lacertidae; genus Zootoca; species Zootoca vivipara. Next base: position 117,863,814 of record NC_083276.1, on the reverse strand, counting down.
GGGAAGCCCTAGGACATGGGTAGGCAAACTAAGGCCCAGGGGCCGGCCCAATCGCCTTCTCAATCCGACCCGCGGATGGTCCGGGAATCAGCGTGTTTTGACATGGGTAGAATGTGCCCTTTTATTTTTAAAATGCATCTCTGGGTTATTTGTGGGGACTGTGCCTGGTGTTTTTACATGAATAGAATGTGTGCTTTTATTTAAAATGCACCTCTGAGTTATTTGTGGGGCAAAGGAATTCGTTCATTATTATTATTTTCTAAATATAGTCCGGTCCCCCACAAGGTCCGAGGGACAGTGGACCGGCCCCCTCCCCTGCTGAAAAAGTTTGCTGACCCCTGCCCTAGGAGGTCAATGTGGGGGGAATGGCAGTGGGATTGGTAAGCAGAGTGAACAGCAGCACAGCCCCTAGTAACTAATACATAGCATCCCATAGAATGTTTAAGTTGAGATCATACTGGATATACCATTTGTTTCCAAAGAAGTAAAGGCCGTTACTGAAAATATACAGCACATTACAAGGTTATTTTGATGGGGGGAAAGGTCTTGTGTTATTATGCAGCAAAGTGTTTGATTTCACATGTTAGGTGGTTGTGTTGTTTTCACATGGCCGAAGGACCCAGGATTATAAAGACCATTAAGGAATATGACAAAAAGCAGGATGGCATCTCTTAAGCATTTGCCCCAGGTTGATTGCCAGCTGGTATATGCCGGCTTCTTCCATATTCCATTTTGCTATTAGCAATTTGAAAGCTTAGGCAATGAAAATATTTGACCTTTTATTATCTGTACAATCGCACAATTACCATGGGGCGTAAAAAAAAGGGAAAAAGAATTCTCCTGATTGCTATTTGCATTTCTGATTAGGTCTATTTATATGCAGATGAGGCTCTCCAACATTCTGCATCGTATTATCTCTGTTGCACAACCCAGGCTGCCGTCCTCCCTTCAAAAATTATTCGAACTTAAGCAGCAATTCATCTCTCTCTCTTTTCTCTCTCTCTCCCTCTCTCTTTTGCTTTTTGCACATGTGTAAAACAGGCTGTAGCAATTAAAGCGGTGAGGGAAGCTTCAAATTTCTAAACTAATACCCATAAATTTTTATCAGATAGAGGCTGTAAACAGCTTTAAAGAACAACAGTCATGATGAAATACTGTAAAATATCAGCAGGTGATAGGAAGAAATATAGAACAGGACATGGGAATGGTTGTCTTTCAGTCTGTGATTTATCACTTTCTTCCCCCAAAACTGCATATAAATCTGCATGACAAAATAATATATTGTGGTGGCATGTCTTATTTCCATAGGACAAAATACTGAATTTATTAAGTATGCTCCTAACCATCCTATTTTTTATTCTTCACCAAATCTTTGTAATGTCTGAAGCTCAATACTAGCTAGGAATAAATACTGCTTATAGGATGTTAAGTGATTATAGGGACCCGGGTGGCGCTGTGGTCTAAACCACTGAGCCTCTTGGATTTGCTGATCAGAAGGTCGGCAGTTCGAATCACCACAACGGGGTGAGCTCCCGTTGCTCTGTCCCAGTTCCTGCCAACCTAGCAGTTTGAAAGCATACCAGTGCGAGTAGATAAATAGGTACCGCTGTGGCGGGAAGGTAAACGGTGTTTCTGGTTTCTGTCACAGTGTTCTGTTGTACCAGAAGCTGTTTAGTCCTGCTGGCACATGACCCGGAAAGCTGTCTGTGGACAAACGCCGGCTCCCTTGGCCTGAAAGCGAGATGAGCGGTGCAACTCCATAGTCGCCTTTGACTGGACTTAACCGTCCAGGTCACCTTAAGTGATGAAGGGCCATTTAGAAATGGAGTAAATAACCACCAGTAGCATCATAATAAAGACATCTATGAAAAGACATGATAACTCCAGGACATGGCTCAGGCATGTTGACTATGCATTAATTGTCATAGGACTACATTTCCACAATGTTCTTTGGAGAGACTTGTGGCTAAAATTAAAAACGCTAAATACAAACATTTCCCCCCCCCCTGAGTTTCCCTAAGATGACTGGCTTCACGGTAGGCTCCTCTAGTAGCCAGAGGCACCACAGTTTCCAGAACAGATGCCTCTACGCTGAGAAAAATAACTATGTCTCCCTTGTCTAGGCAGATATCCCCCAATCTCTGCATAGCATCACCAAGCTGGTTCTGTGAGAAGGGTAGGCAAAGAGTTGGGGAATGAAGCGACAACATCAGTGCGTTCACCTGCTGCCGCCAGTGGATTATTAGGAAATTGTAGGTGAAGGTATTGGCAGTTGCCTAGCAACCTTCAGATGCCATATTTTCATCCACCAGTATAATAGTCTATATATGTCTCCAAGTAAAACACGCTGAGCACATTCTCCCTTTGCAGCTCTTTGCCCACTATATCAGGGAAGAGGGAAAGGGTGTTGCGATGAGAGAATTTTAATGTAGCCCCCGCTCCCTCACAATATCCTGATTATGACTTCAGGAACGTTAAGTTGCTCAGAGAATATCTACTGCCCTCAAAAGGATACAACTGGGATATTGAACGGGGGCAGCCTCTTGAAGCTTCCATGCAGCTGGATATCTTGGGGGACTTCAGAAAGGAAGGAATTTGGTCTCCCTCTGCTGACTAATCTTCTGTCCAGATTTCACTGATGGCTCCCACTTGGAACATGTTGGGCCCCCATTCTCCTTTCTTCTTCTTTGGTGATCACTCGTAGCCAAGTAAGATTCCAAACCAGCTGTTGGCGCCATATCTCTGGATCTTTGGATTTGTTGTAGCATCTGAACACCTTCCCCCTTTTAAACAAAACACCGTCACACTATTTGAACAGAAGTCTTCTGGGATATTTATTTCCAGCACATCAATTTATTTCAAAAACAAATGCTTTGGGAATGGGTTTTTTTCTTTATTTGTTTAAAAATACTCACAACATATCCCAATGGTGGTCTTCTTCTTTGGTGGTCGCTCGTAGCCGAGTAAGATTGTCTTCCATGGACACAGTTTTAACAGTAAGTGGCTGTGGAGGCGAATTCTGGATCCACACATCCTTCCACAGTGGGGACATAGGTTTCCAGGCAGGAGTTGATCACGGTGAGGGTTTGCCAAACGTGCCTTCCTCTTAGCTCATTTCCCCCTTTCGTTCTGAGTTTGAGTGTCTTCAAAGCCCATGACACCTTTGGTAAAGGCTGTTCTCCATTATAGCCTGGCTATTATTATTATTGTTATTATTATTAGGCATAAGCATAAACATTTCTTTATGATTTCTGTCCAGGCTCTTGCTCACAACTTTCTTTGATTGGAGGTAGATCTAGGGTTCAGCTTTGTATCCCCCTCGATAGGACTTCTCCTGTTCCTGTGTAATGGTTCCTTCCACCCCACAAAATGCCACCACCTGTTGATTTCTTAAATGTGCTAATCATTTTGCTAAAATACATAGAAATGAGGCTAGAGAAATGAGTCTACTGTAGTTCTGAAATCTGCCACTGAAGAGGCTGCATTAATGACAGTAACATAGTATAGAGTTGGGCATCATTTTATCTGGAAATAGAAGGAGGCAGCTGAGTTCAGAATCAGGACAGGCAACAATATGAAGTATTGATTTGCTGTACCTGACTCATTTTTGCGAAGCATTCTCTTTTCCTATTATTTTGACTTCATTAATTCTGTACCGTCGTTTTAGCTGACTGGACTGATCTGCCTTCTAATTGAGGGGCTGTAAATGCCAATCACAAGCCAAGGGCATCATGGTTTTCAGCATCATGGTTTTCAGTAGTCTAAAAATTATTTCACCTCTATTGCCTTACGGTAGTAGCTGTTGCTGATTTATATTTTGCACACTTATAGCAATTTCTGGTGGATATGATCTTAGCCAGGTGAAAATAGGGGCAGTCCTGAGCATGAGTACTTACTTTAAGGCTGTTCAGGATGAAATCTGGTGTGACCCAGGGGTAAACCTTGGGGGGGGGTTATAGGGAATGAGGGGGGGGGGAATGCGTGAGTCCAAGGTTCGTATAGGCTCATTCCAATCATGATAAACCACAGGCTTGAGCGTAGGCCTGGGTCAATGTTAGTGGGCACAGCACTCAGCATACTTTGGAGCTACACAGAGTTCTTCATGACATGACACAGATCTAATGAACAGTTCTGTGTAAATGGAAACTGCATAAACTGCTGCACCTCCAAAAATTGACCCATGACTAATCGTATCAGCAGTATGTCTACATATGGCAGGGAGAAATTCCTTATATTCCTAAATAAGAAAATTGCAATGTGCTCAGTAGGAGAGGGGGAAAGCCTTATCAGTAGACAGAGCCATTGGTTTCATTGTGTCCTGCCCAATGCTTTGTTTGGGTGAAACACACTGTCAGGCATGGTGCTCCCATTCCAAAAGTAGCCAAAATATGTATACAATAATACGGAACTGGAACTGTGCATCCCACAGTAAGCTTTGGGTCATTGCAAATGTTATATTCACACCTTCTAGTATGTGTCCTCCAGAAGATGGCATTGAATCACATTCAGCCAAAAGAGACATGAATTGTTCTGCCCCGCTGCATTTGTGTGTAATGCAACAGATGTAAAAATCACACCAGATGAACAAAACAAATTACATAATTACTCAAACCAGCCATCCGTGGGCTCCAGCTTTAGTTACCTTACACATGTGTGGTGTCAATAGCATGCACACAACCCCAGATGTTCCTTTAAAATCTGGACAGCTGAAGCGTTGGGATTTTCCTGTCAAGGTGGAGGTTTTTGCTCGTGCTTGTAGAGGGAAGTGAGGGGCAGGTGGGGCTCGTCTACCTGGGACGATAGCCTATCTAGGAGAAAGAAAAACTCTGATCCTAAACTTCTGCCTGCCTTGCAGGATATCTTTGGGAGAAGAAAAGTAAACCCTACACAAATCTAGAGCAGAGTCCCTAAGACAGTTGGGTGGCGGTTTGTATGCCTCCTTCCAGCAACTCCTGCAGCCAAGCTGGTGCCAAATGTTTTGCTTTGCTTTGCTTTGCTTTGGATCACATCAGCAAGGCCAAGGGGGGGTAATCTGGGCAGTCCAGGACCTTCATACATATTGCCCTGGCTTTCACCTTGGGGAGATCACTTTGGTGCGGCTAACGCAGTGGTTTGACCTCGCCCCTGGAAGTGTACTCATTTGTCTCTTGATACCAGCTACTCCTGAAGCTGAGGCTCCAATACTTTGGCCACCTCATGAGAAGAGAAGACTCCCTGGAAAAGACCCTGATGTTGGGAAAGATGGAGGGCACAAGGAGAAGGGGACGACACAGGACGAGATGGTTGGACAGTGTTCTCGAAGCTACCAACATGAGTTTGACCAAACTGCGGAAAGCAGTGGAAGACAAGAGTGCCTGGCATGCTATGGTCCATGGGGTCACGAAGAGTCAGACACGACTAAACGACTAAACAACAACAACAACCAGTTACTCAGAACATCATTGTCTGCCCCATGTAAATTGAGGTCCAGCTCTGAGGGCCTTCTGGTGGTTCCCTCCCTGTGAGAAGTGAGGTTACAGGGAACCAAGCAGAGGGCCTTCTCAGTAGCGGCGCCCACCCATCAGATGTCAAGGAAATAAACGACTATCTGACTTTTAGATGACATCTGAAAGCAGCCCTGTTTAGGGAAGTTTTTAATGTTTGATATTTTACCGTGTTTTTAATGTCCTGTTGGGAGCTGCCCAGAGTGGCTGGGGAAACCCAGCCAGATGGGCAGGGTATAAATAATAAATATTATTTGTTTGCTTGTTTGTTTGTTTGGGCAGTTGGAGGGAAAGCTGTGGCTGTTCTGTTGCCTGTGCTCTTTTCAGCAAGTGTTGCAGACCCCCCCCATCCATGCCTAGGTCAACCTGATGACCTCCAGATGTTGTGGACTGCAACTCCCACCAACCGCAGCCAGCCAGCATGCACCAACATCTGGAGATCCCCAGGTTGGCAAAGGCTGTTCTGATAAATCAAAGATGGCAGTGACACCAAACAGAAGGCAGAAGTCTTAAGTTCAGCATCAGTTTTGTAGCATCAGTTTCAAGCAGAGTACAAAGTCTTGGTGGTTTTTATGGCAACTATGCATCTTTGTGGCTGTCACAGATTTTAAAATTTGATTTGGTGCCCTGAACAACTAATCCTTTCTTCTGACCAAAGACCAGTTCACTTTTTCCTTCCACTCATGGTCAGGAACAATTAAGTTATATTCATAACACCAATACATCTAATTATGAAGCTGTTGTACATTAGACACTCTATGCCTTTCTACTGCAACATAGTGTTGCTTTTCTTCATTCCATCATTTTTGTTTACCTCAGTCATTAATGTGGGATGTGAAACACAAGAGCAGTCAAGTACAACATCCCTAGAGTGGACATAAAAGGGGATGTCTGGACCAGCCAGTCAGAACTTCCTGTTTCTCCTAGGCTGGGAGAGACTTCCTCTGCATGTGACTAGAGGTGGGCGTGACCTTACCTGCCCAGGTAACAAAAGAGCAGGACTGGTCAGCCATCTCTCTTTCTCTGACCACATTTGTCAAAGAAGCAACCTCTGCTTAGCCTAAGATGCTCTCTTTTGCTTCCAGCCAAGAGAGGACAAAGGGGCTGTCTCCTTATGGGATAGTTTCCAGGTGTATATTACTTTAGTAACTTAAGTCTGCCTTCTGGGATCCATTTGTGAACAGAATGTGAGTGAGTAAACTCTTTTTATACTTTTATAGAAGACTGTGTTGTGTCTATCTTTTTATGAGGGACAAAAGGGGAAATTACCATAGAAACTTATTTTAGAGGCTTTAGCGAGGCTGAGCAAACACATCCGCTGTGCAAGTTTAAAAGGGGGAATGTTACTCTGCTAAATTGTAGAACTTGTTAACACAAGTTGGAAAGGATATAATCAAACAATATATCCTCTCCTGCATCCCTGAACATTCCCACAATTAACCCTTTCCCTAAAAATTTCACAAGCATATGCCAGCTGAAAAATATCTTTATCTGCCTGATGTAATGCTTTGTGCAAGGTAAACACTGAAGAATTTATTAACCCTATTTTTCTTTTAAATGGTCAGTTCAGCATTGGATAATCATTTGCTTACAGTGGTACCTCTACTTACGAATAACTCTACTTACGAATGTTTATACTTACGAACGGAGCTCCGTCCACTATCTTGGATGGAGATGGTTTAGATAGGATTTTTTTCTACTTATGAATTTTTAGTTAGGGTTGCTTCGACTTACGAATTTTTTCTCCCAATGCATTCCTATGGGATTTGACTTACAATTTTTTCAACTTACGAATGTGCGTTCGGAACGCATTAAATTTGTAAGTAGAGGTACCACTGTATATGTGCAAGCATACACTGAGAGATGGATGAGGTTAAAAATATCAAATCCCCAATTGTCAAATTTGCTAGATCTGACCACCTTCATAATTTAGACCCTTCTATTGAAGATTTGAAAATCTTCTAGACAGATGACATGTTAACAGAATCATTTCATGGTTGAGTGTCTTCTCAGTATGATTTATCTTTACCTTTAGGCAATGGAGGTCCCTGTTTGGGAGATTTATGAGCTAGGCCCCCAAATCTATTTTGATGACATGGAATGTGTGTGTTTATTGAGGGAGGGGGGAGAAATCAAACCTTAGCATTTGCTTTAAATACTAGGTTTCCTTCTCACAATCAATTACGTGAGCCAGCCTTGTTCATGTAACTTCTGCCCTTCTTGTTGGTGAATATAATTAAAAGGATTGAGCTCTGGTTGTTGTGTACGGACTTGACAGAACAACAAGCATTGTAGGTCTCAGACCAACTTTGTATGGAGACCAAACAAAATTGAATTAGTGCATGAACAAATAGAATAAAGAACGCTGACAGCTCCTTTTTTTGTGCAGCAGAGCCCAGAGCATTGCCCGCCTTCTGGGTTTGCTGCTAAATAAGCTTTAAGTGCACTGGGGAAGTCAACTGGTTAATCTTGTCAACAAATTGCCCAGACTTGGAGAGTGCTGTGGATTTAGCAACAGTGAGATTGGTTCTCTTGGGTCACCTGACTTCCAGCTTCATGGCAATTCTAGTTTATGCTGTCTGTGTTCTGCCTTGAACTCTCTGGACTTCTTTTCTCTGGTTAGCAAGCCCAGTGGCACGGCAAATAAGGGAGGGTTGTATTTGTGTCCCTACAGTGCACTCCAGCCCTGAGTGAATTCAGTGTGTGTGGAGTTTGAGAGTGGCAGGGCTCACCTCCCGATACTTGCCTCTGATCTGTGTTCAAGTATCTTAACTAGGTAGATGGATCTATTTGCAATAATGAATTTTGCAATGCGTTTAGAGATCAAGGTTTGGCATGGGGGAGAGAGATTGGAGGCGGAATTTGAGATCTTCCCTAGCCTTAAAACCCCGGCAGAAGAATTGTTGTGCCCATAAGGCTAGCCACGTATTAGAGATAAGCGAGAGGAGAAATCTGAATTCATATTTCCAAATTGGGCTATGCACATTTCAGCTATCCGGGCTGGTGCCGAGAGGCTGATCTGGGGGGTTGCTGGGGTCAGCAGTAGGCCCTGTCCACTTACCAGCCCCTCCTCTCCCCACCTGGAAGCCAGCAGGTGGTGGCCAAGTCCCCTTTGTGGCAGGGGGCTCATGGGATGCCGGGTGCAAACCAAGGCCACCCAAGGGAAGAAGAGAAGGGAGGGCACCCCAGGAGAGAGGGAGGCTTGTGGGTAATCAGGCACCTTACCTGTACTTTGGTGGCTGAAATATACTCGGAGTCAAGAGTGAATTTCATGCTCTTTATTCAGCTCATAGTCATCAAGGAGGAGAAGAGAAGACGAATGGCTCTTTTCCCAAAACCATCTGCTTATATACATTATTTACACAATGGGCCTTGCGTGATTGGCTACTTCAGGGCTACACCTGTGGGCCAATTATATTGTGGATTGACTTTTGCCTGCAGCCTGATTGGCTGCTCCTACAGGCCAATCAGGTAGCAGATTCACTTCTGCCAGCCGCCTGATTGGCTGCTCCAGCAGGCCAATCAGGTTGCGGATTCACTTCCACCTGGAGTTGGATTGGGTAGCTCCCGCTGATTCTGAATCCTATTGTTCTAGGATTCAGCTCAGTACATAACAGTGGCAAAGAAGGAAGCTGGGGTGGCTTGGCCTGGTTAATCGAGGGGGGTGGAATATTTTGGGGGGTGCCGATGGGGTCTGGGCCCCTTAGAGTTGGTGCCTGTGATGCCTAGAATTAACTCTTTTTGCAATTTTGTTCCACCCAGCAATGTTTATTTATTTATTTACAAAGCTCTTTGTACCCAACTTTTGCTTTTAAACATACATTTTTAGCAAATAATCTTTTCCCCTGCTGAATTGTTTAAAGCACAGCCAGAAAATGACTCGAGGGTGATATAAGTAGCTTTTAGCATTGCGGGAGGAACTTTCCTTCAATGGAATGGGTAAAGGCTGCCTTGTTTCATATCTGTGGCGTTGTTAGTGCTGCTTCCCTAAAGTATTCAAAAGGCAGCCGGAAGATGGCCTGCATGTGTCTGTTTCCCCTGAAATAAACGCAACTCTCCGGGGAAGGCCAATCTGTCGCCCTCAAAATATTCCAGGATTCCCCGTGCCCAACAGGCCCAGCAAGGATGGCCGATATTAAGGGAGTTTCCTCACCCCTGAACCACGCCTTTGCAATGACTATATTGATGGGGATATAATGCAGAATTCACCGATTTACACCTTTATCCATTGGGAAAGGAGGTGGTGAACTGCCCTCTGGCTTTGCGGTATGAATCTATATGTAGCTATTCTCACACACCCTGTTTGGGACACCCAGTTCCAACATAAATTACCCCTCTTCAGAAGCTGTTACATAAATGAGCACAAGCTGCTATGATACAGTAACTGTAATTTTGTTTTGCTCCGGTGGAACATGCCGTGCTGACAAGGTCAGGCTCTTGCAGTCTGAGTGCAGCCAAGTGATGAAGGGCAACAGCCAACCTTGTAAGAGGTGGAGGGTGGACAGCCACTAATTATTTCCTGCTGAGTTAGCCTGCCTGTGCATTTGTGGCCCTGCTAGATTTACAGGCCACGCCACTAGGGGGCAGGAGATACCCCTCTAGCCTGGGGACATTTTTGCAGCAACAGAAGATGGGGAGAGAATTTGCTTTCCCTGTGGGAATCAACGATTCAGGTATGTGGGCAAGGAAGGAATTACAAAAGCAATTAATTCGAGTTAGCTTGCCTAGCAGTAGTATGTTGTATTCTGGAGCTGGACATAAAATTGGGGAGCAGCTAACTAATTTACATCCTCACTCAGTGGCGCAGTTTCCTCTTAAGATGGTGGTAAATGCATTTATTTACCGTCGCGTGAGATATTAGTGCACCCAAGAGCTTTTCTGAACCCCATAAATTACCACAAAGCAGCTGCAGTAAGTAGAAGGAGAATAGCCAGGCTGCCAAAATGCTAACCTTCTGACCTCCCGAAATTCCCAACCAGGTTCCATTTAAAAGGGGGGAAAACACAAATGTGAGCTGATGCTTTCCTTTCAGTAGGGCTCTTCCTGGGTCCCAAGTCGATATCTAAGGCTGAATGGTTTAAAATGAAAGTTTTATTATGGCATAAAGCTTTCATGAACTACATGGACTAATACCCCCCCCCTTTTATATATGCCATATTTTGCTTTCATCGATGAAAGCAGTTTCCTTAGTTGCTAGCTTATATTATACTTTTGTAAACATATAAAAAACCAAGCTGCTTATGAAAACAGATTCTTAGGACTCTGGGATTGTGATTTTCTCTTTCTGCAGGGCAGGAGACAGAATGGGGTAATCAGGGAATCAAATTGATCTTTAGAATTTAGGAAGCCCTGCTTTCAATTTATAAATCCCCGTCATTACCAAAGACGGTTGAGAGGCTATGAATGCCTTATTAGCTAAGGCCTAGATAGATTACCCCCCTCTTCTAAACAATTTGCCCGAGCAAAAGAGGGGAAAGGCTTCCAAGTACAGAGGAGAAATGGAATGAAACATCACAATTAATTGAGGTACTTTGTAGCCTTGGAAACAATAAGAGAGCTGTGACATCAGCAACAATTATGTGTAATTTTTAGCTTTGCTTTGTCACCAAGGTAACCAGAACCAGTTTTTCCGCTTGCAGTGCTGGAGAATATCTTGGGGTAGGGAGAGGGTTATAAACCATAGGGCTAAAGAGACTGCTCAAACAGCATTCCAATCTGGCCCATTGCTTGGATCGCTCAGTACAGTAACATGGCTGCCAGTGCAAGGGCAATGACTCTCCTTCAAAAAGCATTGCATGCATGTGAAGGGATATGAGTTGGGTTTTTAAAAAATGCACGTGGTGTTTGATCTGGGATGTCTCATTCAAACAGGCAAGTCCCTACTTGGTTTTGTGGTGATGAATAGAAATCCTGTAGCTATCAGGTCCAATGTGTGTCCAAGCTGGCGCAGGGGCGTATCCAGGATCAAAACTGGGGGGGGGGTCAAGAGAGGGGAAGAGGGAGGGGGGAGGGAGGGAAGGAAGGAAGGAAGGAAGGAAGGGGTGAGAGAGAGAGAGAAGGGAGGGAGGGAGGGAGGGAGGAAGAGGGGGGAAGGAAGGATGGAAGGAAGGATGGAGCTCCCGTCCGCCCCGCCCCCAGCTCAGGCTGCTCCTCCCCCCTCCCACGTTCCTGTCGCTGACTGCAGCCGTGAGGGGGCGAAAACAGCCCGATTTCGGCCTGCTCCTCCCTCCCCCACCGCTGGGAACCATGGCTCTGGCGGCAGAGGCATCCCTTTGGTCAAGGGATCCCACTGCCGTCCGTGCCTTTGCTCGAGGGATCCGCTGCTGTGCCTTCGCTCCATAACCCGCAGCGACTTTTCTCCTTCAGCTTTTGAAGGGGAAAAGTGCGGGATGGTCCGTAAAATACGGTAATTTTTTTTTTTGCTTCTGGGGGGGGCAGCTGCCCCCCTGCCCCTTGCTGGGTACTCCCATGAGCTGGCGTATTTGCTACAGAGGTGCTAAAAGACACAGATGGTCACTTGGCCACCTGGCCACCTTCAGGCTCATCCTGATGTTATCGCAGAGGTGCGGGGAACCCGCTGCGGTGCATCTGCTCCCTGCATAATTCTGGTAAATTGGAAGCCACAGCTCACAAGGGAGGAGTGTGCAATGTGAATCCTTCCCATGGGATCACACCATTCTACTGTGCCTTCCTAGCTTATGTATGTTCCATACATCATATACCACTGGATAGCTCAGCTGTTTGGAACATGGTGCTGATGATGCAAAGGTCACAGGTTTGATCCTCATATGGGACAGCTGCATATTCCTACATTACATTGGGTTGAACTAGAGCAGGCATCCCCAAACTCGGCCCTCCAGCTGTTTTGGGACTACAATTCCCATCAGCCCTGACCACTGGTCCTGTTAGCTAGGGATGATGGGAGAAATAGTCCCAAAACATCTGGAGGGCTGAGTTTGGGGGTGCCTGGACTAGAGGATCTTCAGGGTACCGTCCAACTCTACGATTTTGCGCGGTTAGGCGGAGACCCCCCAAACCCCAGGCAGCCCCCGAGCGGAATAACGACACCAGACGACGTTCTATGGGATTAAAATTGGCCACAACTTTATTAAGATTCAGATGTAGGGAGACCTTGGCACAGGCATTGGGTGTTTATCCTCCCAGCCCCCCAGCTGGGGGTCTGGGCAATTTCCAGGTTATCCAGCATATATGGGGGTTGGGCTAGCTCTGGAGAACATATGTTCAAGCAGATAGCCCACCCCTCCCTTTTCGCCGCCACTGGAGGGGGAGGGCAATGACGGCCCCTGGGCGAATGGTAAATGCCTCCCCCCTAGACACCTTTAACGGGAATCCTGATATCGCCGCTGCAATGGGGGTTGGGGTCACCTCCCCCACGCCCCCCCCCATTTTGGTAAATGTCTAAAGGATTCTGCCCAAGGCCTGCAACCGCCAAAGTTGTGACGAATTGCTACGGGAAAGGCGAAACCTGCCAATGCTGGGAAAGTCCTTTCCGGCCCTTCAACAGCGGCCTTGTCGTAGCAGCGCCTGTGTGCGTGTTCGCCTGCGGAAGAAAAGAGGTTAACCTGCAATGTAAGCATTAATTTTTTGGGAATGGAGGGTGGGAAAGCTCTGGAGCCGTCGACTGCTTCCCAGGTATGTCTCGCCTTCTGCTGCGGGCACTGGGTGGTTACCTCCTCCTACTTGGCCAATCCCACCCTGTCAACACCTCCCCCGGCCAGATTGGACGGCTGGCTGTGTGGGCGGAGACCACAGGTCTCCAGGCCAGGAAGGTGGTGCCAGCCTCTGAACTGCTGGGGGCTTCCTGAGGCTCCCAGGGTGCTACGCGCGACTGCCCAAAATGTGCACCCCTTTTATATGGGGAACGGTCATTATGCTGTCCCAGATGTGTTGATCCTATTATTATTATTATTATTATTATTATTATTATTATTATTATTATTATTATTTCCTGCATGCTGTCCATGAAGGTCATTCCTCACACTAAAAAAAGAAAAAGAAAAGCCCACATACATTATTCTACAATAGAAATGGCAATATTCTAACTGCAAAATTGCATTGTCTGGACCACTATGTATTTTAGTCAGGCACAGAAACACACCCAACTCATTTGTCTTTCTTTGCCGTTTGGCAAATGCTTGTATTTTGCATGCCTGCCGATACTAACAAAAGGATAAAGGAGCAACATATTAATTTGGAACAAAGACGCACGTTGATGATAAGTGAGCAGTCATTCGGGTTCCTTCCTTGCTGCTGTAGACAGTTTTTAATCCCCATTGCCTCTCAACTCCTTGAAAAAGCAGAATGCCTTGTGGGGAAACCATAAAGTTAAGCAGGTTAAATATGTGTTATGAAGCTTGACCACTGGAAAGCCTAACTGGGTTTATTCACCTGCGTTTGTGAAATGAGCTTTTCCACACACACCTACACAAACATACTCTCTGACTACCCCACCAGGTCTTACCTTAGTTAGAAACTAAAACTGAGAAGAAATTGACAGGAATAAATGACAGAGCCTGCAAAAGACTAATAAAACCTTGCAGCTGCCAAAATCTTCCTGAATTCAGTGGCCCATGGATTATGAGGGAAAATGTGAAAGCCCCTCCAGATGTTTCCAAGCAGAATACTTTCCTTTCATACACCAGGCAGCTCCATATTGTGTTGATTTTATATTTTAATGGATTGCTTAATCCTATGCATGTTTACTCAGAAGAATATAACCCCCCATTATGCATACCTGCCAAGTTGCTGTCCGAGAAATAAGGGACCGAGCCGGAAGTAGCAGGCCAGAAGTAGCACTGCCGCCATTTTGGAACTGGGTGGAGCATGCTCAGAAGTGACTTTTGATGCTACTTTGCCCAGTTCCAAAATGGCTGCCACGCCAGAAGTCGCACTGCAGCCATTTTGGAACTGGGCAGAGCAGCATCAAAAGTCGCTTCTGAGCATGCTCCGCCCAGTTCCAAAATGGCCGCTGCACCAGAATAAACCGGGGGGGGGAACAAAAAAAATCCGTTTTTTCAGCTAAGAACAGCTGGAAAAACGGGGATTTCCCGGAGAATACGGGAGACTTGGCAACTATGCCATTATGTTCAGTCTTGCTCATTCCTAGCTAAGTGTGCATAGGATTGCGGCCAGTCAGGGCAATAGCAATCACTGAATTTGAATTAAATCCCACTGTGTCCAATGGGGTATACTCCCTACTGGTAAACAGGGATTGTAGCCTTAAGCGGGCTACTTAAAGATTATGATTTCCCCTTCCTCCTAATGCAGGCATCCCCAAATGGAGGAACAAAGTTTGGGGGTGCCTGTCCTAATGTGATATTCTGATTGCAACACATACCTTCTTCTGAATTCAAAAGAGACTTATGACCTGCAACTTCAATATCACTTCAAATGTCTGTGTTTGCCTATCAAACCACACTGCTGTCTCTCTCTGTGTGTGTTTTAACGAATTCATGCAGTGATTTGTAAATGGCTTCCCGAAACTCCAGATGTTTTCTGCATAATTTTGTGACTGAATTATTTGTTAGAATAGCTCATCAGCGTGGCAAGAAAACTATTCGGTGCTGGAGACCGGCCAGACATTCCTGATTAAACATTTGTTTTAGCATCTTGTGTTGTCGCCCTCACCACACCACAATCACCCTCTATTTTTCTAGATGTTCCAGTTGTCAGAACCATTGACAGAGTTGAAAATACTTACCTGTTGTTTGTTGGTTGGTTTAAAAAATGCATAGAGGAGGGTAGTGGAGGTTGTAAGAGACGAAACAATGGAAGCTTATAATTCACTGTGCCCAGCAAATAACCATTCCCATTCATTTCAGGAAAGGAGAAAGTAAACAAAAGTCCAATTATTTTTGTTTCTGAATCAGGAGTATGAATAATAAGAACCAGAAGGAGCCCCCTGGGGTAACAAATATGTTGTATAATTATGTGAATGTAACCACATACACATTCAAGGTATAAAAGAACTCAAATATGTATTTGTAAAACCAGTGGTATCCATGCATAAAGCACCCACTTAACCTAAAATAAATCTAATAAATTTCTGTATCCTCAGAGGCTTCCATTTCATGTACAGAAGTAGATAAGTAGAATGCCGCTTTCTGTTGTGAATGAAAAATCTGCTAATTGACAGTAAAAATAACTTTTTAAAAAAGACACACCTGACTTTCATTTTTGGAAGGTCAATCGTTTTTCTTTTCATTTACCCATCTCACCAGGAGACAGCTATCCTTTCCTGAAATAATGGCATATGATTTACTTGAAACATCTGTAGGCGACACTGATGATTGAAAGTCTTCTAGTCCTGGCAACTGGAAGAGCCTCTCCTTTTTACTGCTATTCGATGAAGAGAGGAGGGAGATTGGTGCAAAGCAAGCCATCGCTTTCACCCATGCGTATTTGCTGTCTGAGGCCAAGGGAGCCTTTTTGGGTTGTGTGTGTGTAACCACAAATTATTGGATGAAATGAAGCAAATAACTATTTCCCAGTGGTGTGACCTGTAAAGACTATGGAAATGTCTCTCAAGGGTTTTTTTTGGGAAGCTCCATTGATTGTGGCAGTTTAATACCAGACTGGCCCAAAACACTCAGGGGAGCACAATGAAGTGCGAAAATGTGCATCTGAGAAGGAGGCACAAAACGCCTTCCAAATCCTGTGCTTCTTTGTGAATGTGGGGGTTTCAGTTCATACATGGAGCTCCGCTTGGCTTCCCCGTTCAGTTCATTGGAAAGATGTGGTTCTCATACATTCCCCCCATGCCCTTTTAGTGATGTGTTTTGCGACATTTTCAGCCACTTCTGTGTTTACCACTGTGGACACGTACGTGGTTACACGTCTTTCGGGTGCATGTTAATCAGTCATTGCCTGTATTATGGAAATATGTTCATGTTACAAGCTACCCTGAGCACAGTTTTAACTATGGAAAAATGGCTTGCAGATAAAATGATGTTTATGTTAGACATGGGACTGGAGCATTATAAGCCATTCACTTATTTCTGTACCTGAGAACTACAACCAGGGCTGCCTTAAGCATATCTGGCGCCCTGGCGCCGTGGTGCGAAGATCCCTCCAGCACCCCTCTGCCCCGTTTTCCAGCGCGGCTATCTGGCGGGCGCAGTGCATAGCGCAGCTGCCGCAGGTGCAGCAGCGCGGCACCCCCCCTGGCGGCCCGGCGCCCTGGCACCCAGGGACACCCAGCCTTGCCGTAGGGCCGGCCCTGACTACAACTGTATGATCTCTAATCCCTTACCCAGTGTGTTTGGTTGGTAGAATTTCGCTTAGTCCTGCCTGCTGTTTAGAGACAGGGTTATAATTATAATTATTTATTGAATTTATATACTGCCCTATGTCTGGAGGGTGGCTCACACAACAAAACCAGAACAGCATAAAATATATAACCAAGATAAAAACAAGAACCAATAATAATAATAATAATAATAATAATAATAATAATAATAATAATAATATTTCTACCCCGCCCATCTGTCTGGGTTTCCCCAGCCACTCTGGATGGCTTTCAACAGAACATTAAAAACAGAATAAAACTTCATACATTAAAAACTTCCCTAAACAGGGTTGCCTTCGGATGTCTTCTAAAAGTCAGATAGTTGTTTATTTCCGTGACATCGGATGGGAGGGAGTTCCCCAGGGTGGATGCTACTACCGAGAACGCCCTCTGCCCGATTCCCTGTAACCTCACTTCTCGCAGTGAGGGAACCGCCAGAAGGCCCTCGGCACTGGATCTCATTTTAAAAGGACATAGGATACATCCTAAATAGTTATCCGTAACGTCTTATGTCTTTTAAAAGTTGGTTAGTTGTTTCCTTCCTTGACATTTTATGGGAGGGCGTTCCACAGGGCGGGCGCCACTACCGAGAAGGCCCTCTGCCTGGTTCCCCACAACTTGGCTTCTCGCAATGAGGGAACCGCCAGAAGGCCCTCGGTGCTGGACCTCAGTGTCCGGACAGAACGATGGAGGTGGAGACGCTCCTTCATGTATTTTAAGATACTGAAGAGGATGCCCCACCCCCACCCAAAAGAGGGATAACGAACTTAGTTAACGAAGACAGATAATTTCAACATTTACCTCTTGGCCAGCAGCCACAGAGAGATTAAAAAAATGAAACATGTGCACGACCCCTTAGATTAACAAATAACTATTCTGCATCAGTATGCTTTATCTGGGAACATATGGAGTATGAAATTCCATTTAAGGGATTTACATTTCTTAATGCAAGCAATTAGGTGTGTAGTAAAGTCTCGTTATTACACGTGATTAATCTCTCTCCCCCCCCCACACACCATTTTTTTAAAAAAGTGCTCATTTAGTACACTAGCTTTAAGTTCAAGTGGGATGTATTTTAAGACCCAGTAACTGCTCACATATGGCTATATCTCTGACCACCACATTCCATACTCCTCAAAGCTAATTTTTTGCCTGAGCCTGTTTGCCTGAGTCAACTCCTGGGCCTGATGCTCAGCTACTAATTCTCCCATTGGAAACAATGCAGCTGCCTTCAGTAATGTATTTGTTCATGCCCGGTGGTGGTGGTTGTTTTCTTGGGAAAATATTTTGCTGTATTGATTGAAGAAATAAACAGGGTATGTTTTTGCCTATCAAATATTTCCCCCCTCCGGCTTTGTCCCATTTCCCCCCCACCCCTCTCCGTGCAAAAGCTCACTATCAGAGAAGTATTCAAGATCAGTGCAGTGACTCCCTCCCTCTTCCTTTGTTGCCCATTTTAAATCTATTAGCTGTGATCTGTAATTAGGTGCACAGCTTAAAAGAAAGAACAAATGGTGTCCACTGAACCATGGTGCTCGCCTTCATGGCTAAAAAAATATATATGACCCATTTGGTTTTACCAGCTGTGACTTTGGAGCCAGGCTCAATGACATAAAACTCAATAGATTAAAACGTTTCCAGTTGACTAGACATCCAGAGGGGCATGACAAAGGGTCCCAGACCACTGCAGAAAAAAGGAAAAGGTAGGTTTTGTTGGTCCCATATGCTGCATTTCCTTCCTTCCTTCCTTCCTTCCTTCCTTCCTTCCTTCCTTCCTTCCTTCCTTCCTTTTGCTTGGGGGTGGATCTCCTATGGTGGTTTTGCCTTAGAGCAGGCATCCCCAACCTTCGGCCCTCCAGATGTTTTGGACTACAATTCCCATCATCCCTGACCACTGGTCCTGTTAGCTAGGGATCATGGGAATTGTAGGCCAAAACATCTGGAGGGCCGCAGGTTGCGGATGCCTGCCTTAGAGATTGGTAGAGTCTCCACCTTCCAAGACAATAATGCCCACTCACATCACAAAGAGCTCATATAACCCACCTATTCTCAGCAGCCAGAATCATCATAACCAGACACTGGAGAGACCTGTCAGGAGTAAGCATGAACCAATGGTACCAAATAGTATGGGAAACAGCCTTATTTGAAAAACTAACCAACAAACTGAAACTGACACGGGGACAAATAGAAGAAGACGCCTTCAGCCCAGTATGGCTCCTCTTTATCACATACACAGCCCAACAAGACAATGGCAAACCAACAGCATACAAGTCAAAATGGCTAACATGATTCAAAAACACCCACCCGCCCCACTCACACATGAAAACAAAGTTCACCACAGCCAACCACAAACAAACAACCGCACCCTAGGCCAACCCCGACCTCTCTCACCACCAAAGGAACACAAGCGAATAGCAAAGAGAACCTGCACAAGCGCTGCTGACACAAAACCCCACACATACATTAAGTAAAAATAGAAACATGACTAAACCGCTTCTGGTGTAATGGGACACCATGACGGAAACCAGAGCGCAGGGAAATGCCGTTTACCTTCCCGCCACAGTGGTACATATTTATCTAATTGCCCTGGCATGCTTTCAAACTGCTAAATTGGCAGGAGCTGGGACAGAGCAACGGGAGCTCACCCCGTTGCGGGGATTCGAACTGTTGACCTTCTGATCGGCAAGCCCAAAAGGTTCAGTGGTTTAGACCACAGTGCCACCCACGTATACCAACAGCATCAGGTTCTCAAACTAAGGATCTTGACAGTAGGGTACATGATGTTTTAGCCTTTATATCCCTGTACAGTGGACCCTCGGGTTACGTTACCTTTGGGTAACATAACTTTCGGGTTGTGAATGCGGCAAACCTGGAAGTATAAACCCAGAACCCGTGCGCAGAAGCAGCGCCTCTACTTGCGGATTTTTCGGGGTACGTGCAGACCCCTGGAACGAATTACATTCATATCCAGAGGGTCCACTATACTAGCTTAAATCTCAAGGAGCGTACTGCAGTTGGCGGCTGTGCAGGAGTCGGGGAACACAAAGAGAAAAGAGGACTTGGGCCTATAGTCCTACTGATTCTGGACTGGCTTCTCAGCCCACATATGCCCCATGCATTTAAAGCACATGACTTTCCCCAAAGACTCCTGGGAACTGTAGTCTTATCTCACAGGGCTCCAATTCACGGCACCCTTAACAAACAACAATTCCCAGGAGTCTTTGGGGGAAGCCACGTGCTTTAAATGTATTTATTTATTTAATGTATGTATTTATTTAAATGTGTATCCATGACCTCATCCGCGCCCGCTTGTTTAATAGTTGTTGTTTAGTCCATAGCATGCCAGGCACTCCTGTCTTCCACTGCTTCCCGCAGTTTGACCAAACTCATGTTCGTAGCTTCGAGAACACTGTCCAACCATCTCGTCCTCTGTCGTCCCCTTCTCCTTGTGCCCTCAATCTTTCCCAACATCAGGGTCTTTCCCAGGGAGTCTTCTCTTCTCGTGAGGTGGCCAAAGTATTGGAGCCTCAGCTTCAGGATCTGTCCTTCCAGTGAGCACTCCGGGCTGATTTCCTTAAAAACTGATAGGTTCGATCTTCTTGCAGTCCATGGGACTCTCAAGAGTCTCCTCCAGCACCATAATCTGCTAACCTTGACATGGATTTTTTTAAAATAGAAATTGCAGGTAGATGTTTCCCTCTGTTCACTGTTTTCCGGATTAACCTCTGCAGGTGGGATCTGTATGCACTGCTTCTGGTTCTGTGATGCAGGGGGTGTTGGTAGGGACACATTTAATGGAACATGGGAGTAGGCATTAATGTCACCGAATACAACCCATCACATTACTTCCCTAATAGTAAATGGGATAAATGATGCATATCCTGCAAGTATTTTGGATTTCCCCCTTCTCATTTTGTGCTGGTGCTATACCAAAGGAGAAAAGTAATAACACATTCAGCTCAGATAACATGACAAACTGCAATGAAATAGGATAGCTGAAATGGTTTTGAATAGATACAGATGAATGGAAATGGGCCATTTATTACGGAGCCATAATGTCTTTACTGTGGCTTGATTTGTTTTGATTGTGTGTGCCTGTGTGCATGGGATGTGTAGAAATGGTAAAACCCAACTCTCATTTGCTCGTTAACTTTGCTCCAGTTTATGCTGCATTTCTGACTCTTGCTTTCTCTTTTTGCTTTCAAACCTTGCTATATATTGCTCTGAACTGAATGTGGGGGTTATATTTATCAGCAGTCCTGTTCTTGCAAGCAGGTTGTGTTAATAATAATAATAACACAATAGTTGTGTTAATAATAATAACTATTATTATTATTATTTCTACCTTGCCCCTCTGGGCGGCTTTCAACAGAACATTAAAAACAGAATAAAACTTCAAACATTAAAAACTTCCCTAAACAGGGCTGCCTTCAGATATCTTCTAAAAGTTGGATAGTTGTTTCCTTCTTTGACATTTCATGGGAGGGTGTTCCACAGGGCGGGTGCCACTACCGAAAAGGCCCTCTGCCTGGTTCCCTATAACCTCACTTTTTGCAGTGAGGGAACCGCCAGTAGGCCCTCGGAGCTGGACCTGTCTGGGCTGAATGATGGGGGTGGAGACGCTCCTTCAGGTATACTGGGCTGAGGCCGTTTAGGGCTTTCTAGGTCAGCACTTTGAATTGTGCTCGGAAACGTACTGGGAGCCAATGTAGGTCTTTCAGGACCCCTGTTATATGGTCTGTTAACCACCTACTGTTGCTGTGTTACTTGCTTTGGGGTATTTTTGCTGTATGGCATGCTGCTTTCCACTTTGCGCAGGGTTGTGGACCCAAAGGTTCCTGTGCTTCCATGAAAAGAGCCTTCCTCTCATGGAAGGAGGCCTTCTCTTGAAAAGCATCCTTTGCCAGACCAAGGGAATCTTTGATTCCAACCCTTCATTGCAATCATTCATCCTGTTTACATATACAGTGGTACCTTGGTTGTCGAATGGCTTGGCTCCCGAACAAATCGGCTCCCGAACACCACAAACCCAGAAGTAAGTGTTCCGGTTTGCAAACGTTCTTTGGAAACTGAACTTCCAGCACAGTGTCCAATTGAATGCAGGAAGCTCCTGCAGCCAAATAGAAGCTGTGCCTTAGTTTTTGAACGGTTCTGGGAGTCGAACGGGCTCCTGGAACGGATTAAGTTCGACAGCCAAGGTAACCACTTGTTAAACTTGTTAACTTTAGGAAGACAGAGCATATGTCCCTGCAGCTTCTTTAGTAGTGGCAAAAGGATGGAATAATCTCTTTGTTCTCCCTGCTTTTAAACAGCAGAGAGCAGCTAGGCCTGGGCAGTGTCAAACCCCAGATGCTGTAGGAAAATTCATTTGGTTTAGTTTTGTTCTTATAAAACATTTGTGTTTTCCAGGAACCCTCCTCCTACTTTGTTTCAGCCAGAAAATTGGTCTAGAGGATTCAACCACTTCATTTCCCAGTGAGTACAACCCTTTTCAGTTTTAAGCAGCTTACCTTGTGTGCCGTTATTGCAAAATGATACGCAGCAAACCTTTGGCAATGAAATTTCCTTCCTGCAGATAAGAACTCTTTTTAGCTTTTGTTTACATTACATAATTCCTTCTCAACTTTTGTCTTGAAGAAAACTACAGTTTCGCAGAGGATATGGTGTGGTCTGCATTTGAAATTAGTGTCCTAATAGGTTTAGGTCTAAACACCCTACTGTCATTTTTCTTATCCTTAATATTCTTATAAGAAAAAAAACTGCTCCTTTTCCCTTATAAGGTACCCAAGAGCCCATATAGAGTCCTTATGTAGGTTCTCTTTTGGTAGGAGAAAATAACAGAGGCCAACCAGAGAATATTGAGAAGCACACAACTTTGTTGTATCACATTACACTGATTCTCCGAGTTCCCTGAAATGTCTTCAAATGCATGAATTATGTAGGACATGCTTTTGCGCAGCATTTGGGGAGGGTGCCTTCCGGAGTGATTGCCCCAGGCACATTGGTGTGTGGGGTGGTGCACTGCTCATGCTGCCCTCCCCGAGCCAGCCCTACGCCACTTTGTGAGGTGTCGCTCCAGCGGTTGGCGTCGCTTTGGCAGCAAAGGCCGGCTTGGCAC
The DNA here is from genome assembly GCF_963506605.1 of Zootoca vivipara. Lineage (NCBI taxonomy): Eukaryota > Metazoa > Chordata > Lepidosauria > Squamata > Lacertidae > Zootoca > Zootoca vivipara. The sequence continues at coordinate 117,840,905 of NC_083276.1, read as the reverse complement.
AGCGGGCTCTGTTCATCCCCCGGGCCCTGTCTTAGAAACATTCCTTGTAGAGCTGCTCAGTGAGGGTGTGTGAGAAGCAAGCAACATCCATGCACCCTTGATCCCAGCCTTGCCTGAGATTGAAGGGCCCATGGCTGTTATGCCCTTCTCATTCCACACTCCCCGAGCGCTCTGGCGGCAGCTGCAGTGAGAATTGGCCAGGCACAATGGGCTCCTATGCCCTCTGTACCCCACCCCAAGCACAGGCACAATCGCCCTCCCCAGGCGCCGTGGGAACATGCTCTGCCGCCACTTTGTACCATTCTGAATTGATGGTTTGTATGGTTAAGGTTGGTTAATAACCCCAAGAACCTCTTCCTCGCTTATCACCACTCTTTGCCCCAGTTCTTCAGATTCCCTTCTTGAGAAAGTTAGTTGAAGCACAAACATCTGCCCTACATCTCCTCCAGTACAGACAGATGGAAAGAATCCATTCAGTTTTGCTTTTCTCTCTCTCCTTTTTCTCCTTTAGCACACCTTTGACTCCCTTGTTGCCCCAAAGTCCCAAAGTCCCAAAGTAGCTTTTAATATATGGTGACCACTGGCATTTGAGTTATGAGTCATTCCAAATGGGGGGCTTGATTCCAACTTAAAAAGTTGTTTTCTTTTCCTTTTTTTAGAAATTAAAAGCATCAAGCTGTACAGCATCGAACTGTTTGGCCGTTAGTGATAAATGACTCATTTATATGCATTAGTTATGCATTTGTCAGTGCCTGGCTTGTGACAGTTTCATTTTGATAAATTAAAAGAAATGATTGTAACAAGTCCATTGTGCCTTTTATCCGAATGTTAGGACCATGCCTGATGTTCCCGTCACCCTTGTGATGAGTGGTTGAATTTTCAGTAATTCCATTATCTACCTCCTCCCTGATGTTGACTGTAATTTGCATAACAAGCTTATCTGGTTCAAGTTGTGGTCCAGACCTATGTAGCTACATAGAAGGGAGTGTGCGTCTTCAGACAAGTGCATTTCTGAATTCAGCTCTAATACAGCCATTCTCCCCCTCTAGCTGTCATCACCAAATCCTTTTAGGGTCTCGTTCAGAGCAAGTGCTCTGCTTCACATGCCAGTTTTCTTTAGCTTGTGCAGAATTGCCTTTTTATTGTTGGCACATTGGTGTTGTTCAGTAGATTCGATATATATTTAGTAAGAGAACACAGTCCTGGTCAGCAATTATTTTAAAATTGTAGCCATGGACCCACTGGGAAAAGAGTGGGAACAGGGGCATGTCTGACATGCCTAATGGGGTGGCAAGAATTTGATTGGGGTGCTACAACAGGGGACAGACAAGAAGTCTTTGGAGGCAAGATTGAGCCAGCTGCCGATCCTTACAATTTTTTTTTTTACAATAAGAGAAATTTACCCTTTCTCAGTGTGGAGAGGAACAGCACTTAATTACTTTTCATCGCTCAGCTATTAAAGGCTTGGGGGTTGAGTTTCTGAGGCGGGGGAATTTGCGACCACAGCGTGATACATTTACTTCCAGGTTTTCCTTAGCTTTACATTCATGGTTATGTGTTCATTCTGTCTTGATACGTATTGTATCATATGACATATATACATAAAAGGTAAAGGTAAAGGACCATCAGGTCCAGTCGTGTCCGACTCTGGGGTTGCGGTGCTCATCTCGCTCTATAGGCCAAGGGAGCCAGCGTTTGTCCGCAGACAGCTTCTGGGTCATGTGGCCAGCATGACAAAGCTGCTTCTGGCGAACCAGAGCAGCGCACGGAAACGCCGTTTACCTTCCCGCCGGAGCGGTCCCTATTTATCTACTTGCACTTTGATGTGCTTTCGAACTGCTAGGTGGGTAGGAGCTGGGACCGAACAACAGGAGCTCACCCCGTTGCAGGGATTCGAACCACCGACCTTCTGATCAGCAAGCCCTAGACTATGTGGTTTAACCCACAGCGCCACCTGGGTCCACTATATATACATAAGGAGTGCAGTGAACAGTTCCAGTTTTTATATTGGCCCAGTTCACATAGCATGCTAATCCATGGTTTAGTGAGATATACATGAGCAGAAAGGAATTGCTGTGGGCCGTGGTCCTACATGCGCCCTCCTCTCCCATCGCCACCTTCCAAACAGCTGCAGGGTGGAAAAAAAGGAAAGCTTTTATTTGTTTTCCCTTAAACTTGGTTGTCATGTTGTGACAAACTGGGAACTGTGGTTTATAACAAACTCAGGTTAGGTTACCATAGCAGCTTCGGAAATGACAGCTTTAAGCTGACTTGTTTTGAATCTGCCCAGATGTTGTTATAAACCAGGATCTCCCATCTGGATGGCACAATAAAATGAGAGTCAAAGAAAGTAAGGGGGAAGCTGCCAAAATCTTTCACCCAGTGATGCAAGAAGAGGAGAGGAATAATGTGTCCAACTCTTGCCACAGCTTGTTCCTGCTCATGAATATCTTACCAAACCATGGTTTAGTGTGACGTACAAAACAGCTGATTGTGTTACCTTAAGCAAGAAGGTTTTAGAGGCTCCAACTTTATTTATCAAAACTACAAAAAAAAATTATCCAGATAATCTTAGACAAGAGCAAGTTCTCACTTATTTCATTTAATTTCATTCCACAGAATGAAGAGGGTTAGCTTGCTTAAGTTACACCTCAAATTCTGTCTTGGTTTCTCTACAAAACAACAAAACTTTAAAGAAAGCCTTTCTGAACAGAGCCATGCAATTAGCCATCAATCCCTTTGAAGTTCAAAATTGTTTTAAAAGTTTGCTCCCTTTGAAGAACTGAACAGATAAAAGGCTTAAGTAACTGGAATTGGTCATTTCCTGATCAAGTGTTACTGTGGAGGAGCAGATTAAGAAGGTGTATCCTAATTTTTTATTATTCAACCTCTGGAAAGGCTATTTCACATTTACTCAAAACCCTCCTGATTATGACTATGACATACTTCATGGGCAGGTTGAAAAACAAAGGCTGCAACTATTCAGAACATACGTTTGATACATATTTAACCAAAATGTTAAAGACTGCTGCTACTACTACAAGTATTCTTATACAATTTTTCGGTGTCTGTTCACATCTATCCTTGCAACTGAATTACGAGTGGATTTGATACATTTTTGAGGCCACCCATTGTGGAATATGAACCAAGGGCTTTTCCAAAAGAGTTTATGTAGTACAATACTGTATCATTGTAGGTGTTTTATTCAACAGCTGAGTAGGCATTCTGTCTCAAAGTAGCCCTTCTGCTGTGCATTGTTGCATTTTGTCAGCACCCAAAGTCTCATACTTTGTCAGCAAGACATTAAAAGACTTGCCCCCAGCTACTGCTTTTATTGCTATAGTGAAGTGTATGACTGCACCTATTGGGCAATGCCTGTGTGTCACTACTGACAGATACCACATACCATCCACATAATGCAACCTTCTACTTTTGTGCCCAGGGCATTTTGTGAACTTTCTATAATAGTCAGTTTAATTTAAAGTTATTGATTGGTGGGCACATTCTTGTTACGTCTTCGCCGTGTCTTAAAAAGCAGTAAAGCACCACCTTCCTCTGTTCCTTGCCGCCTTTTTTTGTTTTTGTTTTTGAGAAACATTTCCTTGCTGGATGGATAGTCTCTGGTTATGGAAAAACCAGAGGGCTCATTCAGATCAGTTTGCAGGACAAAACAAAACACAAAAACAATCCCAGCACTGTGGCCGTTTAGCAAGATATGTCCATCTCCTGAGCTGTTATTTGGGGTCAAGATGTTCCACTAGGGGCTAACCCATTATATATATTACCCACAGACTTCCCATGTTCTATTGTGGCTGTGTGGTCTGCTGAGTGCAGACTGAAAAGTGGTTGAAGTAATGAATGGGATTCTTAGCTTTGGACAGTTTTAGCCATCCAAAAACCGGAGGCTTCTACCACCCCCCAAATCCTTCCATCCTCCATCCAGACAAGCGAGAGGAATTATCATAGTCCAAGTACACATTTCACCTGGGCAAAAGAACTTGAGGAGGGCTCAGAGGAGAAACAATGTCACTTGTGGAGAGTGTCACTTGTGGAGAGAGGATGTGGCCTGGGAGTGAGGGGTGACCATGGAAAAGTCCCAGGAATCAGACAGAGAGGACTAGGTGGTTGCATGTGGCCTATGATGCTAAGCTTCCCCGCTCCAGTGAAGTTTATTCCCATAAGCTTGGATGACTGGCTAAGAATTTACTCACTTGTAAGCTCTTTATTTTCCTCAGAACTGAACCTGAGTCCTCTTATATTTCTCAGTGCCTTCAGTAAGTTAAAGCTGTTGGGGGGCAGGTGCTCAAATAATTTTGCTGCCAGAGGATTTATTGCAGCTCGGTTTGGTGGCATTCCAGTAGTCGAGTGTTTCTCTTTCCAGCAGGAAGGATTATAAATTTATGATACCTGGTTCTAAGGGGTGGATCGATAGATACATAAATGTGCCTTGTGTACTAGAATGTATATTATGCACTTGATAATTGAATACCTTGCAATACACTGAATCCTGCTTTGTGGAACCTGGGTGTAGCAGTAGGTAGCAAAAAAATAAAAACAAATCAGTTGTTTATCATGCTACTTTGGACACATGTCCTCAAGGCACCTCTGTTATTTGGGTGGCAGGGGGGTGATTTTCCTGAAAGGCGATGCAGCTCGAGAGATAATGCTGCCTGGGTACACGGTGATAGCAGGGATCCTATGGAATTGTGATGAAAGACAAAAGGAAAACAAAAAAAATGGCCGCAGGCAAAGCTATCCCCGTTTCCCTTCCTTTTCTTTTCAACAACAGCAATATAATGCAGCAGTCTGAAGACAGGCAGGTAGCGGGAACAGATGAGCAGATGCGAAAGAGCAGACGCATCACTGGGTCATTATTACAAATGGGTTTCATGATGTGCTTGTTCTCGTCCACCTGTCTACACACGGGAGAAGCAAGAGATGAGGCATTCAGGCAGATGGTTGCGTATGAGGGGGAAATGGGAGGGGGAACAAAGCATCATCCCCAAAGAAACTTGCCTTTCAGTGCTGGGTGTAACGAATTGTGTTCTTTCCCCTCATGACTGGCCCTGCCGTTGGGCTGAGAGAGGCAGTTGCCTTAGGTGGCAAATGCTAGGGTGGTGGGGGAAGAGTGAGTCATTCAGGCAGGTGTTTGTTTATAGTAAGGTGAAGGGACTAACCATTTAGATTTGTTTTCCCAAAGGTTTGCTTTTCAGTTCTCATAATGTGGCCCTTCTCCCTCAGGGCCAGCCCTGCTATCGGGCAGTGTGTGTCATCTGCCTCCGGCAGCATATGTTGAGATGTGTGGAGAGTGAGTTGTGGTGAGGTGTTGGAGAACAGTGCTACCGTATATGTGCCGTGTAGCTTGCCCTCGAAAGATTCCATCAACGGTGTCTCCGAAAATTTTTACACGTCACTTGGGAAGACACGCGAACTAATGCCAGTGTACTGGAAGAAGCAAAGTGTTGAAACAATGATTCTTCAACATCAACTTGGTTGGACTGGCCATGTTGTTTGGAAGCCTGATTATCATCTTCCGATGCAACTACTGTACTGTACTCTATTCTGAACTTAAAAGTGGAAAGCGTAATGCTGGTGGTTAACAAAAGAGGTTTAAAGACTCTCCCAAGGCAAATATTAAAAAATGTAATATAAACACCGACAATTGGGAAACACTGGCCTGTGAGTGCTCCAGTTGGAGAACAGCCTTTACCAAAGGTGTCATGGGCTTTGAAGACACTAAAACTCAGGACGAAAGGAGCTAAGAGGAAGGCACGCTTGGCAAACCTTCACCATGATCAACTCCTGCCTGGAAACCAATGTCCCCACTGTGGAAGGACGTGTGGTTCCAGAATTGGCCTCCACAGTCACTTACTGTTAAAACCGTGTTCATGGAAGACAATCTTACTCAGCTAAGAGTGATTGCCAAATAAGAAGAAGCCCTGTGCTCCTATACTAGCCTGCTGCCCTCTGAAGTAACGGAATATGTTGAATCCATATTCAACTGCTGGTCCAGCCAGCTTCTGTACATTAAATGGGAGCATAGCTGCCAACTTTTCCCTTTTCTCGCGAGGAAGCCTATTCAGCATAAGGGAATTTCCCTTAAAAAAAGGGATAACTTGGCAGCTATGAATGGGAGGGGTAGCTTGTTCATTGCCTCAGTCAGCAAAATTCCCCTGTGCCTGTTTACCCTTCCCATCCCCACTGCGACAACCATTAAGCCTTTGAAAAACCTGGCTTAAAATAATAATAATACAGTAAACGTTCCTGCTGTTGTGTTGCTGGATTGCTTGTTGTTTTGAATTTATCTCGTTCTCTCACTAAAATGGATTCAACATCTCTGATGAGGCTGTGGTGTATGTAGAAGGATATAGCTGTTCCGCCCTGCCATTTCTGTGAGCAACTGGTATAATCTTAGGACCTCCTTTGACTATTAATGTCTCTGTAATTCCAATTTAAAAGCTAGATGAGATTTTAAAGATTCGGAAAAGAGCTTTGTAAGACTGGAGATGGACATTTGTTATTATTGTTTATATGCGCAGGAGGAAATAATTCCATCCACCTCCCCGTCTGTCATCAGTGTAAGGGGATTTGCCTCAGGGGAGTAGAGAGTGGTTCAGCTTTCTTATCAGGAGAATCCTTGGTGGGACTGCTGAAGTGTTTAATGGAGGGGAAAATTAACATCTGAGTTGCAGCTGATTTTGTGACATGCAGCTGCCCGCTACAGATGTGACTTGCTTTGCTATTACGTCTTGTTTAAAGGTAAAGGTACCCCTGACCGTTAGGTCCAGTCACGGACAACTCTGGGGTTGTGCGCTCATCTCGCTCTATAGACCGAGGCAGCCGGTGTTTGTCCGCAGACAGCTTCCGGGTCATGTGGCCAGCATGACTAAGCCGCTTCTGGTGAACCAGAGCAGCGCACGGAAATGTCGTTTACCTTCCCACCAGAGCACTACCTATTTATCTACTTGCACTTGATGTGCTTTTGAACTGCTAGGTGGGCAGGAGCTGGGACTGAACAACGGTGTCAGGAGTATGGGCGGGAGTCAGGCTCTGGGGCCTGTAGTGCTTTGCAGGACTGGGGCCTGCCTCAGCTTGTGCTGGAGAAGCAAGGAGTGGCCACTCAGGTGAGGCCACTTGATACCTCACTGCACCTGGTGGCAGGAGCTGGGAGGGATAAAAGCTCAGCATTTTCCTTCAGCTCTTTGCCACAGCAACGCTATCCCTGCCTTGCTCCTCGACCTTGCCGACACCTTGCTCCTTGACCCTGCGACTGCCTGCTGCTGGACCCTCAGCCCTGCACCTGTTCCTGCTTCTACACCACCATCTTGCCTCTGGTCCTGATGTCCTCAGCCAGGGCTTCAACCCACCGCCGACCGGACCATGACAAACAGGAGCTCATCCCATCGTAGGGACTCAAACTGCAAACCTTCCGATTGGGTTTAGACTACAGTGCCACCCGCACCCCTACATCTTGTTTAGACTACTGTAAAACATTTTATGTGGACCTGACTTTGAAGGCTGCTTGGAGCTGGGTTGTAGCTCTTGCCTTTAAAGCCCTGAACAGGTTGGGATCAGGGCATAGAAAGGTTCACCTTTTCACTCATGAACCTGCTCCAGGTATTAAGATCATTAGATGCCTGTTTCCCCACCCTCAGAAGTGAGGCCGGTGGTGACCATTGAGGGGACAGGGCCTTTTCTGCCATGGCCTCCTGGCTCTGGAATGCACTCTCCTCAGAAAAATTTGTCTTATTTCAAATTTGATGTCCTTTTGGCACCAGCTGAGTTTTTTTTAAATATTTTCACAAGTCTTTCACAAGATCCAGAACAGTTTGGGTCTGTTGCTCCGTTTTTATGCTGATTTTGTTGACTTTAGAAATTATGTGATTTGTATTCTGTTGGTTTTAAATCTCTTGAGCCATTCTGGGAAACTTTGGACTGAAGAGCGTGTTACCAACTTTTCATAGCAAAACTAGCAATACTGTGTTCCATGTTGACTTCCAAAGAAGCCATCACAGGATTAGGGCCACAGTCATTATTGGAAATATCCAGCAGCTTGTTACAAATCATCATCACCTCATAAGAACTTTTTCTTCAACTTCTGGCTCTCAGGGTTGGAGTAAATTAAAAATATGACAGCAAAGCATTAAAGGGGAAAAGCGAGTGACCCACAGCAAGTACCGTACCTTGTTCTCAATGTCAGCCACTCCAAGTGTCCTTATTTTCCAGGGACAGTCCCAGATTTACATAAGCTGTCCCAGTTTCTGATTTGATCCTGGAATGTCCCACTTTTCCCTACGATGTCCCTATTTTCATTGGCGAAATATTGGGTGGGGGTATGGTAGGATGCCCCTATTTTCATTGGCGAAATTTTGGAGGGTGTGAAGTTATCTGAGCCATCTGAAGGCAGCCCTGTATAGGGAAGGTTTTTTAAATGTTTTATTATGTTTTTATATATGTTTGAAGCCACCCAAAGTGTCTAGGGCAATCCAATCAGATGGGTGGAGTATTCAGTTTCCTTTAAAGCTCTCTTCATGTATTATATGGGACACGGGTGGTGCTGCGGGTTAAACCACAGAGCCTAAGGCTTGCTGATCGGAAGGTCGGCGGTTTGAATCCCCGCGACGGAGTGAGCTCCCGTTGCTCGGTCCCTGCTCCTCCATGCGCTGCTCTGGTTCGCCAGAAGCGGCTTGGTCATGCTGGCCACATGACCCGGAAACTGTACGCCGGCTCCCTCGGCCAATAACACGAGATGAGTGCCACAACCCCAGAGTTGTCCACGACTGGACCTCATAGCTGCCAAGTCTCCCGTTTTCCCCAGGAAATCCCCGTTTTTCCAGCTGTTCCTAGCTGAAAAAACGGATTCCCCCCCCCCCGGTTTATTCTAGTGAGGTGGCCATTTTGGAACTGGGCAAAGCAGCATCAAAAGTCACTTCTGAGCATGCTCCGCCCCGTTCCAAAATGGCGGCAGCACTACTTCCAGTCTGCTATTTCCGGCCCGGTCCCTTATTTCTCTGACAGCAACTTGGCAGGGTCTCTTTAACTTTACCTTTATGTATTATATGATTAAGTATCCTTTCTGTATCCTTGATGTCCAAGCATACTACGGGGGAAAGCCTATGTGCCTAGATCTCTACCCAAGCGAGCTGCTCTCTGCAGATGTCCGCATCCGATGAAATGATTACTGGCATGGAGCCCTTTACATTTATCCACTGCCTGCAGATACATACTTTGGGAAGCTTACCAGATTATTCAATGTGGACTCATTGTTCCTGGAAAGTGGAAAGTTTGATAGCTGCTGCCCTTGGTTAATATGTTGCTCCCATCTCCAGTTTAAGAAATAAATGCAAATACTGGGCTATATCTGTTCTGCCCATCATCATGTTTTCTTTGGTGAAGGAGATCTGTTTCTGAAAAGATATGCCACCACCTCTGCTTCGGTTGTGAAATCTATTTTCTATCCGTTTGTTCATTCGTAAATATTTGTTCACACCAGCTGGTTCCCCTTTCATTCTTCCGATTTGCTGGCTGCAGAAAAATGGCAGTTTACATTGTGCACATAGCTCTCTCTGCCTCAACAATGTTATCATCCAAATGCAAGCCGCTTGCCTGTGAATTAGGCCTCTGTGTTGCTTGTTCCCGTCTTAACAAATGCTTCATCTTTGCCTGCCTGTAATTGTGACAGAATGAAATTGTTGTTTAGGAACCTGTAATATTAGATTTTAGTAACCCAGCAGACAACTAATGGCTGCCACCTCTGTTTAACGTAATGACACTAATGAATTCTGAGGATTACTTTTCAGCTTGGGGAAAACATGATGGAAGGTGCCGGAATTTCAAATTAGGTGATGGATTTGCATCCGTTGAGGTCAATATACGCAGCATTTGTTTGCTTTTCAGTATATTTTACTCATACATTAACAATGGTCATCCATTAGGGCAAAATAGAACCATAACACTAGTCAATAGGAACATTTGTTAAAGTGACTGTTAATGTGCAACTCCTTAAGTCTTCTTCAAGTGCTACTGTTAAACCAGCCGCCTTAGGAGCAGTTAGACATTATCGCCCTCTTATCATTGTTGAAGAAAGAATCCAAGGCCGACCAATTGGCTTCTCTATGTGGAATGTTAGGGACCATACCCTCCAACTCCCAGTAAGAAGAATCCGGGATCAGCAGCGGCGCGGAACCGAAAGTCGCTTCTACGTATGTCCGGACATGCGTAGAAGCAACTTCTGGTGCCGCTCTGCCCGATTTCCGGTGCCCAGACATGGGCAGAGTGGCACCCGAAATCGGTTCTACGCATGTCCGGACATGCGCAGAAGGAGCCTCCCTGGCAGGTAGGAAATCCGGGGGATTTACGGGATTTTTCTCTGTTCGGGATAACAGCGGGAAACGGGTTTAAATACGGGGGTTTCCCGCGGAAAATGGGAGGCTTGGCAGCTATGGTAGGGACACCATTGCGTCCTTCACCTCAGGAAGCAAAAGCCTTGGGCTGGCCTTGTTCCCTTGTAGATGGAACAGAACTTCTCCTTTGTGAGCTGACACACAGTCTATCAGTAGCGGTGCCGGATTTACGTATAAGCTAAACAAGCTGCAGCTTAGGGCCCCACTCTCCCCGCCCCCCAACAAATTAAAGGAAAAAACCAATGGTGTACATTTCCAAAATATAAGATAAAAAACAAATAAAACCTACATACAGCAACAGTGTTTTGTGTTGTGTAGGCTCCTACGATGTAAGTCATGGGCCCTGCCTGCTAGCCTGCTCCCTAAAATATCACTGGTTTGCTCATTTCTGTATATAGGGTGCCTACATTCTGCATAGACTGGTTGCAGGGCTACATGTGCAAATGGCTTTAGATAGCTATTAGGTCCATAAATTACCATATAGCATATATTCAACAACAACAAAAACCAGTGACCATTTGTTGACAAAGGACAGCTGGACATTACTTCAGTAGCTTAGGGCCTCATCAAACCTAAATCTGGCCCAGATCAGTAGGTGTAGCTGAGGTTATCTAGGATAGTTCTCTAGAGCTATATATTATTTATTCCATAGGTTACTTTTCATTATAAGGCTAGCAATGCTGTGGGCTTTCAAAATATGATTTGGGGAAAATGGTTTTGGGAAATACGTCATTTTAAGAAACCTAGAATGCTAAACCTTAGAAATCTCCCTGGTCTAGGGCTTCTTCAGTATATTAAAAAAATGTCCAGCTTATCTTTCAACAAGAGGAAAGTTCCTAATGACTGTGGTTGTGCTGCCCTATATTTAGCAGTGCCATCTCATAAAGTAGCATGCTTTGTAACCTTAACAATTGCTGATGTGATGCTGGCTAGGTTGGCTTGAGAATGGCACATTAAATTAATCTCCTCTGAATGAACTGGAGACTGGGTGCTAGATTGGTTTAAGGGGGAAGAGTGGCAGCTGCTATGAAGAAATTGCCTTGGATATTGAAAGAGGTCGCCCTTCTGGTTCCATCCCTGAGTTCTAAAGTCTCCTCAGTAGGACACCCTAAAACCACCGTCTGGGCTACAGAACTTATCAAGGGGATCCAGAGCTCAACGCAAGTAGGTTCCCAAAGATATCTACAAACTTTTAACTCATATAGTAGCTATTCTCTTTGCCTCGGGGCTGGCCAAGACATTAGGCGAGGTGAGCCCACTGCCTCAGGTGCCCAAAGCCCAGGGCAAGATTTGGGTTTGATGAGGCCCTAAGCTACTGAAGGTAATGGGGCCCTTTATATGTCCAGCTGTCCTTTGTCAACAACAAATTGTCGCTGTTTTTTGTGTTGAATATATGCTATATGGTAATTTATGCTATATGGTAATTTATGGACGGTGATAGGTTAAGGGACCCAGGTGGCGCTGTGGGATAAACCACAGAGCCTAGGGCTTGCTGATCAGAAGGTCGGCGGTTCGAATCCCTGCAACGGGGTGAGCTCCCATTGCTCGGTCCCAGCTCCTGCCCACCTAGCAGTTCGAAAGCACATCAAAGTGCAAGTAGATCAATAGGGACCGCTCCGGCGGGAAGGTAAACAGCGTTTCCGGGTGCTGCTCTGGTTTGCCAGAAGCAGCTTTGTCATGCTGGCCACATGACTTGGAAGCTGTCTGCGGACAAACGCCGGCTCCCTTGGCCTATAGAGCGAGATGAGCGCTGCAACCCCAGAGTCGGACACGACTGGACCTGATGGTCAGGGGCCCCTTTACCTTTACCTTTAATAGGTAGATACCTAATATGGACGGTAATAGGTAGATACCTAATAGGTATCCGAAGCCATTTGCAGATAACAAAATATGTATTTTATCAAAGTCATTGTTGAACTGAAATACAATTAAGAAGAAGTATGTTTTGGGGGGCCCAAAACAATGTAGGGCAGCACAACCACAATCATTATGACCTTTCCTCTTGTTCAAAGATAAGCTGGGCATTTTTTAATATACTGAAGAAGCCCTAGACCAGGGAGATTTCTAAGGTTTAGCATTCTAGGTTTCTTAAAATGATGTATTTCCCAAAACAATTTCCCCCAAAACATATTTTGAAAGCCCACAGCATTGCTAGAGAGAGAGTAGGGCCCTAAGCTATAGCTTGTTTAGCTTATACGTCATTCTGGCACGGCTGAAGCCCCTGAGGCCGTGTCCCCATGGGCACCCGCCACCTCCACCACCATTGGAGAAAAGAGACTGGCGTTGGTTCTGATTTATGGTGAGATCTTGCAGAGTGCACCTGAGATTGCACCTGAAATAGGTGCTGTTGCCAGCACTGCTTCTCCCCTGGCGATACTGTATAGGCAGCGGGGCAGGTGGCAGCAGTAACAGGGAAGCCCTCCCCGTTTCATCTCAAATGGCAAAAGAGGATCCTCTGCCACTGCTTTTAACCCAAGGCGTTCTGGGGGTTGTAGTCTTCTAGGAAGAGGGGCTGCTAATTCTCAGCCTCACTAAACTACAAAACCCAGCATTCTTTGGGGAAAGCCACAATGGTTGCCCTTGGGTCCTGCTGGCAGGCTTCTCATGGGCATCTTGTTAGAGCTGTGTATTCAACTAACCTGGCCCACTAATGGAAGCCAGTGCGAGGGTTTCTGTTAATAGGACTTCCCCCCCTTCCCCTGTGCACCCCTGCCTCTCCCAAACCCTCTCTGGAGAGTCAAGAACAGGCATCCCCAAACTGCGGCCCGCCAGATGTCTTGGCCCCAGTGGTTGGGGAAGATGGGAATTGTAGTCCAAAACATCTGGAGGGCTGAAGTTTGGGGATGCCTGGTCGAGAAGAACCCACATGTTGGAGGAGGACAGGGGGAATTGTTCCATCTGACAAGCAGAAATGCTTGCGCTGTCAGCATAACCAGAAGATTTGAATTCCTTCCGTGGTAATGGAGTAATCAAGATTTTGCATCACATCAAGAAACCATTTATGATCTCAGCTGCTGCAGGTGAAGCTACTTGGATTTCCTCCTTCATGGTTTCCAGTGCTGAGCAAGCTCTGGTATTCTAAACAAAATTAAAAAAAATCCTTCCAGTAGCACCTTAGAGACCAACTAAGTTTGTCATTGGTATGAGCTTTCGTGTGCATGCACACTTCTTCAGATACTTCTTCTTCTGGTATTCTAGGCAGCTTAGAGAGGAGAGCCATAGCTGAAATGTGTATGCACAGCACTGTTCAAATGGGTTCACTTTTCGTACTGGCCTTTAATTCTAGGAAGTCGCCATAAAGAACCAGTTGTGCCATTAAAAATGGGCCGTTTTCAATTGCCTTGCTGTTTTCTCCTACTGTAGCTGGCAGTTGGTATTTAGTGAGTCTCTCACCTTTTCTACAAAGGAGGATATAAACTTGGAAGAGAGATTGACAAGCATAATATTTTTTAGATGGGGCCACAGTGGCTTTTTTGTTTTTGTTTTAAATGATGGGTAAGAAAACAAAAGAAACACAGAAGCCAAATGACTGATTTCGTTACATGGGAGGGTAGGAGCGGTATTTATAACCTCTGCAGGAGAGGAGGATAGATATAAGGTGGTTTTTGTTGCTTTAGCTTTTATATTAGGAGGCTCCAGTTCACAGGGGATCCTAGAGTCTCTTGCTCGTTTGTAAAATAGAATGTTTTCTAGGCTGCTTTACTTTGAAATATACAGAAGAGCTCTGTGCAACCAAATTATTTTTGAAAGGTATTTCAACAGGCAGGTGTTACTTAAGGATGATTCTTTCAAGTTAACACAGGCTGGGCTTAGTGTCGTGAGTATATTTTGTCCTTTTCTTATTAATGAAATAATACAGATGTTGAGGTGTGTGTGTGTGTGTGTGTGTGTGTGTGTGTGTGTGTGTGTGTGTGTAAAACACTACATTGTCACGGATGCTGATCACCTGTTGAACTTTTAAAATATGCTGTTTTTATTGCCCGGCTGTGTAAAATGGCTCTCATTGTTTGTCCCAAAGCAGTTTTAAGAGTGTTTATGTGAAAACGATTGCTTCACAGGGCATTGGTAAATCTGAAATATAGAATTGAACATGTGAATCTGAAAATGCGCAGTCAAACAAATTCAGTTCAGGCTGGAACTAATATGAAACTCTTGGAAACTATAGGGTAGATTCAGGAAATAATTATCACGGTACATTAGAGCTTATATTCTCTTGGTTCCCAAATGGTTCTCTAATACGACTGAACCAAATCAAGTTTAACAAACTAACGTGATCAGACATAATAGGGTGTGTTCTGAAAAAGATTTTTTCTGACTCTTCAGTACATTTCTGTATTTAGAACACATTATTTTTGCTTAATCTGAAGCCATGTTATTCTGAATTTTAGCTTCTTTTATGCCTTGCCAATTGCACAGTGTCAAGTTTTATAGTTAGAATGTGTTCAGACCTTCAAAGCTCTCTACCTTGTACTGCTTTCTGTGAGTCTTTTCTGCCTTGGCAATGAACTATTCTTTTCTGATAGTTTCTTTTATTAAGCCATTTATTTATATTGATAAACTAATTGAGAGCCCTCCAGACTGAGCAAAAGCTAGTCATCCCTGAAGTTAGTTATGACTGACGTGCTAGCATTCTTTTCTGTGACACTTTTATCTCAGATAACATTAGCAGGATTAGGACCTCTGACTGCAATTACAGCTAAGCACCACAGTGACTGTGTTTCCTTTAAAATGTAATGCCAAATAATTCTGGTCAGTTTTGGCTGGCTTGTTTCATTCGACCAGCACCTACGGTAGTCACCTCATTCAATTATCATTCAATAATACATGTGAACAATGTGTTATAAAATTGTTACTAAAAAGTTTCTAAACATTTTGACAGTTAAGAGCTGCTCAGCCACAAGAGGCAGTGAAATCTTTCATTGGGCATTTTTAAGTAGAGGTTGGATGGCCATCCATCATGTATGACCTAGATGAGTTTTCTGCATTGCAGGGGGTTAGACTCGATGGCCCTCAGAGTCCCTTCCAGCTCTATGATTCTATGACATGAGTTGTAATGTTGCACTCTGAATTTTTAAAGGGTATGGGGTGATGTCAATTTCTGCTCACCTGCGAGTGGAATGGATTTCCACGAGGACGGGACTCCCCCCTCCTTTCCTCCTTGCTGTAGTATCCTATCCCATACACCCAGAATCTCTTCAAGACACACGTACATGGACTTCTGCTTGGGGAATGTTGGAAATCACCCAATATTTTATTCAGATTTTGTCCTTTTTAAGTATAGTGCTGTATGAAGTTTAGTGACTCTGTTTTTTTAAAGTATTTTTTATTAAAGGTTTCTTGATTTACAAAAGTATGTGCAATGTCTCTCTCTCGTATTTTCCCCATTGATCATTTTTACAAATCAGTTTCATTTGTTGAGACATTGGGAAGAAGGGGGGAAGAGAGGTAGACGGGGAGGTTGGTTGGGTGGGGTTGGGTGGCGATGCTTCTATTTTACTTAATATATGTAGTGTTTGATGTCAGCGTTGCTTGTGTAGGTTCTCTTTTGTTTGCTTGTGTTCCTTTGGTGGTGAGAGAGGTTGGAGTTGGCCTAGGGCGTGGTTGTTCATTTGTGATTGGCTGTGGTGGTCTTTGTTATCATGTGGGTGGGTTTTGGAGTTTAGTGACTCTGTTGAGATACTTGCTCCCACATATAAGACACCCAAGCATTTCACACATTATAAGAGTCTGTATCTAAAAGCAAAATAGCAGAAATAAACAGTGGGTAGTAGAGTAATTGTAATCTGTTTAGGTATTTTAGATTTTGTATGTTTTATATACACACCGTATTTTTCCATGTATAACACGCCCCTGTCTTATACACTATCCGTGTATAAGATGACCCGCAGTCTTAAACTTGAAAAAATAGGGGGGAAATATAGTCTTATACATGGAAAAAATATGGTGTGTGTATGTGTGTGTGTAGTTTATTTATTTGGTTTTTCAGATTAAAATTTTACACATAGCCAACAAACAACATAAAAACAAGATTCCAAAGAATTTCCTGGACTTCCCTCCTCCCCTTTGTGGGTCCTATTGTTAATCATTTCCTCCTGCATCTTTTATGATAATCCAAATCTTTTACCTCTCCATTGTGTCCAAAATTTGCCATTAAACTACAAGTGATATTGCAATCCTACTAACAATCTTAAGTGTTTATGGTGGTCTTTAAGATAAGTTATAAATTTTCCCCATTCCTTGTTAAAATTTTGGTCTTCCCAATTTCTGATTCTTCCAGTCATTTTAGCCATTTCAGCATAATCCATCCACTTGACCTGCAATTCTTTGCTGATAGGGACTTCTTTCCATCTCTGGGCCTAAATCTTGTATGTTTTAAAGTAGGGTTACAAAAATAAAAATCCCCTTGATTTTTTTTAACTGTTTTATCTTTTGTAAATTGCTTTGTGACCTACTTACGAATAACTCTACTTACGAATGTTTCTACTTACGAATGGAGCTCCGTCCGCCATCTTGGATGCGGTTTAGATAGGATTTTTTCTACTTACGAATTTTTAGATAGGGTTGCTTCTACTTACGAATTTTTTCTCCCAATGCATTCCTATGGGATTCGACTTACAAATTTTTATGCATTTGGAACGCATTAAATTCGTAAGTAGAGGTACCACTGCACAATCAAGTGGGTGTGTAGATTTTTATGAAATAAGTAAACAGTTTCTAACAGAACTGAATGTTTGTGTCCATCTGTGTATAAGTAACTTAACTGCTGCATTTTTCAGGTGCCTAATCAAGGACTTCGAAAAACGCCCATCTGTCACTCACCTTTTAGAACATCCTTTCATAAGGCAGGTCCATGGCAGAGACATGGCACTCCAAAAACAGCTGGCAGATCTCATTCAAGCACAACAACATTTAGGCTCCGTAGCCAAGACAAGGTACTGTTCAATTTTGCTATAGCTGTATTACAAAGTTCCAGAAATGTATGACTTTTAATTGTGAGGCATACTGTATACTGCATACGCAGATATCATATAATGCCTTAAAGATTTTTGCCCAAGAAAGATCAGTGTGCCCCAGCCGAAGGAACATCGCAATGGGCATTCCCATCGATGACGCTCATCTGTGCTGCACTTGAATCAGCTAGAAGCATCTTAGTGACCATGGGGCTGCCTTGCCCCATCTGGAGCCCATAGCTGCCAAGTACCCCGTTTTCCCCGGGAAACCCTAGTTTTTACTTACCATCTATGGGCACCAAAAATGGCCGCTGCCGACACCGGAAGTCGCGTTGACGCACTTCCGGTCATGCGTAGAAGCTACTTTTGAAGCCGGCGGCAGCCATTTTTTGTGCCCATAGAAGGGCAAAGCGACACCGGAAGTTACGTCGATGCAACTTCAGATGTCACACGGCTGCCGGTCCCGGATTCTGGACTTGGAAGGTAAGCTGGAGCCATCAGTTCTTATGTATGACAGGTTTACCCCTAACTAGAGCTGCTATATTGCTCTAATTATTATGGATCCTTACATACAGTAATTACAAGATTCCATATAAATGGAGAGCTTCAAGACAGTGGGAAACAACTTTCTCATTCATGTCTTTTAATCGCATTCAGCCATAAGGGGAGCGTCACATTCCAGTAGTTTCCTGGATTTACTGCTAAGACTAACAATAGCATGCAAGTGTTCATTAATCAATAAATGAACTCTTAGCAGGGAACGTGCTCATTTTTGTGATTTTCGGGAGGGGAGGGAGGGCAGAAGATTCAAAATGTGAATAATAAAGTGACAGTGGTGAAACATTCAGGGTCCAAACCTTGATGTTTTGGTTAACCATTGGCCTAATATTACCACTAGTATTCGTATATAGCTGGGTACTTAATATTCACCAGGAAAACCTTCTTTTCCAGTCCAATCTAGGGCTAGCTGCAGGAAATATCTCTTGGTTTCATGGTTGTCCAGAGGGTGGCAGGATTTCGCTGTTTTCACAGTGAATTTAAATGCAAATGAAGGCTCTTCCTCTGCTCTGCAATCATTTTGTAATATGAAATTTGTCTGGCTGCTAGATAAGCTGTAAACCATTATTGTAAATAAATACCTGCTAATGTTGATGAAGAAAATTAAATGTCATGATTCATAAGTCATAAAAATGTGTGTGCATATCCAGCCAGAGTGAATGTGCTATTTGAAAACCCAAGGCCTTTTAAAAAAAAAAAAAAAAACAACAACTTTAAAAACAAAGTAATAGATGCAGTTTCAAGGTGAGTGTGACTTTCCTAATTTCACTGCAACTGGAATTATTCCACATGCTTCTAAAGCAAGGGTTTAGAAGTCAGACTCGCTTTAGGAGGCTCGTCTTTTATGTTTCTCTTCCATCCCCCCCTCCTTGTTTTTAAGCAAACTGTCTCATGAATTCTCTCCCTGTTGATGGCTGCCGTTTGCAATTTCAAAAGAAAAAAGCCTGCCATAAGGTGCAAACTTGGCTGCTGCGCCAAACACTAATGAAAAACATAGACACGTGATTCCACACTCAGATAGAGAAAATAAAAGACTCTTTGAGTGCACTGGCCACATTTCTCATTTCATCATCTGTTTTGAGAGTATACCTATATGGGTGATAAAAGCCCACTTGTTCGCTGTAAGAGGCCTGGTCTGTGCACCAGCAGAATGAAGAGAACTCTGAGGTGGAAAAGAGACCTGTCACTTCAGACTGCAATAGGTGGATATCATTGCTATAATGAAGTATAGTAGTCTGTGGCTAGCTAGGTGCTATACTGAATACAATGTCTGGAAAAGCTTATTCAGTGGTGCAGGTAGGTAATTTTTGACTCTGCATTTAATAGTCATATTCTCCCCCCCCCCTTAGATGGCTGCCATTTTCTTCAAAATATACTGGTAGTAAGTTGGCCTCCTGTGTTTCGGGGGCCTTCCTGCTCATTCTACCAAACGGATTCCTGGACTTCTGCTCCGACTGTCAGGGGCGGAGGAAGGGGGTGCGGTGGGGGCATACCTGCTAAGTCCTGGACCAAAAAATCCGGGATCGGCAGCTGCGCAACACCGGAGGTTGCGTAGACGCAACTTCCGGTGGCGCTCTGCCCTTCTATGGGCACCAGAAAATGGCGGCGCCAGCTCCGGAAGTCGCTTCTATGCATGACCGGATACAAGTAAAAGCGACTTCCGGCGCTGGCGCCTCCATTTTCTGGTGCCCATAGAAGGGCAAAGCGGCACCAGAAAAATGGCCGCCGGCAGGAGCGGATTTAAGGGAGAATAACGGGATAATAACCGATACGGGAGACCGCCAGGAAACGGTAGGAAAAAGGGGAGTTTCCTGGTGAAAACGGGATACTTGGCAGCTATGGGTGGGGGCAGACCGCCCCGGGTGTCTTCGCTGAGGGCCGTTGGGGGAAGGGCAGGAGCTGTGCCACTTTGTTAGCGGCCTTTCCCCCCTTCCCCCTTCATTTTGACAGCTCAGGGGAGGCTTGGAAGTCGCGGCCGGGTGGCGCACCAAATGTCTGCCATCGGCGGCTTGCTCCGCCCCCGGCTGCAGGGCATGCGCACCTCTCCATACACCCGAGCGGCTATCCCGTGCCTTGGAGGGCACCCTCTGCTCCCTGCCATCCTCGGGAGCATGCTCCGTCCCCCTCAGGAGCGCGCCTGTCCTGGGCAGCGCAGGCATACACTCCACTCTACCAGAGATTCTGCTCCTGCACAGGATCAGTTTGAGACATTATCATTCATTAGAAATCCAGCAAAGGAATTGGAGGTTGAAGACCTATTCCATTCCAAAACCAGGGTTCATTATAGGCCAGGGCTAAGGATGGTTCATCGTGTATGCGCTATCCTAGTGATTCTCAAACTATTTTCTTTGGATCACTTTCAGATTAAAAATTTGCTCATGCCACACTGAATTTTTTTTATCGATAAGAAATACATTGAAAAACTGAAAGAGGCAACTCCTAGCAGTGCTTGATTTATAACACAGAACACAACTGCCTTGTAATATGATTCTGGGACATCCAGAAGGTATAAAACATTGCAGCCACATAACAACATGCCATTCCTAAAATATAATATTGATTGCCCTTGAATTTCCCCGCCACATTTGCCATCCTCTTCTGCCACACAAGTGTGATGCGCCACACCCTTTGAGAACCGCTGTACAGCTCTAAGAACACTGGGGCCCATAGTAGAGAGCTGCCATGGCTTTAGAATTCAGAGCCAAACTACATTACCATAAACTCCACTTGATGTATTTCTGCTGGACTTATACAATTTCAGACTGTAAACAGAGCACTGAAAGTTGCAGTAATTTCATACAAACACAAAATTGGCATGGTAAGGGGAGATTACGACAGTGTTCAGAGAAAGGAAGGAAGGAAGATAAAACAAACAAACAAACAAACAAACAAACCACATCCATTTGTGGTCTGAAGTGAGAAGAGATCAGCGATAGGTACTGAAATATACTCGGAGTCAAGAGTGAATTTCATGCTCTTTATTCAGCTCATAGTCATCAAGGAGGAGAAGAGAAGACGAATGCCTCTTTTCCCCAAACCATCTGCTTATATACATTATTTACACAATGGGCCTTGCGTGATTGGCTACTTCAGGGCTACACCTGTGGGCCAATTATATTGTGGATTGACTTCTGCCTGAAGCCTGATTGGCTGCTCCTACAGGCCAATCAGGTAGCAGATTCACTTCTGCCAGCCGCCTGATTGGCTGCCCCAGCAGGCCAATCAGGTTGAGGATTCACTTCCACCTGGAGTTGGATTGGGTAGCTCCCGCTGATTCTGAATCCTATTGTTCTAGGATTCAGCTCAGTACATAACACCCCTCCCCTTTAAGTTCCAGTCCTGCCCGGGAAGTTGCATTCGTAGTCCCCAAGGTCTGCTGGCCGCCTCCGTGTGCGTTGTGGCCTGGGGTGTTCCTTGGTCAGGGGTTCTGGTTCTGGCTCGTGTTCCGAGGCTGCTGGCTGTGCCAGGGCTGTCTGGTCTGGCGCCACTGAACCACTAGGTTGTAGCTCTGGTTCCGGTGTCCTTCCAGCCTCGGGGCGCCCCTCTGTGCCTACTGCTTCTGCTTCCCCTGCCCACCCCTCTCGCTCTACAGGCCTCACTGCCCTGCTGTCCCCTTGGGACCCCTCTGTCCCGCTCTCCTCCCGGGTTCCTCCTGGGAATCGTCGCCGTAGCTGGTCGCAGTGGCGGCGCCAACATTGCCCCCCTTCCGTTAGTACCTCGTACGACACGGGACCGGTCACCTTGGTGACTGTGGCGGGTACCCATGCTGGGCCTGCCCCAAAATTCTTTGCATACACTGGGTCCTGGGCCACAAATGTCCGGGGGTTCCTGCCTTTCCCCACCACTACCTCATCCTGAGCTCTGTCGGGGTGAAGTCGGTCCAGTCTAGTTGCAAGGCGCCGGCCCATTAGTAATTCAGCTGGGCTCCGGCCCGTCGTTGTGCTTGGGGTGCTGTGCTGTGCTAGAAGAAATGCGGCAAGGCGGTATTCCCAGTCCCCTTGTGTCATGCGGCGGAGGCTGTCCTTGGTGGTCCGCACCATGCGCTCCGCTTGGCCATTGGTGGCAGGGTGGAATGGTGCTGAGCGGATGTGGCGGATGGCGTTCTGCGCTGTGAAGGTCTGGAACTCCTCTGACGTGAATGCGGTTCCATTGTCCGAGACGAGGGTGTCAGGGAGCCCGTGGGTCGCAAACAGCTTACGTAGTACCCGGATGGCTGCCGCCGTAGAAGTGGATGGTACCAGTGCGACCTCCAGCCATTTGGTGTAGGAATCCACCACTATGAAGAATGTTTTTCCCTGGAAGGGGCCAGCGAAGTCCACGTGCAAGCGTGACCATGGATGTCGGGCGGACTCCCAGGGCTGGACTGGGGCCCTTGGGGGATCCGGGCGGGATTCTTGGCAGGTCTGGCAGTGTTGGACCCAGGCCTCTATCTCTCTGTCAATCCCCGGCCACCACACATAACTCCTGGCAAGGGCCTTCATCCTCACTACCCCTGGGTGTGTCTCGTGTAGGGCTGTGAGGACCCTTTTGCGGAGGGGCTGGGGAACAACAACCCTGCTTCCCCATAACAGGCACCCCTTGTGGGCCGACAGTTCATGTTTGCGGTTTGTGTAGCCAGCGAATTCTGGCCCGGGGCTGCTGCTGGGCCATCCTCGCCACACCCAGTCCAGGACCCGGGAGATGACCCTATCTTTTGTGGAATGGTGCGCAACTTCTTGTGCCTGAATGGGTCGGTCGGGAAGCAGCTCCAGGGTCATAACCTCTTGCGCAGGCGCTGGGTCGGGGCCTGTTTCTGGTAGTGGTAGCCTGCTGAGGGCGTCTGCGTGGCCTATCGCCTTCCCAGGGCGGTGGATTAGTGCATACTGGTAGCCGGCAAGGAAAATTGACCACCTGAGGACACGTGGAGACAACACTTGGGGGGTCTGCTTCTCAGGGGCAAACAGGCCAAGCAACGGCTTGTGGTCAGTCACTATGGTAAAGGGCCGCCCGTACAAGAAATCATGGAATTTTTTTACGCCCTTCACGATTGCCAGACCCTCCTTGTCAATCTGTGAGTAGTTTCGTTCGGCTGCAGCAAGCGTCTGGGAGAAGTATGCCACCGGCACCTCTCTTCCATCCGGGAGTTGGTGTCCCAGGACAGCGCCGATGCCATAGGGAGAGGCGTCGCATGCCAGCACCACTGGCAGCCTCTCGTCGAAGTGTGCTAAGACCGAGTTCGAGACGAGCAAGTCCTTGACTGCCTGGAATGCGGCCCTTTGTCGCTGGCCCCACACCCAAGGGGCCCTTTTATCTAGGAGTCTGTGTAGGGGCTCCGCTACCGCTGCCTTATGGGGAAGGAAGGCATGGTAAAAGTTCAATAGTCCCAAGAATGACTGAAGTTCGGGCTTGCTCTTGGGCGCTGGGGCCTCACAAATGGCCCGTACCTTGTCACCGGTTGGATGGACCCCTTCTGCGTCCACCTTAAATCCCAGAAAGTCCACCTGCGGCACTCCCAGTAAACACTTTTCCCGCTTCACCTTGAGGCCCGCCGTCTGGAAACGGTGCAGGACGGAGCGGAGGCGGTCCTCAAATTCCTCTGGTGTGGGCCCGGCGATCAGTACATCATCGAAGAAGGGGGTGACGCCAGGAATCCCTTTAAGGAGAGAGTCCATTAGATTCTGGAATATGCCTGGTGCCACGCTAACGCCAAATTGCAGCCGCTTAACTCTGAATGCCCCTCTGTGCGTCACAATCGTCTGAGCCTCTGCTGTGGCTTCGTCCACAGGCAACTGTTGATACGCTTGGGCCAAGTCCAGTTTGCCAAAGATTTTTGACCCAGCCAGGGTGGCGAGGACATGGCTGACCACTGGCACTGGGTATGCATGGGCCGTGAGAGCCTTGTTTATGGTGCATTTGTAGTCTGCACAGATGCGGACCGAACCGTTAGGCTTGACGGGTGTGACAATTGGAGTTTCCCAGGGGGCGTTGGGCACCGGCTCCAGCACTCTTTGCTCCACGAGCCGGTCCAATTCCTCGTCTATGCGGGGTTTCAGGGCGAACGGGACCCGGCGGGCCTTGTGCCTGATGGGTCGTACAGCGGGGTCTAGCTGTAGGGCAATGGGGGGTCCTGTATATCGTCCCAATGCCCCATCGAAAACCCCTGGAAACTCTTTGCATATGGCGTCCACGTCCACTTGTAAGCTAGTGCGGTTCACCCCGGTAACGGCTAGCCCCAGAGGTCCAAACCATGCCAGTCCCAGTAAGCTAACGTAGGGGCCCTTAACTACCAGCAAGTCCAATTGTTGCTTTCGCCCTCGATATTGCACCCTGAAGGTCCCCACCCCTATAGTAGGGACCTTACGTTTCTGGAAGTCCCGGAGGGTGAATGGGGCCGGCCTTAGTTTGGGACCCCCATTAGGGCACAGTTCCCTTAATGTTCGGGCCGAGATTATGGATAGAGTTGAACCCGTGTCCAGCTCCATGCGGCATGGGGCTCCCTCTATCTGTACCTCTATATAAATTTTCTCTGTGCTGGGATGGGGCAACTGGAATACCTGGTAGTCCGTGATCTCCGTGGAGTTGCCTTGGTGCATGGTGCCGTGTGACCTGGGGCTCCTGGGTCGGTCATCTGATGCTTGTCGACGGGTGAGTCGAGCCCGACACACCCGGGCGATGTGTCCCAATTTTCTGCACTGCCTGCACTCTGCGTTGCGGAAACGACAGGTCCTCCTCTCGTGGTTCTCCCCGCAGCTTGCACAGTTCCCTCCTTCTCGTCGAGGCTGCTGTGGTGTGTGTGCTGCTTGAGTGCGCCGCTGTACTCGGTGTACTTCCTCCCTGTCAGATTCGGATTCGTCGGTGAGGTCTTCGTGGTAGACCCTCGGTTGGGATGGCGGGGCCGGTCGTGCCTCTTGCGTTGACCTCTCGGCGGCTTCGGTTGCCAGGGCTTCCTCCAGAGCAATCTGGAACGTGAGGTCTTTTTTGGCGTAGAGGCGTCGTTGCAACATCTCGTCCCTCAGGCCCCCGACGAGGCGGTCACGAAGCATGTTCTCCAATTCTGAGAAGTTGCATAACCGGGCGGCTTGGCGGAGGGAGGTCACAAACCCAGTTATGGTTTTCCCCGGGGCTTGCCGCTTTGCGTAGAAGGCATTTCGGCAAGCTACCACCGAGGGCTGTGGTGAGAAGTGCTCCTTCAGCCGTTCCATTATTGTTTTGTAAGAGACGGTAGCGACATCTCTAGGTGCAAGGAGAGCCCGGGCGATTTCAAACGTCTCCTCTCCACAGACGCTGAAGAATGTTGCCCTCTTCATGGCATCGTTGGTGACTTCTTTCGCTTGCAGGAGGAAGTTGAAACGGGCGGCGTACCCTTCCCAGTCTCCTGATGCTGGTTTGAATGGCGAGAAGCTGCTGTCGGTTGCCATTCTGGGTTCCTTGGGTCCTGGAGCTGAAGCCTGGATGCACGGTGCGATGCAGCGGTGCAGCAGGTGGCGGTGCTGCGGTGCAGTGCGTGGTGGCGGTCAGCTCAGCAGGATCCCACCTTCGTCGCCAGTGAAATATACTCGGAGTCAAGAGTGAATTTCATGCTCTTTATTCAGCTCATAGTCATCAAGGAGGAGAAGAGAAGACGAATGCCTCTTTTCCCCAAACCATCTGCTTATATACATTATTTACACAATGGGCCTTGCGTGATTGGCTACTTCAGGGCTACACCTGTGGGCCAATTATATTGTGGATTGACTTCTGCCTGAAGCCTGATTGGCTGCTCCTACAGGCCAATCAGGTAGCAGATTCACTTCTGCCAGCCGCCTGATTGGCTGCCCCAGCAGGCCAATCAGGTTGAGGATTCACTTCCACCTGGAGTTGGATTGGGTAGCTCCCGCTGATTCTGAATCCTATTGTTCTAGGATTCAGCTCAGTACATAACAGGTACATTACACAATGCTGCTCACTATGATACATGATACATTCAAGTGAATGACAGCTGTTCAGTGTTTTATTTATTTTTATATTGCTCAAGGCAGCTTACATAATTACAATATAACAAAAAACAGTCATAAACAATAAATAAAACACATCAATGATTTCAACAAAATTGAGCAATGTCCACATTAAATAATATAAAATCTAAAAAATAAAGATGAAAAAAATAATACCAATTGCAGCAGCAACAACAAAACTCCTAAACACCATCCCAACCCAAGAGTCTCTTCAGCAGCCTCAGCTTTTGTAGCTGGAGTCAGTCAGGGCACCACCATCCCAGGCCTGGTAGAAAAAGGCCTGCAAGGCAGGGAGCAGGTCTTCCAGGACTCACAGACAGATGGTCTTTCTTTAAAGCTGTTTCTCCCACAGACAGTAAATGATTCTCTGGCCACATCCACAATATTGTTAAATTTTGCAGTTATTTCTGCCCTGCTTTACAAGATATAACTCTTAGCAAGATGAGTTACAAGTAACATTCAGTCTTAGCCAAACAAAAGTTTGACTCCCTAGAACAACAGCTAACACTACCTGCTGGCTCTCATCAGACAGCTTTTTAAGAACAGTAGTCTGTCTCTAACAGGGAGGTATTGCAGCTGGAGTCAATTCCATTACCAATCTGAATGCCGTTAGCTGCAAGAAACTAGCTTATGCCCAGCTTGTAATTTTCTTCATACACCCTGTTAGGACTCATAGATAGCACCAGGCAAAGCTAAAAGGAATAGCAATTGGGTTGTAAAATGATGGGTGTGCAGAATTGAATGTGGTTTTAAAATGCAGTTTCCTCCACACATTGTCTGGGCGAATACCAGGGGACAGATTGCAGACCTGTAAAACCTACTGTGGGCAAGGAAGCAACCATTTTGCAGACTGATTACATTGTAAATGCTAATGATTACACAGATTCTTATTGTAGTTGTGGCATGTGTGATGTTGCAATTAAGGTTGTGCCAGTGTTGTCATTATGACTCCTCTGAAATATACTCAAGAGCAGAGCTCTCTGCCGTGATTGTACTGGACTAGTCAGCATTTGAACTGCACTGGAAGTTTGGTATTGCTGCTGTAATTGAGGTCACCAGGTCTATTCTGCTCCCACTGTGCTAAAGATTTTCCTTGCTCAGTGTTGCAATTCCATCTTTTCAGCGAAAGAAAGAGCATGGAGCAGACTGTTGCTATTCTTCATTTAAATAGAAGGAATCTTTTGTTAACCTTCATAGGGAAAAGGCAATGTAGGTAGGAGGAAAATGAGGTGTATGCTGGCAATAACTCTAGGGCAAATTGTGTTTGTCTTTGGGAAGTGTGGCTTAGCAAATTTCCTTTCGCCAGAAAATAGAGGGCAATACTCCAGTTCTTCCAGCACCCAGGGAACTATTCATAAGAGGGCCAGAATTTTACCTTGTTGTCTTCCCAAATCATTAAGTAAAATCATAATTGGTTGGGGGGAAATTAGTCTGAGACCCCATTCCTAAGTGTTGAACTACTCTACCCAGTATTGGGAGTAGTTTGGGCCAGACCAGATGATTAAAGGATGGTTTATAGTGGAAGCAACCAGAGAGAGAAAAAGTGATATCCATGTGTTGACAGTGGTAAAGCTAGCAACATGGTAAAAGTTAGCATGATAAAGTTGCTGTTTTTTATAAGCAGGAACTTGGGGAAACTGAGTTCCCTTACCTTTTAAAAATTCTTCTTTTCTTTGGCGATCACTCGTAGCCGAGTAAGATTGTCTTCCATAAACACGGTTTTAACAATGAGTCCGTAAGGGACTGTGGAGGCCAATTCTGGATCCCCACGTCCTTCCACAGTGGGGACATTGGTTTTTGGGTGGGATATGATCACGGTGTGGATTTGCCAAGTGTGCCTTCCTCTTAGCACGTTTTCCCCTTGCGTCCTGAGTTCAAGCGTCTTCAAAACCCGCGACAGTTTTGGTAAAGGCGGTTCTCCAACTGGAGCACTCGCAGGCCAGTGTTTCCCAGTTGTCGGTGTTTATACTACATTTTTTTAAAAAATTGCCTTGAGAGTGTCTTTAAACCTCTTTTGTTGACCACCAGCATTACGCTTTCCATTTTTAAGTTTGGAATAGAGTAGTTGCTTATGAAGACGATAATCAGGCATCTGCACAACATGGGGGCACCAAAATCTTTAAAGTGCTTAGGGCCTCTAAAGGTCTTAATACAGCCCTGTGTGTATGGTTGTTATCCCACCCAACATGCATATGTATTACAGCTTCACTTTCACAGAAAACTCTAGCCCTTTTCAAGGATCCTTGATTGCACAGAAATGTCTGTTTCCATTCAAGCAAATGTGAGCGAACCGCCCCTCCCACCAGACCTTCCCTGCTCAACATGTGAAAGTTGAGAACGGAGAGGGCAGAACTGAGGGCAACATTGGGCCAGGGGCATTGTGGATAGAAGCCAGGCTTGGCTCCCCTCCCATTCAAAAAGTGGGTTTGGCGAGGAGCTTAGTAGGTGGTGTTGCTGCTGCTGCTTCCATGGCAGTAGTGGCAGAAGAAGAATACAAAGTGTGGCAGCACTGTTTGTGTATCAGGAGGTGTCAGCCCTTTAGTGGGTTGCTAAGCCCATGCCCATTGGTTGTTCTCTTTCTTTAATCTTGTTGTTGTTGTTTAGTTGTTTAGTCGTGTCCGACTCTTCGTGACCCCATGGACCAGAGCACACCAGGCACTCCAGTCTTCCACTGCCTCCCGCAGTTTGGTCAAACTCATGTTAGTAGCTTCAAGAATACTGTCCAACCATCTCGTCCTCTGTTGTCCCCTTCTCCTTGTGCCCTCCATCTTTCCCAACATCAGGGTCTTTTCCAGGGAGTCTTCTCTTCTCATGAGGTGGTCAAAGTATTGGAGCCTCAGTTTCAGGATCTGTCCTTCCAGTGAGCACTCAGGGCTGATATCCTTAAGAACGGATAGGTTTGATCTTCTCCTCCAGCACCATAATTCAAAAGCGTCAGTTCTTCTTCTTTAATCTTATCACCACCTAAGACACCATCCGTGCCATTATGATTCAGCAATAGTGAAGCAGCTTGCACAAAGCTGAATTTTTCCATTATTGTGTTCATCTTCCATTTTGGTCCAACATGGTTTGCTGGAGTTGGTGGTTCTTTGGTTTTAGCAGTCCCTAGACTAGTAAGTGAAAACTTATAAGGCCAGTAGGCGAACGTGAAGCAAATTTGATGTTATACTTCCAGTATCATCCTTCTGAGTACAACACGCACAGAGAAACAAATGCAATAGATACTCCCCCATTTCTCATATTTGACTAAGAAGTTTGCTTAGCAGCATGTGCTTTTAGGTTGGTTTTTGGTTTTTTTAAGTCTTCAGTAGTAAAACTGACATTTCCCATTGCCCTGGGGGGGAAACACAGTGGGAGTTTTCTATTTATGCGGGTAAGTAGTTCATTTGCAAGCCAAGTCAGCAATTAGAAATGGCTTGGTATAAAAAGGCTGTGAATATAATGGACCCTCAATCCAAACACAACACTTGCAGCCCTTCCACGCACCAAATAAGGATTGCAAAGGCATCTTGGGAGTCCTTCTCAGTGGATACCCCTCAACTCTGAAATGCCTTTCCCCTAGAAACTTCACCAATGCCTAAACAAGTCCCAGAAACAATGCAAGGCTTCTCTATTTCAACTGAGCTGGCATAGGTGAGAGCATATTAGAGCAAACATTCTTAATTTACAAAATATTTCATCTATGGAGAATAGAGCCATTCAGAGACAGGAAACTAAAATGATCAAGAGGACAAAACTGACTCAGGTTGCAAACTTGGAGCTTTTTAGTGAGAAAGAGGGGGACAAGACAGAGTTGTATAAAATTATGCATGGTGGGGTAAAACTGGCTACTAGTTATGATGGTTGTGTTTTAATTTCTATGTTGGATGTTGTCAGAGGCTGTTGTTGCGACTACTCTAGAGTAACGACGCTCCACATTCTTGTCTTTAGACAGTTTTATTTAGTGCAGTCTATTTACAGTGAAATGGGGGTGCAGAAACATGTCTGCTTAGTCTGAGCCAGAATCCGGGAATGGCGCGCCCCTCGTCTTCTTCCAGCATAAGAGTCTCGGCATGCCAAACCTTCTTCCCTGCCTTCTCCTGCGTAATTCCGGAACCGGAGGAAAAAGGGGCCTGCGCTCCATGTTTTCCTTCTCCCCCTTTCCCCCCTCTCTTTCTTCCTCCCTCATGTGTAGCAGGGGCTCTTCTGTGTTGCCGGAGCCCTGCATCCCTCTTCCTCCTTCCTCACTGGACCCCTCCCCCTCCCCCTCCCCGCTGGCATTGCTGCTATTGGAGGAGCTGTTCTTGATGATGGGAGGGGGATCTCTGTATTCCCTTCCCCTTACAGATGTGAAGGATCTTCAGTATGTTTCTGAATGCCAATTGCTGGCAATCACCTGTGGAGAGAGTGCTCTTGCGCTGAGGTCCTGCTTGGTGGCTTCCTATAGCCACCTGGTTGGCTACTGTGTGAACAGAATTATAGAGCTGGAAGGGGCCACAAGGGTCATCTAGTCCAACCCCCTGCAAGGCAGGAATCATCCACCCTATGTGGGGCTCAAATTCATGACCCTGAGATTAAGGGGGTCTCAAGCTTTACCAGTTGAGCTATTTTTATGATTAGATGGATCTTTGGCCTGATCCAGCAGGTCTCTAATTTATGTTCTTGTGCTTCCTGCCAAAATAACTGTGGCAGGAACCGGTTGGAATTGGCGTGGGATGAAGGGGTCAGATATTATTACTGTGTTCCCTTTTACACTCACGACCCAGGGGAAAGTTAACCTGGGAAGATCAGTATGCCACCAAGCTGCCTACTTCTATGAGCAAAGAGTCCTGTTGGTTTTTGAAATCGCCTCTCCTGCAACCAAATTGCTCTACCAGTGAGGCTTGAGGAATCCTGTAACCCCACCACCACCCCCGATGGCACCAAGAGGCAGAGATGAAATGAGAAAGTTCTTATGTATGATTTATTCAGTCATCATAGTAAAGGCAAAGAATTCCGTCATGCCTCCATAACGGAGTTGCTCGCACTGATCTCCTGCCCCTTCCCCTCTAGCAACAACACCTGCTTCTACGGCGTCTGTTTGTGGACAATTGACTCTGCACTCTTTGTTCTTGCTCCCTTAACAAATACCGTGTTTGGGGGGAAAGGGGGGTCGGTTATACTGTCCATAGACATGTCAGCTGGCTGCTCTGTCTCCCCTCCCTCTTCTCCTAACACTGCATAACTCTTATGTTCATCTATCTCTGAACTGTTTTCTTCCTCCAAGCCCTGCTGTAAATCAAGACTGCCTTCCTCCTCTCTGGAAGCTACAAAAGAAGGGGGGGGAGACCCCTCACCACTTCTCCTCTTCAGCCCAGTCCCTGACACCTAGCCCCTTACCTCTGGCTGGCCTTAGTGCAGAAAAACCTAGCATCCGTGTCTGACTACATACCTCAAAAAATGCAGCTCCTTCCAAGTGCTCTATTTCCGAGCACAATTCAAAGTGTTGGTGCTGACCTTTAAAGCCCTAAATGGTCTCGGTCCTGTATACCTGAAGGAGCGTCTCCACCCCCATCGTTTAGCCCGGACACTGAGATCCAGCGCCGAGGCCTTCTGGCGGTTCCCTCACTGCAAGAAGCAAAGCTACAGGGAACCAGGCAGAGGGCCTTTTCGGTAGTGGCGCCCGCCCTGTGGAACGCCCTCCCATTGGAGGTCAAGGAGATAAACAACTACCTGACATTTAGAAAACACCTAAAGACAGCCCTGTTTAGGGAAGTTTTTAAATCTGTGATATTTTAATGTATTTTAATCTTTGTTGGAATAATAATAATAATAATAATAATAATAATAATAATAATAATTAATTGCCACCTCAGGTTCAGTTTTGTAAATTTTTTGCATTGAACCTAAACACATTACACTGACCTGTGCACAGCCGAGAGCCTGCAGAATGGTAAATGTTCAACACTGATGAGCATCAAAGACAATAGACCACACAATGCCTGGGTTTATTTAAAGATATTGGCAATGAATTCGTATCTTTTTTATTATTATTGTGCTCACCAGTAAGTAGTTGCATCATGCCAATTAGCTAAGCTTCTTACCTTGTTGCTTTGCTTTTCATAGTATCTCTGAGGGAGGTTTAGGGTCCACCAACAAAAAGCTTTTAAATCTTTCTAATTGATTTGTTGTTGTTGTTTTTAAATCTCCCCGACACCTTTTATGCATGTAATTATGCTTCAAATGAGCCTGTTGAAACAAATGGGATGCTAATAGGCACTTTGGTGGTCAAAAATAAACCTTGACTATGACTGCAACAGAAACGCAGAACCGTTAATGCAAAATACGCCCCATCAACTTGCAAAACCACTCTTTCCCCTTTCACTCCTTGTTGAAAGGCAAATTGCAATTTCTGATCAATAAAGCATGGATGCCATACAATTATTGCTCATGGTATAGGAGATGAAGGGGAAATGGTGAAATGCAATTTGGACAACACATGATGTATGTGGAGTTGTTTAGAGCCATATGAGCTGATTTAAGAAGCAGTGGGTGGAATTCAACTCTCCTCACCCTGAGCACTGTTCTGGGTGTAAGAATCATGTAGCAAGTAGACTTAGGCGGCAAAATTTTGGGCTGCACCACTTCAGATTGCAAAGTGGGAGTGAAATATTTGAATAGTCCTCCCTGTAAGATTTTTCTTGCGTGTAGCATAGCAATGGTAAAGTTTTAGATAGACTTCTCCCTGGTGTGTGGTTTTACAACGTGCAGATAATTTTTACGTGGGAGCAGGCATTAAAAATATGGCATTACACCTGCTGTTTAGAGTGGTACGACCCACAATTCTACAATCTCATTTGCCCAATGTGTAGAATGGTGACAAGTCGCCCACACCGGGCAAAAAGATTCCTGCATTGCAGGGGGTTGGGCTAGATGACCCTCGTGGACTCTTAAAAAGGTAAAGGTAAAGGGACCCCTGACCATTAGGTCCAGTCGTGACTGACTCTGGGGTTGCGCGCTCATCTCGCATTATTGGCTGAGGGAGCCGGTGTATAGCTTCCAGGTCATGTGGCCAGCATGACTAAGCCGCTTCTGGCAAACCAGAGCAGCACATGGAAATGCCGTTTACCTTCCCGCTGTAGTGGTTCCTATTTATCTACTTGCATTTTGACATGCTTTCAAACTGCTAGGTTGGCAGGAGCTGGGACCAAGCAACGGGAGCTCACCCCGTCACAGGGATTCGAACTGCCGACCTTCTGATCAGCAAGCCCTAGGCACAGTGGTTTAACCCACAGCGCCAACTCTACAATTCTATGATTCTATGCCCCACTTAAGTTAAATGGGACTTTTCTGTCTAGGATGAATGCATAGGATCACAACCTTCTTGCCCATTTTATCTCATGGATTCAGGATGGACTGCTGCAACATACCGGTATCCTTATCTCATTTTATTTCATTTTACGGAGACTCCAAACGTTTGGATAATCTATCAGGTGGTCACACCATAACGATTTAAAGATTTAATGCATGCTATTAAGAAGACATGAGTGTCCCGATGACAGCAGCAAGGACGCCACAGACACATAGTGAACTCCAGAAATGACTTGTTGGGATGAAAGGACACTTGTTAGTAAACATGTTGTGCACAAGAACTTACTATCATGCAACGGATATTGTATGCAGTGTATAGTTTCATACCTTAACTATTCCTTTTTTTAAATTGTTGTTTGATTTGCTTGGGTAAAACACACGTGTGTGTGTGTGTATGTGTGGTACAGTTGTTCCCAGTAGATGCATTGATTTTTATAAACCTTTTTCTTGTATAACATGTATTTTTGTGTATTTGCACTACAAATTTATATTTGTACCAATCTAGTTGTTTTATTTTCTTCCAAAAGACCCTAGTAATAGTAGATTGTTGAGTGCTATATATCACCTGTAGGGGAGAGATCAGTTGTTTCCTTCATTTACAGTATTTGCTGTAATTTACTCCTTCAATTACAGTATTTGCATCCCCTGAAGAGAGGGAATGGCTTTTAAGCATGTTCAGGTCTGTAGTGCTGGTATGTCTTTAGGTTAGGCCAATGATGAACAACCTTTTGAGCCCGGTGTGTCAAAATTCGCCAAAAAACAGAGCATAACTCGGGTGGTGTGTCACTTCAAGAAAAAAACAACACAATTTCGTGATATTTATAGTTTAAATAACAAAAATGTATAATTGTTTCCCCTTTTAAAAAAGGGAAAAGGGGAGGAAAAAAATTATTAAAGTTTTTTTAAGAAAATAAAAAAAATTAAAAGGGGAAAAATAAGGCAAAACCCAGAGGTCTTTCCCAGTGGGACTCTGGGCTCAGGCCTTCCTCCAACAGGTCTGCCGTTGGGGAGGTGGGCTCGGGTTGGGCCTGTGCCGCGGCTTCCTTTTTCCTCTTCCGGCCTCCGGAGTGCCTCGAGGCTGTCCGCCAGGTTCACGGGGTGAGGGTGGGGTCCGGCAGCTCCCTGGTTGCTCCACTGGTGGCCCCCAGTGTCCGGGCGGTGGCGGTTTTGGTGGCTCAGGAGCCCGTCCAGCAGCTCCTGCAGCGCTGGTCACTTTCAGGAGCTCCGCGGCTCCGTGCCAACTGCCATCTTGCCTCGCCGGAAGTCCACAAGGCCCCCAGAGATGCGCCGCCTACGGCATTCTGCTGCCGGCCGGAAGTGAGGTCTCGGCATGCGCCCGCGTGTCACCGAAAATGGCTATGCGTGTCAGTGCTGACACGCGTGTCACAGGTTCGCCAACACTGGGTTAGGCCGACCTCAAGTTCAATTATCATAGCCTATGGCCAAACGTCTACTTGGGAACGGCGATTTCACACAGATACTCTTGTTTACAGGCACGAGCGAATACACACTCGAAGACCATATCGTGTTGATGCATCTGACAAATATTCTCCAGATGATGATCTGGTAAACCTTGAAGTCCTGGATGAGGTAAGGTATGACAAGTTAATGAATTCTCAGTACTGGGTCTTACCGCTTGCTCTTGCCTTCAAGGCATTATTCATATTTCTAACAATATCGCCATGTCACCAAGTTAATTGTTCATAGTCCTGACATAATGAGAAAACTGTGGCATATGATTATGATCTCCTATCACGGGTTCATTTATATTCTGAGCATTTAGATTGTTCTGTTATGCAGGAGAAGCAGATGATGGATGGCAGGAGGGTACATTATTATTTGTGCTTGCTGCTATGAGAAGCTCAGCTCGAAACATCAAGATTAGAGAGGGTGTATATTTCAGAACTACTTTTCCATTGGAAAAGTATTATGCATTAAAAGTATATCACTATTATAAACATAGCAACTTTAGTCAAACCATGCACATCGCTTTCCACTTACATAAACTTGCTTCTTGTACCTCCGGTGATCTTTCACGTATGCAAATGCATGGCATTTTATTGGACAGGGAAAGAGGCAGAGAGATCTAACCACCGCTCCAAGAATGATCCATTTTCTTCCATCTTTCTCCGCCCTGAAATATTCCAACTTCCTGTTGCCCATATCCATCCCTTTCGGCCTGTTTACTTTGTCTCATAAAACTGAGCAAAAGCTGTTGAAAAAGGAGCTGGCTTTTGTTTGCATAGACCCAGTACTGGTGCAGTTTATTGGTGATGCTGGAGTGTGATAGACGGAACCCACTAACTGGCTTTGAACTGTGTGATTTGTTGGGCCCAAGCGAAATGGCCAAGGAGTGCTTGAGCTACAGCACTGCTAAGAGTTTCCACCCTTTCCATGGAAGACCACAAGGTGGGGTGCTGGGGCAGTGTAGCATAAACAGGCAGCAGGGAAGAGCTAAGCTAGATCTTATTTATGTGCACATTCGTCTTGCCCAAAGCAGCAGATCACAATGACGCAAGCAATCACCAGTTTTCTGGGTCATGTGGCCAGAATGACTAAACCACTTCTGGTGCAACGGTACACCGTGATGGAAACCAGAGCATACAGAAATGCCTTTTTCCTTCCTGATGCAGTGGTACCTATTTATCTACTTGCACTGGTGTGCTTTCGGACTGCTAGGTTGGCAGGAGCTGGGACAGAGCAACGGGAGCTCACCCCATCGCGGGGATTCGAACCGCTGACCTTCCGATCGGCAAGCCCAAGAGGCTCAGTGGTTTAGACCACATCACCAGCTGCATCCCACATATGTTTCTTTCTATGTTTCTTTCTTTCTATGTTTCTTTCTATGTTTCTTTCTATGTTTCTTTCTTTCTTTCTTTCTTTCCCTACTACCACTCCAGGGGTGCCAAGTTGAATAAAATAGGCATGGCAGGTAAGCCCCACCCCACATATTTGATCACATGCATATGCACCATTTGAATGGCAATGCCCATAAACTGGGGGGGGGGAAACCCCCTAAATATGCTATTGGTGGAGGATGAGGTCACTTCGTCCCTTAGGAATTGGCTCCTATGCACCACTCCCCTGCTGCCTTTTGCCCCCAGATAAAAATCCTGGCCAGGTTGCACATTTTGATTCCCAATCTGCCTTCCAGAAGCACTAGAGCCTTGCTGTTAAATAAATAAATCTCTGGGGCCCCGTGTAGGCGTGGGCCTTGGCACAATTGCTCCCGTTACACCAGGGATAATCTGCCCTTGCACATGGGCCCCCAGTGGAAATGATGGATCCAGAAGACTGCCAGACTGTTTACCTGCTTTTTGAGAGGCGGTGCAACCCCTTCCAAAATTAGGCGAAATGCCTAATTCCCAGACCATGGACCCACCCACCTATGGGGCCTAAGTCTTGCCAGCGTTCAGCTTCAGTTTGTTGGTCTCTATCCTCCCCACCGCTCCCAGGCAGTGATTCAGAACCTACACAGCCCCACCTGACACACATGTAACAGAAATAGGGCCAGGTGTCGTCAGCATATACAGTTGAACCTCGGTTCTTGAATGTCTCTGTTGACGAATGTTTCGGAACCCGAACGCCAAAAACCCAGAAGTAAATGCTTCCGTTTTCAAACACACTTCAGAAGTCGAACTGCTTCTGCTGTGTGTTTTTCAGTTTTCTCAATTTAATTTGCTGAAAGCCCTTTGTGGCTCGGTTTTCAAATGTTTCAGAAGTCAAACGGTCTTCTGGAATGGATTACGTTCGAAAACCAAGGTTCCACCATAGGTGGAACGTGAACCTGTATTTTCATATGAGGGAAGTATTTGTTTGCTTTAATACAATTAAACTTTGTGGGATGACTTTATTTTCATAGTTTGTGATCCTTTTATCGAAGCGTGGTCAAGGGTCCTGCATCTAATAAAAATTGGCACACATGCATAAAGGTAGAAAATTAGATTTGTTAGCTCTGTCTAGTTTTACTATTTTTATTATTTTAGTTGAGAAGAAAACAGGGACTCAGCCGTGCCAGCGCTAAGCACATTTTATGTGGCAATTGATTTCAGTGGGCAATTGAAATTAATTGCACGTAAAAGGGCTTCACTTTGAGCCTTAGGTAAAATGCTGCAATTGTAAGCAAAATCATTGTACATTTTGTGCTTATAGCAAGTAATTTAGCTGAATGTTATGTTATTGTGTAGATTTTTTAAAAAAAATCAGGAAGTTAAATATATTTTTGTTGTCTCTTTCTATTCCCGGTCCAGTACAGTTTATTTCTCTGACCCAAACAATGATTGAAATGTAATAGATCGGTTTATTGCTTTTAATGTGGCCTACAGTTATAGATTTGTCTTGGAGAGAGATATGAGTCTTGGGAAAAATGGTTTGATACGGCAAAGTCAATATTTGACATAAGTGACAAATAACATCCGAGATTTTTGCTTATTGCTTTTTGCAGTTGATGTACTTACGATGAGTTTCCTGCCTGCAAAATACTGCTTAACTGTAAAACTTGCAATGTTTTCAGGAGACAATTATTCATCAGTTGCAGAAGCGCTATGCAGACTTACAAATTTATACTTACGTTGGAGATATCTTAATAGCCTTAAACCCCTTCCAGAATCTCAGCATATATTCTCCACAGGTAAGAGAATTTTGGGAATGTATCCAGGATGGTGGCTTTGTGGAAAGAACTCCTCATGAAAGTCAAGGCACACCCCTCTCCCCTGCTGCACCCATCTGTGCCTTGTCCCATTCTCTTTCCAGATGTTCCCTCACTTCTCAAGAGCAGTTTGAAGGGACAGGGTGCAAGGACATGGGAGGCTGCAATGGATAGGAGAGATCTGGACAGGAAGAATTCTTGAACAAGCTATTGAGAAATAATATATATATGATAAGAATAATATTGGAGAAAACTGGATATTGAAACCTGCTTAACCTAAATCATATATCCCAGTTTTACAGCGGCCCTTTAAAGTATGCTTCACGCAGAGGCAGTCAGAAGTTGACCTGGCTAAGAAAACACCACCAAGAGCGTAGGGAAATATAAACGGTTGGGTTTCTTTAACTGAAATACAAACTGACTCTAAAGAGACTTTAAACTAAAGATAAATGCTTTCTCTCTTAGCAACATTCCAACCTTCAACCCATTCCAAACCTCCCACAAACTCCCACATAACTCCCATTAAACTACCCAAGAATTAACAGCAAACTAGCTTTATAACTAAGCAACTCTCATACTAAGATTCAACTAAGGAATCTCTTAAACTGAGAGTCTCTCTTACTAAGATTCAACTTGGAATCTCTTAAACTGAGAACAACAGAGAGTGATCTACTTAGAGATGAATCAAACTGAAAGATCTAACTAAGAGATACAGAAGGCTTCCTGGCAGAGCCTTATATACAAGAAGCAGAGCCCACGCCTGTGAGCAATTAACAGAAACACTGGCACCTGTTTCTCTTAAACAGACAGTATTTACATTAGACCGGCTCTAAAGTAACTTGACTATTCAAAAAATCCAACACAAGCAGAATTGGCTTCCACTACAACTTTTGGCTACCCAACCTGTTGTTTTGGTTTTTGAACGTTTTTGGAAGTCGACCGGACTTCCAGAACGGATTCCGTTCAAGAACCAAGATACGACTGTAATCTGTTTGCCCTCAGGCCCTTTGTTTTCATTATACAGTGGTACCTCGGTTTATGAACACAATTGGTTCCGGAAGTCTGTTCATAAACTGAAGCGTTCATAAACTGAAGCGAACTTTCCCATTGAAAGTAATGGAAAGTGGATTAATCCGTTCCAGACAGTCCGCAGAGTACTTAAACTGAAGCGTTCATAAACTGAAGCAAACTTTCCCATTGAAAGTAATGGAAAGTGGATTAATCCATTCCAGACGGGTCCGCGGAGTACTTAAACTGAAATGTTCATAAACTGAAGCATGGGTGTAATTGGTTCCGGAAGTCTGTTCATAAACTGAAGCGTTCATAAACTGAAGCGAACTTTCCCATTGAAAGTAATGGAAAATGAATTAATCCGTTCCAGATGGGTCCGCGGCGTTCATAAACCGAAAATTCATAAACCGAGGTGTTCATAAACCGAGGTTCCACTGTACTGTGAAGTGTTAGGAGTCATGTTGAAACTGAGACACTGTAATTCACTAGAACAGCACATGGGTTGCATGCAGAAGTTTCAATCTTGGCATCTCCACTTTAAAAAGAATCAAGTGATGGGTCACCTGACTAGGCCAGATGGACAAATAACCTGACCTTTATATAGCAGATTCGGTGATCCCATGAAAAATGCAAGCAGCACATGGGAGTGGGGTGGGGAGTTTCTGTTCATTTATTTTTTAACTGGCGGGGGGGGGCTTCTTATTACATGACACACATGTTGTGCTTTGACACCTCTCTTTCCTCCTTCAGTTCTCCAAGCTTTACCACGGCGTGAAGCGCTCCTCAAACCCACCCCACATATTTGCCTCTGCAGACGCTGCTTATCAAGGCATGATAACTTTCAACAAAGACCAGGTAGGAAAACGTTTTAAATGCATAAATATTTTTTTTTAAAATGCTGTTGTCTATACCAGTGGTTCCCACCTGCTTTCTCCCACAGACGTCTTGAAAATTGCAAAGGGTCTTAATTATTTTACCCCCGCCTGTTGTAGCAATTGCAATATCCTGTCCCCGATTCTGTGTGATTTTTAATTGTATTTTTATTGCTTCTTTTATTCTTTATATTGTATTTTATTGTATTCGGGTGGTAAGTCTTCTTCACAGACACTGCAGCCCACCTGAACAAAGCTCGTGAGCCACAGTTTGGGAACCCTGGGTCTACACAATGCAAGAGCATGTCGAATTTTTAGTTTATGTCATCCTTTCTGTGTGGAGCTTTCTGAAGTTTCACGCGGCTAAAATAGAACTCTGAAGGTCCCGGCACTACTTCAGACATCATGGCTTTTAAGTGTAAACCTATGATTTTGAATTTGAACCCGACAAATACAAAATTGAAAACGTGTATCCTAGAGGCTGCAGTTGGGGGAAAATATGGAATCAAAATCAAGAGATTTTAAATTCAGCTTCATTATTCCCACGAGTAGCATTTTGTAGGTCAGATTATTCATGCACAGCAAGTCATGGGATTATGTTTAATGTTCCTTGTATTGGGGCAAGAAGCTATCTGCTGCTGAATCCCCCCCCCCACCTATGACACAGCTTGTTAAAAACAATTTATAACACTTAAGGGTGTATTGATGCAGACCTGGGTCATACAGGTAGACTAGGGTGGATGAAAAGAACTATAGTTCCCTGAGTTCTTTCAGGAAAGGGAATGACCTAATTAATTTACCTAGTTTAAGACTGTGTTGTAGGCAGGCTTCTAATCTGACTCTGGGTTTCAATCACCAGGGCATGCAATAATTAATTTGCATGCTGCCAAGGGAGTAATTAATGCCTCCCTTTAGGTCAGATGTGTGTTGCTGGACTTTGGGAGAAGACTAGGAAGTACCAGACTCTTGTGACTATAAGTCAAAGAAAGTGAGAGTCATTAACTCTGTGATCACTCATTTTCATGGTAAAAACACAATAGGGATACTTCTAATATAACTGTAATGAGGACACAAATCCAATTATATGGCAATGATTTTAATGAAAATGCAGTCGAGTGCTGCAGAAACAGGAGTCTTTATATCCCAAAGATTGCAATCTTGCAAGACTTTTTCACATGAACTATGGCACGCAGAGACGGCTGCTGGCTCTAACAAAAGGCAGCGCTTTTAATTTGACAGTTTTCTCCTTGGCACGGTTTGCCGCAGGATTGTACAATAATCCCAAGTCGGTATATTTTTAGATACAATACGCATCTTAAAGAACCCCGAGAAAATAAATACAGGGATATGGCACTTTAGAAATGGTGGACCCAGTTTGAAAACCTGAATGGAGAAAGAGTTAAAATACACAGTACGGTATGTGAGGATCTCGGAATGCATTGGTTACGGTGATAATTTAGGAGGACCAACTTTTTCAAAAGGAGCACAGCCAAAGAATGGGGATGGTTGTTCTTCTGAGACACTCCAGGAGAGCCAAGTGAGATACTACAGCAAATGTATGGCTGCTGCCAGAAACGACAACCAGCCATTTGGCTCCCTCCTTCCACCACCCTAATACCAAGTTCAAAGTGCTGGTTTTAACCTATAAAGCCTAAAACGGCTCAGGACCGCAATACTTCAAGGACCACCTCTTTCCTTTGAACCTACCCGGACCCTGAGATCATCTTCTGAGCCCCTCCTTCATGTGCCTCCTCCTCGAGAGATTCAGAGGGTGGCAAGATGAGAACGGGTCTTCTCTGCAGTGGTTCCCCGTCTGTGGAATGCTCTCCCCAGGGAAGTTCGCCTGGCGCCTTCATTATACAGCTTTAGGCACCAGGCAAAAATGTTCATTTTTAACCAGGCCTTTGGTTGACCTGATTGACATCCTATACCCTTTTAAAATGTGGGTCTTTTTGAGGGGGTGTTATTGGGTTATTGTTTTATTTTAATTTTATATATTGCGATCTTTTCTGTGAACCGCCCTGTGACCTCTGGGTATAGGGCGGTATATAAATTCAAAACAAACAAACAAAACTGAAATATTTATTTGGTTTATACTGTAACCTTCAATGGATTCCCAGGATGTCTTTCAAAAAAATCAAATCTTGAGAGACTGCTTTCTTTCTTACCTACCCGGTAGGTTCCACCAGAGAACTTCTCCCGCATGTTCCAAAGAGATCAGACCACCACCCCAGTAATTTGGAACAACGTCTTCAGTGTGGCTGCCCCTGTTCTGTGGAACAGCATTCCTGTCAAGATACAGCATGCACCCCCTAGCTCCACTTAGACCCCTAGCTCCACTTAAACTTCCATGACTCTGGCCCACCTGGCTCAAGTTGCAGCAAAGGGAACAAGCTGTATAAATATGATATTCCAC
The DNA here is from genome assembly GCF_963506605.1 of Zootoca vivipara. Lineage (NCBI taxonomy): Eukaryota > Metazoa > Chordata > Lepidosauria > Squamata > Lacertidae > Zootoca > Zootoca vivipara. The sequence goes on along the minus strand of NC_083276.1, from coordinate 117,798,745 downwards.
AGCAGCTATCTGACAAAGGTTGATTCCAGGGCATCCAGAGGCAATCTGATCCTAGCCTTGTTGACTTGGCACAGCCATGTTTATCAATTTGAATGAGATGACCAGCAACAGAGTCTCATGTGGTCCCTTCCAGCTTCACGATGCTATGTTTGCCTGGCTCACTTGCGTGCCGATTCTTGACCTGGAATGACCAGACCCAGAACCTGAAAGGTTCTGTGGCTGACATTTTGCAGGTAATGTAAAGGGACTTCTCTGTACCCCAACCTGGTTTCTTCCAGGTGTTTTGGACTATAAATCCCAACAGTTCTGGCCAGCAAGGCCAATGGTCATGGATGTTGTTGTTGTTTAGTCGTTTAGTCATGTCCGACTCTTCGTGACCCTATGGACCCTAGCACGCCAGGCACTCCTGTCTTCCACTGCCTCCCGCAGTTTGGTCAAACTCATGTTCGTAGCTTCAAGAACACTGTCCAACCATCTCGTCCTCTGTCGTCCCCTTCTCCTAGTGCCCTCCATCTTTCCCAACATCAGGGTCTTTTCCAGGGAGTCTTCTCTTCTCATGAGGTGGCCAAAGTATTGGAGCCTCAGCTTCACGACCTGTCCTTCCAGTGAGCACTCAGGGCTGATTTCCTTCAGAATGGATAGGTTTGATCTTCTTGCAGTCCATGGGACTCTCAAGAGTCTCCCCCAGCACCATAATGGTCATGGATGATGTAGTGCCAAACTTTTGGTGGACACCAGGTTAGATTCAAAGACAGAAGGACTGTGCAGGTATGTCAAGAGAGGATGATAGTTCACCTTGAAATTTTCCCAATCCTGATATTTCACACATTAATCACACTAATTGAGAGCATTCTTCTTCGTTGGGGAATATAATGCCATAACATGAGGTTATAACATTACGTGGAGCCGGTGCATTTGGTATCATATGTGCTTTTAAACTGACTATACTTTTGACTTTTCCCACTGATTTTATTGTTCTTTAACCCAATGCCTATCATTGTGCAAGAAGCAAGAGAGCTTCTTGTTTAAGCAATATTTTAAAATCAAGTTGAGCATGATTTGTTGACCTCTGCAAAGGCCGCCAAATTGAAGAAGATGCTCGGCTGTCTTAATGGTCTGTTAAGGTGCATGTCTGGGGAGATTAACCACTGGAGCTGTAAACGATGCATATTTACCTCTGTTTTGTGTTTCAGTGCATTATCATCAGTGGAGAGAGCGGTGCTGGGAAGACCGAAAGTGCCCATCTCATTGTGCAGCATTTGACCTTCTTGGGAAAGGTATCTATTGACTGCCATGTAGCATGAATGTCTGTCAGCAGTGCAAAGGACTGTCTGCGTTTGTCCACAGTGCTAAAATCAAGCTCCCCTTCCCATCTTCTCCTCCAGCATGGCTGCAAGGAGACGATTGGAAATGTCTGCTTCTGTTTTCAATTGGCCACAGTTTGAAGTCGGCTTGTTTTGGTCACTCATCGTCAACATTAACTGCAGTTTGCCTGGGCTTTGATGTAAGACTAAGCTGCAAAGCCATTAGCCAAAAACGGGAGTGAAAGATTCAAAAGTCCTCCTCACCACCATGCTGGGGGGAGCAGGAGGGGAGTGTCCAGTCCTGGTGCTCTATTAGACTTGATCTCATAATGCTTAGCCACAGTTTAGCATTAGATGCAAACGTTTGTCTCATGATATCTGCTTATAGATCCTGCCTGGTTGCAAAAGCAGGTGTGGTAGTGGCCTGATTGGGGAAAGCAAGATTTTATAGGGCTGCTAACAACACAGATGACTTGAGGGGTGCATCTTAAGGAATATTGGCAGTGTCATACAAAACCTGTGTATTGTAGGATGTCAGGGGGACTCCTTACAGGGAGCCTCCCCCAGTCATCGTGACCAGCACTTCGCCCAGCGATCGCGTCAGCAGTGGGTCAGGAGGGAGAGAGGAGGACTGGAGTGGTATGGAGGGAGGGCTCTGAGATGCTGCTGAGCCCTTGCACCGACTCAGATGGCCAGTAGAGGAAGGAAGGCTCAGCGATGCAGCGGAGTCACAGCAACATCCCAGCCAACAGAGGGGAGATGGGATACAGCCCCTTTTGGCGCCCGATTTGAGGCGCACGCCCAGACGTAGGGCCATAGCTGCCAAGTCTCCCGTTTTCCCCGGGAAAACCCCTTTTTTCTTACCTTTTCCCGGTGGTCCCCCGTATCACTTCGTCTCCTGTTTTTTTCCATTACAGTGGAACCTCGGTTTATGAACACCTCGGTTTATGAATTTTCGGTTTATGAACGTCACGGACCCATCTGGAACAGATTAATTCACTTTCCATTACTTTATGAACAGACTTCCGGAACCAATTACACCCATGTTTCAGTTTATGAATGCTTCAGTTTAAGTACTCCGCGGACCCGTCTGGAACGGATTAATCCACTTTCCATTACTTTCAACGGGAAAGTTCGCTTCAGTTTATGAACGATTACTCCGCGGACCGTCTAGAACGGATTAATCCACTTTCCATTACTTTCAATGGGAAAGTTCGCTTCAGTTTATGAACGCTTCAGTTTATGAACAGACTTCCGGAACCAATTGTGTTCATAAACCGAGGTACCACTGTATTTTCTCCTGCCGGCGGCCATTTTTTTTCTTTCCGATTTGCCCTTCTATGGGCACCCAAAATGGCCGTCGCCAGCTTCAAAAGTCACGTCTATGCATGTCCGGAAATGCATAGACGTGACTTCCGGTGTTGGCGGCGGCCATTTTGGTGCCCATAGATGGGCGAAGCGGCACCGGAAGTTGCGTCGGCACACTTCCTGACATGCGTACAAGCGACTTTTGAAGCCGGCGACGGCCATTTTGGGTGCCCATAGAAGGGCAAAGCAACACCGGAAGTTACATCGACGCAACTTCCGGTGTAAAATGGCTGCCGGTCCCGGATTCTGCAGTCCGGAACTTGGAAGGTAAGCGTAGGGCTAGGGGAAGGCGTTTCGGGGTCTCCAAGCGCTTATGTTGGACCAGAAACCAAAAGGCGGTATTGCTGGATTCTGGGAGCGACTAGGCAGTCATGTTTTCTGATGACTCTGCACTGTAAATAGTATGCACAATAAAACTCTTAAAGACAGAGCGGACTGGAGCGTCTTTCCTCGGGAGTAGGTTTTGGGGGATAAAGAGATCTTCATGTTTTAAGCAAGCTTTCTTCAACTGGGGAATCCCTTGTAACCTGTTCCCATCTGTGAAGGCTAGCAATCGTGCTTTGCGGGAGAAGATTCTCCAGGTGAACCCCCTGGTTGAAGCCTTTGGAAATGCCTGCACTGCCATCAATGACAACTCCAGCCGTTTTGGGAAATACCTGGAAATGATGTTTACACCAACAGGAGCTGTGATGGGAGCAAAGATTTCCGAATATCTACTGGAAAAATCCAGAGTTATAAAACAAGCTGTGTAGGTATAAATTTTGCTCCCGCCCACCCGCCAGCTAGAAGCAATTTTACCTTCATAGAAAACACACACACACGTGCGGCAATATTTTCAATGCAATTTATTCTAAGCAAGAGGCATTATCAGAGTTCAAGTAAACCAGGGGTAGGCAACCTAAGGCCTGTGGGCCAGATGTGGCCCAAATGCCTTCTCAATCCAGCTCGTGCACAGTCCGGGAATCAGCATGTTTTTACATGAGTAGAATGTGGCCTTTTATTTAAAATGCACCTCTGGGTTATTTGTGGGGCATAGGAATTTGTTCATATTTTTTCCCAAAATATAGTCCACATGGTCTGAGGGACGGTGGACCGGCCCATGGCTGAAAAAGGTTGCTGACCTCTGAAGTATACTGTATTTTTCCGTGTATAAGACACCCCCATGTATAAGACACCTCCTACTTTTAGGGACTCCAATTTAAGAAAATATACATATGCACTATCTGTGTATAATATGCCCCCCCCCCAATTTCTAACCTTATTTTAGAGTTTTAAAAAAACCTAGTCTTATACATGGAAAAGTACGGTTTGTGCAGCCAGGTTGCGCACTAGGGCAGGATGGGGCACACCGATCCTGGCCCAACTGCATCAACTACTAATTAGTTTCCAGACTGAATTGAAAGTGCTGGTTTTGGCCTATAACACATTATGCTACTCAGGACCCCGATACCTCAAGGGCCACCTCTTTCTACATAAACCAGCCCAGATACTTTAGTCTGCATCAGTGGCTATTCTCCATGTTCCTCACCTGAGGGAGGTGCAGAGAATAGCAACATGAGAAGAACTTTTCGGTGGTTCGAATCCCTGCGACGGGGTGAGCTCCCGTTGCTCGGTCCCAGCTCCTGACCACCTAGCAGTTCAAAAGCACATCAAAGTGCAAGTAGATAAATAGGTACCACTCCAGCGGGAAGGTAAACAGAGTTCCCGTGCACTGCTCTGGTTCGCCAAAAGCGACTTAGTCATGCTGGCCACATGACCAGCTGTCTGTGGACAAATGCCGGCTCCCTCAGCCATTAAAGCGAGATGAGTGCCGCAACCCCAGAGTCATCCGCGACTGGACCTAATGGTCAGAGGTCCCTTTACCTTTACCTCCCAAGAGAAACAGTGCGGTTGTGAGAATAGGCATATGCACAATGTATGTAGGTATATGGAATATACATAAGTTTGCACGTGTAATAAAAGTGTTGTGTATAGAGGTATGACGTATTTAATATGTTACTATATAAGCCATCAAAGTAACTTTTTTTTTCTTTAACAGAGGGGAGAAAAACTTCCACATATTTTATTATATATATGCTGGCCTTTATCACCAGAAAAAACTCTTTGAATATAACCTGCCTGAGAAAAAGCCTCCCAGGTAACCCATTACTAATTTGATTTTAATGCCAGTTGTAATTAGGTATTGATTAGCTGTTGCTTCCAGCATGATACTTGAGTTAGAATATCCCTTAACCCTTCCCCAACCCTTAAGGACCCTTTGTCAGCCTATCATGTGTAAAAGTGGATACCGGTAGATAAGATGGGAATTTGACTGTGATGCTGTTTTGCCAAGCCATGCCCACCTGCTCTACACCTGACATCAAGGGGAATATATTGGGTACAGGACAGGTAAAGGTCGGGCCTTGCAGTTCTGTCCAAGTGCCAGGCATAGACCTTGTAAACAGTGATGTACAAACATGCCAGTTCACTTTGTTATTTTCTATTGAACTGCAGTTGGCCTTTTTTGCACAAGCTTTTTTTCCGTATACTTTTTAAAACTGTAGTTTTTAGCTTTAGTAGACAGTAGGGACGGGATGCAGGTGCCGCTGTGGTCTAAACCACAGAGCCTAGGGCTTGCCGATCAGAATAATTTGTTGGAAGCTGCGCAGAGTGGCTGGGGCAACCCAGTCAGATGGATGACATGTAAATTTATTATTATTATTATTATTATTATTATTATTATTATTATTATTATCATCAAGTAAGTGGGGTTAGGAATGCAGCCACTCTCGCCTCCTTGATTTCACAGTTCAGTTTTTACCTTGCATCCCATCTCAGTTTAGTTAAAAGTCAATACAATTTCAGCAGGGAGGAGAATTTTAAATTTCATGTTACTTTTAAAACAAGATTTTAGGATGGACAAAAATGGGCAGTCAAATCCGGATGGTTCTCCTCCTTTAACCGAAGATCAGATCTACAGGTAGCAAAGATGCAAATTATTTCCATTTGAAAATAATTGGATTGAAAACGCATTTCATTGGGTTTTAAAATTCACAATAGGAAGCACATTAAGGGAAGGATCCATTGTAGCACTTTAATAATCGTTCTGTCAGTGTGTAAGCATTTTACCTTGCAAGATGAAAAAATCTTTTCCCCCCCCTCTTCCCTCCCACATGCACTGTTCTGGTGTCTTGGGTCCATCTGTCCCTGAGCCAATTTGGAGAGGTGCAGGGGAGAAGAGGAAGAAAAGCCCCATTGCCCTAGGGGAAGTCCTTGTGCAGGCTTCCGGTAGCAGGACTCATTAGTTGAATCTGTCCCCGGGACTGCAATCCTACAGTCTAAGGGTATATTGACCGCCTCAGAAACAATAAAAAGGAAGAGGTACCTGTATCGTGAATATAGGTTGTACTGTATGCCTTTGTGCATAATGTGCACATGTTTTCAAAAAGTTCTAGAGAACTAAATGGCTTTCGCAACAAGAGTCCACGCTGTAATGGGGGTTGAATGGACAGATGGAAGGAAATCCACTCGGTGGTCCGTTTTTGATGGATTCCCTTGTGCAGTGTTATGTTAGCTCAGTCGATAGAGCAAGAGATTAAATCTCAGGATTGTGAGTTTGAGCCCCATGTTAGGCCGGGGGTTAGACTAGATGGGGGTCCTTTCCAATTCCACAATTTTAAGAATATTTTCCCACCTGAATAGACTTCTCCCCCTTAATGATAGTCGCCTGAAGGGATCCTGTTTGCCTAATACTTGGAGAGCATCTTCAAATGAGGTTGTGCTTCAGTGTCCTCCTTTGAAATGGGATTGATGTCAGTCACCTGAAATTGCTGTGACCCCAGCTGATTGACAAGTGGCTAGTCCTTCCCACCTGTCAAGTTTGCTCACAGCAGGTAGAAGAGGTCGAGATTTGGGCTGCTGGGCTAAATGGATTCCCAACTCCTTTAACTATGTGAATCAAAAATAAAACTAAGCTTTTTTTTCACTCTCTTGAATTGCATCTGTTGTTGTTTTTCAAAATAGTTGGTTTCAGAGTTAATGGTACGTGTTAACATTATGCAAATAAACCCAAATGAATTGTTTTTAAATCTGTACATTATTATTACTTGGGTAATTGGCCTATAAGGACGGAGTTGCACTTACATATTCCATTGTGTCAACTTTCAAGTGTGTGTTGTTGTTGTTTTCTACATTAACTTTATGAACTTGTCTGGTTTTATTGACTAAGGATACCCATTTCAAAATAACAGCATCATGGCAACCCTTTGGACAACTACATTATAGGATAGGCAGAGAGGGGATAAAATCTCTCTCTCTCTCCGTTTGCACATAGGGTTATGTTGAATCCCCGTGAGGCGTGGGCTACGCAGTGTCAGACGAGGAGGATAGGTTTTAATTTCACCCCAGATGCAGTGCTTTTCTCTTCACTGTATTGGAAGAGTCATTCACGTACTGTACATGGGAGTAAGAAAAGAAGTTTTCAACTATGTTATTAGTGGCTAAAAAATTTCGATCTAGTTTTGTAAGGCGGGGGGGAGGGTAGAGCAGGTTTCGCCTGTCCCACAACTTGCTGTTTGTAGCCTTAAAAAGAGTCGTGGACGCTATTGGGGTCGCTTTATTGGCTGAGGGAGCCGGCGTACAGCTTCCGGGTCATGTGGCCAGCATGACTAAGCCGCTTCTGGCAAAACCAGAGCAGCACACGGAAACGCCATTTACCCTCCCGCCAGAGTGGTACCTATTTATCTACTTGCACTTTGACGTGCTTTCGAACTGCTAGGTTGGCAGGAGCAGGGACCAAGCAACGGGAGCTCACCCCGTCGCGGGGATTCAAACCACCGATCTTCTGATCGGCAAGCCCTAGAACACTTACTTCTGGGTTTGCAGAAGTAACCCTGACCCTGACCCTGACCCTGACCCTAACCCTAACCCTAACCCTAACCCTAACCCTAACCCTAACCCTAACCCTAACCCTAACCCTGGGTTTGCAGTGTTTGGGTTCCAAGCTCTTTGAGTACCAAGGCGTTTGAGAACCAAGGCACTTGAGAACCAAAGTACCGCTGTATTTAATAAAACCTCAGAAAGGTTTACAGAAAATGAAAATGAAATACTAGCATTATCAACAAAAGACTGGTCAAAATAATACCCAGGGAGTGGCTTTATATGTTTGTAGATATTGCAGTCTAGACTGAAGTCATATCTTCCATTTGTAAGATGCTACCATTACCACCAAGCTTATGAATTTGCTTAAAGGTAGATTCTCCTTTCTAAAGAGTGGATCCAGCGCTGGATTTGCACTCTGGCAAGGTTGTGCACATGGCTTTCTCCAGGCCCCCACTACCCACTCCAAATCCCCCTGCCCCCTGAAGGTCTGAGAAACCACCCAGAATAGTTTGAAATATGTTGCCGCTGTAGCTGATGGTGTAGGGACTCGGGAGGTCAGTGAAAACTGGGTGCCATGCCTTGGACAACCAGAAGTGCAAATATACCATTGGGTACAACCTACTGAGTTCAGTTTAATTGAAATCAAGCTTTCATCAAGGCTTAATCTGAGCACAATGCTCAGCTCCCAAACCCCTTTACAATTTTGTGGTTCAGCTCTCCAAGGAGAGCTCTCCAAGGATGAATCTGAGAGTGTCTCTTTGTGCATGCAGAGTGTTTTATTTACTGTGAATTTCCAATGCTCTTACAAATGTAGGGTTCCTAAGACAAACTCCTGTACCTGTTGGGTTTGGGTTCTAGACAGGCTCCAGCATCAGCCACCTTGTGAATGAATTTTATCTCTTTTTATTTAGGTACATTGATAACGACACAGGAAGGGTGATGCATGACATTATAAGTAAAGAATCCTATGGGACACAGTTTGAAGCAATCCAGCATTGTTTTAGGATCATAGGGTTTACGGATGAGGTAAGTAGTGACTTTTCAATCTGCTGCCACGAAGATACTTGTCTTGCTCCAGAAGGCGGCAGGAGCTCAGCCATGCTGAGGGAGCCTGTCGGGGTGCCTGGCTGCACCTCTCTCAGCATTTTTCACCCGGGGCCACTGCCCCTCTGGCCCTCCCACACTATGCCACTGGTTACACCCTCCGCCTGCAGTGTGGGTGGGCTCTGAAGTGTTGAGTCTGAAGTCTGCTGGTGCTTCGAGTTCTGACTTCTGAAGAGTTCTCGCTCTTCCTGTTGTTTGCAGGAAGTGCACTCAGTGTATCGAATTCTGGCTGGGATCTTAAATACAGGAAATATTGAATTTGCTGCCATTTCCTCACAACATCAAACCGATAAAAGCGAAGTGCCCAATGCCGAAGCCTTAGATAATGGTAAATATTTGTGGGGGGGGGGAGTCTGTGGATTGTACTTCAGAGGACTTGTAGGGCAGGGATGGGGGACCTGTGGCCCTCTAGGTGTTGTCAGACTACGACTCCCACCATTCCTGACAGTTAGCCATGCCGGCTGGGGCTGATGGGAGATGGAGTCCAACAACAGCCACAGGTTAGCCAGCCCTGCAGTAGTAGAATATGACTAAGAAAAGACCAGTTTCACACAAGATGTCTGCCCAAGGCCAACAGCTTCCATCTCATCCCAACATGTCTGTGTGTCATCTTTCAGCCGCGGCCCTGTTGAGCATTGGCTCAGAGGAACTTCAGGAAGCGCTCACCTCTCATTGCGTTGTGACACGAGGCGAGACTATTATCCGGACAAACACGGTAGACAAAGCAGCCGATGTGCGAGATGCCATGTCAAAGGCACTTTATGGCCGACTCTTCAGCTGGATCGTAAATCGCATAAATACCCTGCTGCAGCCTGATAAAAATATATGGCAAGTCCACACATCAAAAAGCAGCATGTGTGCTGGGGGAGTCTTCTGTGTCTATATATTTCTTTTTATTTTACGGGAGGAATTTACTGTTTGTTTTAGAATAATGCCTCTAAATGGCCTCCATGCTGTGATTCTGCATTTTTGTTTCCAGGACGTTAACTCCAGTGTTTTCGAAGAGCTGGCTGGGATTTAACCAAGTAGGTCAATGGGATCAGTGTGGGGTTAAAATCCCATCAAACTCTTTGAAAAGACATCACAAAGCGATGTTTTTAAAAGTTAGTCTGCTTTATGGTGAAAAGCTACTGAAGTCCTTTCAACGATAAGGCTATCGTGTACAAAACGTTTAACGTGATGTGTTCACACTTAAAACTGTCGCTAAAAGTTACCTGAGCTGATTTAGCAGCTCATATACAAGTTTAGCTGTGTGGTGGGCTGCAAGGAAGGTGGATTATGCCAATTGCATTAAGATCCCCCAAATAATAAAATGGCATTTAGTGAGCTATTGATAAATGAGGAATTGTGCTGTACAATTATTTTATGGGCATATGGAAACATTTAATTATATAATCTAGTGGAAGAGTTCACATAGGCTTGAATGCAAGGACTTCGTGTGCAGTGAATAACTGTAGTTTTGCACTTTCAGGGAGTCCAAAACGCGCTTTGCATTTCTGCCAAGGCATTCTTCCTATATCTTTTCAATGCTGAGAGTCTTGCACAACTTATTACATCATTTATTTTATTTAGTATCATACCTTTCAATAGTTTTCAAAGCAATAAATTGAACACGATTAAAATAAAATATAAAACAGATAGAGCTGAACTTGCATGTACAAAACTGGTTTCCAATGATGTTTCAGTTATGGATTTTGTATGTTTTTTCTACCCAGCAATGCAGAAAGTGGAATGAATGTTGGTATACTGGATATTTTCGGATTTGAGAACTTCACAAGAAACTCCTTTGAACAGCTGTGCATAAACATTGCAAATGAGCAGATCCAGTTTTATTTCAATCAACACATCTTTGCACTTGAGCAGGCAAAGTTTACTTTATTACCATTGGCTGGCTCTGTATCAATGTCTCTAGGCTAAACTTGGGGCTTGTGAGAGGAGTGAACCATAGGAGATGACTGGAACTTTTTCCTTAATTTATCTCCTCCCTTATATATGGTTAGAGTGATATTGGGTATATCTTGAGAGATAAATATTGCTTGGGGGGATTCCCATATGAAGCTTAAGAGAAAAACAATAAGGTGACTAATGAAATTTATGTTGGTATTTTTGGTTAAAGATAAAAGAGATGGTGTATAATAAAAGGAGAATTCCCTGGATGTCTGGATCCAGGTTTGGGGCAAGTATGGTACTCTTTGGTGAGAGAACCCCAGCAGAGATTTAAAATTACAAAATAATATGCAGCAAAATAAAGTGTGGATATAAAGACCTTTAAATCATCCCTGTTTAAGTTGCTTCCAAAGTTCCCCTCTTCCCTTAGCATAGAAAGAGACCACACATTTGGAAGTTAAAAATGATTTACTTACAAACTCTTTGAAGGTCAGATTCATGTGCTTTTCCATGCAGCAGTAATAAAAACACAGGCAGGAAAACTCAGATTCCAAAGTGGTAAATGTTTCTAAATTATTTGTATAGAAGCAGAAAGATAGCTTGCTTAAGCCACACGGTCTGAGTTTGGAGCATTCTTCATAGACCTTGCTGGTAGGGTTCACATGGTAGAATGGGAAGAACAAAGGTCTGATAACGGCTGCTTATCCTACAACTTGGACCCCAACAATTTGGGCTTGGCACCTTGTAGCGGGTTTCACATGTAGTGTTTGTGAAAACAGAATGCCATTGCTGGGCACAACACAAGCATGACTGATCTCTGCGATATTTCAACAATATGAATCTTGTATAAGCTTTAATTATATGGAAATTAACCAAGGGGGGAGGATGTCTGCAAGATGCCTGGAAAAGAGCGGATTTACCTTCATTTAACCATCAGATAAAATGTGTGTTGCAGTGGTTTGCCTCGCTCTGTTGCCAGCTTTGTAAATAAATCACACTGGGCAAGAAGAGACAGCTGATAGGGGTGACATTTAAATTTGCTGACTTTCATAAATCTTGCTTTAGATGGAATATCAGAATGAAGGAATTGATGCTCCTATAGTTGACTATGAAGACAACAGGCCACTCCTGGACACATTCCTTCAGAAACCAATGGGGCTACTTTCTCTGCTTGATGAAGAAAGCCGGTTTCCCCAGGCAACAGACCTTACTTTAGTTGGTACGCCATGTCCAGTAATCCTCAACTGTGATTTTATATATATAGAGGGCCATAGATATTTTCATATTGCTTTAACTCATAACCATGTATTAAATCTCTGTTGCTTTGGTCAACCTATTAAGTCCCCGTGTGCTCTTCATGAGCTTTGCCCATTGGAATTTTCTCCATACAGCTCACTGCTTTTCGGTTTCGGTTTTAATTGATTTGTTGTTGTTTAGTTGTTTAGTCGTGTCCGACTCTTCGTGACCCCATGGACCAGAGCACGCCAGGCACTCCTGTCTTCCACTGCCTCCCGCAGTTTGACTAAACTCTTGTTCGTAGCTTCGAGAACACTGTCCAACCATCTCGTCCTCTGTCGTCCCCTTCTCCTGGTGCCCTCCATCTTTCCCAGCATCAGGGTCTTTTCTAGGGAGTCTTCTCTTCTCATGAGGTGGCCAAAGTATTGGAGACTCAGCTTCAGGTTCTGTCCTTCCAGTGAGCACTCAGGGCTGATTTCCTTCAGAATGGATAGGTTTGATCTTCTTGCAGTCCATGGGACTCTCAAGAATCTCCTCCAGCACCATAATTCAAAAGCATTTAATTGATAGGGGTCTGTTATCTACTACCGGTAGGAGCGCTGTTAATATTAGCTCACCTTGAAGACCCATAGGAGGTTCTGGTGTCATTGGCTTGGATCCTAGCTTCTGTCCCATGAATGGAGCAGAACTCTTCTGATGCCAATAGAACTTTCCATCCTCTCGCTTCCCTGTCCAGGGCACAGCCTGCTTTCCCTCCTGAAAACCTATTCCTGGGGGTTAGAGGACTTGCATGCTTGTACCAGTTTGCTTCTTTTCATGCTGCAGCTCTCAAAACATTTACAGAAATTTTCAAACAACCATCTGTAAAAAAAAAAGGCAAAAGAACAAATAAAAAATGTTATCCCTTCCCTGACTATAGCAGGAAAAGAGAATCACGAAAAGGCAGGGGTACCCCACCACCACCAAGGGAACTTCATTCTGCATGTGCAACAGCATCTCTGGATGTGAATGACCTGGCCAGACCATTGCATTGGAAATACAGTAGTGAGTTAAAGAAAAAGCATGGGATGATTCATGTCGCCATTGCCAAAAACGACATGGTCATGTGGAAACATCTCCTTGAGGGCCCAACTGTTGTTTGCCACATCCAGAAAAATGTTAGAAAATCAGCATTTTCCATGAAAATTGAATATACAGAGCTTATTTGAGAGTAGCTCTGAAACTATTTCGCAATGTAAAAAGTGGATCACTTTGCAGTGACTCCTCTGGATCAAAAATGGTTGCGTGATTCAGGAATGGGCTCGTGGGAGCAGCACAGAGATTTATTATTATTATTATTATTATTATTATTATTATTATTATTATTGGCTACTTGTTTGCTCTATTGGCTTTGGCTAGCTCCCTACTAATTAAACAAAAACTGTTTGTTGCTACTCATTTTATGCCAGCTGGTCAAACACTGGGAAATTTGTGCAACCCACCCTAGACATCTGCTAATATTGGGACAACAAATTCTGTTTTCTGCTTAGACTTCCCGCTCCAGTGGTGATAGCAGGAAAATAGACACTGGTGCTATTTCTGCTAATGTCGAAGCTGACTTTTTTTTTTTAACCTTACCCTATATATGTTAGTCAACTGTTGTTCTAAACCTACCTGTATATCAAATATGAAATAAATGTCAGGTGAAGAAAATTAATGCAGTTGCACACGACATGGAAAAATTATTTAATAAAGCTGGTAGCATCCAGAAAGTTTGATCTTTGTGAAACATCTGGCCATTTTGAGCTTTAAAGGCCTCTCCCCTTCTATAAACTGTCTTGCCATCCTTAATGAAACTACAGAAGCATAGGTGTTAAGAGGACAGAATTGTGAAACAATTATTTGCACTTTAATTTTAATCTCTGGCATGTATCCAATGAACTGGGCCTTAGAGAAGCCATTCTTCTTTTCTGCCTTAATACCCCCCCCCCACTGCCACTATTAATACAGTGGGGATGATAACACTGACCAACCTGCCACACCACAACACAACACAACACAACACAAAGACAACACACTTTCTCCCTTCAGGCGTCACTCACTACTGACTCTCTGAATTTCCAGAATCTTATACTTGTGGCTTGTAGTAGGGCTGTGAGTAGTTCTCAAGATATATCCTAAATGTTGCAGCTTTGCTTTGTAAAGAAAAAAGTAAGGCAAAATAAGACGGATATTGGCAATCTCTGCTGGCAATCCTCCGGCAGCTTTCCATAAATAGCTGGGAAGTGGTAGGAGGGTGACAGAAATGCGAGGGGAAAGTGACTTACCCGTTGGTTCGCTAGGATAATTCCTTTTCAAAGCAAACAGAAAGAAAGAACAAAAGAGTCGTGAGAGATGTCAAAGAAAGAAGTGTGGGCTGCCGCCATTGCTGCACAAAGAAAAACACAATAGTTTGTCTATGTGGGCAGGAAGCATCCCCACATAACTGCCAAGGCCCGTCTGTGGTTCAGAGAATGGACTAGTAATTATGTTTCCCTCTTCTTTAAACCATTAGATAAATTTGAAGATAATTTACGATGCAAGTACTTCTGGAGACCCAAGCGAGTGGAGCTGTGTTTTGGCATTCAACACTATGCCGGAAAGGTAGACGCTATATATAACTTGATACAAGTCCAAATGCAGTACTGTATGTGATCCAGTTTCTCTTAAAGTGCTTTCAGATTCTCTTTAACGTTTTAAATGTGTTCGTATTTCAAAATCTAGAAACTCTCTTTAAAAACAAAACAGAACACCATGATAGCAGTGTTTGAGGATGTTTTAATCTCTACTGTCATGGTCTGGGGGAAGAAACATCTGGTGCCTTGCATCTATTTTGAGCCTACAGCTGGCTCTCTCAGGCCATTGACCTACCTGAACACACATCCACCCACTAGCCTTTGACATTTGATACTTGTGGGGCCACCTCTATTGTTTTATGTACATTCCTTGGTTTGTTTTAAATGGATTTCAGGATTCTATGGTTGTAACCCACCCTGGGACCTTGTGATGAAGGGCAGGTGAGAAATTCCTTAAATAAAACAATAAATGGAGTGTTAATACAAGTGGGCTTGTGAAGAAGGCGCAGCAGAGACTGTATTTTTCCAGAATTTTAAGGAAAAACCATCTTCCACAAAAGCTGCTGCTTGCCTTCTATCACTGTGCCATACAGAGCGTGCTCACGTACGGTTTATGTGTGTGGTACGGAAGCTGTACTTCTCAGGACAGAGCAGGGCTGTGTAGAATTATTAAAACAGCAGAGAGCATTATTGGCTGCTCACTCTCCAACTTAGAACAAATCTATACCACCAGGTGCCATAGAAAAGCACTAGACATATCAAGAGATCCAATGCACCCTGGTCACCATTTCTTTCAGCTCCTGCCATTGGGACGGAGATATAGAACTATGCAGGCAAGAACGAGCCGTCTCAGGAACAGTTTCTTCTCTAGAGCGATTTTGGCCTTAAATGGAAAGCCTGGACTTTGAAGTCATCTTATTTTACTTGTTATTTGTATTATATTTACTGTTTTTAATTAGGTTTTGTAATTTTGGATTATGCGGAATGCTTTATCTGAGTGGATGTAGCAACCGAGTAATTTCGTTGTTCCCGCAAGGGGACAATGACAATGACAATAAAGATATCTTATCTTATCTTAGATATCTTAAATAACTATAGCTTTTAAATAGATACCGGTAGCAGAATTTTATAACGGCCGGTTTTGCTTTTAACCTCCCATATGGTATAGGTGCAGTACGATGCTTATGGCTTCCTTGAGAAGAACAGAGACACTCTCCCTGCTGACATAGTGGTGGTACTGAGGACCTCAGAGAACAAACTTCTCCAGCAGCTCTTTTCAAGTCCTTTAACCAAAACAGGTACTCCTTATCTTCTTCTTCTTCTTTGCCGGTCACTCGAAGCTGAGTAAGATTGTCTTCCGTAAACACGGTTTTAACAGGGAGTCCGTAAGTGACTGTGGAGGCCAATTCTGGATCCCCACGTCCTTCCACAGTGGGGACATAGGTTTCCAGGCAGGAGTCGATCACGGTGAGGGGTTGCCAAGAGTGCCTTCCTCTTAGCACGTTTCTCCCTTTCGTCCTGAGTTCGAGCGTCTTCAAAGCCCATGACACCTTTGGTAAAGGCTGTTCTCCAAATGGAGCGCTCACAGGCCAGTATTTCCCAGTTGTCGGTGTTTATACAACATTTTTTTAGATTTACCTTGAGAGAGTCTTTGAACCTCTTTTGTTGACCACCAGCAATATGCTTTCCATTTTTAAGTTCAGAGGTCCATCTCAGGTCTATTACCATGTTGATTAGCAGGATGGATTTCTATGAGCTTTCAATGAGCATGCAGAGATCTCATGTGAATAATAATTTGTCAGTTCACTTCTGTGTTAGGAAAAAGCTCAGCATGCGTGTTCCTGATGCATCCATGGAGCTCTTTCGGACATGAAAGTGAATGGGAAACCCTTCCTTGTGAGTGTGCCAAAAAGAAAAAAGAAAATTCACCTCTCTGTGGATTAGACAGCACGATTCTGTTAACACACACCACATAAAGATAACCTGTACATATGCTCACTGTTGGAAGCAAACAGAATCTGTCAGTAACCACTGCATGGAAGAAAAATAGTTCACTTCACAGTAAAAGCCTATCTGTGGCATAATAGAAATGATGTATGGTACTTGTAAAAATACATGATGGCTCGTAGGTCTAACATGACATTGTTTTAATGAGTTGAAAAGACCAAGTAAATCACTTGTGATTAGAGAAGTGTAATGGAGGCAAGTCGTACAAGGAAACTGTGATTATGAGAGAAAGGTATCTCACGTGTTTGCTGTTTAATAGACAATCTCAGGATCACTGTTCAGAAGATGTCACAAGATATTTTGAAACAAGCTGAAGGAAATAGCATTCTAGCGTTTTCCCAGGCCTGCTTTAGAGTATATTTTCCTCCATGTTCTCCTCCTGCACATGTTTGGAGCATGAGATTATGCCTGCACCTCTTCAAACATGCTAGACATCAATGATCTCTGCAGGGACAATGCACAATGTGCCAGGGTGGCTCGATGCAAAAGAAGAGAGAGCTCTTGTGCCTTTAATAGCTGTGTAGAAAACAGAATTTCAACAGGTGTAGCTTTCACGGCACTATAGAATCACAGAATTGTAGAGCTGGAAGGGACCCCAATGGTCATCTAGTCCAACCCCCTGCAAAGCAGAAATCTCAACTAAAGCATCTATGGCAGATGGTCATTCAACTGCTGCTTAAAAAACTCCAAGGAGAGTCCACACCTCCAAAAGGAGTCCATCGCACTGTTGAACAGCTCTTACTGTCAGAAAGTTCTTCCTGATGTTTAGTCAGAATCTCCTTTCTTCCAACTTGAATCCATTGGTTTGAATCCTACCCTCCAGAGCAAGAGAAAACAAGCTTGCTCCCTCTTCCGCGTGACAGCCCTTGAGATATGTGAAGATGGCTATCATATCTCCTCTCAGTCTCCTCTTTTCCGGGCTAAATATACCAAACTGCCTCAACTGTTCCTCACAAGACTTGGTTTCCAGACCCTTTGGTCACCCACCTCTGCACACATTCCAGCTCGTCAATATCCTCCTTAAACTGTGGTGCCCAGAACTGGACACAGTACTCCAGCTGTGGTCTGACCAAGGCAGAATAGAGTTGGACAATTACTTCCCATGATCCACTTGATACTTCTGTTGTTGCAGCCTAGAATAGCGTTAGCCTTTTTTAAAAATTTTGCTGCTGCATCACACTATTGACTCATGTTCACCTTGTGGTCTACTAAGACCCCTAGATCCTTTTCACACATACTACTTGCAAGCGAGGTGTCCCCCCTCTTAAAGGAGTGAGTGCCACGCCCTCTTTTCTGCACCTGGTCACCCTAGGACATACACAAATGCCTGCACAGGTGAGCTCTAATTGCTTGTTATCTACCATATGATTTGAGCCTACATGTCCTGGATTTCACACATGCACTCCATGTTCAGACATTATGCCTGGCCGTGGGCATCTGGAGGTGCCAAAATTACAGGTGAGGCAGGAAGACACATTTTCACTTTCCTACTACACGTTGGGAGGAGGTAGAGGAGAGTATCATTTGAATGCATCCCTAGATTTCTCAGGGCAATCTTGGAGCCTTCACATTTCTGAAATCCCATTGAGAACAGTTGATGCCAAGGAAGGCTGGGGGATATCAGTTTAGATAGGACAGGTGCCTCTTTGTTATGCTGTTTCTTCCATAGAATTTGAGGGTGGTTGCTGCTGCTGTAGCAATGCAGGGCTTACAGAAATCTTCCAAGTATTGCCAGATTTTTCTTAACTGTGCAGTTAACCCGAAGGGCTTGTAGTATTTGCGGTGCAAAGCAGAAAATCGACCATCAATTCCTGTGTGCAAAGCAGATTTATTGTAGAAAGTTTCTAGGGCGGGGGAATGAATCCAAAAAAGCAAACAGGTCTCAACAGTTCCTGTAACATTACACGCACTTCAGAACTCTGAACTACACATAATATAACTGAGACGACCGAGATGTTTCAGATCTCTGAAGTACGTGTGATGTAATTGAAACAAGAGAGGATTCCCCCCCCCAAGAGCTCTGATGTATGTGAAATGTAACTGAGCCTGTTGAGTCTTGCTTCTATCTTTCGATTGAGATCCCCCCCCCCCCGATGAAGATCTTAGATAAGGCTTGAAATGTATTGTGCTTGTTATCATGCCTTTCTGCAATGAATCTACTTTCTTCTTAATGTCAGATCGTTGGTTTTCTATTTTGTGTTGCCAGAGCCTGACCCTCTTGTCAGACTACCACAAATACTTTCATAGGGCTGCAAACCTATTTCGTTTTTAAAAGCTGATTAGCATGCTTTCTTCAGTGCATTGCCTAGCCAATGATTTTGTGAACACTTGTCTGAAATAATTAACTCAGGTACATAATGGAGAATGCAGCAAGGGACTAAGAAATAACCTGCTGGAGAAATTTTGTAGATGGATTTGTCCCCTTCACCTCAAATTGAGGGGCCGACAGCTTCCCGCATAATAATGCCTGCCCCTGCAAAGGGGTATGTGTGAGAGACATGGGTTTCCACTACTGTGGTAAACTTTGCCAGAGGCATAGATGTATGCCCAGCTGAAATTATCAGCATGCACTAAAAGGTCTGTGAAGTTTTGTGAAGGCTACCCCTTGCATGGTTTTGTCAACTGTAGACTGCTTTGAGGTTTTGTTTTTACAATCAAGCAGCATATAAATTTTATGAAGTAAAATAAAATAGATATGGTGAAGGTTGTGCCAATCTTGAGCCAAGGGCAGTGGGGAATATTCAGTTTCCTCTGCCATTTGCAGTCCGGATGGAAGTTCTGGTTGGTTCAAAGCTCACATGGTGTATGTTGGTTGTTGCTGTCATCTGTCTGTCTCAAGAGACAATGGAGTGCACCTCCAGGGGTGAAGCCAAACTGTTTTAGTTGCACCAAAGTGGCCTCCCCAGGGCACAAGCCTGGGTAGTGTGTATGGAGGTCCTGGGCTGCCTAAACAACAAGACCTACCTCTTGGCTTCACTGAAAGGAAAGCAGAGCAATATGTTTACCACCATCTTGGCCGCAGGAGACCAAGCCCTTCAGGTTGTTGACTAAGAAAATGTTATGTTGTTCTTGTTAATTAAATTTCTATACTGCTCTTCATCTGAAGATCACAGGGTGGCTTCCAATATAAAATCACAAAAATACATACCATAATAACAGACAAAAACAGTACAAAACAACACCCAACATCTTAAAAGGCCATACAGTATATTGTTTAATTAGCCAAAGGTCTAAGAGAAGAGAAATGTTTTTGCCTGGCACATAAAGATGCAATGGCACCAGGTGAGCCTCCCTGAAGAGAGCATTCCACAATCAGGGAGCCACCACCTAAAAGACCCATTCTCAGGTTGCCACCCTCCAGGCCTCTCACACGCACAAAGAAGGGCCTCAGGTAATAATTGCAGGGTTGGGGTCGGTTCATATGGGGAGAGGCAGTCTTTGAGGTATTGCAGCCCTGAGCTGTTTAAGGCAAGCCAGCAGTTTGAATTAGGCCCAGAAAATATTTGGCAGCCAGTGTAGTTGGGCCAGGACTGGGGCAGCCCTGTGTTTAATGCATTGCAGGAATCTAACCTAGAGGATACCAAAGCATAATAATAATAATAATAATAATAATAATAATAATAATATAATTTATTTATACCCCGCCCATCTGGCTGGGTCCCCCCGGCCACTCTGAGCAGCTTCCAACACACATTAAAATACATTAAAATATCACAGATTAAAAACTTCCCTAAACAGGGCTGCCTTTAGGTATTTTCTAAACGTCAGGTAGTTGTTTATCTCTCTGACCTCTGATGGGAGGGCGTTCCACAGGGCAGGTGCCACTACCGAGAAGGCCCTCTGCCTGGTTCCCTGTAGCAATGCTTCTTGCAGTGAGGGAACTGCCAGAAGGCCCTCGGCGATGGACCTCAGTGTCCGGGCTGAACAATAGGGGGTAGAGACGCTCCTTCAGGTATACATAGACAACAAAGCTATTCCTCTTCAGATAAGGACACAGCTGGGCCACCAGTCAAAGTTGATGGAAGCCGCCAAGGCCACTTGAACCCCAAGCGACAGCAGTGGATCCAGGAGTACCTCCAGAATGAGAACCCACTGCTTCAGAGGGAGTGTGACCCCATCAAGAGCAGGTAGCCTCCCAGCCATCCAGTTTAGGGAACCAACTACTAACAGTCCCTTATAGTCTCACCAGAATTGATCTTAAGTCTCTTGGCCTCATCCACTCCACTGGATGAGACTTGGCATTCAGCAACAGCAGCCACAGTCCCAAGGGCTGGCTAATAGGACAATCGAAACTCCCCATGTTGAAGGAGGGGCTGGCACAGTCACTAACTGCCTGTACCATGTGCCCCATACCAAGCCTGGCCCGCCTCCCACACCATACCTCCCTGAACTGCTGCAGTCGGGGGCTCCCCTGCTCTCCCCAGCTCCTCTCTCCCCACTTTCCTGCCAGTAAATATACAACAACGATAAGTTGATGTCCCTTTCATGACACCCCAAATCATCTGCCCGAGATAGTCACCTCACTCTACCTAATAGTTGGGCCAGCCCTGTGGGACGGAGATTTCATACATAAATAGATAATAAAAACTGATGATGTCATTCAGTTTATTGCACTGGTTTTTGTTGCTGCGCAGCATAGACGGTTTTGAAAATAGAAAAAGGGCCTCATTATATCACTGGTTAAATGCATAAGGTTGCATTTTCTAAGCTGATAGGGACCCAGTAACTCCATTCTGTGTAGGAATGTACCACTAGGTGGTGCTATCACAGAGCAAAGAATTACTTTGAAAAGGATGGCCTCTACAAAATATATTTTCTAAATCAGGGGTGGCCAACTCTCAAGAGACTGCGATCTACTTTCAGAATTAAAAACTGGCAGTGATCTACCCCCGTTTTTGGGGGGTGGGGTTCAGCTCAAAGTTGTTGATCTTTTTAGGGAGGAGAAAAGCCACGTTTTTAGGGGTTATAGAAAAAGCTTGGGTTGGGGAGTTCTGTTTTTGGGGGGGTTAAAGGCAAGGGACAAAGGGGTATAGTCACTCACAGAAAGATCCCTATGGATCAAAACGGCAGCCAGAGAAAGCTCCGTCTTCCCTTCCAGAGATCATACAACAATGGAGGGCGGGGCGAGGGGGCATGGCAGGAATCAGTTTTAGAGATGCTAAGGAAAGAGAGCCAGAGATCGACCGCTATCTACCAAAACCTCACAGGGATCTACCAGTAGATCACGATCAACCTGTTGGACATCCCTGCTCTAAATATTGTTCTGGATAGGTGTTTGGGTTTTTTTAAGTACTCCCTACCATGTTGACATCATCACAGAGAACATTTTGTTTGTTTGTGCGTATATTATTTACAGTGCACGTTTACTCACTCGATTCAGTGAGGCTTGCTCCAAGATTAGTGTTTACAGGCCCGCAGTCTTACAATAGCAGAACTGAAGCAGCAATAAACCAAATTAAAAAGGCAAACTCGCTCTGTTAATGTAAGATTCTAATGTGACAATCTGTACAATAACATTAAACATGTTAGTTCTAGGAGCCCATCATTCATTTATTTCTGTCAATGTTTTGAAATGTAAAGGAGAAGATGGTGTTTCAATTGTTGCAAAAAAAAAATTGCAGCAAATAGTTCCTTGTGAACAAGAAGTAATTGCCCTGCTTTTGGGTTAGTTGCATCATTTTCTGGTCCTAAGCTCTAAGGATATGCAGGTGAGTAAAACAGAGTGAAATGCAGCAGAGCTACCTCTCCTGGGATTTCCACACTGGAGAATTGCATTTAGATTTGGAGATCCTTTCTGGGCTAGGATGCACATTTATTTAAAGCTTCTCCCAGAGAATCTTGGGAACTGTAGTTTCCTGAGGGCCTGGAGAAGTATGGCTCTATCAGGGGGGAAATACAGTTCCTGAGATTCTTTGGGAAAAGAAATGTGCTTTCACTATGCATTGGAAGTCCTTTAGCTGTGTTGTGTGGATCTGACCCCAGTCTGAAGCAGGGATATTTTTAGCTTGATACACCACAGGCACCACAGGTGCTTGCATTTATCATGACCAGATAAATGTAACAGATGAGCAGGAAAGAAAGAAAGCAACAGTAATCACTCTAGGTCTGAACTTGGTTCCCAGGGGAAAGGGATAGGATGTTTCACAGCTGAAAACATACCACTGTGCAGCACAAATTAGACCAGAACTGTGTGCTAATTCATCAGCATGCGAAAAGAGTTCTAATGCATGAGGGTGGGATGCAGGTAGCGCTGTGGTCTAAACCAGCGTTTCTCAACCGCTGTTCCGCAGCACACTAGTGTGCCGCGAGACGCTGGCTGGTGTGCCGCGATGTGCGGCGACGAGAAGGGCGATTTTGCAGCTGCAAAATCCACCTCCCTGGGCATCCTATTTCTTTGCCCCTTCTAGTTTCCACAGACCAATCAGCTTTCATTATTTCCATTTTCCCCATGCCTCATGTGACAGGATCATCCCAGAATCTTTAGCCAAGATGGCAGCCCCCAGCTAATAGTGCCGCACGTGTGTCTCTTTTTTGGAAAATCGAGCGGACTTCAAGTAGCTACTTGTAAAATATTCAATCTCCATCATTCAAAAGGTAGTTTGTTGCTAATTCACGGAGGCATGAAGACCAAATTGTCCTCTCACAAGTCCGAGAACACGCACAGGGTAAGATACGGGACGGCGGGGTCGGGTGGGATGGATCAGAAACCCGGATCTTTTAAGAACTCGGCAGCGCTGACCCGCCGGAAAGCAATATTTGGCAAGTGTTTCTTACAGTCATAATTATAATATAGGGCGGCACAGAGTTAATTTTTTAAACTTTTTTAATGGTGGTGTGCCTCGTGATTTTTTTCACGGAACAAGTGTGCCGTGGCCCAAAAAAGGTTGAGAAACACTGGTCTAAACCACTGAGCCTCTTGGGCTTGCCAATCAGAAGGTCAGCGGTTTGAATCCCCGTGACAGAGTGAGCTCCCATTGCTCTATCCCAACTCTAGCAGTTCGAAAGCACACCAGTGCAAGTAGATAAATAGGTACCTCTGCGGTGGGAAGGTAAACAGCGTTTCTGTGTGCTCTGGTTTCCGTCACGGTGTCCCATTTGTCCCAGAAGTGGTTTAGTCATGCTGGCCACATGACCCGGAAACCTGTCTGTGTACAAACACCGGCTCCCTTGGCCTGAAAGCAAGATGAGTGCCACAACCCCATAGTCACCTTTGATCAGGGGTACTTTACCATTTACCTTTTTTAATGCATGAGGGAAAAGGTCTAGTTAGCATTGCATTCTGTTTCCACCAATGATGCCCCTGGGAAGCTTACGGCCTGATGAAAAAGAGGACAGAGCTCCTGCACATTTAACAGTTATGTAATAGAGGGAATTTCAGCAGGTCATGCAAGCTGCAGCTGCCAAAATTCCCTCTTCTGCACAAATATTAAGGGGGCAGGAGTCCTGTCCATCTTTACATTGGGCCACCCTAGCAGGCTGTAAAGGCAACAGTGTTAAAGTTGTTAGGTTGCAATCAGTGGTGCAGCTAGGTAATTTTAGACCCATGGCTTAATGGGGGGGGGGTTACAACTGTGTCTACGTTTTTGATATATTAAAGCAAAAAACAAACAAAGCAAAATGCAGCTTGCCAACCCTGATGTAGGAAAAGAAATACTCTGAGCATGTGCAGTCTTGCCATTTAAACTCACTTAAATTATAACACTATCTGTTTGCAAGTGCCCCTATCACCTGTCATTCTCTGGGTCCCCTTTTGGGCTTGCCCTGGGCTTGCAGGTTCCTGGGCTTCATGTCTGAGTTCCAGCCCTAGTTGCAACCAAGAGACCACCTCTTAACCCTGCAAGGAGACTAAGCCGTAGCAACTTCTCCAGTCCTGCCCACTCAGGGGCGGAGGAAGGGGGTGCGGTGATGGCGGACTGCCCTGGGTGTCACCACTGAGGGGGGTGACAAAATGTCAGGCGGCACTCACTGTGGGGCCTGCAGCACCCCCAAGCCACGCGTCTCTCCTGGGAGTGACATGGTGGCTTGGGTGCCCGCAGGCTCCACACTGCCCCAAACGGTCCGCCCGCTGCCTCCCCCTAAGCTGTAGGGCAGCTGAGGGGGAGGAGGCAGGCAGACTCCTCGGAGGCTCCCCAGAGCATCCTGCCACAGCTGGCCCCACCCCGCAAGTGGCTGGCCCCGCTCCTGGGCGCAGGCATGCGTGCCACCCCAGGCACCCAATCGGCTTGCTCCACTGCTGTGCCCACCCACCCTTTCACCGCCTATTCTGCAAGCAGGATCTCAGAAGTGCTGTGTTGCTGCAAATGGAAGAGGTATCAATAAGCGGGAGAAGGAAATCTTGAAGGACTGTGGCCTATTCGTAATTATTATTTTTCTGTTAAGGTTTAATGCAGCTTTCCCCAGCCTGGTATCACTCCCATTATGCCTGGCTATGCTGACTGGGACGTGGGTGGTGCTGTGGTCTAAACCAGTGTTTCTCAACCAGTGTGCCTCTAGATGTTTTGGGACTACAACTCCCATCATCCCTAGCTAGCAAGACCAGTGGTCAGGAATGATGGGAGTTGTAGTCCCAAAACATCTGGAGGCACACTGGTTGAGAAACACTGGTCTAAACCACAGAGCCCAGGGCGGTTTGAATCCCCGCGATGGGGTGAGCTCCCGTTGCTCGGTCCCAGCTCCTGCCAACCTAGCAGTTCAAAAGCACATCAAAGTGCAAGTAGATAAATAGGTACCACTACAGCGGGAAGGTAAATGGTGTTTCCGTGTGCTGCTCTGGTTCACCAGAAGCAGCTTTGTCATGCTGGCCACATGACCTGGAAGCTGTACGCCGGCTCCCATGGCCAATAAAGCAAGATGAGCTCCACAACCCCAGAGTCATCCATGACTGGACCTGATGGTCAGGGGTCCCTTTACCTTTATGCTGACTGGGGCTGATGGAACTTCTTGTCTAAAACATCTGGAGGGCACTGAGTTGGGGAAGGCTGATTTAACAGCATCTTCTTTAGCAAATGGCACTTTCGGAGAGATCACAGATTGTTCGGGTTTTTTTTTTTACTGTGCCACTTGAATTCCAATCTCAACGTGATTGATGTATGTACAGAATTTATTCCGTGGCCTGATACGCATCATATACATTCATTTAAACGTAATATGCTTCCACTTAAGTTTATGCTTCTCTCTCTTTTTTTATTTCCATGAATAATCAAAGCGGGGCGGGGGGAAATGACTCCAAAGCTATTTACAGTTTATTAATTCTGCTCATGATAAAATGGAATGGAGGTTTGGAATTGCATGCTTTCTTGGCTGAAAGATGACTGCAGACTCCCCCCCCCCCAATTACCCCCAATATAATGGACCGGTAACAAAGCTATTACAATGATAACGTCTCCATTTATAGATAAATCAAAATGTATATTTTCCAAGAATTGAGTAAAGTTAATTGAAAGTCTATAGTGCCTGCCTTAGAACTTTAAGGGCTTTTCTTGCTTCTACATGTCTGGCCCATATGATAAAAAGCTTGTAAAAATTAATTGTATTTTGCCGTGTTGCCAATGCTTTGTGCACAAAGAGCAGGTCTTAAACCACAGATGGGCAAAGGAACATTTGTGAACTACACTGGTCTACAGATGTGGGACATTAGTGAACTTGATTAAATATAGATTAACTGGGTCTGGGATTATATGAAGTTTTTATTACACTTAGTGGGCTTTCAATGGGCCTCCCTTCAAACTCAAGGTTGAGTTGAATGACCAGTTGTTTTCCATCATGTAGTGCCTTTTTTTAGTGCAGTGCATCACATGTTTGCTCAGAAGAAAATCCCTCTGGCTTTTGGTGGGCTTACTCCCAGGAGAAGTGTGCATAGGGTTGCAGTAATTATCCTTTACCTCACAACTGGCAGGAACTGAGCTGAACTGGAAAACAGCTGATGTTCACAGTTAAAATCTCTCAAGCAATAATTCCTGCAGAGAGAAATTGGGAAAATCCCCTCCATGCGCCAAGAGGCTAGGGGAGAGTATCTAGGGCTGCCAGGATGAAACATTGGAGAATGTGGCCCTCCCATTGATTTGTTATCTAGTCTGTCTGTAAGAAGGTTTGTTGACACAGGAGAGGTAGCCTTGGACTGCGATTAGTGTTGTTTTTAAGTATGCTATTCAGTTCTTTCCAAAAGATGACATGAGCATGCGTTTCCGTGTCAAGGCCCTGAGCCCTCCCCCATTTGTTGAATAATGAAACACATGGACATCAGTATTTTAGGTTAATGGGCAAATTAAGGCCACAACTTTATCGGTTACAGAATGTGAGTGGTATTGGCTTAGGCATTGGAATTGAACCGGCTTTATCTGACTCCTACGCCGTGCAGGTAGTCTAGTAAGGATCAACCACCCTTTGTGGTTTTAGATTTTGATTTTATTCTGTGAACCACCCTGAGACTTCCGGGTATAGGGCGGTATATAAATTCAATAAATAACAACAATAATAATAAGGCCGCTCCACTTCCCTGTGGGGCGATGTTGTGGGCAGGCCATGCGCTCTCCCCGTGCATAGCGGGGGCGTGGCAATGCCACTGCATCATAGGGGAGTCCCGGCCGCGCCACGCCCCTGGCTGACCAATCCAGTTGGCTGGGGGCATGGCTTACCGTAATTTAAGCAGCTGCTTAAATTAAATTAAATTAAACCCTGGGGGAGCTCCCAGTTCATGTACATCAGGATTCCCCAAATTAAGACCCACCGGCCAGATGCAGTCTGCAAGGCTCATTTATGCGGCCCCCGACAACCCCTGCCACTCGTTGCCGCCGTCTGCTCTCACCGGCGCGGCGTGACGCAGCTGCCCACTTCCAGGTCGGAAAGGTGCCGGAAATAGCTTGAGCGCATGCGCAAGCGTCATTTCCGGCGCACTTCAGACGTGGAAGTGGCCAGCCGTGCCGTGCCATGCCGGTGAGAGCGGGCGACGGGAGTTGCTGGGGGCCACATAAATGAGCCTCGCAGGCCGCATCCGGCCCGCAGACCTTAGTTTGGGGAAGCCTGAATTAACTTTTGTGTCATAGGCATGTATGGCTGTACAATACTGCTGCTGCTAAGGCTCCGAGAAGCCACCCTCTCTGGTATGGTAGCATATAGAGAAGGAAGTAGATATGGTGGGTCAGGCCTGAGCTTTATGGCAAGGGTGACTAACCTGGTGTGATGGCGACAGGTTAGCCACCCTGCTCTAGTCTGGAATCATCCTCTTCTTGAAATGTGCACAGAGGGCAAAGGCAAGACAATGCTTATTGGTGATATCCAGCTATGCACATCAACATAGAATCGTAAAATTAGAAGGGACTCTGAGAATCATCAAGTCCAACCCCTTGTGAGGCAGGAATCTCAGTGAAAGCATCCATGACGGATGGCCACCCAACCAACCTGTGCTTAAGGACCTCCAAGGTAGGAGAGTCCACAAACCTCCCAAGGGAGACCTTTCCACTGTCGAACAGCTCTTACTGTCAAAAAGTTATTCCTGATGTGTAGTCAGAATTTCCTTTCTTGTAACTTGGTTCTAGTCCAGGCATCCCCAAACTGCGGCCCTCCAGATGTTTTGGCCTACAGCTCCCATGATCCCTAGCTAACAGGACCAGTGGTCGGGGAAGATGGGAATTGTAGTCCAAAACATCTGGAGGGCCGAAGTTTGGGGATGCCTGTTCTAGTCCTACCCTCCAGAGCAGGAGGAAACAAGTTTGGTACATCTTCTGTGTGACAGTCCTTAAGATACAGTGGAACCTTGGTTTTCAATCGTCTCGGAAGTCGAACGTTTTGGTTTTCGAACACCGAAAACCTGGAAGTAACTACTTTGGTTTTCAAACATTTCAGAAGTCGAACGGTCTTCCGGAATGGA
Source organism: Zootoca vivipara (assembly GCF_963506605.1). Classification (NCBI taxonomy): domain Eukaryota; kingdom Metazoa; phylum Chordata; class Lepidosauria; order Squamata; family Lacertidae; genus Zootoca; species Zootoca vivipara. Next base: position 117,770,519 of record NC_083276.1, on the reverse strand, counting down.
TTACGTTCGAAAACCAAGGTTCCACTGTATTTGAAGATGGCAATCATATTTCCTCAGTATAATTGGGTTATACTGACTTTACTGTTTTGTATTGTATTGTGAACTGCTCCTGGAAGCTGTTTGGCTGAAGGGCAGTATTATTATTATTATTATTATTATTATTATTATTATTATTATTATTTCATTCCATGTTTGTATGCTACCTTTCCATTAAAAATCTGAGCTCAAAGCTACTTACAGCCAATTTTTGGAGTGGCCTTACAGTCCCTCTCAGAAGGGAGGCTGACCATTGGATAGCTCAGTTGGTTAGCGCATGGTGCTGATAATGCCAAGGTTGCAGGTTCAATCCCCATATGGGACAGCTGCATATACCTGCATTGCATGGGGCTGGACTAGATGATCCTCAGGGTCCCTTCCAGCTCTACAATTCTATGATTCTAAGGGACTTTCTCACCCAGTGCAGGCAAACAAGGCTCTTCTTGACTGTGGTTTTTCCTCCTAGTGGAATAAAAAGAAAGATAGTCATTGTAGGGATAAATAAGTGAATGTCAGGTTTCCCCCATCTCCAACAAGGATGCAAGATAATTATCTCAACAGTCCATTTTACCCGAAATGCATTCAAAATTGCTGTCAGCTTTAAGACTGTGGCAAATGTGCTCAGTAGAAAGACATTCCTTTAGTATTAATTTTTGGACTGACAGAGAGAAACAACTGGTTACTGTTCATTTAAATTTAGGAACTTTTAAAAGGGTGCTGCTTGTATCAATTGGCTAGCTTTGAAAGCAAGACAAGAGGAAAACCTGTGTAGTTTGCACAATTCACAAATGTGAGCTGGGCTGCTAGGCGTACCATCTAATGCATGCATCTAAATTTGCTACTCTATGACATCCAAAGATATACCGTATTTTGTCCATGTATAACACACCCCTGTGTATAAGAGGCCCCCTATTTTGGGGGACTCCAAATTAGGAAAATGGGAGGTGATTGCCCGGAGTTGTTGAGCTTTTTGGGGGGAGGATTGCCCAGAGTTGTTGAGCTTTCCTTATCAGAAGCCGCCAATCACCCGCCCAATTGCCACAGCAACAGTAAATCAACACCAGCCATTGCCGCAGCCACCAATAACACGCCAAATAGCCGCTGACAATCTCCAGGTCGCGGCAGCAACCAATCCCATCCCCCCCCCCGATGAACTATCCATGTAGAAGACGACCCCCCCCCTTTTGTCATAATTTCAGAAGAATAAACCTTGTCTTATACAGGGGAAAGTACGGTATATATATGACAACGGAATTATTAATTCTTCCTCTTGGAACTTGCTCCTTTTTTGTGCTGCCCTATATACTTGATTCCCTAACTAAAGCACTTCGTATAGGAGCCTTGTAATAAATTCAGTTTCAATTCAATAAATGTCTGCGCTATCAAAATATTTCATTGTTTCAGCTGCTGCCTATGTAGTAAAATGTGATTTTTTTTCTCTGGGAAACCTAGGGGGAAACGCTGGCAGCTTAAACATTTGGTATGTTTGTGATTGTGAGTGTATGTGTATGTGCATAGATATTATAAAATTTCCTAGTAAAGCATGAAGCAATGATGCCTAGAATATTAATTGCCATGTCTGTCTTGATTTTATTTATATTCTCAATTCAGTGTTTTCTATGAGGGTAGTGGTGGTGCTGGCCGTGCTCTGATTTTGTACTTTGCTTTGACAAGGTCCACCTTCAGTGCCCCTTCACCACACAGCAAGCTCCAAAGGTCAGTGGTCTTCTGAATGTGCATGCCTGCTTTCCTGTTAGTGAGTTTGGGATTTTGTTTTCCTTTGTTGTTGTTGTTATTTATTTCGTAAAAATTGTATACCGCTTTAAGGAGTGTCTCCAACCTCATCGTTCAGCCCAGACACTGAGGTCCAACTCCGAGGGCCTTCTGGTGGTTCCCTCACTGTTGGAAGCGAAGTTACAGGGAACCAGGCAGAGGGCCTTCTCGGTGGTGGCACCTGCCCTGTGAAACGCCCTCCCATCAGATGTCAAGGAAATAAACAACTGACTTTTAGAAGACATCTGAAGGCAGCCCTGTTTAGGGAAGTTTTTAATGACTGATGTTTTAATGTATTTTTAATCTTTGTTGGAAGCCACCCAGAGTGGCTGGGGGAACCCAGCCAGATGGGCAGGGTATAAATTATTATTATTATTATTATTATTATTATTATTATTATTATATTGTAGGAAAAAAACTCAACACACGCATGCACACACACACAAATTTTACTCTTTGGCAAATGCTCAAAACTGAGTAGCCTCAGCAGAGAACTTCATGGTTGGGTACTTTGGGGAGCAACTAATTAAAGGGGTAGTAACCAGACCTTCCAAGTGTCCCTATTTTCCAGGGATGCCCCTGATTTAGAGAAGCTGTCCCGGTTTCTGATTTGATTCCAGAAGGTCCCTTTTACTTAGGACATCCCTACTTTCACTGGAGAAATGTTGGAGGGTATGGAGATATCCGATCCCTGAGCCGTCTGAAGGCAATCCTGCATAGGGAAGTTTTTTTTAATGTTCAATGTATTATTATGTTTTTATACATGTTGGAAGCTGCCCAGAGTGGCTGTGGCAACTCAGTAAGATGTGTGGGATACAAGCAGTAAAATTCTCATTATGGAATGGGCCGTCCCTGTTTTCATCGGAGAAATGTTGGAGGGTATTCCCCCTCCAAACTGTACGCTTCTGGAATGGAATCTTTTTGTTTGTCTAGTATCTAATTTAGATTATATAAGGGAAAAACTGCTCGCCAGCATGAACCTAAAGGCTACTTCAGAAATAAGAATTGATATCCAACCTCAGTGGTTTCCTGGCTTTAAAACAATGATAGTCTGAAAGATCATATATCTCCTTATATGACCTGCCTGGGTGCTAAGTTCCACTTTCCATCAATATCAGAAGTGCATTGGTGGTGATATATGAGAGAGAGAGAGAGAGACTTTTCTGTGGCTGCTGCCTTATTATGGAATTCCCTCCCAGGAGTGGTTAGGCTAGCTCCTCCTTTGTTATCCTTCTGCCAGCAGGGTAAGACCTTCCTATTCAGACAAGCCTTTCAAAACTAAGGTACAGGTGATTCTGATCACAGGGCTGCTGTCAGGCCAATTGTATTTTTAACTGGTTTGTTTTTATTGCTCTGTATTTTACGACATTTTTAAATGTTGTAAACAGCCTTGAATTCCAACTTGGAAGAAATGTGGGCTAGGTAAAGGTAAAGGGACCCCTGACCATTAGGTCCAGTCATGACCGACTCTGGAGTTGCGGCGCTCATCTCGCATTATTGGCCGAGGGAGCCGGCGTACAGCTTCCAGGTCATGTGGCTAGCATGACAAAGCCGCTTCTGACAAACCAGAGCAGCACACGGAAACGCCGTTTACCTTCCTGCCAGAGCGGTACCTATTTATCTACTTGCACTTTGACATGCTTTTGAACTGCTAGGTGGGCAGGAGCTGGTAAAGAGCAACAGGAGCTCACCCCGTCGCAGGGATTCAAACTGCCGACCTTCTGATCAGCAAGCCCTAGGCTCTGTGGTTTAACCCACAGTGCCACCTGGGTCCCTTAAAGGTAAAGGGACCCCTGACCATTAGGTCCAGTCGTGACTGACTCTGGGGTTGAGGTAAAGGTAAAGGTAAACTTGGGAGAAATGTGGGCTATAAAGATACTCAACAACAACAACAACAACAACAAACTCTGATAAATCAGAGAAATTGTTCTCCCCACCCTGGTTACTTAGGCCACAGTAAAAGCAGTTCTCTTGGATAGAGAAATATTTTTGCAGAGTTCCCAAATGTCTTTAAAATGTATCAACAGCTGTTTCTGGATTTTTTTTCCTGGTCTCTGTATCAACTACTGCCAAATTAATTTGGCCTTAGTTATGAAGGAGATTTTGAAAGAGTGGTTGGATCAACAATCTCAGCTATTCATCATAGTTGTTCTGTATCAGGTCTTCTTAAGGATGGGTTGGCAACACGTGTGGACTAAGCAGCAACAGCCTTAATGTGTTTTATTCGTTATCTTTTTCCATTTAGAATCTAAAGTGTTTCCGGTGTATATATAGGCACTTTAGCCTCTATCACGCAACATATATTATGCTAGTGTCTATAAAAGTTAAGCTGTTCTCCTCCTGGGATTTCAGTGGCAAGCTTTGCAGTTAAGTAGCAAAATTAGAATATCTGCTCTTTTGCAAACTCCACTCCTCTCAGAAAAGAGCAGAACACGTAATAATATGTCTTGTTTCTTGAGTAAAAGGTTGAAGAATCTGAACCTTAAATGTAGAAAAAAGCACCAGCTTTTAGCAACTTCCTTTCTGTCTTGTTTTTTTTAAAAAATAATAATCGTATTGTTCTTGTGTGCTATATGAAAGTACCATTGCAAATACTCCTAGAACAAAATGTGGCGTAGAAGCACTCGTCAACAAACCCACTGAAATAAAGGAGAGTTGCACAACAGCACAGTTGATGGTGGGTACGGTATATTTGTGAAATCTGTGCAAGATTGAGATTGAGGAATGCACCCAATTATTGCTGTTATTTCCTTGGGTATTGCTCTGAAGTATTTGCATAACATGCTCCAGGTATGTTATGGTACCTGGAGTACCTGGCAAATGGGGCAACTGTAAAGTTAAGGTAAAGGTAAAGGAACCCCCATAGGCGACTATGGGGGTTGCAACACTCATCTCGCTTTCAGGCCGAGGGAGCCGGCGTTTGTCCACAGACAGCTTTCCGGTTCATGTAGCCAGCATGACTAAGCCACTTCTGGCACAATGGGACGCCATGACGGAAACCAGAGCGCACGGAAACACCGTTTACCTTCCCGCCGCAGCAGTACCTATTTATCTACTTGCACTGGAATGCTTTTGATTTGCTAGGTTGGCAGGAGCTGGGACAGAGCAATGGGAGCTCACTCCGTTGCAGGGATTTGAACCGCCGACCTTCCGATCGGCAAGCCCAAAGAGGCTCAGTGGTTTAGACCACAGGGCCACCCACATCCCTGCAATTGTATATGTGTCTTCTTGGGGAAAGGCCCATTGAGTTAAAGTGGCCTAAGTGAAGCCACAAGCACTATAAATGATTTTATACATTAGCAAAATTGTGTGTGAGTGTGTGTGTGTGTGTGTGTGTGTGTGTGTGTGTGTTTTAACTCATGTTATGCACAGTTTGCACCCGATCGTCTACATTTTTGGCATGATACTTCCTCAAATTATATAGATTCCTCTATAGATCCCTTCTCTTGCTTACACATTAGCCAAAAAAGGAATAGTTCTGGCCGCAAACCTTTAAACCAAAGGGGTGGAAAAATAATTTAAAAGTATCTTCTTTAAAACGTGTGCTGACAATAAAAAGCAATAATTCTGTGGAGAGCATCCAAGGGTTGGGGATCGGTATTGGCTATCTAAACCAACTAAGAAATTATTAGTTCCCAGATGTTGGAACAAAAGCAAGCATTTTTTTCCGGTCTACCCAATTGCCTGTTTTTTTAAAAAAACAACAACAACAAGCCAGCAAACAAGCAAACAACCGAACATGAATGGTGATCCACTGTTGCCCTTGAAATCTCTATATTTTGAGTTACAAAAGTGCTTACCAGCAATGAAAGTGAGAATATCAAATGTCCTTTCAGTATAACACAGCCACTATGCTAATTGAATTTTCTTCCTGGGTGATTACTTACATTTTAAACATGGACTCTGGTTTTGTTTATTTAATATTTCCTCTTTCCAGTTATATACCATTGGCTGTGATTTTTGGACTAAAGAAGGCTGTTCAGAATTAACATGCTTTCTGTAAAGCGGGGGCGGGGGGGGGGGACACAGGAGTTGCTGCAAACAAGGCACTTTTAACATCTGAAAGAAGTGTTAACACTTTATTTACATTTAAATTAAAATGGAAACTTATTTGTGTGTTACGTTTCTGAAAGGTGTGTGGCACATCTGCAGAGGCCTATTGTTTATTCATGCTGTAAATCCTTTGAAATGTGTTAAAATGCTTCCCACTCATTATAAAAATCCTGCCACCCATGGATTAGGACTTTGATGTCACCAATCCTGCTTCAAAGGGTTCTTTTCAATGCTATTAATCACAGTTTAGCCTCTGAAGATATGTAGCCAGAGAAAACATTTGGACATCTTGTGCTCCACTCACTTAAAAACTTTGAAATGTATCTGGAATGGTTTGCACATGCCTGGTCCACATCACTTCCTTTCTTCCTCTCCAAGGTTTTATTTTTAAAAAATCTCCCTCCCAGCCGCCCCACCCAATCCTCTCTCTCTCTCTCTCTCTCTCTCTCTCTCTCTCTCTCTCTCTCTCTCTCTCTCTCTCTCTCTCTCTCTCTCTCTCTATATATATATATATATATATATATATATATGTCAACCAAAGCTGGCCACTTTTCAGTCCCCTTCATTTCAAGAAGAAAAACTTAAGCACATGCTTAATCTTCCTCTTTGAAACCAATGGGATTCTAAAGTGTTTAACTTGGGCTGGATCAGGCCCATTATTGTTAACCGATTAGTCAAGGCGGCCTTTGAAATCATAGCCCTAGAAGGTCATGAAGTTCAAGCTTCTTATCCCACCCCAAGGCGCATTCTCCACAGGTCAACCCCCCCTATGGGTTAATCTACACCATCCAGATTAGATCGTGCTACAATGGGAAAGCTACTTACATCTGAAGAGCAAGCAAAGTTTTAATGTCAGAAAATCAATGATGGTTTTATCATGTTCTCATAACCTTTGAGTCAGAGGTGGCGCCTAAGTGCACCAGAGATCTTGAGAATCCATGCGCAGTGGATTCTGAGCAGTGCATGCAAGCAGTGCAGGAGCGACCAGTCATTTATTATCTAGACTTCTGCTCTCCTCCTTAGGTTCAATTTATATTATCCAATGCTTATCAAGCCAAGATGCAGCAGCTCCCATGGACTGTGTACTTCAGTTTTCACCCATGGTTACAAGAATTATTCCATGTAGCAAGGGCGTACCCACCATGCGGCAAGTTAGGGCAGCTGCCCTACTCTAGAAGCAGGGCTGGTGGGCAGAGGCGGAGCACAGCCCGGCGGAGCGCGAGTTCGCCGTTCCCGCCCGCCGCGCTGCGCCCTCCCTCCAGCTCCCCGTTGCGCCCTCTGGCAAGGCCAAGCGCGGCGGGGAACCAGAGAGCGCGGCGCGGCGGGCGGGAACGCTGAACTCGCGCTCCGCTGGGCTGGGCTCCGCCTCCGCCCACCAGCCCTGCTTCTAGGGAGGGGCACAGCCCGGCGGAGCGCGAGTTCGCTGTTCCTGCCCACTTTGTGGCCCCTCCCCTTCCGTGCCTTGGCCCCTCCCCTTGCCCCCCCTAGTTTTGATCCTGGGTACGCCCATGCCATGTAGGTAGAAAAGAAGCCTAAAATGGTAGCCATATGACTCAAGGTCTTAAAGCAGTCTCAGTATAAGGAGATGTCGAGAATGAAGCTTGCAGCAAGCCCAAAGAGCCAAGGCAGGCTTCCATATAACAAAAACAGCCCTGAGCTAAGCGTTCACCAAACCAGGATCTCTGCAGTTACTTAATGGAGCTGAACGGAAGACATGACCGGGTTGGGGTTAGGATTCAGCAGGTATGAGGCACTGCCCTTTTGACAAAGAAAGGACACAGGTTCTGGATCTGCTATTTATACCAGGACTGATGGGTCCAGGCAGGGGTCAGCAAGGTTTACCTTGCCTGGGCCGGTTCACTCCAACAGAGATCCCTCCGTGGGCCAGATCACACACACACACACGATTTCCGGTGTCTGCTTCTGTGCAGAAGCGATTTCTAGCATCTGCACAGATGCGATTTCCGGCGCCGCAGAAGTGATTCCCTGCTCCGCATAGCGCCGGTTTACCACAGCGTGCAGGAACTCGCCAAGAGGGCGGCTCAGTTCGGGAGTTGCTCGTGGGCCGGTTAAACGACCCTCGTGGGCCGCTTATGGCCCATGGGCCTTAGGTTGCCTACACCTGGTCCAGAGGCTAAAAACTTCCTCCAGATTGATCAACTGTGGCCTTAATCCCAGACTCCACTGTAGTGATGGTTCACATCTTTGCCTGAAGAGGACTTTGGCTTCTGAGAAAACACTTCCAACAAGCCTACTTGGTTAGGTCCCAGCCCCAGCTCCTCCTGAACTGCAATATGCCGATTCTAGCAATCCTACAGGTATAATCTTCACACACATACCAATAGATGGGGCTCAGGGCTTAGGATCACACCTGCTTGGCCTGCTTCTGACCGCCATACATTCAAGATGCGTTCTACACCTGCATGCATATGCACAATCCTCATCCCGTGACAATTGAGAGTTAAGCACCAATAACACATAGAGAGTATATGGGTGTTTTGCCTGAACTTGCATAGGCCTTTTGGGGTTGCTGTAGGTCCTCTTTTTCATGATGAGAGTCGTCATAGACATCCAGTGCTGGATTTACGTATAAGCTAAACAAGCTGTAGCTTAGGTCCCCACTCTCTTGGGAGCCCAAAAAAAATTAAAGAAAAAAATAAACTGGGTGTACATTTCCAAAATATAAGATGGGGGGGGGGGAATAAAACCTACATACAGCAACAGTGTTTTGTGTTTTGTAGGCTCCTATGATATACAGTGGTACCTCGGTTTATGAACACAATTGGTTCCGGAAGTCTGTTCATAAACTGAAGCGTTCATAAACTGAAGCGAACTTTCCCATTGAAAGTAATGGAAAGTGGATTAATCTGTTCCAGGCGGTCCACGGAGTACTTAAACTGAAGCGTTCATAAACTGAAGTGAACTTTCCCATTGAAAGTAATGGAAAGTGGATTAATCCGTTCCAGATGGGTCCGCAGCATTCGTAAACCGAAAATTTGTAAACCGAGGTGTTCGTAAACCGAGGTTCCACTGTACATATTTTGTTATGCGCAAATGGCTTTAGATACCTATTAGGTCCATAAATTACCATATAGCATATATTCAACACCAAAAAAGCAACAATTTGTTGTTGACAAAGGACAGCTGGACATATCAAGGGCCCCATGACCTTCGGTAGCTTAGGGCCTCATCAAACCTAAATGCAGCCCTGTAGACATCCATAGTCGGCATATGTGTCCTCTTTTTTGCTCTTCGAAATATGGCAACCCTACTGGGGAAATGGCATGTTGGAGTTTTTGCAGAGAGTGCAATCCTATACCAGCCCCTTAGAGGTGGTATACATACCGTGTTTCTCCTAAAATAAGACAGGCCTTAAAAATAAGCCATGGCAAGCTTTTCATGAGTAGAATGAATATAAGACATACCCCGAAAATAAGCCATACCGGGTAGTGTTGGGAGCAGGCTGCGTGAAGCCCAGGACCCGGCGGTGGGTGGCGCGCGAAGCCGGCAGGAGCTTCAGCAGCGCCGCATCGCGCGAAGCAGGCAGGACCCAGCAGCAGCCTCAGCCAGCGGCTGCATGAAAGCCGGGACCCGGCGGCGGGCGGCGCGCGAAGCCGCAGGAGCCGGCAGCGGCCTCAGCCGCGCCGCGTGAAGCCCTGGGACCCGGCAGCAGGCTCAGCGGGTGGCGCAAGAAAGCCCTGTACCATACTTACCGGTAATAATGCTGTACCCTACTTAGGTAAAAAAAATAAATAAGACATCCCCTGAAAATAAGCCGTGTTGTGTTTTTTGGGAGGAAAAATTAATATAAGACGTGTCTTATTTTAGGAGAAACACGGTAGAGCTGAATGTGCAAAGCTCATTGCTACGTAATACAATAAGTTCTGCGATAACCTTTCTCTTCTTGCCCTGTTCCAGCTATCAGGTAGCATTCATATGTGTTTTCCAGATATTACTTTTCTTAGGCTTTTTGCCCGTTGTCTAAATTTTTGCTTTCCTTCCTTCCTCCCTCTCTCTTTTTAACAGGCAACTTGGCTCAGGCGAGAGCTAGAGTGACAGCGGCGTCCAGGTCTTTGCCTCCGCAGCTCAGTGCTGGTCGTATCAAGGTCAGTACACACCTAATGCCTTTGCCTGCATATTTGAAAAAGTGATCTGCAATGCACTGCGGTTATACCGAATGCCAGATCCTTTACTGTTTCACATCTACTTGGTTTACATTAGCAGGGGATTGGGTGTTTGTTTGTTTGTTTACAACACAGTGGTCGGACAAAGATAATTATATTTTATTCAGATTATATGTTTTCTCACTGTTCACTGAATTCTTCACGGAAACTGATCACTTGTAAAATCCAAATCATCTCTCCCCCCCTCCAAATAAACTTTATAAAATTAGGGGGGTTCATTAAAAACAACAACAGGTTTTGCTAAATCCCCCTCCCCATTTAATAGGGGAATCTCTCTTTTGATCATCATAATCTTTTCCCGCCGTACTTTTGCCTAAGCACTTCCCTTTCAGTTGCACACACAGGAGGATTAATTTGTAATCTTCCTCTGGGGAATGATTCATTAGTTTGTCAGCAATCAAACACAGGCCCTTAGGTCCCACCCCCACCCCACCTACGCACCCCACCCCCGATCCTGGTCCACATCAAACATAGGGGTTTGAACATGCCTGTCTGGATCAGGTTTTTGCTTATGAGTCAGACCAGCAGTTTGGCAGAAACCAGGGACAACGCTAAGCTTTTTTAAAGCTTCTTCACAAGATCCTCTCCTCTTACCCATGTATCTAGTTCTCTTGGCTTTCGGAGGGAGTACCCAAACATTAACTCCTTGTCTGGAGCATGCAAACACTCACTCAATAGCCTTGCTGAACTAGCCATTACAGATACTGTATATATACCCGTGTTTTCCCTTTTTTAAGACACCGTCTTATAACTTTTTTCCCTCAAAAAAACACGGGGTGGCTTACTTTCAGTGGGATGTCTTATTTTTTTTATTCCCAGTACTGTTTTTACGGCTCAGGGCGCTGGCTCAGGGCGCTGCTGGGCTCTCTTGAGTGCTCGGCGCTGCAGCAGCCACCGGTTCCGGGTGGCAGGCGTCCTTGGCCGGGCCAGGCGGAGGCCGCTGGCTCAGGCGCTCCGCCCGCTGCTGCAGGGTGCTCCAAGCTCCTTGGCCGGGCCAGGAAAGGAAGAAGCAGTGAGCCCAGCGGTGGCGGCAAGCATGGAAGCAGCAGGGATGGCGGTGAACGAGTAGGCAGAGTGCGGGGATGTAGCCAGCAAGGCGGGAGCACGATCAACTGTTCAGCGGAGCGCTTGGAGCGCCACTTCACAGCTGATCGCGCTTCTACAATGCCAGCTGCATGGAGTGACTCTGAGTGGAGGTGCCTGTGGGGGTTGGTTTCCGCAGTGCGGAAGTATGGCTTATTTTCGGGGTATGTCTTATATTTCTCAAATGCTTAAAAACCCTGCCATGGCTTACATTATGACTACATATTAAACAAGGGGAAACAGGGTATGCTCTCCCCTCTCTCCTATCACTGATCTGGTGAAACTTAGCAGATCACGCAAAACTGTCTTCGTGCTCAGAATTTCTCCGCCTTGCTGCTTGCTGCAGTTTTGTTTTACTTAATTTATTTATTTAGCAAGATTTATATGTCACTTAATTTTTTTAAAAAAGAAATCTGAATGGTTTGCATAATAGTAAGTAAACAGACTTTATAAACAGCAGACAGTAAAATGATCAAACTATGGATCAAAACAAGCAGTTTTTAAAACATAATATGCATACTAAAACGTGTTTTATTCCCTAGCAGGGGAGAAATGTGGGACATAAGTAAAATTATTATTATTACCAGTGCTTTTTTCTGGGGGACACACAGGGGTACACATACCCCTAAACATTTTGTGAATCTATGTACTTTTGTCCATTTACTGTATTTATTTTTCCCAATTTGAACTATAAAATGGTGATTATCTTGAGTCAAAATGAGAGTACCCCTAAACATTTTTAAGGGGAAAAAGCACTGGTTACTACTACTACTACTACTACATGTTTGGAGAGGGCTGCCTAAACAAAAAAAGCTTTTGGAAGATGTCAAAAACAGCACAATGAAGGTATCTGCCTAATATCAATAAGCAGGGAGTTCCAGAGAATATGTAGGTCCCACCACATTAAAAAATTGATTTCCCACAAGTAGGGAATGAACATCATGTGGCGCTTGTAAGAGTGCCAGTTCAACAGCTTGAAGCAGTCATGTGGACACATTTGGAGCAAGGCAGAAGGAAGAAAGGAAGGAAGGAAGGAAGGAAGGAAGGAAGGAAGGAAGGAAGGAAGGAAGGAAGGAAGGAAGGAAGGAAGGAAGGAAGGAAGGAAGATCAGCTTCTCCTTTCTGTCTCCCAGATCCCATCAAGCATGATTCAGCCCTGGAATCCTTCCCCATCTCTTCTCTGGAAATTAGCCAGAAAGGCTGAAAATCTCAGCCTAATAGGAAGAGTTCTGAAATACCTCCTTTGCATCATTCCCTGTGGACATTCCCTGCAATGCTAAGCAGAAGGATTGATATTTGATTGGTCATGTGACCTTCTGAAATGTTTGATGTGATCTCTGCTGATGCATGCATTTCCCTTCCTTGTGCTACATTATAGGGCTTCCCTTTACAATCTCCCCCCTCCCCCACCTTTGAAAGAGCCCCATACATTTTCTTTGTCACCTAGTCATTCAAAGGGCATTTTAACACTTGCGGGGCAAGAAACTGCAGCTGCTATGGATTACGAAAGAGTGGCTCTCTGTTTTAACTCTCTCACCTTGTGCATTCCATCCAAGTCTGATCTTCAAGCCTGTTTTCCCTCCCACCCTGTTCTGCCTGTATATCTGCTGTGATGCTGTTTAGCAGTTCTTTCTTCTCCTTTCTGTTTTGCATGCACATGCAGTCTCCTAAGTATCTTCTCAAGGTAAGGCCACACGATTGCTATCTTGGGAGCAGCAGTCTTTTTCCTGCCCCTGCCCCTTTGAAAATATCAGCCTTGATCAGGAGTAGGAAATACACTGCATGATCTGAAGGCCACTGCTTATAACGCAGGTGCCGAAGCTGCTGTTCTCTGGTTCAAATGTTCTTCGTTGAATACACCAATGCCACCTGTTCACAGCAGATGGTGAACTGCCACAGAGCGTGTGTGTGTGTGTGTGTGTGTGTGTGTGTGTGTGTACGTGCTAAAATGTTTCTATTGCACCATGCGAACAGAGGGCAGATTGTTTTCTCTAATTTTTGTTGAACTGTGTGATGCAACAGCACAAAGCTGCTTTTGATTTCTAACTAGGGGGTGTGTGTGATATTTTTAATTCACAAAGTCAGCTTTGATTCTTTTTTTGTAAAATAAAAAATAAAGAACAGCTTTAGTGACAGCGTAATTAAGGTGCGTAATGAACAGTATACTTGTTACACACACCAAAAAAAATGTTTTTGATTTGTTTTAATGGAGAGCGTTCGCAATTTGCCGGCATGAACCAACTAGAGACATGGAGTAATGAAGAAGAAAGTAAATTAAAAAGGGAAATGCTGTTTTGTGTTCGGTGACAAGGGTGATGTGGTGACTGTAGTGATAGCTGACTTCATGCTTATCATGGCTGCCTGCCACGCGTCAATCACTGCTGAGATCTACGTTCATTTTTGTGTTGCTTCTGGAAGTGCATAGTTTTAAACTGGGCTAATGCACTGTGGACTGTTGAGTGTGGGCGTCAGCTGACTTCTCTGCGGCCTATAGGCTTCCTCCCTTGTCTTCACCTAAAAATGCAGAGGGAGGTGTGATCCCATTGCAATCCCTTCTCTCCTTCCCGCTGCCTAACTGGTGGGTGCTGGGAAGAGCTGAGGAATGACCGGAGAGGGAAAGGTTAGGGGTGTTTGGGAGTGAGGGGGGTGCCTTGTGACTCACAGTTTGTGAGGTTGTCTGTGGGAGACTGTGTCAGGTTGTGTGTGTCTGTGTGAGAGGTTGTTATGGGTAGGTAGCCGTGTTGGTCTGACGTAGTCGAAACAAAAAATAATAAAAAAATTCCTTCCAGTAGCACCTTAGAGATCAACTAAGTTTGTCATAGGTATGAGCTTTCGTGTGCATGCACACTTCTTCAGATAGAAGTGTGCATGCACATGAAAGCTCATACCAATGACAAACTTAGTTGGTCTCTAGGTGCTGCTGGAAGGAATTTTTTTATTTTGTGTGAGAGGTTGTGGGGGATCTGATGAGTTAGCCCCCCCAACATCTAAATGCAGCCCCCAATCTACCACCCATCATCTCAGGTGGCCCTTGAGTACAAAACGGTTGCCCACCTGTAGGTTAGAATAGTTGTGAAGTGACACGTTTTAGATTTGTTCACCATCATCCTAGACCATGTCTGTGGACAAACATCGGCTCCCTCGGCCTGAAAGCGAGATGAGTGCCACAACCCCATAGTCACCTTTGACTGGGCTTAACCATCCAGGAGTCCTTTACCTTTACCAAACCATGGTGTTGTGCCACAGGCAACAACAACAACAACAACAACAACAACAACAACAACAACAACATATTATTTATACCCTGCCCATTTGGCTGAGTTTCTCCAGCCACCCTGGGCAGCTCCCAACAGAATATTAAAAACACGATCAAACATTAAAAACTTCCCTAAACAGTATTGCCTTCAGATGCCTTCTAAAAGCCAGGTGGTTGCTTATTTCCTTGACATCTGATGGGAGGGCGTTCCACAGGGCAGGTGCCACTACCAAGAAGGCCCTCTGCCTGGTTCCCTGTAACCTCTTGCAGCAGGGGAACCGCCAGAAGGCCCTCGGAGCTGGACCTCAGAGTCCAGGGCTGAACGATGGAGGAGGGGTGCATTCTTTCTCTCTTGTGGCTGAGAGAAATGCTTTTAATAGGTCTTCAGGCTGTAACTTTAGTGAGTCTCCAGAGATGAATTATTACATAGCTAGGAAAAGGGAGGCAGGCACTGAGAACACCTCTCTGCAATGTTGTCATCTCTCTGTGATACGCACCCATGAAGTGTCACTAAGAGGCATGTTTATCTCAGAGTCCATTAACAGGAGACATGGACCTGAGATATGCGGCAAGAAGTTTTGACCACATCCTGGCTGTTGCCCAGTAGACAATTCCTCTTGGAGTCAGAAGCCACCCTCCATACCTAGGGACTTAGGGTGGGCGCAGAACCTTTGCTGATGCAGTAAAGAGATGAAACAATCTTAGGAAACATATACTGAGGATTAGATTATAAACGACTCTACACATTGTGTGTCTGTCTCTGACTTGTGCTTTCAGGTGGACACCATGGAGATTATGAGGCACCCTGAGGAAACAACTAACATGAAGAGGCAAACTGTGGCTTCCTATTTCAGGGTATGCAATCTGCATTGTAAAAGTGCAATATAACTTTTATTGACAGCCCCCACTTTGTCCTTTATAGTGCTGGCAGTGTGCCAGGGACCCTGAAAAGCAGATAAGTATCCCAGCCTGAAGGGATTCCTGTAGATGCACAAGGCAGCTCAGGAAATGATCTCATCGTTTTTTAAGGAAAGTTGAAGAGAGTTAGGTGGCCATCGGGAAAGAGCTAGGCTGAGCTTAGTGCAGGGGCGAGAATGGTTCAGGGGGTTCTTTGCCAAATCAGTGGTCTTCAGTGGCAATGCAATCATATACCTACAGTATCTACTCAGTAGTAAGCCCCACTGACTTCAGGGAGACTTACCTCCAGGTGAGTGTGTATAGTATTACAGTACAGCCTTAAAAGAAGAGATTTTAAAAAGAGAACATTTTCCTGCAGCTTTTGCTTTACTCGGTGATGAAAATGGGAGAGAATGAGGCTGATTTCAAAAGGAATACTTTAATTCACCTTGGACATCTGATCTGCAATGTTATGCATCTTTTCCCCTCCCAACTCTTTCAAGTTTGTTAATACTGCTTTTTAGATGTGACGTGACTGGAATGAGCAGACTACTAGAATTTCATTCCTTTAAAAGGAAGGGTGGCATCGTCGAGCCTCATTTTTTTAAATTTTTTGCTTGCATTTCCCCAGTATTCTCTGATGGATCTGTTGTCCAAAATGGTGATTGGGCAGCCTCATTTTGTTCGCTGCATTAAACCCAACGATGACCGAGAGGCACTGAGATTTTCTCAAGAAAGAGTTTTAGTGCAGCTGCGGTACACTGGCATCCTAGAGACGATCAACATACGCCGGCAAGGGTATTCCCACCGCATTCTCTTTGATGAGTTTGTAAAAAGGTGAGCGGCATAGTGTTGGGTAATGTAAGAATGAATGAACCTCTGGAACTTCCATTCTAATCTATACATTGGGAGGGAGAGAATCACATGGCTCCTGTGACAGCCGTATTCAGAATTGTGGGAATGTTCAGGGAGGCAGGAGAGGATATATTGTTTATTAATATCCTTCCTAACTTGCGCTAGCAATTTCCTTTACTTAGCAGAGTTTTACATTCTCCTTTGAAATGCACAGCGGATAGCTGGTTGCAGGCTTGTTTAAGCCTCTCACTATTGGGTTCCTGGTAAGTTCCTGTATATCTCTCTTAAAACAATAAACACGCCACAATCTTGTTTAAAGTATACAAAATAAGGTTACTCACGTCCTCAGCTCACAGTTGGATCCCTGAAGGCAGACTTAGTTACAAAGTATATACATGTGGATCTGCCCCATATTGGGGGGGGGGGTGTTAATCCCAGTGACTGCAGGCTAGCAGTCACTGCAGTCCACATGACGAAAGGAAGATGGAAAAAGAGAGAGAGTGGCAGCATGCCTTGTCTTTTTGTTACCTGGACAGGTAAGTTCACACTCACCTCTAGTCACATGCAAAAGGAAGGATGTTCCAACCCAGGAGGAACAAGGAAGTTTTGACTGGCTGGACCAAACATCCCCTTGCATGTCCACTTGAGGAAAACAAGGAATGTTGTACTTGAATGTTATATATCACATCCCACAAGAATGCCCCAGGCCTTCCCACCTCCCAACATGGCCAACATGAGCGGCAGGACTTTTTTATTGTTTCACTAAGCCATATTTCAGCTTAGAAATTTATCAGCTTTGGACCATTGAGGCTGGTCAGCTCCACCCTGTTTCAGGGCCTTCCGGTGGCTACTACTGGGAGCCCCACAGTTGGTTGTGCATGTTGTGCCACATTTTCTGCGGTAGTGGAACTCCCTGCTCTGCCAGTAGACCTTGGTAGTGTGGGAATGTTTAGGAATGTGGATGAGGAGATATTGTTTAATATATCCTATCCCAGCTTGTGTTAGCAAGCTCCAAACTTATCAGAGTTTATATTCCCTTTTAATGCACAGCAAAAACGGTTGCTCAGGCTTGGTGAAGCCTATAGAATAATATATATGTTTCCTGGTATTTTCTCCTTTATCCCTCTTAAAAGAAAATACACAACACAATGCTCTTTAAAAGTATGCAAATAGTTTACTTACAGACTTCCTGAGATACAGCACAACTCAAGAGGCAGACTAGCTTAGATAAAAGTATTTACATGCTGAATCTGCTCCATAGGGGAAAGCAGATTCATTGTTCTCTTGGCTGGAAGCCAAGAGATCTATTCCTTAGATGTTGCTTGCTTGAAGTCCAAATCGAAAGAGAGTGACTTTACCTGGCCAGGTAATGCCCACTTCAATTACAAACAGAGGAAATCCCTCCCAGATCAGTGGCAGGAAGTTTTGCTACTGACCTGGTCAGGTGTCCTTCCATGTGGTCACTCTAGGAACTGTTGTGACTTGACTGCACCTACGGTAGCTTTACATCCCACAGGTAGAACCTAGCAAAGGAACGCCTTCACCTCATCCTAACCTCCGTTACTTGACAGTAAATTCAATTGACATCAATAGGGATTAGTAACTAAAAGAGTGCATATAGTGTCCCGATAACGGGTAGCAATCGTACTGGACTGTTCTGCCTTGTTAAGACCACACCTGGAGTATTGCGTCCAGTTCTTGGTGCACAGTTTAAGAATGATATTGACAAACTAGAGAGCATGTGCTATGGAAGGAGACCAAGATGATCAAGGGCCTGGAAACCTAGCCTTAAAAGGAACTGTGGAGGGAGCTTGGTATGTTTAGCTTGGAGAAGAGCAGATTGAGATGACCTGAAAGCCATGTTCAAATATTTAAAGGGCTGTCACATGGAAGATGGAGCAAGCTTGTTTTCTCTTGCTCTGGAGGGTAAGACCCAAACCAACGTTACAAGAAAGGAGATTCTGCCTAAACACCAGGAAGAACTTTCTGGCCTTTAGAGCTGTTTGACAGTGGAGCAGACTCCCTTGGGTCGTTGACTCTCCTTCCTTGGAGGTTTCTAAGCAGAGGTTGGGTGGCCATCTGCCATGGATGCTTTAGTTGACATTCCTGCATAGCAAGGGGTTTACCCTCTGAGTCCCTTCCAACTCTTCAATTCTATAATTCTATGATTTTTTAAGTAAAGCCCACCTTCTTAATTTAATGATGCTAAGGTTGTATTATATTTTTAGGGTGTTGTGGTTGTTGCTGTTGTTTTAACTGACCATACATGCCAATTCTACACTGGATGCAGAAAGCAGAAGATGCCATTTTTAAAATTTTGATTAATCTGATATCACCCTTCTGGGCCAAGTCCACCTTCAGTCAGATTTCTCAATCTGCATTGTCTGCTTTTATGTAGGTCAGCCTTGCAGTTTACCAGGAGAGTTGGCAGGCATGGTACCCACAATTCTTCTCAGTGTGATGTATCCGATGATACACAGTTGAAGAGGTTCTGGGGTAGTCCTTCACTGAAGAATAATTAATATGCTGACATCAACCAAAATGGTCAAAGGCCTGGAAACGATGCCTTATGAGGAACAGCTTAGGGAGCTGGGTATGTTTAGCCTGGAGAAGAGAAGGTTAAGGGGTGATATGATAGCCATGTTCAAATATATGAAAGGATGTCATATGGAGGAGGGAGAAAGATTGTTTTTTGCTGCTCCAGAGAAGCGGACACGGAACAATGGATTCAAACTTCAAGAAAGAAGATTCCACCTAAACATTAGGAAGAACTTCCTGACAGTAAGAGCTGTTCGGCAGTGGAATTTGTTAGCAAGGAGTGTGGTGGAGTCTCCTTCTTTGGAGGTCTTTAAGCAGAGGCTTGACAGGCATATGTCAAGAATGCTTTGATGGTGTTTCCTGCTTGGCAGGGGGTTGGACTGGATGGCCCTTGTGGTCTCTTCCAACTCTATGATTCTATGAATGTGAATGAGAAGTACTAGAAAATAACTGCAGACAGTTTGAAGCCAATGGCTCTATTTTCATTTTAGCCAGTTTTGCATTTAGTACTTTCATTTTCATTGTAAGCCGCCTTGCAAAATATAAATAAAATTATAAAACTTTGGAAGCATTTGCCCATGGCACAGGAATCTGATTTTTAGCCCTGACTAAGTTAAGTGCTTTAGACACCACTAAGTAGTTGAGTACATAAAAACATTTGAGAAAAACAGGTCAAATGCTAAACAGATTGACGCTTCTTTGTTCCTAATTTTAAAAAAGCCATTAGGCAAGTATGAACAAGAGTTTTGAAATGTCAGTAAATCTGAGGATATCAAAGATTTTTCTAAGCCAGCCAGTTAATTGGTATTTTGATCCTTTTGAGCAACTTAACAACAAAATGTATGAACCAGCAGTTTTTTGCTCCTTGATGTTATTAAACAAATAGGTACACTTCTTATCTTCCTGTTCACTAGCTGCTGTTTTGTAAACTCTTAGCAGGAAAGATGAGAACAAAGCAATCAAAGGCAGGAAACAGAGACGATCAAGGTTTATCAGGTTGAGGTAAACAAAAGCTACAATCTTGTCTAATGCTCTGGCTGTCTTTGGTTTCCATATGGCATGGAAAGTACTTCATACAGCAGACCTGCAAGTTTGTTTATTGCATTAGAACGGAAGGCTTAACTGTCACCAGTTCCTCTACCACTGCTTCCCCCAGCTTGTTAGCCTCAAAAGTTTAAGATTTAGGATCAAACATGACTTTGGGTTTAGAACCTGATTTGTGTGCCAGTTTTCAGTTTTGGAAGCTGACATGCAGTTTTTAAAGAAAATGACAGATTGCCTCTGAGCATGATGAAAGAATATTTTATTTACCTCTGAGTGTCCATGAATTTGAGATCGTGATACAGGACTTTGCTGGCAGGCAATCTGACGTCCAGGCCTTTGGGGTTTGTTTGTTAGTTTACAGCGTTTACATTGCCCATTAACAAATGCTGCGTGGATAGTGCCTAATTGTTTGTGTCTATCTGTGTCAAGTATTAGCAACATAGAATAAAGTCTAAAAGACCTGATACACAAACCTGTAATGCAAATATACCATATGTACATCAAACGGGGTGTGTGTATTTTAGTGACATTTTTCTGATTTAAAACAAGATTTTTCTAACTCATTCATACAGTTAGAATATGATGTTGTATAATATATTTGCACCAGTCAGTCATTGTGCGGCCCCCATCGGAGGTTAGCACTGTTTAAAATATAGTGTTCCATATAGATTCAGCACCATTTCTACAATTTTGCCTGGTTGCATAGGAGAAATTCAGCTGAGCACAGCTTGTATACAAATGCAATAGCCTCCCTTCCTTCCACTCAATCTAGATGATAAGCTTATGAATATAAGTTTTTTAAGAGGAAACCGCAAATGCAGAACATGGAGGAAAAACAATTCTGTTTGCTGCGGCATTCTATTATCAGAAGCAGTCAGTTTGTTACTGATTAGGGTCCTTATTCCCTATTTCATTTTGGTGAAAGTGGTGGCGCTCACATTTGCATTTCTGCCTTTTATTTGCTAATGCTAATGGGGACTCATACAAGTGCATCAAGACAAGGCCCATGGCTTTGATCTTGGCTTAAATTTACCCGGCTTGTGAAATCTCTCAGAAGGGCCATTTATTACAGAGCAGAGTGCTGCTTGCGCTATTCATATGCAAGCAAGTATGTTAAGAGAACATTTAAATGATGAGTTCATGCAACTCTTGGGCCCCAGGGAAGCAAGCAATGCAGCTACTGGCAGCTGGGGCAGCCTCAGAATTTGGGCTGGAGAAGACCCATAGTGTGGCATTCTTAGCTGTGGGACTGCACGCACCCTCTCCCCCCACCTCAGAATATTGTTGAGTTAGTAACACCTGTTCTCATGGTCTCTGGAATTGTGGTGGCAGCAAATTAGAAGCATTGCTGACATTCTATGTAACTGTGGTGTGCTTTCAAAAGAAAGGGCATAAGGCAGGAGCCCCCAAACTAAGGCCCGGGGGCCAGATGCGCCCAATCGCCTTCTAAATCCGGCCCGCGGACGGTCTGGGAATCAGCATGTTTTTACATGAGTAGAAACTGTCTTTTTATTTAAAATGCATCTCTGGGTTATT
Organism: Zootoca vivipara; assembly: GCF_963506605.1. NCBI lineage: Eukaryota > Metazoa > Chordata > Lepidosauria > Squamata > Lacertidae > Zootoca > Zootoca vivipara. Next base: position 117,749,265 of record NC_083276.1, on the reverse strand, counting down.
TGTGGGGCATAGGAATTCGTTCATTTTTTCCCCAAAAATATAGTCCGGCCCCCCACAAGGTCTGAGGGACAGTGGACCGGCCCCCTGCTGAAAATGTTTGCTGACCCCTGGCATAAGGCATCACCAATGCTGAACGCTAAATAACTATACAGTACATCCAGCTTTCTTTCAGTTTTTTCTCAGAGCGCACACACGTCAATCTCTGTAATCCTTACAACAAGCCTGTCTAGAAAAATGGAATCATGGAGTTGGAAGAGGGCCCAAGGACCATCTAGTCCATGGGTAGGCAAACTAAGGCCTGGGGGCCGGATCCGGCCCAATCGCCTTCTAAATCCGGCCCAATCGCCTTCTAAATCCGGCCCGTGGACAGTCCGGGAATCAGCGTGTTTTTACATGAGTAGAATGTGTCCTTTTCTTTAAAATGCATCTCTGGGTTATTTGTGGGGCATAGGAATTTGTTCCCCCCAAAAAATATATATATATATATAATCCGGCACCCCACAAGGTCTGAGGGACAGTGAATCGGCCCCCTGCTGAAAAAGCTTGCTGACCCCTGATTCTAGTCCAATTCCCTGCAATGTAGGAATCTTTTGCCCAATGTAGGGCTTGAACCCATGACCCCGAGATTTAAGAGTCTCATGCTGTACTGACTGAGCTATCCAGCTGTGGGAAATCCCTGTTATTATCCCTGCCTTTCAGGTGACGGGGTGAAGGCTGAGAGACAGTGGTCTGCCTCAGACATCTGGCAGGTTTATGGATGAAGTGAGGTTTCAACTGGGAGCGGATAAGCCCATTGGTCAAACTGTTAGCCATTACTATAAGAGCACAGCAATTCTCTACACTGATAGGCATTCAGAGCCTGTCCTCTATGCCTCCACTCAGGGGAGTCCTTAGGGGTTGGCTAGGTTGGCCCCTGCCAAGGGTACAGACCCAGAGGGGTGCAAACATCGCGAAGAAAGGCAGAGACATAGGAATGTGTGTGGTTTTCTTTTAAAAAAAAACATTTCATTTCCTTAAGACCTATAATTCTAGTTACAGGTAGGTAGCCGTGTTGGTCTGCCATCGAAACAAAATAAAAATAAAATAGAAAAATTCCTTCCAGTAGCACCTTAGAGACCAACTAGGTTTGTCATTGGTATGAGCTTTCGGGTGCATTTGGTATCTGAAGAAGTGTGCATGCACATGAAAGCTCATACCAATGACAAACGTAGTTGGTCTCTAAGGTGCTACTGGAAGGCATTTTTCTATTTTATTTTTATTTTGTTCACACCTGTAGTTTGCAAAGCTCCCTTTGTCACACACCCCTGCTCCAGGGCATGTTAATCTAGCATTGGAGGGTGGTGGTGGAATTTGGCTTCTGGGTAACTACTTAGGTCATACTCCTAAGCACAGTGTTTATTTATGAATTTTGTAATCGTAGCCTTCAGCTGCATGCAAGCATCAAGGGAGCAGAACAAAATAGAAGTTGGCTGATGTTTTAAAAGGCCTGGGGGAAATGAATCTTGCTATGATAAAGACTTAGTACGTAGTTACCAAGCAAGATTCTCCAGAGATGGCCTTACAGTCAAGAGAGGATCTTCTGAATGGTCACTGCTGGCCTAACATCAGAGGGTCAAAAGGCACCACCCAGAGAAGGGCTTCTAACAAGAATATTAATGTATAGCCAGGAAGATTTGATTGATTGTTTAGGTGACAATTATTATGGTGACCACTGCAACATTTATATGATACATCATTTATTATTATTAGAAGTATTATTATTAATAATAATAATTTGAATGGCTGTTTTTTTAAAAAAAGATTCACCTTTATGATTATAAACTATAATTTTACCATTTTAATATGTTTTAAGCAATAGATTAATCTGGGAACTTAGTTCAGGAAGGCTGGCTTACAGATGGAATGAATAAACAACTAAATAAATGTGGGGAGGGAGAAAGAGTCACATTGTGGCCCTTCAGGACCGCAAACATGGTCACAATTGCCAAACATATTTTAGTAAATTAAATACGCTTTGGATAAGCATGTAAGAGGCAATCCACCATCAGATGTCAGGTGGACTTCATCTATTATCATTGGTGAAGGAAGGAGTGACTTTCAAACACAATGGAGAGCAAGAGATGGATTTGATGCTGCTTGTAGGACTTGAACTGTGATGAAAGCCAGGAGTCCCCCGCAATGCCTGAGGAGAGGGTGATGCTGGTGGCAAACCTGCTTCTTCTCCACCTGACTAGAGAATAAATCTGTGTCTAGTGATGGAAGATAGACAAACCTGGCTAAGTGGTGGCTTATTTCAGGGGAAGGTGGTTTTGTTTTTGAGGCAGGGCAGAGGGAGGCTTGCAATTGCTGCTTTGCTTTGATCCATGATGAGTGTTACTCCATCCTGTTGACAAATCAGGTTGCAATTCCATGCACCCATACTTGTAACAACGTTCCACTGGAACTGGTAGAAGTTACTTTCAAATAAACATGCACGGGACCAGGTTTTAAGTGTTGCAAGCTTACTCTTGAAAAGTAACTATCATGACGTTACTGTTTCTTGAAAAATAAACCCATTTGCATTCACAATGGGAATTTCCAGTTTTCCCCTTTCGTCATTGCTTGCACAAAAACATGCTCATCCTATGTCTGTTTAGAATAAGCCTCGTGCTATCCAGTCCGTTCTGCATAGTTGGTGAGCCATGCTAAGTTGGGTTGTTCCTCTACCAAACAAAGTTCCTTGAGGACTATAGCCTGGTGTACAGAGAGAACTGTAGCTTTAAAGGGAGGGAGAGAGTAAGAAAGAGACAGCTGGTGATTGCAAGACAGTGTTCCAGAATTAAATGCTGCATAATTACTACGATGACGACGACGACTACTACTACTACTACTAATAATAATAAGCCATGTGTTATTTTCATAAAATCATCGAATCATAGAATGGGAAGGCACTTCTAATATAAGCTTTTGTGGAAAGCTGAAAGGCTGCAGTGCTCAGAGTTCTTACTTGCCCTCTCTGCTTTATGTGGTGCTCAGAATGGGACCTGGCAATAGGAACATTGCTCTGGCCACTGTAGCCTTTCTGCAGAGGAGAAAATGGTCGTGCTGCCTGGCCTTCAATCACCCTTCTGGCTCAGAGGAAGACATGGAATACACTTGGGGAGCCATCACCCCCATTCCATAGTGACCACTCCAACAGTGAAGGAGCCAGTGACTGCTGAATTGAGCAGTAGCCCTTGAGAGGTTGCAGCCAACAGCAAGTTCAGACCAGTCAGCCTTCAGAAGGCCTCTTGCTGGTGAAAACCACACCTTTCCTTGGCTGAGTTCCAGTACCTGCCTCAGTGACCTGTCCAAGGTCCTGAAAGGCCTGGCCAGTTATGATTCTGCATAGCCAACCTTGACTTGATTATTGGTCTATATGTGACTCTGCCCTTTTCCTGTAAGTGCCACAACTTCAACCCAACCTCCCTTGGAAGTCCCAAGCAAAGCTAAGACAGGTCAGAAGTCCTTAATATGTGTCTCCTAGCCTTGGGAAGTTGACAGGGCAAGCCAATATATGTTTACTCAGAAGTAAGTCCCACTGAAATAGGGACTTCAAGGCCAAGGGGAGGAAGAATCTTCATCTCTCTTTGGGGATTTTCAAAAACCTTCCTAGAACCTAGAGAACACTTCAGCAGTTTGATGAACAATGTCATTTACCTTTAACTTTCCAATTATTCTTAATTTCTAGAGCCACAATCAAGATGCACTGGGAATATGTGGTTCTTTCTTTCTTTCTTTCTTTCTTTTAATAAAGATGGATATGGAAGTCATTTTTATTATAAACTAATTGTAGCCCTGACACACACTAACAGAATCTCAAGCTTAGCCATATTTCAGTGTCGGTGTGCTAAAAGAATGGCTAGCAATTATCTGCTGGATATTAAAAAGGAATTTGGAGAGGGGGGTGAACCTGAAAAAAATTATCCCCACTTGAAAGTAACACACAAGTGCCACTGATCTTGGAATGGGTAAAAAAAGGGGGGCTCTGGGACATTGCTTTATTAAATTTCAATAAGTTATTTAAACAATTATCAACTAGTTGAAAGGTTAGATACAAATTTAACAAAATTTATGAAGAGCCTCCAATCAAACAGCAGTCCTAAGATAATTACGGTATATTTGACATTAAACATAGTCAACATATTGTCCTCCAGAGGTTTTGAGGACTCCAGCTCCTATTCGCCCTAGCTAACACGGCCAATGGTCTGTAGTCATGGGAGTTGTAGTACAGCAACCTTTGAAAAACATCATGCAGGCTGCTCCTGCCTTGTCCTACTCATGATGACAGGACCTAAGGTGGGGAAATACTTGAAAATCACAAGCGGGCCATCTCATGCCTGCATCCAGCTGGCCATTTGTACTGGCTGCCAAACACTGAGTACCTATTTCAGTTTGCTCAGAACCAAGCTCTGCACTTGAGCGGCACAAAACGCCAAGTGGCTGGGATCTGGCAGGCCCAGGAAGTGAGTGGATTTATGTTGCCATCTCCAACTCCTGCTCCTAGTTGCTCACAGTAACACCTATTACATTTATTGAGACTTAAGACTAGCAAAGCAAAGAGGGGAGGGGGGTTGCTTATAATACTAATTATCTTCATTTTGTCCTTTTTTATATTATTGTTATTGTTTTCTCTCCTTTCGGACGGACGGACACACACACACACACACACACACACACTGCTTTGTGTAACATCTAGTTTGGAAAAGTGTTCTGAGGAACTTGAAAGCTAACTCACGGTTTTGTGACATTTTGTTTGGTGCTAATAAAGGTATCACCCAGCTCTGGATTTGGGGGGCTTCTCTCTCTCTCTCTCTCTCTCTCTCTCTCTCTCTCTCTCTCTCTCTCTCTCTCTCACACACACACACACACACACACACACACTCATCGACCAGCACAACAGCCTTTGCTTTCTTTGTATTTTCTGTTTCTGTAGGTATTATTACATTGCTTTCAAAGCACATGAGACTCCTCTGCCCAGCAAAGAAAGCTGTGTTGCTATTCTGCAGAAAGCCAAGCTGGAGAAATGGGCTCTCGGGAAAACAAAGGTAGGATGAGTTCTGTTCCACTTTGTTGAGAGCAAAAGATACATTCAGTGTGGCAGCCTACTTGTAAAGGGGATGGGAGGAGGAATCCGCTTCTCTTTTCTGTGTTTGAAAGCGGACTGTCCTTCTCACAACAGATTCCCACATATTGTGAAATTGTTTTTCTTCCCAGCACTTTCTTTTGAGGAGAAGGGATGTACACACACACACACACACACACACACACACACACACACACACTTTCTCAGACATACATATGCACACAGATGACATTGTGGCCCCTCAGTGTTCTTTGGAGATGCGCCAACTTAATAATAATAATAATAATAATAATAATATTTATACCCCGCCCTCTCCGGCCAAGACCGGGCTCAGGGCGCCCAACACTGAATATAAATACAGTTAAAACATTAAAAACAAAACAAAAACAAAAAACAAAAAAAAGTTGATTAAAATACTGTATAAGTTAGAATACAGTTTAAAATGCAGCCTCATTTTAGTGGTAGCCCATAGATCAAAGCCATAGGGGGAGAAAACATCAAATATTCACCGGGGCCAACTATCCATGCTGGTCCACATGGGCCAGCAAAAAGAGCCGAGGGAAAATTTATATACAAATTCCCATATAAGAGGTTCCATCAAAAAAATGAGAGGGGGTGGTTAGACTGAGTCCAGCCCAAGGCCAGGTGGAACACCTCCTTCTTGCAGGCCCTGCGTAAAGATGTCGAATACTGCAGGGCCCTGATCTCCTGCGGTAGGGCGTTCCACTAGGCCGGGGCCAGAGCTGAAAAGGCCCTGGCCCTGGTTGAGGCCAATCTAACCTTGAGGAATGCTGCTTCCTACTCCTTTTCTTATAAGATTTGGGGAAACAAGGGACCTTCTGGGGCAGTACTTTTGCAATCAGGGATGTTCCATTGGCAATGCAAAATAGGACCAATGCTTAAAATAGTATGTGGTGCTCCTATTATGTTCTCAGCAGAGCTTAATGGTGCAACTTAAGGGCTGATTCAGATGTCATAATGCATTGGGGGGGGGTGGAGAGAGACAAGCACTGCATGTGCACATCAGGAATAAGATGTATAAACTGGAAGGTGTTGATAGGTGCTTTCAGGCAAGGTACAGTGGTACCTACTTACAAATTTAATGCATTCCGAACGCACATTCATAAGTAGAAAAATTTTGTAAGTCGAATCCCATAGGAATGCATTGGGAGAAAAAATTCGTAAGTCGAAGCAACCCTATCTAAAAATTCGTAAGTAGAAAAAATCCTATCTAAACCGCATTCAAGATGGCGGACGGAGCTCCATTCGTAAGTAGAAACATTCATAAGTAGAGTTACCTGAAGGAGCGTCTCCTCCCCCATCGTTCTGCCTGGACACTGAGGTCCAGTGCCGAGGGCCTTCTGGCAGTTCCCTCGCTACGAGAAGCCAAGTTACAGGGAACCAGGCAGAGGGCCTTCTCGGTAGTGGCGCCCGTCCTGTGGAATGCCCTCCCACCAGAGGTCAAAGAGAATAACAATTACCAGACCTTTAGAAGGCATCTCAAGGCAGCCCTGTTTAGGGAAACTTTTAATGTTTGATGGATTTCTGTATTTTAATATTTTGTTGGAAGCCGCCCAGAGTGGCTGGGGGAACCCGGGCCAGATGGGTGGGGTATAAATAACTTATTATTATTATTATTATTTATTATTTATTATTATTATTATTATTAGTTATTCGTAAGTAGAGGTACCACTGTACAGTATTGTCCTCCACATACATATCTAATAAGGTGGAGCAGTGTTTACCCTGTACCCTGCTTAACGCCAGCATTGTTTCTGCAAATCGGAATAGTGGTGATGCACAGCCCTTCTTGGGAACTATTTCACTGCAGAATGCAGGCTGAGAAATGGCCAGTTTGGTGGCTCCACCATGTAAAAAATACTGCCCACACATTTTAAAAGTAAGAAAAGCCTTGCTGGATCAACACAAAGGTCCACCTAGGCCCATCCTATTTTGCAAAGGTCCCTCTTACGTTGTTCCATTGTTCCATCGTTATTTATTGCATGTCTATCCCATCTCTCCTGCGAGGAGCTTAAGGTGGCATACACTCTTTCTGCCTCCGTATTTCCCCCTTTCGACAACCCTGTGAAGTAGGTCATGCTGAGAGTGAGGGATTGATCCAAAGTCACCCAGTGAGCTTCATGTCCGAGGGGGGATTTGAACCCTGGTCTCCCAGGTCCTGCTCTGACACTGTAGCCACAACACCTGCCTCTGGGAAGCAGGACAAATGTGACATGCTCATAACGCCACCTGCCATGATTTGAACCTGGTCCCCTTCCACGGTTGGTTTTTCTCCAGCTGAAGCTGCAGCTTCCCCTCGCATCCCCACCTTAACTGGGTGCTGTTGCAGCAAGCAGGGGTTGGAAGATGGTCTCTTTCTGCCCACTTCCCGGCACCTGGAGTGTTGTTGCTGCACCCCCAACAAATATAATTTCCCCAGGGTGCCTGGAATTCATTCCGAGGAGATCAGATGCACCAGAAGCATTGTAAATCCTGAGAGAGAGAAATAATATACAGGTACTAACTGTGGGAAGATTAGGTTGCCTTTCATTCTACACCCCAACCCCCCAACCCACATTTCAAGTAACTCACTGCAGGTATTGTTGCTTTACTCCCAAAAGTAATAAGGTTTGGGGGTACTCACAGATCAGGGATTTGTCATTCTGCCAGTTCTGCCATCAGGAGCGCAATGGGGTCTGAGGTGCCAGGCTCAGAACTGAGCTCAATAAAAATAAGCTGTTTTTCATGGTGGGTGGGTGGAGGAGAACCTGTTTGCTGTAGGGGTGGATGGACCAATCCATTTTGATCTCTCAGTTTCTCCTTTTGCCAATCATAAATTCGATTAACAAATTGCTGCCTAAATGTGGGAGGTTAATATTATTTTTAATCCTCATGAAGCATCAGGATTTTAGTGTGCATTTCTCCTAATAAACACATGTTTGTATGCAGTTTTTTCCTACCGTACACATATCTCCATACATCATGCATTATTTTCACTAATACACGCATTTCTGCCCAGCACTTTAACATATGCGTTTTTGTACACATTGATTGGCTGGGTAGCTGCGCTGCAAAATTTAAAGGAGTTTGAAGGGTAGCCGTGTTTTGGTTCTCGCATCGTTTCGCAAAGTGTGAATTTGGTAGGTTCGCCTTTAAATGCAAACTTAATCCGTTTCCTTTCCCATCCCATGCTTGCCAAAACCCAGCCTAAGAAATAATGCAGCCATCACCATAAAGAAATCCTATGCTACACATTCATTTACTGTGCGTGCAATGTGGCAAGGTACTTTACAATGCAAGTGCAAATTTCAACAGCCAGCATCACTGTTCCTTTTCCTATCACCCTCCAGAGTCCAGAACACCCTCCTTAATTATTTTCTCATACTTACGTGTCACGTCACGTTTGACCTTGTTGGTTTCATTGCAGGTTTTCTTGAAGTATTACCATGTTGAACAACTGAACTTGTTTCTGCGTGAAGTTATAGGCAGGGTGGTGACCATGCAGGCTTATACCAAAGGGTGGCTTGGAGCTAGGAGGTACAAGAAACTCAAAGAGAAAAGAACAAACAGTGCCATTGCCATTCAGTCAGGTAAATGTTCCCGAGTTCCCCTATATCATAGATGATCCCAGAGTTTCAAGCTGTTAAATTGCACACAAATTGCCTATTCGTTTTCTTAATGGCTGGATGTTAAACCCCAAATAACATGTGGTGGGTTCTTCCTCTCCAGTTAACTGATGCCAGCATTACGCAGATTCATTGCTAACTTATCAACTTTGTAATCGCTAATGTCTTTGCTTAAACACATTTATAGGCTTTGCCTGTAAACAAAAGAAGAGCAGTGCTGTTAATTGTCTCTTCTGGGCTATGAAGCACACATGAGAAATGAGGGGCTGCTGGTGTGATGTTGATTTTTTTTAAAGAAAAGAGTACGCACATCTACATTCCAAATGATTGCTGTGTCTGCTGGGCCTATTTCTGGAATGCCATATATTCCTTCAGTTTGAATGCAGAACCTGTTTGGTCTTGAGGCTATGTTAGACTTCTTAGGATGCTCAGCATAGTAGGGTTGTGTTTAAGGACACAAAAGAACCCCCAACAAACTGCCTGCCGTTTCTGCATTTTTTTTCCAGTGGCCTACTGAGTGCTCTGCATATATTATAGAGTTGGCAGGGACCACAAGGTTCATCTAGTCCAAGCAGTGGCATAGCGTGGGTTGTCAGCTCCCGGGGCCACACAGAGGGAAACGTACCCATCTACATTCAACTGCCCAATGGCACCTGCATCACCTGGGAGATCACAGCTGCAGAGATAAGAGTCATTCCGTTGTCTGGAGAGGTCACTTCTTGGTTTTCATTAAGAAGCCGTTTTCAGTGGAGCCCAAGGAGGGAAACACTCAGCTGGATTGAGGCAGCCCCAGGTGCTGAAATTTTGCACCCCTAACAATTTTGCACCTGAGGCACCCGCCCCTTTGCCACACCCCCACTACACCACTCTGCCCACTACGTCACTCTGCCCAGGACTCTTTTACCCAACCCACAATCTGAGATTAAGAGTCCCACGCTCTGCTGAATGAGCTATCCAGGATGGGTTAACTCCATATACCCTGCCCTTGAAAATGTTACCTTTCAGGTGTTTTTAAAGGCTACAGTCAACAAGAAGATAGATAGTCTCTTGGCAAATGAAAGAGAGGAATTTTACCATTTGTATTTTACACTGGGGGGAGATGTTCGAGATGTATGCTGTGTTTTTGCCTGCTGGTGAGCAGTGCAAGGCGGAAAGCAGCTTCTGATCTGGCAGGTGCCTTCCCTCAGAGCCAAAAAAAGCAAGGACATTGTTCCTTATAGGCCTCTGCCTCCAGGGTTGACTCCTTTCACATTGAGAGAGGGTGCTTTGCTGGGATGAAAGCAAGTGTGAGTCACTTCTAACCTGATGCGGGGAAGGGTTCAGTGAGACTTGTGGGCCATCTGTTACTCAGCCCTGCCTCCGCCTCTCTCTGCCCTGTCCATTTTTTTCGCTAAGATGGGAGGAAAGGTTCCTATTTAAACAGGAACACAGTGGCATCCCATAGTCTGCAGCTGATGGTGCTCCTAAATGCTTTCCATTACGTCAGCGACACAGCTGACCTCCAGTGCAGGCAGACGGATGTTGCTGGAGATTGTAGTCTAGTGAGATCCCAAAAGCTGGAAATTAATATTAGAGAGCATCTTGTGGTGGCAAAGACACGAGGGGTGGCATTGGTCTGCTGCGTACTTCATCGCATCAAGATGCAACGGAAGCGCTTCTTGTATTAAAGCGGCTTGTTCTGTGTAGGAACCTGGGGGCTAAAAGGTTGCTGCTACCTTGACCTTTAAAAAACGACAATGGTTCACCCTTAGTTGCTAAAGCGCTCTGCGCTGTGTTCTGAATTTGCCTATATTCAAACGACTCAACACATGCAAACAAGCATTCGGCCACTGTTTTTTCTTCCCACTGGGGGAGGTGGCAAACCTAATCAAAGAGCCCACACTGTGACAGAAAGGCTGAAGGAACTGTTTGAAGCCGCAGGGAGCTGCTTAAACCTACTTCAGTCATGAGCCCAGCATTCAACAGGCCACTTAACCGGGAGAGCGCTTTGGTGGGGTGAGGAAGAAGGCTGAGGGCAGGAGGGATCAAAACGGTGGCCCGTTTTTTCTGACTCTGCGGCAGCCTTTCCTTTAAAGCGAGTGTAATTCACAACACATGGCTTTGTATTTTTAGCCTGGAGAGGATATGATGCACGCAGGAAGTTCAAGGATATAAAGAACAGAAGAACTGATGCTGCTATTCATATTCAAGCAGGTAATTAAAACAATATTTTCACAGCTGACACCTATTTTACTGCGGGTAACTTCCCATGTCAGTGTTTGTGTCTGGCAGAAATCACGCGCAGCCAAAACAAAAGGAACTTAAACACGCTTCTCCTGACTGCTGGCTTCCCTGTGCCTGAAGTTCGGATGCGCCATTCAGGAACCTGGTGGAAGAGCTGGCTCCGACCAGGGTGCAGATTCAATGCATAATACAGCAACCCCATTGTCAGTCTTACAGGCACCCCAGCATTCTGTATTATATCATTACTACCCTTGGGGTGGTTTTTTTTAAAACAAGCAAACTTTTTTTCCCCACAAAAAGCAAACAAGGTGGTAAGGCGCCAATTATCCAATGGTGCGGTACATCTTTAGAGCAGGCAGACCATATAGATTCATATCTTTTTTTTATATAAGAGGTAGTCAAGGTATGTTCAATTAGCAACTCTGAAATAAACAGGACCAGCATGAGAAAAGCCTTGGTATGCTTTAGAGGCAAGTGTGCATAACTTCCCCACCTGCCTTTTCCTCACAGCACAATCCCCCCCAACCAGTTTTTTTGACGCAAAAATAAAAAAAGTTCCTGCTGGGGGGGGGGAAACAACCCTGCCCACAACTCCCTGAAATTCTCTGCTGAGGGGTGCTTAATAGGCTGGGCTGTGACACAGGAAGCTTGAAGGGAACCCCCCAAAATTGGACAAAGGCAACAACTGTGAGGTGGTGCTTTGTCAGCATATACAATACCTACGTCTTTCCATTCCAATGGGATGCGGGTGGCGTTGTGGTCTAAACCACTGAGCCTCTTGGGCTTGCTGATCATAAGGTTGGCGGCTTAATTCCCTGCGATGGGGTGTCCCAGCTCCTGCCAACCTAGCAGTTCGAAAGCACGCCAGTGCAAGTAGATAAATAGGTACCGCTGTGGCAGGAAGATAAACGGCGTTTCCGTGCGCTCTGGCTTCCGTCACGGTGTCCTGTTGTGCCAGAAGCGGTTTAGTCATGCTGGCCACACGACCCGGAGAGCTGTCTGTGGACAAACGGCGGCTCTCTCGGCTTGAAAGTGAGATGAGTGCCGCACCCCATAGTCACCTTTGTCCAGGGGTCCTTTACCTTTCCATTCCAGTCCTGTCCCTCTTGCATTATTACTGCTATGAGGACGCAGGTTGTCTGGTACCGTAGTATTCATCAGGAAATGCTTTCCCCAGGATCATACACCATGCACTCTGGGAGAGCTTTGTTTATACTGCAGTGCTGAGGGCCTTCTCTCTCGGGTTGCCTCTGAGCACAGACATTCCCATTGCTCAGCTGAGTTCATCACCCCTCTCCCATGGTTGTGGGGCGGGGGCACTCAGTCCACACCTGCCATAGGTGTGTGAGGCCTTAGAAGGCACTCCCCACCATGTGCACGAGGAGGGCCACTGCTTCTAGAAAGACATTCAATAACAAAAGGGTTTTTTGATGCTCAAATGGACCAGTTCACATCTGATCCTCTTTAGCCGGCACTTGGAAAACGACTCCACATTTCTGCCAGGCTCAGAAGGAATGGCATATTTATCACTCGCTGTGCTCTGCGATGATGCGCAGGCAGCGCCGCTCCCAGAGGGAGGCACAGCTGTTTTCGAAGTTTGATGCTGTGGTTGCCAGGCAGTTGCCTCAGGACGGGTTTTGATGGTTGGCCACCAGCTGTTCCTCCTCATAGCACTTGAGAAGGCAGGCCATAACTAAACCAGCAGGGACAGCACCAGAATTTAAAAGGGGGACGACGACAGAGGAGGCAAAGTATATTTCTAGGTGGGCCTGCTCTGGTCTATGGAGTCACAAAGAGTCGGTCACAATAACAACAACAACGGTGGGCGAGTTGTGTCCCGTATGCTACGGTCTCTGAAATAAAAATAGCAGGGGATGTTAATGACCAAAGTTCAGCAATGAAGGGCAGGTGGAAGGAGATGTGCCTTGCTTGAGGGGAGGCTTACGTACCCTTCCCAGGGCTGCCCGTGAAACCAGGCCCTGTGGCTGCGAGCCTTTCCTGTTCTGCTGGGGGCTAGTGAAGCATGCGCCACCTCAAGAGACAAATGCGTGCATTCCCTGTTAGGCATGACAGCCCACAGCTGCTGCAGCATAGCAATGACAACAAACATTTCTAAATCAAATTCTAGCTCTCAGAAAAGTGGCTTGTCGTGCTATCGGATTGGATGCGTTAACATGGATATTTATTCCTGCGAATGGAGCAAGTTATATGAAGTGTAGGTGGGTTCCCACGAGGCAAGACACGGTTATAGCAGCAAGAACGTTTATTAAACTAACAGAACTGGACAACAGGGGCAAAGCAACTGCTTTTATACGTTTCTGAAGGCCTGGGCCACACCCAATCCCAACGTGATTGGCTGTCTAAACTTCTAAGCTGCGAGTCATGACTCAGAGTTTAAGGGCCAATGGCAGAGGCCCAAATCCTGAAATGTTCTGTGATTGGATATCATGTATCGAATCAGAACACAGGGGCTCAGAATCCTTAGTCCAGACTCAAGATCATGCAAACACAGACCACAGAATACATAGCATTAACGTGGATATTTATTCCTGCAAGTGGAGCAAGTTACAGTGGTACCTCGGGTTAAGAACTTGATTCGTTCTGGAGGTCCGTTCTTAACCTGAAACTGTTCTTAACCTGAGGTACCACTTTAGCTAATGGGGCCTCCTGCTGCTGCTGTGCCGCAGCCACACGATTTCTGTTCTCATCCTGAGGTAAAGTTCTCAACCCGAGGTACTGCTTCCAGGTTAGCGGAGTCTGTAACCTGAAGCGTTTGTAACCCGAGGTACCAGTGTATACAGTATATTATCTTAACCATTTTATTTATCAGGCACTCATGGGCACTTTTGCCCCAAACAAATCACACCACTGATATTGCAGACTGGCTTCTCTTTTCAGCAGCCATTTCGTTTTGGCACACGCAATCGATAGACGCGTACCAGCGCCACATATATATTTCTGAACCAAGAAAGGTAGCAATGATAGCAATAGGATAGTGTCATTTCCCCCATCCTTGAGGAGAGCAGCTTTGTTATTGGAGGGGGGTGAATGTGTTTCCTGGACATGGGGTGCCGCACGAACGTTGGGGGTGCGGAATGGAAAACCAGGAAGGGAGAGGAACCAAGAGCAGCAGCACTCTTTGCGGCAACAGTTTAATGCAAGTCCCACTTGTTTATCTCTGCATCCATATTTCCAAAATATAAGCAGCAATTACTATGTGTAGCCATTTCCCCCCTGATTTTGCTAGACTACAGATGTGTGATGCTTAGAGTATGGTGCCTTTTCTATGGACTTTTGTTATTTATCCAGGTTTCTAAATAACATTTTGAATCTACTGTGGACTGCTGTGGCTTAGTGTGGTTTCAATACAAACCGTAAACTAGTTATACTGTCTTTGTTATGAGTAAAGCTTCTCTTTTGGTTTTTTTTGCTGTCTTTTATCGCTTACTGTTGATTTTAACTATTGCATTCTGTGTTTTCAGTATTCCCTTCACAAGCCACTCGGTGAATGTTTATTGATGGGTAGTCAAATAATATTATTTTAAAAACACATCAATGCTTGTGTTGGATCAACACTGCTTGGTGTTGTGAAGACCCCACACCCCAGCGCTCACAATGGGGTTGTAATTAAGGGACAGTGTTTCATTCACAAGAAATATGAGCACGAGGAGTTTTGATTCTACGAAGTGCATCGGTTGCATTTGTTACCTGGGCGTTCAAAGAACCATCTAATTAAAATATATGTCTCTGGGGGAAAAAGAAAAGAAAAGGAGAATGTTACAGGGGTGGGGAGGAAGAAAGGTGGTCTTGAAATTTAGGAAGCACTTGGCTTGCTTGTTTCTACAGCTCCGCTCATATTGAGATTTGTTTCCCTTTCATCTCCTTCCCAGTAAAAGCAGCACTGAGGCTTATCCCTTTAGCTTCCTCAGAACTTCCTTTCAGAATTCCCGATCTATTACCAGCACATTCACATACCAGAAACAAGATGCCTTTTCATGCTGTCAACCTTTTTCATCTGAAATGTAAATTAATTCTTGCCTTGACAGAGATCAAAGTGGGGGTATTAACCTTATTGGACCCTTCCCTCATCAGAATCTGTTCCAAAGACTATGAGGCTGGTGTTGTTGGGATGTGGGGGAAGTGGGTGGGTGGGGGACGACGACGCACAGTCTTTAGTGTTATCTATGGCCCTCCTCCAGGCAGGTCCCCCTGTCTACAAGTTGCCATTTCAAAGGCAGTGGTTTCTTTTGTAAATGACCTTATCATTGCTTCATACTGTGTGAAAAAAATGATTTGCCTGAATAATTCTTCCAGGATTAGCCTGCTCATTTTAATTGTTGCAAGGGGGGGGCAGCTTCATTCAGATTTCAGGATATCCTCTGAGTGGTTTTGACAGCAAGAGATCTTGGCCGGGTTGCTCATTTCCTTGCAGTGCAGTCTTTTGAGGTGTAGGCTGCATTTGCATTTTGAAAATAAACAGATGCCTTTCGCATACCCGAACGGCTGGGCTAGGAGTTCTCAGTGGAACCAAGGAGAACAGCAGCAGACATCAGATGAAATGTTGGAATGGGTGTGTGGGTGGGGAGAAAATGTTTGTTTCTATCCTCCAATGGGGGTAGAAATTTTATCTATTTTTTTAATAAAAAACAAAACAAAACCTAAATGCACTTGAGAATCCATTCCCTAAGAGGAAGCATAGTGCTGCCGCAAAACAAGTCGCTGTAGAATAATTGAGGAAAGGAGAAAGCTGATCCTAGAATTTGTAGTAGAGAGGTGGCTGCAGGATTAATAATTTCCGCTCACTTAGTCTCTCTCTGCTTTGATATAATTGTTATTGAATTTCCCTTTTTATATATATAAAAAAATGACTTCAAATTAAACAGTCACGTTGTTTCATTAGGTTAGAGCATGGTGCTGAGAACCCCAAGGTTGCAGGTTTGATCCCTGTACAGTGGTACCGGTACCTCTACTTACAAATTGAATGCGTTCCGAACACACATTTGTAAGTCGAAAAAAATTGTAAGTCGAATCCCATAGGACTGCATTGGGAGAAAAAAATTGTAAGTAGAAGCAACCCTATCTAAAAATTCGTAAGTAGAAAAAAAAATCCTATCTAAACCACATCCAAGATGGCGGACGGAGCTCCATTCATAAGTAGAAACATTCATAAGTAGAGTTATTCGTAAGTAGAGGTACCACTGTATAGGACAACTGCATATCCCTGGACTAGATGATCCTCAGGGTCCCTTCCAACAATACAGTTCTAGGATTCTATATATTGACTTCCCACCCCCACTTCCCCAGTGTTTTTGTTCAAACCCTTTTCTCCTGCGTTATATACCAAACTCTTATCTATTCCAGAAATCCCTCTGATACGATTACTTTTATCATTTTTCATCCTCTGCTCGTATCTTGAATCCTGCCCGCAGTTTCATTTGATTGTGGTACTTTTTCAAACAGTCCCCCAAAAGGCCTCCATTCTTCTATTAAAAAGTTCATCATTTTGATCTCTTAATATTGCTGTTGGCTTTGCCATTTCTGCATAGTCCATTACTTTTAAAAGCCATTCCTTCTTCATTGGTACCTTCTTTCCATTTCAGTGCATATACCGGTAGCATTCTAGCTACTCTTGCCACATCCATAAGTAGTTTGATCATTTACTTCAGAATTTCCGTCCCAGTTATCCCTATAAGAAAAGCTTTGGGTCTTTTGGGAATAGCCCATTTCAACATCTTCATTTCATTATATATCATTTTCCAAAAGCCTTTAGCTTTTTTTTTACATGTCCACCATATATGAAAAAATGACCCTTGCTCAGTCTTAAGAAATCTCGGCAGATGGGTGAAGCCTCTCTCACTCCCAATCCTCACTGCCCCCGTACCCTAGCCAGTGAAAAGCAATCAGCTAGCTTTTTTTATGATTATACCTCACCTTTCCCCCCTGACAAAGACTCAAGGTGGCTTACAGATAAAAAAAGAACGGCTTAAAAACATGGGAGGAATCATGTAAAACAATTAAACATTGATAGAATCAAAACTCTCTCTATCTTTCTCTCTCTTTCCACATAAAAAAATCTAAAATGGCAAACAATTAAGAAAACTATCAGTCTAAGCAACATAGTTACATTAAACAGAAGTGCAAGCAAACAAATCTACTGTTACCTGGCATCTAAAAAGATGTTAGTTTTAATATATGTTTTGATTGCAACTTGCATCATCCCTAGCTACCATGACTCTGCTGCCTTAGGGATCATGGGAGTTGTAGTCTAAACCATCTAGAGCAGTGATGGCCAAACTTGGCCCTCCAGCTGTTTTGGGACTACAATTCCCATCATCCCTGACCACTGGTCCTGTTAGCTAGGGATGATGGGACTTGTAGTCACAAAACAGCTGGAGGGCCAAGTTTGGCCATCACGGATCTAGAGGGTACCATTTGGGGTAGGCTGGCCTAAATCAGGTCCCCAAATCAGGCATTCGTTTCTCCTGGAGATAATTGGGGAGTGGGTTCAGAGGCACCCTCTTTTTTCATTTTAACAAAATTGAACCACACCATGAATGACTGATACACCTCAGCACGTTTTATAGGAATGCAATGCACCCATTGAAGCTGAGGGGAGTCTCGTTTTATGTCAATACTGTATCAATATTCCCAGCACACCAGGTACACTTCGCCCCAAATGACTAATAATAAAACGACAGCAATATTCATTTCAAGTCTTACTCCGTTGGCCCTGAGTCTTAATAGTCCCATCATTAGCAATGCGAAGATTGGGATCTAATTCATTATGGCGGTGCAACGGAGAATATTATTAAATGCATAAGGTGAGAATAAAGTGGCAGCTGGTAATCATTCTTCTTCATTGATGTGGGGATTGTTCCTGGGGCACTAGCAGTGTGTGCCTGCTAATTTCACACTCCTTGAGCCAAGTGCTTAGTGTCAAAACCAGGGATAGTCAGCGATGCAAATAGCTGTGATGGCTCATCCACCTAACGTCAGCTTTCCCCCCCACCCCTCTCTCCTGCCCACCCACCCCTGCCTTCTTACGCTAACAGGATATTCTGTAAACATCTTTGCTGGGAAATGATTTGCATCTATCTAAATGCTACAGCGAGTGAGCTGTCCCTGGTATTCCTGCACCGCGGCATATTTCAAAACCCATTCATATTTGCATTGATTTGCTGCTGGCATTATTTGTTCAGCAAAGCAGGAAGCAGGGAAGATCATAGGACTCTTTCATCAGCAGCTAGTTCTGCCAGTGGGCCGCTTTGGGAAAGGAGTTGAAGCTTCTGCCACTATCCCTGGCAAGTCCCATCACTGTAGCAATTCTCTTAACGCTCCTGCGTTCACAATTGGGGCTGGGAGCAAGCCTCACCCCCCTCGAGCTGTCAGATTTGGACCAGATCCACTAGTCATCTGATCTATATAGCGCCTGCTTTGCAAGACCTTGAGTCTTTTGTTTCATAGCATCAGATCTTGCCATCACATCCATTCCCCGACAGCTGGAATAAATGCTTCTTTTTTCTCTGCATGATTGTTGTTGTTGTTTAGTCGTTTAGTCGTGTCGGACTCTTCGTGACCCCATGGACCAGAGCACGCCAGGCACTCCTGTCTTGCACTGCCTCCCGCAGTTTGGTCAGACTCATGTTGGAAGCTTCGAGAACACTGTCCAGCCATCTCGTCCTCTGTCGTCCCCTTCTCCTAGTGCCCTCAATCTTTCCCAACATCAGGGTCTATTCCAGGGAGTCTTCTCTTCTCATGAGGTGGCCAAAGTATTGGAGCCTCAGCTTCACGACCTGTCCTTCCAGTGAGCACTCAGGGCTGATTTTCTTAAGAATGGATAGGTTTGATCTTCTTGCAGTCCATGGGACTCTCAAGAGTCTCCTCCAGCACCATAATTCAAACGCATCAATTCTTCGGCGATCAGCCTTCTTTATGCTCCAGCTCTCACTTCCATACATCACTACTGGGAAAACCATAGCTTTAACTATACAGACCTTTGTCGGCAAGGTGATGTCTCTGCTTTTTTTTTTTAAGATGCTGTCTAGGTTTGTCATTGCTTTTCTCCCAAGAAGCAGGCGTCTTTTTAATTTTGTGACTGCTGTCACCATCTGCAGTGATCAAGGAGCCCAAGAAAGTAAAATCTCTCACTGCCTCCATTTCTTCCCCTTCTATTTGCCAGGAGGTGATGGGACCAGTGGTTGACAGAAGGACCGATGGAGGGGTTGGTGGGAAGTCCAGAGATTCGGAGAAATCTCTAAATATGGATATGTATTTCGTATTGTTATAACTTTACACTTGTAAAATCAAATAAAAATTATTTCAAAAAGAGGTAAGTTGCCGATCAGATAGATAGATGTTTTTATTTTAGACTCTGCTCATTTGTAACATAACAATCTTTCCTGTACCACTATTTGCTTCAGCCTGAGTCTACTGCATTTTAGATTGCAAGCATAACCATGTTTGCTCAGAAGAAGTCCTGTTGAATTCAGTGGGACGAACTCTCTGGAAAGTGGGGTTGCATGGCAGCGTTACACTCAATAAAAGTGGAATCCACGCCTAGGTGTTTCTCCCACCCCAGGGCCCTTGACATATAGAGGCCCTCCCTCCATACAGATACCACCCATCACAATGGCAAGCATTTTGTTAGTGCTATGAACATTTTAATTTTGTTTCTCAGGCCTTGGACAAATATTTTTGTCCTCCTTCTGCCGCAACAGTTCAGGGGCTCTTGCCCCATGTTTTAACCTTCCCTTTCTTGCTGTCTGCTTAGCTTTCAGGGGATACTTAGCTCGCAAAAAATACATCAGAATGAAGAAGAACAGTGGCTGCCCATCGAATACACAGCCCATGAGCGTTGCTTCTGGTCTGAGTTGTGAAGAATACTGGTGAGTTTTGGTTATTCTGTCCAAAGAGAGGTGAGAGGGGAAGTGTGTGGAAACAAAAATGCTTGTTCTCTGAATCACTGGACTGCTTTGCACATTAAATGGAAACCAACCCAAAGATGTCGTCATCATCATCATCATCATTTCATCATTTATCATTTATACCCTGCCCATCTGGCTGGGTTTCCCCAGGCACTCTGGGCAGCACTCAACAGAATAATAATAATAATAATAATAATAATAATAATAATAATAATAGTGATAAAACATCAAACATTAAAAACTTCCCTAAACAGGGCTGCTTTTAGATGTCTTCTAAAAGTCAGATATTTGCTTATTTCCTTGACATCTGCTGGGAGGGCGTTCCACAGGGTGGGCGCCACTACCAAGAAGGCCCTCTGCCTGGTTTCCTGTAACCTCACTTCTCACAGTGAGGGAACCGCCAGAAGGCCCTCGGTGCTGGACTTCAGTGTCCGGGCAGAACGATGGGGGTGGAGACGCTCCTTCAGGTATGGCCACTCGGGAGAGCCGTAACCAGTCACAGCTTCTGAGAGTTGTACCTGTTTGATACACTTCTGCAGACAAGCATTTGTTGCATTCCCCCATGATGCGTGAAGCAGCCTCTCACAAGCTTCTCATTCTGTGAACCATGGAAGCTGTTGGGGGGAAGAAAACCTTCGCCACTTCGTCTATCAATTTATGTTTTCCTTTCATCGTGAACTTTATGCATCTGAGAAAAAGCACTTTAACCTGCTGCAACTTCAGGCAGAGTCCTAAGAAATGCAAGCAGATTACTGTGTGGATCAGTCTAATGTCACAGAGAGTCTTTGTGGCCGGGACTGGACGCTGCTATTGTGGAAAATCTCCCTAGCACACACTTGGCCCAATCCACATGGCAAGCAGCTTACAAAAGTTGTGAACGCCACCTGGAGCTGCTGCCTTGTCTCCATTTCCACACATTGAATCACTACTCACATCATGTGTTTTCTCCAGCAGCTGGGAGCTTTTGCCTCTTAAGCCATCATGCAAAACAGTTCCAGTGACCTCTTCCTAGATACGCCACTATGCTTTAATTTGTGCACGTGTCTCACGTACTCTACTAGTCTTCTGTGATACTTGTTCTCCTCCATACACTAGTAGAAAAATCTCCTTTTCAGAGCTTCTAAGAAATGAATATTGGACTTCTGGACTTCTGGACTTACTGTATTATTCTGGACTTACTGTATTTTTCCGTGTATTAGACCAGTGTTTCTCAACCTTTTTTGGGCAAAGGCACACTTGTTTCATGAAAAAAATCACGAGGCACACCACCATTAGAAAATGTTAAAAAAATTAACTCTGTGCCTATATTGACTATATATAAAGTAATTCTCCCACGGCACACCAGGCAACATCTCGCGGCACACTAGTGTGCCGCGGAACAGTGGTTGAGAAACACTGTATAAGACAAGCTTTTTTAAATTGTAAAATAAAGTTAAAGAGGGGCGTCTTATACATGGGTAGTGTTGGGGGGGGGATATTGGATTTTTTGCTGCCATGAATCAGAGATTGTCAGCAGCTATTGTTTGTGTTTTTGGTGGCTGCGGAAAGGCTGTAGTTGATTGGTTGTCGCTGCTGTATGTGTGCTAGCGATTGGCTGATTCTGCCGGTGAGGGATAGGTGGCTTGTTAGATGCGCGCAGCTGGCAGTGTTGGTCCTGCGGGTGAGCGATTTCCGTCGACAATTCTCCCTAAAAGAAAGTGTCGTCCCCCCCCCCTAAGGAAATGCTCAACAACTCTGGGCAATCCTCCCCAAAAAAAGCTCAACAAGTAAGGGAAATCTCCCCTGATTTGGAGTCTCCAAAAATAGGGGGCGTCTTATAAATGGGGGCATCCAATACACGGGAAAATACGGTATTCTGTTTCGTCATGTTTGAAAAACACAAAATTGCATGCTTATCACATGTATTTGTGGGCTTTTAAGCTGCAGCTTGATCCTATGCATGTATATTTGCAAGTATATTCATCATGAATCGACACCTTTCTGGGGGGTCATCCCAATCAATCTTGTATGCAGCTGTATCGTGCAGTATGTATCATGTTAAGATGCCAATTGTGGCTTATAATGCTCACCTTCAGCTTGTGTTCAATGAATTTTGAAAGATTGGTTCTGTAGAGTGCTGGACACATGCCTTAATGACCATTGGATTCAGATAAGAATCGCGACATTTTTTCACAGAAGAAGAGCCTTCGTTCCATGGGAAATTAAGATCTACGCCCATTTTCTAGTTTTGTTTGGCCCAATAAAAGTCCCACCCCTCCACATGTGGCTGCTGCTGCTAACCATATGGCTGTTGAGTCACAAAGGAAACAGGAAGGATGATGAAAAATAATATTTCAGTGTTTAATTTAGTTGCTTTTGGTATGTCCATGTGGTCCCATGGATGCAGGGTTGCTGTAGTGTTAGTCCAAAATTCAATTCTGTGTGTCGTTCAGGATACATCCAGGACTAGCAAGTAAATGCTCAAGGTGAGGTTCAGCAATCAGTGGGCTGATAGCCCATCGCAACCTGTAGCTGGACAGTGGGGCTTCAAAAAGCCTGTGGTCATTGCTAATGATAAATTGCTAATTTGCCTTGAAACTTTGGGACAGGGGTAGGCAACCTAAAGCCCGTGGGCCGGATGCGGCCCAATCGCCTTCTCAATCCGGCCCACGGACAGTCCAGGAATCAGCGTGTTTTTACATGAGTAGAATGTGTACTTTTATTTAAAATGCATCTTTGGGTTATTTGTGGGGTCTGCCTGGTGTTTTTAGATGAGTAGAATGTGTGCTTTTATTTGAAATGCATCTCTGGATTATTTGTGGGGAATTTGTTGATTTTTTTCAACAAAATATAGTCTGGCCCACCAAATGGTCTGAGGGACGGTGCACTGGCCCATGGCTGAAAAAGGTTGCTGACCCCTGCTTTATTATTATTATTAATTGTTATTATTTATACCCCGCCCATCTGGCTGGGTTTCCCCGGCCACTCTGGGTGGCTTCCAACAAATACAAAAATACATTAAAATATCACAGATTAAAAACTTCCCTAAACAGGGCAGCCTTTAGGATAATGTAAACTGGTCTTGGCTATAATCAATGGCAAAACTGAGAAATCAATTATTATTGTGTGTGTGTGTGTGTGTGTGTGTGTGTGTGTGTGTGTGTGTAAGAGAGAGGGGGGGGAGAGGGAGAGGGAGAGAGAATTTATATCCCGCCCTTCTAGTGTTTTACTGAGGGTAAAATGATTCCAATGATTCCAATGATTAAAACCAACTATACAATACAATAACTCTTAATTTAAAAAAAGCCAATATACAGCACTATTTTTCTAGAAAAAGACGTGCCAGAACCCACAATGAACGCCTCTCTTGTTCTCTTAGAATGACAACGGCACCCACCTTGGAGGTGCCGGAACTCAGTTTTGGTAAGTTCTGGCATAAAAAAGCTCTGCCAATATAACATAAAAGAGAGACAAACACAGCAGATAATATAAAGTCAAGCAGAAACATTGGGTGGTATTACGAAGTGCTGGAGGGAACTGATGTTTTAAAGATTATATCAATGTCTGGGCTATCCAATTTTCACAGGAATCCCTGAAACAGATAATCAATCATTCAAAGATTATTTTTCTGAAAGTTCACAACCTATATAATATTCTGGTTTTTTATGTTTTGCTAAATGCTTCTTATATTGAGGAATGAGTTGCTTGATTATCCAAGCACATCTGAAAGCTGCCAGCAGGCTACCAAGAGGAATGTCAAAATATGGTTATGTTTTTGTGAAAACCATATTCAAGACTTGTAGTGAAATGAGAGGAAGAATAAACTGCTGGCACTGTGCAATGGAAAACTGTCATGGGGGGAGAGAGAGATGTGTTCTAGGAAGCTCCACTGTCAAAAACACTTGTAATGACCAATATTTGCAAAGGAAATATGGAGAGCTCAAATTGGGCAAAGCCTCACACAGCTTTGCTTTGCAGAACACAAAGTGAGCTCCGTGTATCTGTAAACACAGGCAAAATCTTTGGCTCAATTCCACTGTACACAGAGTATGTTGCTTTTGTTTAGCCTTTTTAAAGAAAAAAGAAAAATTCTTAATGGGAAACAACTCAAAACTACATTACTTGGGAGTGCTTTTTGCTCTTTTCAGATGTAGTATTAAAGCTGTTATGAAAGATATTTCCATTTATTTGTGGCTATCTACATGGATCTGTTTATAAGTGCGTATTTCTCAAATCTTGAGCAACATGTATGATTAAATTTAGCCAACTCAATGCACTTCCTTCTTTAACACATTAACTGAATCTTGAAATTGCCTCTCTTTGTTGCAACCATTTCTCTAGCTTGTGTGAGTAGTAGCCAATCAGGCATTCCCAAAAACAAAAACAAAGTATTACCCCCAAAGAAGACAAGGTTTACATGTGCTACTTTACATGTAAGATGCAAATTTAGAAATGATTACTATAATTTAAATAGAAGTACATCTCATCCTAGCAGGGAAGACTGTCCGGTGTTAAATGTTGATAGGTAACGTCAAGGCCCCTACTCTCCCTTCTTAGGATTCCTTATCTTTAAATCAGATTTGATCCAGACACCACAACCTTTCAAACAGAGGAGTCAATCACCAGCTCTTCAAACAGAATACCATCTTCTATAAAGTAGGCCATTACCTAGAATAGTTGAAGTCACCTATCACTACAAAAAAAAAATCTGCTTCAGTTGCCTTCCAGATTTCTCTTTCCCTTAGGATTACCCTCAGAGTTTTGGTCAGGGGGATGAAGTGTCGCCCATACTAAAAATTTTGGGGTTGGGGGAGAGGCTTGGTATCTCCTCCTGCAGTGACTCTGAGGAGAAATCCTCACTTTTTAGCTGAATTTGCCTGTTGCTGAATCGCTCACTTGATATGCAGTCTGGAGTCACAAGAGAAGACTCTCTTCTGTGGTTCAGTTTTTGTCTGAGTGGCATTTTGAAAAGGGAAGCAGATGATTTACATTCACGTGATGGCACCATTTATCATTTCGCCTCATCCGACAATATCTCTAAACAGAGTCTGACAATAAAACTCACTGTACCTGTCAAGATCTAATGGGTGCCTCAAAAGAACATGATACATTCAACACATGCAAAACCTTTCCCACACCAGATCAAAGGGAGCAACGACACTTGCATTTTATTTTTGCATTGACAAAGTTGAAAGGATTGATGGAGTTTGTTTGTTTTATATTTTTAAAAAAATCCAATGTAGATTGTACAATGTTTCTGGTAGCAACACAGTAACGCCAATTAAAATGATTCATCGGTTGATTTTTTTTTTGTATTTATATTAGCAAATATGTCCACAGAAACGAGATGCTGGTGAGAATTATAAAAATTGTGCACCCCAAACCTATGGGTGTTTACTTAGTTCCGCAGACTTTACTGGGGATTGCTTCTAAGAAAGCACA
This sequence comes from Zootoca vivipara, assembly GCF_963506605.1. Lineage (NCBI taxonomy): Eukaryota > Metazoa > Chordata > Lepidosauria > Squamata > Lacertidae > Zootoca > Zootoca vivipara. Next base: position 117,723,967 of record NC_083276.1, on the reverse strand, counting down.
CACAGGAGTGCAGTCCTTGACTCTAGATTTTGGACATTGTTTTATAAACCCAAGGTCAAGAACCAACACGAACCACTATGGAAATTGGATAGATTGTTTGATTCATATTTCACCTTTTTCCCAGCGCAGGATGGTTCACAGCATAAATCAAAAACACACAATAAACATAAACATTTTTTTTGAGTAAGTTATTATATTTATTCCAAAGGCCTCTTTCCCCTGCAGTCCCCTGAACCACCACTTCAGTTTACATTTTGAGGGTCCAAGACAGGCATCCCCAAACTTCGGCCCTCCAGATGTTTTGGACTACAATTCCCATCTTCCCCGACCACTGGTTCTGTTAGCTAGGGATCGTGGGAGTTGTAGGCAAACACATCTGGAGGGCCGCAGTTTGGGGATGCCTGGTCCAAGAGATGGATCTGCCCATTTTGGTTTCTTTCGGTTTCTCATTTTTCCAATCTTAAATTCAATTCTTTGCATTTCTGCGGCAATTTCCAATTTAAAAAGAAGAAAGATTGGGGGGGAACCCTCTTTTAAAAAATCATCAGCATTTTAGTGGAGATTTCCCCCAAGAGACACATTCTTGTATGCAGCTTTGACTAATAAACACGTTTTGCAAGCAATTTTCCCAAATGTAATGCAAGATGGGGGGTAACTGTGCCCCTGAAGGACCAGGTGTGCTTCCTGCAAGTCATTTTGGACTCGCAGCTGTCCATGGAGGTGCAGGTGAATTCTGTGCCCATGGCAGTTGTCTACCAGCTCCATCTGGTACGCAGGATGAGACCCTACCTGCCCGCAGACTTTCTCACCAGAGTGATGCATGGTCTAGTTACTGTATCTCTCGCTTGGATTACTGCAATGCGCTATACGTGGGGATACCTTTGAAGGTGACCTGGAAACTACAACTAATCCAGAATGCGGCAACTAGACTGGTGACTGGGAGTGGCTGCCGAGACCATATAGCACCAGTCCTGAGAGACCTGCATTGGCTCCCAGTACGTTTCCAGGCAAAATTCAAAGTGTTGGTGCTGACCTTTAAAGCCCTAAATGCCCTCGGCCCAGTATACCTGAAGGAGCGTCTCCACCCCCATCGTTCAGCCTGAACACTGAGGTCCAGCTCTGAGGGTCTTCTGGCAGTTCCCTCCCTGCGAGAAGCAAAGTTAGAGGAAACCAGGCAGAGGGCCTTCTTGGTAGTGGCACCCACCCTGTGGAACACCCTCCCACCAGATGTCAAGGAAATAAACAACTATCTGACTTTGAGAAGACATCTGAAGGCATCCCTGTTTAGGGAAGTTTTAAATGGCTGATGTTTTACTGTGTTTTTAATATTCTGTTGAAACCCAGCCAGGTGGATAAAGTATAAATTGTTGTTGTTGTTGTTGTTGTTGTTGTTGTTGTTGTTGTTGTTGTTAAATCAAGGGTGGCTCCTATGCTAGGAAGGCTACAACCCCAGGAAGAGAAAGGGAGGAGAGACTTCTAGGTGCACAAGTAAAGTTTTCCTGGCCCAGTGCATTTTGGAACAAACCCTTCTTCAGCAGCAGTGACTCCTAATATAGTGCTGTGATGTTCCTTTCCGTATCAGAGGCAGTATCTCCCTGAATACCAGTTGAATGGGAAAGGGCTGCTGTGCTCCTGGCCTGCTTCGCAATAGGCATCTAGTTGTGACATTAGGATGCTGGACTAGTTGAGCTCTTGGTTCAACTCATTAGGATTCTTCTCATGTTCTTTCGGAGTTTCCATAAAAGCTTCACATAATCACCGGTAGAGAATTGATTGAGATTATTATTATTATTATTATTCATTTCATTTATATAGAGCTTTATATTTTTAAGAAGAATCACAAAGCGCATCTCACCACATTAAAACACCAATAAAACAATCCAGAGAAAAACATTACTGAAGAAAGTCAGATATAAAGTATACAGTCAAAGCAACATAATTAACAGGAGAACATTCCCTTAAAGATTTCAAAAAAAATCATGACAAAGGAGGTGAACTACAGAATACATATTTAACACAAACAAATTTAACAAAAAAAATCTTAAACTTTTTTTGTTATCAGGAGTGTCACAGGTGGTGGAAGGCTGTTATCTTTACATTTATTGTAGTTGTGTCCGTCATGCTGGGAGTTGGCCCATTTAAATCAATGGAACATACATTTAAAGTACACACCCACCCCAAGATTCCTGTGAACTTTAGTTTGTTAAGGGTGCCAGGAATTGTAGTTGCATGTGGGACAGAGTGCAGTCCCCAGTATTCTAGGGGTGGAAGTGAAATGGGCTTTAAATGTACTTTAAACGTATGGCATGTAGACCTGGGCGATGTATCGATTACATTGTCCAGGACCAGTTTGAGGGCCAGAGTGAGATGGAGGCTTCATCCGGCTGCCTCCTTCCTCCCTACACTGGTTGCTGGGAGCGGCAGGAGCAACGGTGGTGGTTTGGTTTCACTTCGCGAGGCTGGGGCGAAATGATGCTCCTTCCTTTTCAACATCACAATGTATCACTATATTGCTATGTTTAGCTGGTAATGTTGAAAAGCTGATATCGCCCAGCCCTAATGGTATGTATAAATTCCAAGTCAGATGCGACTTTTGGTATATCTACTATTAAATTCTCCTGCCAAGCTAGCAGTTCGAAAGCACGTCAAAGTGCAAGTAGATAAATAGGTACCACAGCGACGGGAAGGTAAACGGCGTTTCCATGCGCTGCTCTGGTTTGCCAGAAGCGACTTAGTCATGCTGGCCACATGACCCGGAAGCTGTACGCCGGCTCCCTCAGCCAGTAAAGCGAGAAGAGCGCCGCAACCCCAAAGTCGTCCGTGACTGGACTTAATGGTCAGGGGTCCCTTTACCTTTTACTATTAAATTACTGTCGTTCGGAATAAAACTATCATACACAACAGTAGCAAAAGGTAAAAGTTAAAGGACTCCTGGACATTTAAGTCCACTCAAAGGTGGCTATGCAGTGCTCATCTCGCTTCAGGCTGAGGGTGCCGGCGTTTGTCCCATAGCTGCCAAGTTATCCCTTTTTTTCAGGGAAATTCCCTTATGCTGAATAGGCTTCCTCGTGAGAAAAGGGAAAACTTGGCAGCTATGGTTTATCCACAGGGAGCTTTCCAGGTCATGTTGCCATCAGGACTAAACCACTTTGTGACAGAAACCAGAGTGCACGGAAACGCTGTTTATCTTCCCGCCACAACGGTACCTATTTATCTACTTGCACTGGCGTGCTTTCAAACTGCTAGGTTGGCAGGAGCTGGGACAGAGCAACGGGAGCTCACCCCATTGCAGGGATTTGAACCGCGGACCTTCTGATCAGCAAGCCCAAGAGACTCAGTGGTTTAGACCACAGCACCACCCGCGTCCCTTCACAACAGTAGCATATCAACACTGCCAGTGCAGTACACAATTCAGATGATCGAACCACATTCAGAAGGATATAATACAGCTGAAGACAGTCAAAGAAATAATAAGTCCACATATCAAATATGGATGGTGGAATATTTTTCTCAATAAAAAAAGAAGCTGCAATGTTTTTGGGGAAAGGACAGGCATAGGTGTGATCTATGTGAGCAGCTAACTCCTGTCACAGTCAAGTGGCCCATTCATTTCAAGAATCTGTCCTGCATGGTACATTTGTAGGTGATGAATGTTCCCATTGACTTCAGCAGCCGCAGGATGAGGCCTTAACGAATTAAGTGGCCAAACAGAGGTGCAGTGAAATCCTTTTAGCCACAAGCCACAAATTATGTAAGCCAACACACTGGGAAATAGGTACTTAAGAGGAACTACTGCCTCTTTGTGGTTTGTGGCTCTTTCCATCGTTGTCCTTAATTAAACCAGGCTTCCAGGAAAGCACAACTTGTGTTCTTGTTACACAACAAGTTTTGTTTCATTTCTCCCAGGACTACATTTGTGATTGGGTTCAGCTCCCACCGTCTGTTTTCAAGACCAGGACTTAACCCTGGGATATGTGATGGGGGGCTAGGGGAACACCCTAAAAAATGCCCCTGGAAAAAGTCCAGACTTACTTCCCACTCCATGTTTTCCCTACACCATTGCATGTTATCATTCTCATGGGGCAAGGCTGGCCCAAGACATTTTGGCACCTGAGGCAGGTCTCAAAATGTGCTCCCCTCCCTTTCAGGGAAGAAGGGGTGAGGGAAGATCTACATTAGGAACAGGGGATGGGGTGGAGGAGAAAGATTGACATTGGGCTCTGCTGCCTGAGGCAGTCGTCTCACGTTTGCTTCATGGGTGGGCCGGCCCTGTCATGGGGCGTTCCAGCCACATTTCCAAGTTGTTGCTTGCAACAGTGGCAACCTGTTTTCCCTTGTCCTTAATTTTTATTATTTAGTACTTGGTTTTATTTGTGTTTATGAGATGCCAAATTCCGTAGGTATTGCTCGCAAAAAAAGTAAAAATGTAACAATGGAGAAAAAAGATAAATTAATGAAAAGCCCTCATTCACCTCTGTCTCCTGAAAGTGCTGTAGGTTCCACCTACCCACCCACCTGAAAGTCACCACTATGCCCCATGGCACTGGGAGGGGAATTCACCCAGACACGGGGACGCCGCAGGGGTGCGTTTTGAGCCCGCTTTTATATACGCTCTATACAGCTGACTGTGCCCCAAATACCCCAGTAATAAGACCATTAAGTTTGCAGATGATACAACAGTGGTTGGTTTAATCACGGCTGAAGAGGGGGAGGTGGCCTATAGGAAGGAAGTTGAGCAGTTGGGGGAGTGGTGCAGGAAAAACAACTTACTCCTTAACTTAAAGAAAACAAAAGAAATTACAGTGGAACCTCGGTTTATGAACACCTCGGTTTACGAATTTTCGGTTTGCGAACGCTGCGGGCCCATCTGGAACGGATTAATTCACTTCCCATTACTTTCAGTGGGAAAGTTTGCTTCAGTTTATGAACGCTTCAGTTTATGAACAGACTTCCAGAACCAATTACACCCATGCTTCGAGTTAAGTACGCTTCAGGTTGAATACTCCGCGGACCCGTCTGGAATGGATTAATCCACTTTCCATTACTTTCAATGGGAAAGTTCGCTTCAGTTTATGAACGCTTCAGTTTATGAACAGACTTCCGGAACCAATTGTGTTCATAAACCGAGGTACCACTGTATTGTGGACTTTAGGAAGTGTAAATTGAATATTCAGCCACTTATTATCGAGGGAGAGTGTGTGGAACAGGTCTTGGTGTTTCGATTTCTGGGAATGGAGTTGAGACCTGGGGAGAAAACAGCAAAGACCTGATTAAGAGAGCACAGCAGAGGTTATACTTTCTGAGAATTCTCCGGGGGGGGGGGAATCTCTCAAAGGACCTGTTGACGGCATTTACCATTGTACTGTTGAGAGTGAATTAACTTATGGTCTGTGTGTGTGGTTTGGGAGCTGCACGGCCAGGGAAAAAACAATGCTGTCCAGGGTTGTAAAGACTGCGGAGAGAATCTATCTACCTATATTTGCACATATGTCAATACTGATATAAATTTGGCTGTTAGATTCCTGTGAATGGATCTGTGGTCATTACCATTTTGCCTAAGAATTGCTTGACAAAAGTTAATAATTTGATTTAAAAACCAAACAAACGCGCATATTAATGTTCCTTTAATGGCTTTGGGTGTTTCCTAAATGGACAACACACTGCAGTGTTGGGAATCAGACACTAATGCGATCTAGGGAGATTATTTTTTGGGGGGGGTGAGGATTTTTGGGCTGAGAGGCAGAAATAGATGAGAGCTGAGAGTTACTAGTTTGAAATGACTGGAAGAGGGGGCTAAGGGCCCTGCTCTAGGAATACCTGCTTGTCTTGTATATACTGTACACTGCTTGCATATTCATGAATGAAAAAAAGATGGCAACGATGCCATCATAAGTCTCCAGGGATTTTCCAGCCAACTCCCTAGAATTTCCCACCTCCTCAGCGAAGTTGCCAGCATGTGAGAATCTTTACACAGTAAAATTTCAAGTTGAGGGTAACAAAAGAGGTGATAAGCGTGTGGAGGAGAGAATGCCATACGCTAGTTAAAGCTTTGTTTCTTGTTTTCTTGTTTGGGAGCTAGCAGTTGTCTACTGAAGAGAGAAGCTACAGTGCATTGAATTTAAAAAAGTGGCTTGCCTCTTCTACAGGCAGCACAGACATGCAAATAAGCAAACAAGGTTTTGGCTGCATGTGCAATTCCCCTGCCTATCACGGCTATTGATCCTAACCAATGTTTTTACTGAAGGAGACCTGTTGTTTTATTAATTTTAAAGCAATAATAATAATAATAATAATAATAATAATAATAATAATAATAATAATTTATTATTTATACCCCGCCCATCTGGCTGGGTTTCCCCAGCCACTCTGGGCGGCTTCCAACAGGACATTAAAATACAATGATCTATTAAACATTAAAAGCTTCCCTAAACAATGTGTTCCATGCACAATCATGATATATACATTAAGCTTTTAATATTTTAAAACAGTAAATTCAGAAGTGTGTGTGTGTGTACACACATACATACACACCCTGATAATTAAACAGTGGAACCTTAGTTCTCGAATGGCTTAGTTGAGTGCTGGAAGCTCCTGCAGCCAATCGGAAGCCGCACCTTGGTTTGGAAGTTGAACGGACTTCTGGAATGGATTACGTTCTAGAACCAAGGTGCCACTGTACTAGGTTTTATTTATAATGCAATTGTTGTATTGTGAGTTTGATTTCGTGTATCCCATCCTGGTGTCATTTGTTTGATGAACAGTAGGTGAGCCATGAAATGAAATAAAGTAAAATAAAACAGTAATTTGCTTACCTAATGAGGAAGCATGATTGATGGGCTAGGCACATGTGGATAACGTTTGCAAAAAAATTATTAAGATACAAATAGTAGTAGTAGTATTAAAATGATGAAAATGATTATAACTTCTTGTTGTGTTTTAGGCAGCAAAGCAACAGCGTAAGTTCTCCTACAGAGCTGGATTTTCTCAACAAACAAACAAGCAAGGTACTATGAAGCTCAGACTCTAAAATGGCATGAAACCCCTGCATCTACAGTTCTGAAGTGTGTTCACGGTTGCTTGGCATAACCATCAGAACATGAAACCGTTAGTGGTGTTTTGAAGTCTTTGAGACAAAAGGCTGCTTGCTAAGAACTTTAGTTCTGTAGAAAGACAGGGAGGTACAGTGAATAAGGGAATCAAAAGGCTGGAAATCTGCTGCTGAGAATAAATGCTAGCTGCTCCCTGAGGTGATTTGTCTGTGCACTTCACTTTCTACAGATGTTAGAGCCTCTTTTTTTAGTAAGGACCTAAGGTTCTTTGGTAGCACTTTGATATCCTGCTTGAATTCAATATGTGAAATGGAGGAGTCGCTCTGTGACTGGGAGCACAGCACAGTCTTTGAAGTCTGATCCAATTTTTGCTGCTTACCATTTGATGTTGAAAGGATGAAATGAAGAAAATGTACCGTTTTTGCCAGTAACTCTGCTGAGCATATGTAAGATTAAAAAAACAAAATCCCTTGGATGATGTACTTAGAAATGTTAAGCAGATTAATACCTTCCTATAGCTTTCTCCCCCTCTCTTCTTCTAAAGATACAAATTAACTTTGAGAGGAAAATCAGCATACACTATACGCCATTATTAGTTGCCTCTGTGCCGGGGTACAGGAGTGAACCGGTGGCAGGGAAGAAATAAACATTCGGAGATGCAGGTGTAAAAACACTGTTGGCCAGGAAACACACAGGGCTCAATCCAGTCAAATACAGGTGCTGTGTGCTCATGTATAAATCCAGAGGGTGGTGAGGGGGCAGGATCCCACCACATGAGACAAGATTTTCTCCATGGTGGTATCCCAGCTATGGAACTCCTTCCCTACCGAGATCCACCTCACATTGTAACTATTCAAATGGCAACTCGAAATCTGTTTGTTCTGAGTCTGACAGGACTTTGGAGCACAATCCGAATGATTTACAATTCGAACCCCCTGTGCATTTGTGAAATGTAATTTGAATGTAATTTAAGGCTGACTTTGTACTGTGATTTAGTTTTGTTTTCTCCACCCTGCAGCTTTGTTGTTTTTTACTATCACGGGTTCTCGTGAGGGGAAGGGCAAGATAAAAGAAAATAGTAAATAAATAATAATGATAACAACATATTGTGGAATGCCAGAGGCCACGGCAGAACTGAAACTGGATAGATCAGATCCTAAGTGGTTCTCATCTATAACCATGGGCATTTGCACAAAGCTGTCCAGACGTTTAGGCTGTATTCTTACAAATCCATTCACACACTTTGTTTTCTTGCTTGAATGGAACTCAAATATTGATTTGTGGTTGGGTATTTTTTTCTAAAAGCAATCTTTCCCATTCCCTTCCTCCCCCCAAAAAAATATAGGGTTCAGCTGACACTTCGGCACCAGTGATTGTCCTAAGACATTCAGACCAAATGAAGACTTTGCAGCCCACCAGCCAGTCCAACTCAGTGACAGATCACAAGTTGTCTTGTCCACTGAGGTCGCATGAAACACAAGGTAAGACATATTCAAACACACCAATAAAACCCAACACCCTTTATTGTTGTGAATACCTGTTCTTTGTGAAAGATCCTCAGTCGCAGCAGTGGTGGGCAATGTCCATCAAATTCAACAGAGGGTCAGTTACCTTTTAATCTTTCCCCTTGCTTTTCACCCAAGGAATGGAAACCCACCATGACGGTGGATCTACTCTATCTCTGTCAATATCATCTCTACATTGTTAGTGTTGCTGTGCATTTTAGGCATGCTTTGATCATATCAGTTGTAGCCGTGTCTTACGGATGTAGCCTTAGGATACTTTATATCCAGTGTCTTGAATGTCATGGATTCTGCTGAGATCCTTCTTAGGGAAGATGTGTGATGACCAGGGAAAGGACCCTTTCAGTGGTGGCTCTATTTGCGGAGCCCTTTCCCCAGCAGACATACCAAATATTGCAACTTCTCAGCAAAATGCCTTCTCATTTACAACGTCTGTTTAGTTTTTTTTATCTGATGTATGGCTGCTATATATTTTTTCCCCTTTTCACTCCGTTGTTTACTGTATTCCCATTGCTTCTTTTGATGCTTTTATCATGAACCAGTTGGAGCTAAAGGGTGGGATATCGCATGTTATAAATAAATGCACAAACAAACAAAAGCCCTTTGGACTTCATGTATCCTGTAAAAACACAACCCCAGGGCCAGGTATCCTACAGTTCAGTAAGCTTATTGATTTAACTTTTAAAACCAACGATCTCGTATAGTATCCAAGAAAACTCTCAAAAGAAAATCGTTAACTGGGTGTCAATCCGTTTGTTCATTTCTTGAAGTCTTCCCACCCCTGCAGTATACCATGCTGGTTCTCAGTGTGTGTCTGCTACCTACAGGTTTGTGTGTTTTCTGGATCAGGGCTTGGAGCCCAGGTGGGTAAGGTAAAAGGTAAAGGACCCCTGGACGGTTAAGTCCAGTCAAAGGCGACTATGGGGTTACGGCGCTCATCTCACTTTCAGGCCAAGGGAACCGCTGTTTGTCAACACACAGCTTTGCAGGTCATGTGGCCAGCATGACTGAACCGCTTCTGGCGCAACGGGACACTGTGATGGAAGCCAGAGCACACGGAAATGTCATTTACCTTCCCATTGTAGTGGTACCTATTTCTCAACTTGCACTGGTGTGCTTTTGAAGAGGTGGAATAAGATCTGGGACAATGCAGAGGGGAAGATGGGCAGCCAAGAACAGAAATAGCAGAAAACCAGCTGGGGGGTGGAGTTAACTGTTACAAGTGAGCTGAGGACAGAATAACAGTGTGGGAGCAAGAGGATGCAGCCATGGTCAAACCAAACGCCTGCAGTTGAAGATGTAGTCCTGTTGCAATGTGGGTAGAAATCAGAAGCAGGAGGGCCTTGCATGAAGGGGGGCAGAAGCAGGATACTACATCTGGTTCAGAGAGGGAGGGGAATGTAGAGAAGCAGAAGACCAAGCCAAGAGAAACTGCTGCTCAGGCAAACAGCTCTAGGCTGCCTTGGCACTTAGCATTTATACCCAGCAGGTTAGCAGTGATCTAAATGACAGCAGCACCAGATACGTCCGAGATCAAATCTGCAGCAAGACGGGAACAAACACGACTTGCAGCAGTGAGCCAAAGTGCAGCATTCGCCAATTAAGATCTCATGCTCCTCCTGACATCTTGCTGCATATAATTAAATGTTTTCAACCCACCGAAACAGCCCCACAAAATTCTGAGTTATATGCAGTGTGTTGCACGTAACAAGTAAGTAAAACAATGAGTCGCTGTGCCGGTTTTTTAATAATAAATTTGGCAGAATTTCCCTCTTCTACACAGGAACAGCTTCCCTCTTTTTCTTTTCCATTTGGCCGCCATTTTTATATTCCACCTTCTTATCAAAATAGGTTCCAGGGCTGTTCTTGCTGATGCAAAAGCAAACCAGATGAAGCTATCTACCAACAACAGAGCACTAGATAACCCACACAAATTTAGGCAGACCTATTTTTGGGGGGGAGGGACTGTTGTGGTAGTATAGTGGCTAGAGTGTCAAACTAGTACCTGGAAGACCAAGGTATTTAGCCATGAAGCCCAATGGGTAATCTTGGACCAGTTACTGTCTCTCACCTACCTCACAGGGTTGTTGTGAGGAGAAAATGGGGAAGGTGTACCACCTTGACCTCCATGGGGGAAAGGTAGGAAATAAATGTAATAGAACAAAACATACAGTATTATGTTACATTAATTATGTTATCTAATATTAATGAGAAGGGATGGAGAAGGAGACAGAAGAACAAAGGTTGCTGTGGAAGATTTTGACAACATTCAAGATATTGGTTGTACCATAGGCAGAATGTAAATCCCACTGTGTTCAGTGAGGTTTAATCCCAGGGAAGTGTGTATACGACCTCAGTCCCCCATATATTGAGTAAATAGTGGGACGCAGATGGCGCTGTGGTCTAAACCACCAAGCCTCTTGGGCTTGCCGATCAGAAGGTCGGTGGTTTGAATCCCCGCGACAGGGTGAGCGCCCATTGCTCTGCTAACCTAGCAGTTTGAAAGCATGCCAATGAAAGTAAATAAATAGGTACCACTGCGGCAGGAAGGTAAACGGTGTTTCCGTGTGCTGCTCTGGCTTCCGTCACGGTGTCCCGTTCGACCAGAAGCAGTTTAGTCATGCTGGCCACATGACCCGGAAAGTTGTCTGTGGACAAACAGCAGCTCCCTTTGCTTTGAAAGCGAGATGAGCGCCACAACCCCATAGTTGCCTTTGACTGGACTTAACTGTTCAGGCGTCCTTTAACTTTTACCTTATTAAGTCCCCACTTCAAGAATAGAATTTTCCACCTCCTGGCAAATAGAAGGGGAAGAAATGGAGGCAGTGAGAGATTTTACTTTCTTGGGCTCCATGATCACTGCAGATGGTGACAGCAGTCACAAAATTAAAAGACGCCTGCTTCTTGGGAGAAAAGCAGTGACAAACCTAGACAGCATCTTAAAAAGCAGAGACATCACCTTGCCGACAAAGGTCCGTATAGTTAAAGCTATGGTTTTCCCAGTAGTGATGTATGGAAGTGAGAGCTGGACCATGAAGATGGCTGGTTCCTGAAGAACTGATGCTTTTGAATTATGGTGCTGGAGGAGACTCTTGAGAGTCCCATGGACTGCAAGAAGATCAAACCTATCCATTGTGAAGGAAATCAGCCCTGAGTGCTCACTGGAAGGACAGATCGTGAAGCTGAGGCTCCAATACTTTGGCCACCTCATGAGAAGAGAAGAATCCCTGGAAAAGACCCTGATGTTGGGAAAGATTGAGGGCACTAGGAGACGGGGATGGCAGAGGACGAGATGGTTGGACAGTGTTCTCGAAGCTACAAACACGAGTTTGACCAAACTGTGGGAGGCAGTGGAAGACAGGAGGGCCTGGCGTGATCTGGTTCATGGGGTCACAAAGAGTCGGAGATGACTAAACCACTAAACAACAACGACAACAACATATTCATGGAACAGGACTTTTGAGGATGTGTGCATTGCACTGGAACACTATAAAAGAATTCCATATTAAACAATAAATCTGCTAAATGAAACCATTTCCACCCCCGCCCCCCAACAAAGCCTGTGTAAGAGATGTCACTTTTACACTCCCGGCTTTCTCTTTAACGCTGAATAATACCTTTCTCTCTGGGTAGCCCAACAAGATGGCAGATGCATTACCAGAGCAAACTATTGCCCATGCTGAGTGAAAGTGGCAGAATTCTGCAAATGGGGCAATAGAGAGTCCATTGTAAGCAAATACAAGCTAGCTTTGTGACAGCTCCTGTGTCAAAGGAGCACCAGTTATTATTATTTTTGTTTTTGAGGAAGAAACCGTTACACTATTGACTTGATCTATCAATGAAATAAGTAGGTGGAGGGAACAAGCATGCGACCACAGCCTTTCTTGGTAATGTGTTTAAAGCACTTAAAGGAAGCAGTGATTATCAATCACTCCTAAATGAGTAAGTGTTAAAGATATGAACCTGTTGAAGACTAATAGCCTATTTCAGTGCTTTTGAAAGCGCAGCTCTTCAGCTGAAAATTCAAATGCTTTCACACCCCAATGAGCCTGAATTGCTCCGAGTGCCTGATGTGTACAGTGCTTGAGCTAAAATGAAATGGCAAATGCAATGCAGTTTATTCTTGGAATAAATTTAGAACATAAGGGTAACAATGGGCAGCCATTTCAATGGGCCATACATGTAGCCCGGTCCTGCACAAGTAAGTAAGGTGACCAGATGGGATAGCTCAGTTGGTAGAGCATGAGACCCTTCATCTCAGAGTCGTGGGTTCGAGCCCCACGTTGGGCAAATGTTTCCTGCATTGCAGGGGGTTGGACTAGATCAGGGGTCAGCAAACTTTTTCAGCAGGGGGCCAGTCCACTGTTCCTCAGACCTTGTGGGGGGCCAGACTATATTGGGGGGGGTTGAACGAATTCCTATGCCCCACAAATAACCTAGAGATGCATTTTAAGTAAAAGGACACATTTTACTCATGTAAAAACACACTGATTCCCGGACCATCCGCGGCCCGGCTTTAGAAGGCGATTGGGCCGGATCCGGCCTTGGGGCCTTAGTTTGCCTACTCATAGACAAGATGACCCTTGTGACCCCTTCCAACTCTACAATTCAGTGATTCTATGAAAAGAGGACAAGGCTCATGTACCTTTTAATAGCTGTGTAGAAGAGGGGATTTCAGCAGATGGAGCTTGTCATGCAAACCACACATCCTGGAATTCCCTCTTCTTCATATCTGTTAAACATACAGGAGTCGCACCCTCTGTTTCATCTGGTCACCTTAAAAGAAAGTACATGGGAATGCGGACTTAATTTCACATTTACTCGCAGATAATAATAATAATAATAATAATAATAATAATAATAATAATAATAATAATTTATTATTTATACCCCACCCATCTGGCTGGGTTTCCCCAGTCACTCTGGGCGGCTCCCAACAGATTATTAAAAACACGATAAAACATCGAACATTGAAAACTTCCCTAAACAGGGCTGCCTTCAGATGTCTTCTAAAAATCAGATAGTTGTTTATTTCCTTGGCATGTGGTGGGAGGGCGTTCTACAAGGTGGGCACCACTACCAAGAAGGCCCTCTGCCTGTAACCTCACTTCCCACAGTGAGGGAACCACCAGAATGCCCTCGGAGCTGGACCTCAATGTCTGGGCTGAACGATGGGTGTGGAGACGCTCCTTCAGGTATTAAGGCAAAGCCACCCTGATAGCTCCTTTTCCACAAACAGCAGCTCTAGGAAAGGGCTGTATGACTAAGTGACTAGGCGGCCCATTTCATAACTGCCTCTTGTCCACTCCAAATTGCTTCCTCTCCCTCGCTGCTTCCCCTTATTGTAATGTTCTAAATACATTGCTGTGAGGGATCCAGGCCTCGCCTCTGAAAGAGCAGTGCTGAAAGTTTCTCTCTGTGCAGTATGCATGCTTACTTTGGAGTAAGTCACATTGGTTCCGCTGTAAATCTCTTCCAGCTCTTTCCCACACATTTCCTGAAACTTTAAAATGATCCATGCAAATCAGGATGTCGATGAATTTGATCTTACACATGAGTCTCATCTGGTTTCAGCATTACTTTCTATATTACGTTTCAGAAGTGATGCATTAAAGACAAAATAAGCCATCATGGTGTCACTCGTGAAACATGCTGCTAACTGGGTTATTTTTAACAAATCTCCAACAAATCTTGTAACATGCCTCTCATGGCTTTAAGAACAATATATTTAGCTTTTAAAATTGGCAGTCAGTCTGGGGAAAAAATATTGCAAAACTATTGTATCACCTGCAGAAGTTTCCCCTTCTCCCCAACAGTGCTGGGAACCCTGTTCTCTTTTGCATCTGTCCACCATGGTGAAAGGAAATGTGTCATTCATGTCCAATGATTAATTGGGACTCAGGACACACACAAAACCTCCAAATACCGTTTGCAATAAACCTGCATCTCCATCAGTGATGAAATATTGGAGTTTGAATAGTGCAACACCACCAAGGCAAAAACATGTGGCTTGTGTACAACAAATGAGAAGATTTGCTTTTTTGCAGAAATTGTTGTGTGAAAAGGCCCCCTTTCATTTGAGAAGAAAGCAAAACAGTTTTCATTTGTATATTCATATTTCATTTGTAAAAGAGAAGCTTCATAAAGGCTTGGTTTTCTTGACTTTTGTTATGATCCTATGGCCACTTACCTGGGAATAAGCCAGATTGAACTCAGTGGGGCTTATTTCTGAGTAAACAAATACAGTATAGGATTTCACTGTTAGTATTCTGTGCAAAGACTTTGTTCAACTGATGCTCCAGTTGTCTTCTTCAGTCCATGGGAGGAGTTCATATTACTCTGAATGTGATCAGGCATCAACACTTTTATTGCTTCAGGGATTCCTATGCATGCCTACTCTCAGAAGTAAGTCCAGAGTAAAACTTTAATCTCTCTCACCTTCCCATTACATATTATGATCCCTGTTTAAATCTTAAAAACACACACACACACACACACACACACACAAATTGCTGGAAGTCTGTGCACTCCTGTGGTGCACAATGTCTTCATGAAGTTAAACCAATAAATTCTCAAGGCAAACACAGATCAATGGAAAGAAAAACCACTTTAAGCTTCCTGGGTAAAAACAGACGAAGTCTGGAGAGAAGCCCCTTGTCCATTTCATCTCAGCATCAATTCTAGCGGAAGCCTCAAGGCAAAGTCTCAAGGTTTATTGTTATTATCATTTACTTTAGCTCTTTTGTGACCGAAGGATTAGCAGCTGTGACACACCAAAAACAGAAATACTTTTCTTGGAGCATTCAATAAAAGTGCTGCTGAACGCACAGCCCTCTCCACTTTGTGGATAAGTTGTCTTTTGCACTGCATATATCATATCCCTTCGTTCAGTTTGGGTGAGGGTCAAGCATAGTCTTAATAATAATAATGCGCAAGTAAAACAACAACATTCTACCCGTCTTAGCTACACGACTTGCCCCAAAAAGGGGGAGGAATCCATTTTCATATGATTCGCCTAGCTAATCAACAAAGGATTGTTGCCCATCACCAAACATTCACATTCCAACTACAAGAACAAGAACACAGCTCTGTTTCCAAAAACTATTCGGCTGGCAGGCTAAACCAAGTGAGGGTAGCTGATGAGTCTCAAAGCCTTGGTGAGCTGGGAATTTCCCTTGCATGCTACCGGTAAGACAGGTTCCAATGGATTGAGCATACAAAACCAATAGTGGGTCCAATGGTCAAGAAGGTAGTTTCTGCACGTGATGTAGAGAGAAGGGAGGGGCAGATGGGGCTCCTCAACCAAAGAAAGTAGACCATCTAGGATAGGCATCCCCAAACTTCGGCCCTCCAGATGTTTTGGGACTACAATTCCCATCTTCCCTGACCACTGGTCCTGTTAGCTAGGGATCATGGGTGTTGTAGGCCAAAACATCTGGAGGGCCGCAGTTTGGGGATGCCTGATCTAGGAGGAAAATTCTGATCCTAAACCTCTGCTGCCTTGTGGGATATCTTCAGGAGAAGAAAAGGCTAGGGAGTCAATGACACAAATCCAGAGTGGAGTCCCTAAGACGGTTGGATGGTGCCTTTTACGCCTCCTTCCAGCAACTCCTGCAGCCAAGCTGGTGTCAAACATATTCTCTGCTTTCCTTTGAACCACATCAGCAAGGCTAAGAGTCTTGACATCTGGGCAGCCCAGGGCCTCTATATACACCGCCGAAGTTTGGGACCCAGGGAGGTCACTTAGGTGCTGCTTAACACAGCGGTTTGACTTCACTGTCAGAGGTGCACGCCATTGTCTGTTAAGAGACAATGCCAACAACATCATGTGCATAACCGATTTTTAGGTCTAAGCTGTGGGTTTCATTTCAGACTGGTAATGTGTACTACTTTTCATGGGAAATGTCCAGTTGTCAGTATTGATAAGAACTGGTTAATACCCGAATCCTTTGGTGAGGATTCAAAGATGGGAAATCAGAAAGAGGTGTACAGTCTATGCAGAACTATGTGAATTAGACTGAACCGTTTCTACTGAAAATCCACATCTTTCCCCATAGCTACAGAAGTCGCAGTGCAATCTCCTTCTCACCTCCCCCTGCTTTTCACAGTTCGTGGTTATCACTCTCTGTCGCAGATATTTAACTTTATATCAGGGTGCTTCGGGAAACCTAAGCAGCTATTTGTGCCTTTCATCTCTAGTCACCTGGATTCCCAAATTCATGTCAAAACAAGGGACGAGAGGTTGGGTATTGTGAGGATCCGGCTAATAACTTGACAGATAGGTTGATTCCCTCAGGCATAACTGGATTATGATCCATTAGCGTCAGAGTGGATTTCCCCCCAAAAGTCAAATTTGAGCCACTTAACCCCCAACATAATTGGATGGCTTTAAATGTTTTTGAAAGGCAAGATATAAATAAATGAAGGACAAAGAAAGAACTACAGTGGCGCCTCGCTAGACGAAATTAATTCGTTCCACGGGTCTTTTCTTATAGCGAAAAAATTCGTCTAGCGAATCCCATAGGAATGCATTTAATTTTTTTTGAATTTTTTTTTTTTGCCCATAGGAACGCATTAATTGAATTTCAATGCATTCCTATGGGAAACCGCGATTCGCTAGACGAATTCTTCGTAAAACGCATTCGTCTAGCGAGGCAAGCTCCGCTCGAAAAATCCTTTTGTTAAGCGGAAATTTCGTTAAGCAGGGCATTCGTTAAGTGAGGCACCACTGTATCTTGAATGGCAGCTTTGTCATTGTTACGTTACATAATGTTGCATACATACACTACACAACACTATTTGTGTACTATTTGCATATCATCATTGCCTACTTCACACACACACAAAATCCCTTTTGGTCTTCTAGTGATGGTAAAACATGCAGAACTATAATTGAACCTTGGGGTTTGGGGTGGAGAGTAGGGGAAAGCATTGTGCTTTTTAATATTAGATTTAATTATCGTGGAGTTAAAAAGAAAGACTAAAAGGTTCGGAAAGACTTGCGCAGCAATTATGCATAAAATATTGTAACAAAGAAATGCTTTTTCACATTTGAAATCAAAGTAGCTAGCAATTTGTTTCTAACCAGTTTCCAGTCTATGTGGGGTTCCCTCCCCCCCCCACTACTCTCTCTCATTTTCTATCCCTGACATGGAGCCTTTGACTAAGTACTTCTTTTTCTTTACCACGTCTTTGTTGATGGGCTAAGCTTTTTATCGTACTGTACCTCGCTGTGCTGTTATTATTGCTCAAAGTTTTCCTAAATATCCTCTGTGAATCCCTCTGACAGCTTTTCTGCCAGTGCTTAGCTACTGCTGTGAGTACTCCAGAACAGCTGCATATGTCTCTGACGGTCCCCTCACTGAAATATTGTACCTCCCCAATTAATTTCTCTTCACTTCTCTCCTAAGCTTGTGTATCGCTGCAGAAATTATTAAAATTGCAGGATGGTTTTTATCTGTGCTCTCTTTGTCTGCCAAGTCACCTTAGATCTGAGCTTCCTTTAATCATGCTCCTTTATGATTAGAGATAAGAGACTGGCGTTTTCATATTTGTCTCCCAATCTTCCATTTGTAGAATATTTTCTCTTTATGTTCTCTTAAAGCCAACAAATGCAACAACTTGGTTCAAATCACTGTACAGTATTTATAAATTTGGAGGATGCCTACGATATACATGATTGACTTTTGTGGCAAACGAAAAGCACAGGTAGAAGTCCCTAGAACAAAGTGGAGAGTCATAATAAAAGGCAGATTTCGGCTAGCCAAAGACCACTCCTCAAAACATTTAGCCAAACTAGATCAGCTACCTAAACACACAAATGCACACAGCTGTTCCCTGTTGACACTGCCAGAGGCTATGGGCAAGGTGTGGGGAAAAAACCCTTATAGAGCTGTTGTTTGGGGTTATGAATATATTTAGTTATAATATGACATAATGGAAAATGATGCTTATTATCTGTCAATGGTACTTTTACCTCTGGGAACCAATACAAACCTCTAGTTTGTGAAGCAAAAATCTAGCATAAATTTCAGAGGTCACCCAGGTAGCCGGAGCAGGCAGGCTGGTGAGTCAATAATAGTTAGGGTTACTATTACAGCTGAGGGAAATTTGCCAGTATAATCAATATTAGGAAAAGCCTTTGCTAAGTTTAAGGATCACCAGAGGAGGCTCGTTTTAAAACATGTGGGTGGCAGCGTAACCTCCCCTGGGGTTTTTCCATTTGATGTCACCCTGTAAGTGCAACTATTTATTTGGGTACAAAAAGCAAACTAAACTAAAAAAAAAAATTCAAGTTTAGAAATCTCATGACCAAATGAACTGCCATAGGGATTATATTAAAGTTTTATTACAATTAATATCAAACATGATTCCCTGATCTTTTAACTCAGCCAGCTTCGCTGTACACTGCCTGCTAAATACCTTTTTCTTAAGACAAGCCTACCCAGATATGTAGATTGTGTATCTACAGATATATGAGGCATTCACATGTACAGTGGTACCTCGCAAGACGAAATTAATTTGTTCCGTGAGTCGTTTCGTATTGCGAAAATTTCGTCTTGCGAAGCGCGGTTTCCCAAAGGAATGCATTGAAATTTAATTAATGTGTTCCTATGGGCAGAAAAAAGCCGCTGCCCTCTGGGGTTCCTGCAGGTCCGTCCCCGTGGCACGCTCACTTCCCCTCCCCCCAGCTCGCCTTGGGAGCTGGAGCTCTTTCCCGCCGACTCACCCGCCGAGCCAGGAGCAGCCACAGCAGCCACATTGCCCCCAAGCGCCATGGCCACTTTAAGGCTCTTCCGCTCCATGGCCGTTTTAAGGCACCCAAGAGAGGAAGAGAAGCCCACCTGCCTCCCTCACAGCCCCGGCGCTCACCGGAATCATTTCCGGCGCCGGCGCCGAGGCCCGAGCCGGCTGAGCCGAGACTCCACTCTGAGGGAAAGGGGTGAAGCGGGCGCGCAATGGTGGGGAGGTGCGGATGAGGCAGGGCCAACATTCTTCAGGGGGCTCCTTTTCTCCTCAGTTGTCGCGGCGACGGCGGCGGCTTCCCTTCCCGTCACGAGGCTACTTCATCTTGCGAAGCACGGCCAGAGACAACTTCATTTTGCGAGTCTTCAAAAAAATCACGCGTATACAAATTTCACAGAATAAATAACTAAAATAAACGTATACAAATTTCACAGAATAAATAACTAAAATAAACGCAGAAATTTAGTCCCAAATACACTTAATGTAGCCTGAAGGCCACAAGTTTGTAAAACTCGCGTTCATCCTTTTGTTTCGATTTATTCATTTATTTATCAAATTTTGCATACTGCCTAACTGTAAATAAAACCTCCAATGTGTTTCCACTAATACATAAGGAAGTTTTTGCAAGTACTGTGTTCACAAAGCAAATTTGTGGAATATTCTGAACTATTAGACACCCTTTATTCCGAGCTATTATGCATGTTGCCAACCTTACTCTCAGCTGTCCTGAATTAATTGCTATATATAGAATTTCACTCATCGGTGAATCTATAATCACACACAGCTGTGAAAAAGAATGATAATAGCCCATTGATGGCCTGGCCTATGTTGAGAGTTGTGCATTGCTAGAAGACGGCACCTGTATAGATAATATATTAAATGTATTCTGAAAGGTAATTAATCTTTATAAAATTATAATGCAGTAAAGATTCTGCAAACCCAGTCCTGAATCATCTGCTTCACAATTACTAACAATATTTCATAAATCAATGCAAAGGGCATGATCATTCCTTGAGCCAAACTTTTTTTTAAAGCTGGAGGAAAAGGGCAGTCAAACTAGTGTACACTGCAGCGGAGCAGTATAAAGATCACATGAGAATGGAGCTAACAGGTTGTCTAGCTTGGCCCTAAGAGCTCACATGTGACAGCTGAGTGGCTTATGGCACCTGTGTTTATGATATATGTCTTATCCCAGCATCTGAGTGGAAGCTTGGTTGAACATTGAGAAAGAGAGGGAAGGGCAAACAAGGTGTGTTTCAGATCACCCCCTCCCTTGATTTTATTCATTCAGGTGCTTGGTGAAGAAGTGGTTTTATAGAAAGACTTTCAACGGATTGAAATGCCTTTTTTGTACTGACACAGGTTGTGTTTCGCAGGATTTGTTGATTTCTGGTGTTCTGTTGTATTCAGGGCCAGATTTAGGTTTGAGGAGGCCCTAAGCTACTGAAGGTAATGGGGCCCTTTATATGCCCAGCTGTCCTTTGTCAACAACAAAATTCTCGCTGTTTTTTGTGTTGAATATATGCTATATGGTAATTTATGGACCTAACAGGTATCTGAAATACAATTAAGAAGAAGTATATTAATAATGAAATATAATTAAGAAGAAGTATATTACTTTTACTATTGGGAATTTACTATTTCCCAACCCTACTTTACTGTTCCCAACCCTGATCCTGCGGAAAGCCATCTAATTAGATTTTAATTTGATCCTGACTTGTTTTTAGGAGGACTTGTTTTTAATTATTGTTTGATTTTATACCAATGTTATATATTTGATGTTAGCCACCCTCAGCCCAGTCTCGGCCGGGGAGGGCAGGATACAAATACAGTCATACCTTGAGTTGCGTTTGCTTCATGTTGCGTTTCTTCAGGTTACAAACGCGGCAAACCCGGAAGTGTTTACTTCCGGGTTCACCGCTTCGCGCATGCGCAGGAGTCATCTGCGCGCTTCGCGCATGTGGTAAGTGGCACCTGTCATTTTGTCAACCCCCTCAGTGGTGACACCTGGGGCAGACTGCTCCCACCACACACCCTTTCCTCTGCCCCTGCCCCCGTAACCTAGGAAGCCTCTGTCAATTGGCAAGGGGTCTTCTGACCTGGCACCGGAGTAGCAACCCCTACTGGCACCTGGGGCAGAGAGATCGCCCGAAGTTCTTTTGGGAACAGCTTTTCTTGGGAGATAGCACTATCAAAGAAGGGCATCTGGGAGGGAGAGTGGCTCCTACACCCTGCAGCCCCCATGACGCCCGTGTGCCCATCCTTCCTATGATACTGTGCCCAGGTGATGGTTTCCATTTATGGACCATTTACTGTATTCAGTTTTATTCCTTAGTGGCTTGCACTCAGCTGGCCCTGCCAAGCTAGCCAGGTTCGATTGTGTAAGCTAAATCCAGGGATTCCCGTGTTTGACACAGTGCAATCAAACTCTGGGAGCGGGTGGCACTGTGGTCTAAACCACTGAGCCTCTTGGGCTTGCTGATCAGAAGATCAGCGGTTCGAATCCCCGTGATGGGGTGAGCTCCCATTGCACTGTCCCAGCTCCTGCCAACCTAGCAGTTCGGAAGCACAACAGTGCAAGTAGATAAACAGGTACCACTGCGGCAGGAAGGTAAATGGTGTTTCCGTGTGCTTTGGTTTCCATCACGGTGTCCCGTTGCGCCAGAAGCGGTTTAGTCCTGCTGGCCACATGACTCGGAAAGCTGCCTGTGGACATACGCTGGCACCCTTGCCCTGAAAGCAAGATGAGTGCCACAACCCCATAGTCACCTTTAACTTAACCGCCCAAGGGTCCTTTACCTTTACCTTTTACCTCAATCAAAACCTACTTAATTCTTCACTTTTACTAAATCCGAGAATTATGGGGAGGAGCTGTCACAAACTCATAACACATTTAGGGGGATTTGGCCCCCGCCTCCATACTCATAACAATACCCTGCTAGTTGTTTGTGTAGATGAGTCGTATGAGTGCTTGTCTATCTGGGTTTTCTGTGAAACTCTGGAATTTTAGAATTCAAATATTTTACTGTAGCCCAAGGCAATAATGGGTGTGGTAAGCAAATATTGCTTTTAAAGAGGATGCCTCCTGATTTACATATTTTAAAAGTACTAAGATCAAAAGTAATGAGAATTTAATCCATATGACATATAAAAGATAAATAGGAATATTAATACTGTATCAAATACTAATTAAAGGAAATACACGTTCCATTTTTTTTTAAAAAAAGTCTTGCACAGATAATACAAATAAGTTGATTAAAATCTTAACATCTGGGTGTTTTGTTTTGTTTTACAAAAATGCATGCTACTTGTTGAGAGTTCCACAAAATTAACAAATTTAATCCAAAACAGAAGTTTGGATCTCAAACAGTGCCCAAACCACAGTACATTATAAAGTATCAATAATATAAGTTAAACTGATGTAAATAATTAAGTCGGTTGCTGTACCCTTGCTAGGATACTTATTTTCCTCCCTCCCTCCACTTTAGGTTGATTCTTCCACCCCACCCACCACCCACTTCAAGCTCCCTCTTAACCTCTTCCCATTCAACTTTCATTTAAGACCTTTTTGTGAATCGTGGCATGCACATTGCATATCACAGTTAACATAGTCCTGATCTGTGCATGCAGCAGAAGGAGGTGCCAGGAAAACGAAGCAGTAGAGTGGACTGTGCCATTGAAAGTGCAAGCACAGATTCCCAGCAGATACTCTCAGGAGAAGAGACAGTGACTCATTTTCAAGCATAGATGCTCGTGTCCTAGCAGATTCAAGCAAATCTGCCAGAAACAAGCTTTTGGGAGTTAAGGGCAGTCCTAGTGCCAGGCATGGAGAGTCCTCACCTCTCTTCGGTGACTTTACAGACAAGAGTTAATGGGCAGTTTATAATTTATAGTTGTTGTTTTTTATTTAATCTGGTTGCAAGCAAAAATCCACATCTCTCCACAAGGAGAGCAGTTGGCTACCCTTCCATCCCTCGCAACATCCTGGGCACCAACGGGAAGTTCCTCCTCCTCTCTGCATTGTTTGTTCTCTAATACAGACCGACCTCCTAGTTCGTAGGGAGTGAGGGTCCCCCACACTCTCTAATGACGTCTCTGCTGGCTGTTCCCTCCCTTCTGTTTCTGTTTCCATTATCTCATAGCTAGGTAACTCCTGCCAAAGCTGCTCGGTGTCTGTGTCTCTCCCTGCTTCTGAAACCGCTGGAGACAAGGGGGGAGAATCTTTCCCTTACAGCTTCTCTTCAGAGAAGAGGTGATCTGCATAAGAATGCCTTTTGTCCTCTCCCATGCATGTTTCTCCTTCATTTCAGCTCATGCTTCTTAGAGAAAGAGTGAAACCTAGGTGTCAGGGAACGATCTGAATCAGAGGATTGCCCAATCCTCTGATTCAGATCGTTCCCTGACACCTAGGTTTCACTCTTTCTCTAAGAAGCATGAGCTGAAATGAAGGAGAAACATGCATGGGAGAGGACAAAAGTCCAAACACAAATGTTAGGGTTTGCCATATGTCCTCTTTTTCCAGGATATGTCCTCTTTTTCATGGGTAGAGCCGTCATAGCGATCTATATTTAAAAGTAAAGGTAAAGGAACCCCTGACCATTAGGTCCAGTCGCAGACGACTCTGGAGTTGCAGCGCTCATCTCGTGTTACTGGCCGTGGGAGCCAGCGTACAGTTTCTGGGTCATGTGGTCAGCATGACTAAGCCACTTCTGGCGAACCAGAGCAGTGCACGGAAACGCCGTTTACCTTCCCGCCAGAGCGGTACCTATTTATCTACTTGCACTTTGATGTGCTTTCAAACTGCTAGGTTGGCAGGAGCTGGGACCGAACAACGGGAGCTCACCCCGTCACAGGGATTCGAACCGCTGACCTTCTGATCGGCAAGCCCTATGCTCTGTGGTTTAGACCACAGCACCACCTGCGTCTCTATTTAAAAGTAGAAGTAGAAATTGGCAAATGTGTCCTCTTTTTTCCTCTTCAAAACATGGCAACCCTACAAATGTAAAAGGACCTAAAGCTCCCAGTCTTCCAAGAGGTCTTCTCCTACCCTCCCCAGAAGCTGGTCTCCTCTTCTAGAGAGTGTACCCATATCCTGTTCCCTGTTATCCCTGAGGTATCAAAGCCTGGTCTAGGGCAGCCCCAGAGTTAGGG
Source organism: Zootoca vivipara (assembly GCF_963506605.1). NCBI lineage: Eukaryota > Metazoa > Chordata > Lepidosauria > Squamata > Lacertidae > Zootoca > Zootoca vivipara. The sequence continues at coordinate 117,699,498 of NC_083276.1, read as the reverse complement.
CAGCCCCAAAGAGTTAGGGCAGCCCCAACTGCTGGAGGAGCATTTAGAATATCCCTGCCTACATTCTCCAGGAATGTCCTCTGGAAACAAATTTCTGTTCTCATATTCTTCCAGAGGGCATTCCCAAACCTGAAATTTCCTCAGGAATACTTATAACAATAGAAATCAATGATAAGAAAAAATTCCTTGGGGTTTTTCCTGCCTTTCGGTCGGTACAGACAGGGTGATGCTTAATATCGCTATGTTCATTTTTCTCTTTTCTTTTCGTATGAAACTCTTTTGCATATATATATATATATATATATATATATATATATATATATATATATATATTCATTTTCTCCAGCTGGAAAAAATTAAAACAGAGACACTTCATCAAATCTTTGCTGCAGTCCTGAAGCAATTCTGAAATGTTGACTGAAGCAATCTAACTGCCCTGGAGCACTTTTACAACATCAAACATTTTAATGAAAATGTTTTCCTCAAACCCTAGAGCATTTCCAAATATTAAATGTAGAAAAGGGATGATTTTCTCTCCAGCCCCAAAGCTATTCTAAAATATCCAGTGCTAAGTTGAGGGATAGAAGTGTGAGTGTGTGTGTGTGTGTGTGTGTGTGTGTGTGTGTGTGTAATAGATGTAGACATACACACATATGCGTATTAGTGTGCGTAAGCAATATGACTACAAACTACAGTAGAACTGTAGTAAGCATGGGTTATTCAATGTCCATCTGAACACTGCTTGACGAGTGAATATGTTACACAGTGAAGACTGACTGACAGAATTTGGAATGTTTTGTCTCAAGAAAAACAAATGTTTCAATGTAAGGTACTGAAAGTCTGCTGGGAATTCAACTGGAAATACTTTTCTCCACCCTGACAGACTGTGGAGAAAGTCTGGCTGTTGTGATGACAGATCTCCTTGCACTGGCAAGCGACAAGTTGTCTGAGAGGAGCAGTTTCCATAGCTGCCAAGTCTCCTGTATTCCCCGGGAAACCCCTGTTTTTCCAGCTGTCCCCAGCCGAAAAAAACAGATTTTTTTTGTTTTTTCCCGGTTTATTCTGGCGCGACGGCCATTTTGGAACTGGGCGGAGCATGCTCAGAAGCGACTTTTGATGCTGCTCTGCCCAGTTCCAAAATGGCTGCAGCGCGACTTCTGGTGTGGCGGCCATTTTGGAACTGGGCACAGCAGCATCAAAAGTCACTTCTGAGCATGCTCCGCCCAGTTCCAAAATGGCGGCAGCGCTACTTCCGGTATGCTACTTCCGGTCCGGTCCCTTATTTTTCAGAGAGGAACTTAGCAGGCATGAGCAGTTTCACAACATCTCATCCACCCCCACCCCCACCCCACCCCCATGCTTGCTATATATTCAGAAATGCACAACCACCAACATGTGAGAAGGCCAAGCCTTTTCTCCCGTCACATTTCTGCTTACATCAGCAAAACAGCAGTCTCTCTGCCTTCCTTCGGTATTCCAGCAAGAAACGTAAAACAAAACAAAAAATGGAGGGAAGCATTATTTACCATGCTTTGTGCATCCCCCTTTCTGCATGGTTGGAAACACCATACCTAGCACAACGGGTCAAAACACAGAATATGGAAATCCACCAGGAGTGAATGCAATCATGGCAGTTTGGCCCCGACCACACACCCGAGACCTGTAGTAGCCATATTTGCTGTCTGGCCCTCTCTGCTTATTGGATTTTAGGGATCGCATGGGTCTCCATTAAGGTCTTGGCTTGGGACCTGGGAACTCTGAGTCAAAGTAGGCTTGTACCATGGGATTACCTCACCCCCTGGTAAAAGATAAAAAGGTAAAGGACCCTTGGACGGTAGTCCAGTCAAAGGCGACTATGGGGTTGTGGTGCTCATCTCGCTTTCAGGCTGAGGGAGCTGGTGTTTGTCCGCAGACATCTTTCTGGGTCATGTGGCCAGCAGGACTAAACCGCTTCTGGCGCAACAGGACACCATGACAGGAACCAGAGCACACGGAAATGCTGTTTACCTTCCTGCTGCGATGGTACCTATTTATCTACTTGCACTGGCATGCTTTTGAACTGCTAGGTTGGCAGGAGCTGGGACAGAGCAATGGGAGCTCACCCCATCGCGGGGATTCGAACCGCTGATCTTCTGATCGGCAAGCCCAAGAGGCTCAGTGGTTTAGACCAGTGGTCCTCAACCTTGGGCCTCCAGATGTTTTTGGCCTACAACTCCCATGATCCCTAGCTAGCAAGACCAGTGGTCAGGGATGATGGGAATTGTAGTCTCAAAACATCTGGAGGCCCAAGGTTGAGGACCACTGGTTTAGACCACAGCGCCACCCGCGTCCTAGTCCCCACCCCCTGTAACCCCTGCCCTCTCATGCAGGTAACTTTATCTGGTTGGGGTTATTTCTCCCTCTCTCCAAAGAGAAGGACAGGAAATTCGCTTTCTGGGACCTTCCTCCCACAGTTCACAGGAGCCAAGCCATTGTATATTGAATTATATTAGGATAGTTACCTTCCAGAAATGTCTATGCTACATTATATATACACAATATATTGAGGGTATTGTGCAACATTCTCTATTCTCCTTGGAGAGGAGTCTAGTTCAAGTGGCTGGGGCCGGCCTCAACACACAGCAACATGAAGCAGAGGCTTAGGGCAGCAGATTCCGTTGAGGACACCCTTTCCCAGCATCTTATCTCAATTTTTTGTGCCATTAAAAATGCAGGATTTTATGCTTTGGTGTCTAATAGTGGCACTTCAGTCTGCTTGGTTTGTTTGTTTGTTTGTTTGTTTGTTTGTTTGTTTGTTTGAAGGTGCTGTATAAAAGAGTAGTGATAAACATTTAAAATAATAATAATATAAAGTATGCAATTTAAAAACAACAAAACTAAAAGATGTAAGCATAGTTGTAGCTCAGCAATTTTCCAGACCAGGAAGAGGGAGGATAAATGTTTATTCTCACAAGAGCCCTGCTAGGTAGTTTTAGGCTGAGATATAGGCTCAAGTTTATCCAATGAGTTTTGTGGCTGAGTAGGGATTTGAATCCCTATTCTTTGCACACTGGCTCTACTAAGTTGCTCATCTGTTCCTTGTTTCCATATTTTTGAAGAAAGAGTGAAAAGGAAGGAAGGAAGGAAGGAAGGAAGGAAGGAAGGAAGGAAGGAAGGAAGGAAGGAAGGAAGGAAGGAAGGAAGGAAGGAAAGCTGAGGACTTGCAAGCTAGTAGCCACAGGCAATTGAAATGTGAACAATAAAGTTGTGACTCCAACCTTCTTAACTGAGGACACAGCATTCTGGCCTGACAAGAGAGTCATTTTCTTCACTGAGACCTTTCCAAAGTTAGTTATACAATTGGTAGTTTCTTAACTACAGCTTCCTTGACAACTTTCATCATCTTCATCTTCTCAACTGCTGGCTCTCAGTTTCCAGAGTTTCTGCCTTTAAAAAACAAACAAACATTAATATCCTTTCTTTCAGAAGCTTTCTTTCCCAGGTCATCTTTCCGCCTGCCATTTCTGGCTTAATCTACCTGTGATTTATACTTTTAAAGGGTCCCCCTCGAGATTGTGAAACAGTTTTTGAAAATAAAGCAGCGTGCCTTCCCTGCTTCCAGGGCAGCCAGAACAGATCTCAATAACTGGTTCTCTTTCTACATGGCTGGCCGCATAGGATCAGCACGAGAAAACCAACCTCTGAGGAACTGGGTGTAGCACTCAAAGGAGAAACTAAATCCTCGAGCGTTCTTAAATCTTCAAGTCAGCACATACATGGGCTACGTTTTTTTTATGTGCTGTGTGCATTTGGCAATTATTTAACAGTGTGAGCAAGTGGATTTAATGATCTCCCTGTGATTTATGCATAACTTTTATTAATTACGCCAGTGGGAATGAATGATGGCGAGAAATAAAGCCAGATGTCTATTCCATATTATTCTCAACAAATAAACTCTTGAATGCTATGAAATTTTGCTGCTTCTTTTTTTTAACAAGAAACTTTACACGTGATATTTAACCCTTCATTCCTTCCCAAGCCATGTATAGCAGTGTTCCCCAACCTTGGGCCTCCAGCTGATGTTGGACTACAACTCCCATCATCCCTAGCTAGCAAGACCAGTGGTCAGGGATGATGGGAACTGTAGTCCAAAAACAGCTGGAGGCCCAAGGTTGGGGAACACTGACTGATGTATAAGATGAAATAGTTTTATCCCCCATGCGCCCTGCTTGTTAGCCAGATATGCAGAGGACAGCGGCGGAGGAAGCCGCTCGGGCACCTGGGGTGGCGTGCCCAGGGGCGGGGCGCACCACAGGGCCTCCAGAGTCTGCCTGCCTCCTCCCACTCAGCCGCCCTACAGCTGTGGGGGAGGTGGCGGGCAGACTGTTTCGGCAGCGTGGAGCCTGCGCGCGCCCAAGCCACTGCGTCTCTCCCAGGAGAGACATGTGGTTCGGGTGCACTGCAGGCCCCGCGGTTAGTGTCACCCGGCATTTTGTCACACCCCCCCTCAGTGGTGACACCCCGGGCAGCCCACGCCCACCACACACCCTTCCTCCGCCCCTGGCAGAGGATGCAGGGTCAGGCCATCATGTTGCACTGAGGGCATTTACAACTGGTCGTTGGAAAGTGAGTCTGTCTTTTATGAAGGCAGCCCTGTTTAGGGAAGTTTTTAATGACTGGTGTTTTAATGTATTTTTTTATCTTTGTTGGAAGCCACCCAGAGTGGCTGGGGAAATCCAGCCAGATGAGCAAGGTATAAATAAATTATTATTATTATTATTATTATTATTATTATTATTATTATTATTACAACTACTACTACTACTAGCTGTCCCGGCCACGCGTTGCTGTGGATCATCCCTGTGACTGCCCCACCCTGTCCCGACCCATGACCTATTCTGTTCCCTTCCCCCCCCCCCGCGGCTCATTCCTGTGACTCCCCCAACTCTGTCCCGACCTATGACCTATTATGCCCCCTCCTCCCCCACCCCCAGGTCATCCCTGTGATTCCCCCCACTCTGTCTCGACCCATGACCTATCCCACCCCCTCCACCCCCCGGCTCATTCCTGTGACTGGCCACACCCTGTCCCCCTCGCAAACCCCTGCAGCCTGGCCGGTTCCCCCGCATGGTGTTGTTTTCTGTTAAAGGCCCATATTCAGTTGGTTGGAATGTTCTGTTGTGATGTCACTGATAGTATGCAGCCAATGGCAGCAGGTGAGGTGTATGTTCCTTTGACGTCCAGTGGAGGGCGCTATGTTTTTTGAGAAAATTCCATTTTTATCTGCCAAAGGTTTGCCACGTGTGGAATCTAAGGTTATGTTGGCACTCGTGTATTGGTACTGGGCGCTGTGTCCAAATTTGAACACAATCGGTCAAGCGGTTTCTGAGAAAAGTGGAAAGTCCCAAACATGGACCCTTTACGTGTATATATATATATATATATATATATATATATATATATATTATTAGAATCGACTTTTTGTACCTTTGACTGAACCATAACAGTGCATCTGTAGACTTACAAAGGTAGGGTTGCCGTATTTCTTGGATTTTTAAAGCATTTATTTTATTTTAAAAATTGCCCTACTTGCCATACGTCTGGGTTTTCCCAGACATTTTGCCCATTCAGCAAAAATCTGCCCAGACGCCATTTTTGGAGCCCAATTCCCAGATGTGTCCAGGAAAACCCAGATGTATGGCAACCCTAACAAAGGCTGTAGCCTTCTACTTCGTTTTTCCACTGCTTGAAAGGACTAGGTTGTCCTTTTAAAGAGATAGGGTTGACTTATTTTCTGCTGCTGCTGTTCTGCTTTCTGTCTTCCATTTGTCACCATCTAACCAAGGATCTCAGTTGGTCCCTTCTGCCTCTCTACAATCTAGAATGTACATCTTTCCATTTAAAAGCAGATTAAGATAAAAGTAGCCACAGGTTTGGTAACATCTACGATTACATCTATGATGTCATAAGAACTGACTCAGATTTGACATGGGATTGGATATCCAAGTATACATATTTTTATGTCCATTTAGGCATTGTAATAAGTTAGACTCTCTGATTCCAACCCAACCAAAATAAAGCATTTTAAATTCCATTGATTTCAGATTTTTAAATAAATTCTATTAGAGGTTATAGAGAACAATACAAGACTTAATATCAAATATCTTTTTTATCCAACATTAGTCTAATAAGACATCAACATAGTGAGGAAGAAAGAGGAAGAGAAGAAAAGAAGAGAGAGAGAGAGAGAGAGAGAGAGAAGAAGAGTTAGAAAAAAGTTTAAAGAGAAAAGAGAAAATAAACAATACTTGCTTAATTCACTCTAATATAATACCCAACTAAACCACTTTCTATAATCCAACATTATCTTCAGTCCCCAGTTCCAAATGTCGTTATTTCATTTCCTTTTTCACACACAAACTCTATGAGAGGTTTCCAATCTTTAGTAAATGTTAACAACTTTTCTCTGATTAAATTAATTTGCATTTATTTCAATGAGAGGGTTAAGCATGAACTTAAGTTGTCTCCTTCTGAAATCAGTGAAACTCTAATTAACTTTGAGTCCAACTAAGCTCAATGGGACTTATTCTCCAGTAGGTGGGATTGCCATCTTAAGTGATCCTCTTTGGCTTGATCATTTCTTTTGTTATCTGTAGAGTTTCAAAATCCCAGTGATCTCACAAATGAGTTTATGTGTTCCCAGCTCAGATTCTGATAATTTCTCAGACTTCACATACCAATATATTGATGTGATAGTTGACAGTACCAAACCACATGCCAATATGTTCATCTACCATGATGTCACTGGCCAAGCTCAAACTAATAATTAAATCAAGCAACTATTGTCATCTTTTATTTTGGCCTTTTCTGACAGATATGGTTAGACAATAGAGTGCTGCCACTGCCAGCATTATGTTCTCAGCCTTTGGTTACTGTCAGATACCGCTGAGAACTAAATTGTGCCAAGTTTGGTGGTGGTTATTAATTCAATATGGCATATTAGCAAAGTGTAAGTATAGCATTTTTATGTTATGAATAGCTGTCAAACTGTTCCACTTTGGGCAAAGCCTTTTCTGCACTTCAAGGACTGATATAGTTTGGAATTTAAAAGGGATGGTCAGGAAGGAAGTTGCCAAGAACGTAAGTCAAGGGTGGGATAGCAGAGAGGAGGAGGAGAGTTTGGATTTGATATCCCGCTTTAGCACTACCCTAAGGAGTCTCAAAGCGGCTAACATTCTCCTTTCCCTTCCTCCCCCACAACAAACACTCTGTGAGGTGAGTGGGGCTGAGAGACTTCAGAGAAGTGTGACTAGCCCAAGGTCACCCAGCAGCTGCAGGTGGAGGAGCGGGGACACGAACCCGGTTCATCAGATTACGAGTCTACCGCTCTTAACCACTACACCACACTGGCTTTCATCAATGGAAATGATGAAATAACTCTCCACTCATATCCTCAGTAAAGGGTTTGTTGTTGTTTAGTCGCTCAGTCGTGTCCGGCTCTTCGTGACTCCATGGACCAGAGCACACCAGGCACTCCTGTCTTCCACTGCCTCCCACAGTTTGGTCAGACTCATGTTGGTGGCTTTGAGAACACTATCCAACCATCTCGTCCTCTGTCATCCCCTTCTCCTTGTGCCCTCCATCTTTCCCAACATCAGGGTCTTTTCCAGAGAGTCTTCTCTTCTCATGAGGACCTGAGGGTATATTTCAATGCATACATCCAAAGAAACAAAGCAAACTTAAATCCAATTGAAACCAATTACTATATAAGGTTTTTTTTTTTCATATCTAGAGAGCCTGCTTAAAAAAAATGAAGGGACAAGCACAGGCCCTATCTTCCAGGCCTGTAATCTAAACAAGGCAAGGCACTCAGTGAATGGGCCTGGTGGGAAGTGGTCACAGTGTGATATCAGAGACTGAAAGTTTAATCCTGTGTTCAGACAGATAAAGCCAGACCTTCAAGAAGTACCTTCTCCCTCTTCCTTCTGCAGGATTCATGCAATGACAACAGTGGCACTTCCTAAGATCAACTTCTTATTTCAAATTATATTAAGCAGAATCGCTTTAACAGAAATATGTGACAATTCCACCACAATCAATCATATGTGCCAACTCCTAGGGACCGAGGCAGTTTCGGTGCCCCCCCATAGTGTTTTTTTAGGGGGGGCATTTTGAAATGAATTAAATGCTTGACAATTGACTTCAGCAAGTTGACAAGTGCTGTGCATTTTTCTTCAATAGATTTAGAGAAGGGAGCTTTGGGGATAATGATATAGCCATTTGTCTTTTCTGAAACTGTTGTGTTGGGTCAACATCTAGGATGTACATCACCCATGAGTTGTGTGACATGTTTGTCATTTTATTTATTTATTTAAAAGGCACTTTTGTGACCAGTGTTAGCCAGTGTGATTTATAAGGGTGTTCCCTACACATGCTCAGTAGGAACCCATTGTAAGAGCAGGTTGAGTGGAGTGGGGAGGGATGGAATGAAACATTGGAGGATGGGCAGATGACAGATTGTGGCTGTGTAAGACCCAGAAAATGCTAAGGAAAGAGGGGAGATGAGAAAAATGACATAGTCCCAAACTAGGGTTCTCAGCCTTGAGCATTTTACAATTCCGGTGGGCCAAGAAGTTCAAAGTTGGCTATGAAAGGAGACAAGGTGCAAAAATCACAGATGTGTAAAAATAGTTCAAGGGACATGGAGGTGATAAGGAAAATATCCCTGGACTTCTGACAGACAACTTTTGAAGGCAAAGGGGAAAGGGAGATTTAGGGAGCTTGGTGTGTGCTTCACCTGCTGAATTTCTTCTTTAAAGCAGGGTGGGGAACATTTTTCTGACCAACAGGCCAGATCCTTATCTCCCCAACCCTGGCAGGCCAAATTTGACAGGTAGGCAAGGAAAGGGAAAAGTTGGGAACTTTATTTCTAATGTCTTTCTGTTGTTCTTTTCTTAAAACGAACTGGTTGTTACAGGTAAAAAAGGAGAATGGCCAGTAAAAGTTGTCACCCCGTTAGAGAAAGTATAGGAGCCTTGTAATTGTAACTTGCATGATAGGGTCCGTTACATAGACTCCATGTGTCTTATTCCAGTGAACAGACAACTCTCAGGCTTAGGTCTACCACTCTGCCACTGACAGCCAAGCTTGTAGACTAGAACCCACACCATGAGCTGTATCAAATCATCAACTGGTAGATTTTGCACATTGTAACCTCCAGATTGTCACTGTTTTGAGGGAGGGGTTGAAATTTAGGTTTGTGCAATTAAGGTAGATTAAACCACTCTTTCACCTCAGCACAATAAATCCACTTTTCATTTTTGGACCTGAAAAGTATGGGATGAACAAATGATTAATGGGAAGCTGTATGATTACCCCACAAGCATACCAGGAGGAATTGCTCGTTGTTGTATAACTGCCCTGTAAACAAAGCAGAACAAATGCTCAGTACAGACTGAACAGAACAGCCACGAAAGCTTTGTGCAAGCAAATTGGGACGAATGATGAATAAGTAGATCATCTGGAGATGTGCGTGTATAGGAGAGAATTGTAAACACTGAGGCCAACAACAAAGCATCTTGAGGCACCTTGGCTCCTCATAAACATGTATGAAACAGCCTATAGTCTTTAGAAAGAAAGGACCTTGAAAAATGTGTGATCTTTGTAATTTAAAGCATGTGATTCCACACAGAACTGGTGTCCAAAGTGAAACCATAAGTCATGAAACCACGCAGAGGGAGATGCATGGCTTCTGTTACGAGCGCCTTCTGAGAGCATGTGTGCGAGTGTGTATTCAAATGGTTCTGTTTAGAGGTTATAAACAAAAGGCAGCTCTCCCCGTTGTAGTAGAGTGTGTGCCACAGATTCTGGGATACAAGTGACATCAAAGCAACTGCGCTAATGAATTTCCTTAGCATTCATTGGCTCTATAAATGTGCTCCATCTGAGTAAACAAAGCTGCTGTTGTTGGGAATTAGAAGTGGTTGAAAAGTTGGAATGTTTCAAAGAGAAGTGAAAAGAAAAACATCTCCCCTTGACTGCTTCAGAGTTATCAGATAGGCACATGGGTGTCTGTGGGGAGGGGCAAAGGAGGCACTTAACCACCCCCAATCCTAAATGTATGTATTGATGTACATACACACATCCACACACACACACACATTCAGATTGTCAACAGGATGTTTAGAGTGATCTCTGAAACCATTCCAACTGAGTGTGGCTACCGGACTCTGACTCTCTGCGCTTTTTTGATGAAGTCTTCCTGGTCCAGCAGGCAGCTCAGATGAATGACGCAGCTTCTGGTTGAATGATGCTGCTTCTGCAGATGTTGTAATATTTGGAAACCCTAGAAACATAATGATTATATAAGGAGTTGTGGTGCTTTGTTACAATCAGTTGAAAAGTTTGGGGGTGCTGCTGGGCCCAGCTCTGCTTTTTGAGGAGCAGGTCAAGGCAGTGGCCAAGAGTAGAAACTAAAAGGGCTAACATGTTGCTCAGGGAATGGGTAGAGAGAAACTCCTTTCCTTGGGAAAAAGAAACTTAGTGCTACTGTTTTGATTGGTTCAAGGAGGTGGGAAGGCACAAGGTTTTTCTATACAGTCGTACCTTGGAAGTCGAGCGGAATCCGTTCCAGAAGTCCATTCGACTTCCAAAATGTTCAGAAACCAAAGCATGGCTTCTGATTGGCTGCAGGAAGCTCCTGCAGCCAATCAGAAGCTCCAGAAGCCACATCGGATGTTCGGGTTCCAAAGAACATTAGCAAACTGGAAAACTCACTTCCGGGTTTGCGGTGTTCAGGAGCCAAAATGTCCAAGTACCAAGACGTTTGGGATTCAAGGTACGACTGTACAAGGTTGCTAGAGAAGGAAAGCAGAGAAGCGGAGCTATTTCACTTTTTTAAGCTATGAATTTCGGCAACTAAGAAGACAGCTTAGCTTGAAAGCCCTAGCCACATCCTGAAGATACTGCTTCAAGTATGTCATTTTATGGAGAGCTCAGTTGGTTAGAGCATGGTGCTGATAATGCAAGTCTGATTTTCCAGCATTGCAGGGGGTTGGACTAGATCAGGCATCCCCAAACTGCGGCCCTCCAGATGTTTTCGCCTACAACTCCCATGAACCCTAACTAACAGGACCAGTCTGTTATTGTAAGGGGGCGCTTTGATCCAGCAACGGTTCCTGTCTTGGGATCGGGTTGCCTCTTTTCTGCCAGGGAAGGTTTCATGGACCCTCCACAGCTGGCCAGATGATGGGCGAAGCGTTTCTCGTTGCAGCACCACTAGGCTGAGCCAAGGCTGTACTTCTCGAATGCCTGCCTGCCGCACAGTTGCCCAGAGCACGGAAGCCCTCACCGGGGTGGTGATGGTGGTGATATGCCTACTTGAACATATAGAAATCCTTAGGTGATAACATGTGCTTTTGGGGTTGTGTCGCGGCCGCCGCTTCGCGGCGCCTAAGTGAGACCAGAGTCAGTTTCACCTGGGCTCCATAGCCCCGCCCACGTTCCCACTTTGTGGCCCCTCCCCTCCCGTGCCTTGCCCCCCCCCCGCAGTTTTGATCCTGGGTACGCCCCTGGATGGGGGTTCAAACATAGTAGGAAAAGAAGGCGCACAAATCAGGAGCACAATTCAGGGCAATCTATCCTCAAGCAACCTTTGTCCATAGCTTATTCCTCAGCTTGGGAAGGAGCATAAACAACCCTGGCAAAGTGAATTACAGTGGTACCTTGGCTCTTCAACTTAATTCGTTCCGGGAGTCCGTTCCAACTCCTGAAATGGTTCAAAAACCAAGGCGCTGCTTCCGATTGGCTGCAGGAGCTTCCTGCACTCAATCGGAAGCCGCAGAAGCCGCATTGGACGTTCGGCTTCCGAAAAACATTCACAAACCGGAACACTCACTTCCAGGTTTGTGGTGTTCGGGAGCCAATTTGTTCAGGAGCCAAGCCGTTCGAGTACCAAGGTACCACTGTACTTCTCACTCATTCTGGGATAAGTCAGTGACAGCAGAGATGTCACATACCTCAAGATAGCAACATGAGAAACTCACAGAATTATCGCACTTACAGGGCCTTAGTTTGTCTTTGTAAAGACTTTGCAAAGACCTTGATGCTCAAGGAAGCTGCTTCTGTTTCTGTGCCCATAAAAGTGAGGTCCTGCTTTCAGGATTTTGCTAGAAACTTATATGGTGCTGAAGAAATATTTTTTTCCCCCTTTGGAATCAACATCCTAGACCAGCTTCCATTCATTCTTGTAGTTTCAAGACAGAAGAAGTACATTTCCCCCCATTTCCCTGAGACTTCAAGGGGGTGGGGGATTGAAATCTTGAAAGAAGAGATGCAATCCAAAGGGAAACTGGAAATTCTCAAAAGCATCAAAATACATATAAATACATATAAATTATCAAAGGAGAACAAAGACATGTTTTTTTTTTCTTCTACAGAAATCTTCTCCCTAGGCTATAACAATGCATTACTCAGGCACAATCAATATATCTGAACTTGAGAACCAAAGTACTTTGAAATAAATTAGACTAGTAGGAGAAGAAACAAAGAACAAATTAACATGATTTTAAACACTGCTTAAATTTTTATGAACTTGGACCTTGAAATGTTATGATGAGCTCCCAGGAGCCTGTGCTAATATTTGCCAATAATTAAGAGTTGCACTTTCATGTTCCCTCTGATGTGAAAGGTTGGAAATCAGTGAGTTTGCTATCTTTATGGTCATACTGATATATCTTTAAAATAATTGTTTATTTTCTTAATTATTAATGAAATTCTTTAAACGGCTCTATTAAATTTTATTTGTTGGCTTGTTCCTCCACCTCTTGCTGTTAATACCCTAATGCTTGAATACTCCTACTCCTCGCCCAGCTTTACATTACTTTAGATTATTTAGAAGGAATGGAAAATATACATAAAACCTGAAACATGCAGCTCTGAGGATTTGCAAGTACCATCCTTTGAAGTATCCTGGGGAACAAACAAACTGCAACATTTTACCTGCTTAAGGCAGGCAGCATGCCCTTAAAGCCATTCATGAAAGTGACAAGGGTATATTTCAAGCATTCTGTGAATATACTCCAATGAGGTATATTCAGGACTGAATATACAGTATCAGGACTGTTGCTGTTTTAATCATACTATTGGGCTGCAATCCTGTAGCCACTTTCCCAGGTGTAAAACCCCTTGAACTCAATGGGACTTCCTTCTGATCAGGCATATGTAGGGTTGTGCAGTTAGTCCATCAAAAAGCCCTATCAAAAGAGGTCAACTTACTTCAAGAACTCAAGGTGGAGACAGCTCTAACTCGCAACCTGCCACCACCCCAGTAATTTGGAAACTGTGCACCAACGTTGTCAGTTTCAAGATCCCCTCTTTCCAAGGGGCAGGGAAGGGCTCTCAAGAGCTCACTGCAGTCATTTCAAACATTCCCCGTTGGCTATCTTCGCAGGCTTTTAGCTGTTGGGAGGAGCAGAATTTCTCTAGACAGCAGGGAAATGTAAAATAAGACTTCTGCCCGATTATTAGAATAAAATTCTAATCCCGTTACTTATGGGTATGATTTTTTAAAAAGACATTGTTATCAGGGCCTCACTTTCATCTGAACTTAATATTTCTAAAACAAGTAGTAAGATGCAAAAGATGCCATGTAAAGAGAGAGGATTTTTTGTTCTTCCCACCACCACTCTTTTGAACTGAAGGGCTGTGGTGATTTCTCTCTCTCTCTCAAACAGAAAGCCTTGGTGTTCTGACTCACTCCGCCAGCCTAAAATTTTAAATGATGTTGCCCGGCATGCAAATGTTCACACCCTCTTCTCTCTTAAGGGTGTATCTGAGCCAGCACTGTCTCAGGTCCATGCAATCCTCTTCCCTCAAGAATGCCTTTAGCACCAATGTATTCTTGCTGAGTTGCTACATTCATATACACCAGGCACATCCAACTCCCAAGAGACTGTGATCTACTCACAGTATAAAAAGACTGGCTGTGATCTACCCATTGTCATTGCCAAGAGTTGTTGAGGGTTTTTTAGGGGAGGGTTGGCCAAAGTTGTTGAGCTTCTTTTTTGTGGAGAGTAGACCACAAAGTTGTTGAGCTTTTGGGGGGCCAGGGTTGGCGAATGTTGTTGAGTTCTTTTGGGGGGGGGTCTACAAAAAACGCTAAGGCGGTCAATAAACCGCGATCAACCTGGGACACCCCTGCGATCAACCGGTAGATCGCAATTGACCTGTTGGACATGCCTGAGATAAACCCCTCTCTATTTTCCACATGGTTAGAACAGGGATAGCTCTACCCTTCATCATCAGAGGCACTAGTGAGCAATGAAGAAGCACAGACCCCCATTAAAACGCCACCAGAATCTGTAATCCTTTTACAGCAATGGTACCGTATCTAAACTATTCTTGATCTATCAAAATAAAGCAAATTCAGACAGAAGTTTTAATATAGCTGCATAGGATCTGTGCGTGTCTGGAGCTAGCTAACCAAGAGTAGTAGTCTAAGGGTTCATCTCATGGGGGAGCGGGGAATAGGAGTGGGTCTGCTTGTCTGTGCTCTGTATAAACTGCTTAGCTAGATAGGCATCTTTAGAATGAATGCTTGGCAATAGTTTCTCAATCACAGGCTTTCATGGACAGCCATTGATGTAGAGCCATTCCAGTTTATACCACAGTATATGAACAATTGCTAATTTAACGTGCAAGATCCAGATGTCTCCCCTCAAGAAAGCGTTTCTGTTCAGAGGATATGGCAGTCTTTAAGGTGCCGCAAAATTCTTCATTGTTTTATGTGTTCTTGCATTTCCTGGTGAGTGGTAGACTCGTAATCTGGGGAACCGGGTTCGCGTCTCCGCTCCTCCACATGCAGCTGCTGGTTGACCTTGAGCTAGTCACACACTCTCAGCCCCACTCACCTCACAGAGTATTTGTTGTGGGTGAGGAAGGGAAAGGAGAATGTTAGCCGCTTTGAGACTCCTTAGGGTAGTGATAAAGTGGGATATCAAATCCAAACTACTACTACTACTCTTCTTCTTCTTCTTCTTCTTCTTCTTCTTCTTCTTCTTCTTCTTCTTCTTCTTCTTCTTCTTCTTCTTCTTCTTCTTCTTCCCCCTTTATTTTCAGAATAACAATGTCCCAGATGAAGTTGGCTCTCGTCCACAAAAGTTTATGCCATAATAAATCTGTTAATCTGCCACAAGACCCTTGTGGGATAACCAGCCTCATAAAACCAACATGCTTAAGTCTAATTTATGCATGAATGGGTTATAACCATAGAGTAAGCTGTCCTGCTAGGATTAGATCACCTAGGGAGGGACTAAGTAATCAAGCCTTTGTTCCCCTCCAGTCTACCAGAGAAGCTTAATGTTCCTATATCAATAATTTAGGTATTTTCACCACTGTAACTAAGCCAAGTTCTACAACTATATCTGAATGCTGTATGGAAAAGCACAGGAACATGACCTTTGGAGAGTTTGTAAGTAAAGCATTTTTAACTTTGCATTTTTAGACCTTAAAACCTCCACCTGTAAATAAATTCAGACAAGACTCAAATTTTGGTTTGGTTTTTGGCAGAATTTAGGCCACAACTTTATTGATTACATCTGGTGAGTGGTTGCATAGGCTCTGGTTCGACTAGCTCCCTGCACCATTGCAGGTAGCGCTGACCCAGGGCACCAGCATAGATCAGCCCAGGGTGAACACCTGGAATGGTGGAAAGATGGGAACATGCTATGTCCACCACCCAGATGTCACCCTGGACTCAGGCACGGGCACAACCCCTCTCAGGGTTGACCAAACCATTGAGTCCCTGGATTCCTTTAATGGAATACCCTTCGCATAGGGATGGAAAGAGTGTTCCCCCATCCCTATCCCCTGAACTAGAGCCTATCCGCAGCCTTACAAGTTGTGACGATTTGCTACGCGGCAGGCGAAACCCAAGTGGCACCAGCCCATCAGCCAAGTGGGGGAAATTTCTGCTGTGCCCCTGTCCCAACCACAGACGACAGATGACGGCATAGTAAGGTCAAGCACACAAGCCCTAAAAGTAGGGAGAGGTGGGCGGGTGTTCCGATGCACTGACCAAAAGAGGAAGCTCTGAGTCACGTGGATGGGCATATATAGGTCCCTTGATCGGTTTGGCTAGCGTCCCATTGGCCTGATTCAGCCCAGCATCAATTGACCTACCAATAGGGTGTTGTGGCTATCCAATTGTACCCACCCACAACACAGGGTTTGGTTGCCAGGTTGCACCGCAACACGTGCCCTCTTTGAGGGAGGACCCGATTTCTAAATGTGTAGTCTTTTTCTATGCTAGGGTAAGACAGAAGTTTTGGAAGTCACAATGGCATATTTCAAAGGTCTAACAGTCTGTATTTCCGTGGTTTACTTTGCTGCATATTTTGTGATTTTAAATCTCTACTGGGTTTATCTCACCAAAGAGGACTTGCACCAAACCTAGATCTTGGCACCCAGGAAGTCTCCTTTCTATATACCTATTTTTTCCTTGCCACCGACAACTCTTACCTGTTTCTTCTGGGTTCACACCCCTGACTTTTGTCTTGCTCCAGACCTGAAGTTTATCTGAGAGAGGGGGAGGGAGGGAGTGTGTGTGTGTGTCAGGAGTCAGTAAGAGACCAAATGGGAGTGAGCCCACAGGAGATGACCATCAGTGGATAGCTGACATAGCTTGGGTTGTAGAAGCTAGGTCAGCTCAATCTGCAAGGCTACCCAGGCACTCAGGGATTTGGTGTCGGATGGAGAGACATGCTCGCTATAGAGCAGTGTTTCCCAACCTTGTGCCTCCAGATGTTTTGGGACTACAACTCTCATCATTCCTAGCTAGCAAGACCAGTGGTCAGGAATGATGGGAATTGTAGTCCCAAAACATCTGGAGGCACAAGGTTGGGAAACACTGCTATAGAGCACCTGAGGCATTACGCTTTTGCTAATAATTTTTCTCAGTTTGTGTAGTCTTTTATAAATAAACACTAGCCAATAGGTGAATGAGTTGCTTGACCTACCCGTAACTTTAATTTTATGAGTGGATCAAAACGTATGAAAATGATTTGCAAAATCTGTCTAATGACACAGCAGAGAGCACATGTTAATATGGTTTCCTCCATATATGGTTGTCTGTGATAAACGCTACCAGATTTCCCGCCCCCTCCCACCCACCCACCCATCGTATTTTAGGCTACTTACACAAGGAAGACAAATGGGCTCGGCGAAAGGGCATTTCCTTTGGAGGATGCAAGCTACAGACCACCCAGGATCAAGCTGGAAAGCCAGCACAGGGCTTTGCTAAGTCTGAGAATGCAGATAGCTGCAATAGGCACTTTGAATCCATTGTGAAAACAGGCATGAGATAACTTTTTAACATAAATATAAATTTAAAAAATAGCCTAGGATACTAGAGGAGAGTTGCGTGTCCAGCTGAGGGTGAGAAATGGACTGTGTACAATGACAGAGCAATGAAATAAATAAATTAGTTTAGCATTTCAAGAGGTCTTTTGACATCCCCTCTTGCATTAAGAACCTTATAAGCTGGTAGTGGCAGTTGGTTCTATAACTGTGGTACGTAGCCACAAATGACGCTTAACAACAGGGTGTGGGTGTGGGTGTGTCTGTGTGGGTGTGGCTTGTCTGTCTGTCCTCTGTACATTCGAAACAAAATAAAAAAATCCTTCCAGTAGCACCTTAGAGACCAACTAAGTTTGTCATAGGTATGAGCTTCCGTGTGCATGTACACTTCTTCAGATACACCCCTTGAGATATCATCACTGAACTTGGCATAAGGGTTCCTGGGGTGGAAGAGCCCGTTTTCATCTATAATGGTGAAGCAAAATGTTCCAAACCGCACCAATTTGGACGCCTCTTGAGATATCATCACCCAGTTTGGTGTGACGGTTCTAAGACTGTGCCAAGGATCTGCAAAGGGTAGCCCAGGGGCTGTTTGCAAGAGGACTTTCAAACTGCCCTGCCTGTGCCTGATAGACAAACTGAGCAGAATTGAAACCTCCACTGATAAACTGGTGAGCGCTAGGTGCAAGCCTGGTAGCTGCAGGGGTCTGTTCCACCCATGTTTTACCTACATGTGACCTGCTAGGAAAGCAGACCCCTGCAGGATTAAAAAGGGAGTGACCAAGACTGCATAAGTCCAAAGGCAAAAAGAAGAGACCTAATCCCATGACAGGGGGGGTGTCAGAGAAGAACCAGCTACTGCCCCAAAGTTCGGCCTGTGCTAGAATTTGGTCAGTCTCTTACTGGAAGCTGCCCAGAGAGGCTGGGGAAACCCGGCCAGATGGGCGGGGTATAAATAATAAATTATTGGTGGGAACTTATTATTATAATCAGTTATGGCTCCAGTGGGAATAGTCACATTTCTGAAGGCAGCCCTGTTTATGGAAGCTTTTAATCTTTAAGAAATTAGTGTATTTTAATATTTCTGTTGGAGGCCGCCCAGAGTGGCTGGGGAGGCCCAGCCAGATGGGCGGGGTATAAATATTATTATTATTATTATTATTATTATTATTATTATTATTATTATTTCAACATTGGGGTTATGGCCCCAACGGCAGCAGTTTCTTAGAAGTTATGGGCAGAGCCAGGTACTTTCAGCTAGTATCTTATATTTGGGGAGGTGAGGAATGTAACAGCTACTACTACTACTACAGTGGTACCTCTGGTTACGAACATAATTCGTTCTGGAGGTCTGTTCTTAACCTGAAACCGTTCTTAACGTGAGGTACCACTTTAGCTAATGGGGCCTCCCGCTGCCGCCGCACAATTTCTGTTCTCATCCTGAGGTAAAGTTCTTAACCCGAGGTACTACTTCCGGGTTAGCGGAGTCTGTAACCCGAGGTTTTTGTAACCCAAGGTACCACTGTACTAGCAGTTATAGCTTGTCACCACAACACTGAAAGATATGCTTACTATATATAGGGTTTGTATTTGTTTGCTCCATGATTACTACACACACACCCCTGTTCAATTTAGCATCGAACCCAAGGTGGTTTTGGGGGCAGCTTGCCCAGGAGCCCATCCACACCCTTAACATATAGTTGAACCAAGGGGGTGAATCTTGCCTTCAGACCACACCCTGGGATTAGAAAACAAATGCAAAGTTTTTGCTCAGTTTTTTCTCCAAACTCAACACTGTATCCCAGTTTCCACGTGCCTACATAGAACGGCACAGGTTGAGGGGGAATAAATCCTGGAATTAGGAAGCCAGAGCTCTTTTGATTGTAAAATATGCTAAGAGATTTACAGCACCTGGCGTGGCGGAGATCTAAATTGTGTTATCGTCCTGCAGGTTCCCCAAGCTGCCTCGAACAGAAGCTCAAAACGCCCCGTCGAAGGTGTCAGCAGCCTAAAGTGCTGAATAGCCCCGAGGACAACGTTTATTATAACCAGTTAAATGTGAGTTCAAAGTGGCAATAAAGCAGTTTTACTGGCTTTGTCTCCAGTTAATAATTTTGTTATTGATACCTGTTCCAACCCCTCCAGTTCCCCCACCCCGCCCCCACCCCGTTGCCCCCACCCCACCCTGATGTTCTTCAGCTCTCGTCTTGAACATGTGCTTATGCTCTTTATCTGTTGCTTTCATGTCAGGATGTCTGCCTTCACGGTGAATAATTGATGTGGTTTATCAAAGACGAGCAAGATGCATGCTTCATCAGGCTCGCTTGAGCCCTTTGATCAAAAAAATTATGCTGTGACTTCTGATATTATCAGCATCTGCTTGCATTCAACACAAAATCACTTTGAATTAAAAATTAACGACTTGCTGCCTTGCTTTGACTGTGTGTTCTTGGCCCTCTCCACAGGGAACTCTAGAATATCAAGGGAGCAAGAGGAAGCCAAGAAAACTTGGGTAAATAGCTATCTTCTTAGTTCTAAGCAACTGTAAACAGAAGAAGGTCCTTTGTGATATTACAGAAAACGCACAAACTTTCTGGAGAGAATTCCAAAAATAAACAGCCAGACTATCTCAATATAGCAACCTTGGATATTCTGCTACAGAAGCAAACAGAAAACTGCATCTAATCTTGTCTGTTAAAACGTGGCAACCATCTCTTGCAAAGCTGAGGGCAACCGGACAGGTTTTTCTTGACGGAATTTCTGCAAAGTTTTGATTTTTCTTTGTTTGTTTTGTAATGGGTTTGATACAAGTAGTGGACTGGGAGTCCTAGAAGCAGATGTCTGCACTGGCTCAGAATGAGGGGCAGCAAAATGCAGAAGTCCTTCCTGGTCTATGACATGGACCAGTTGAAGGAAGAAAAGACAGAAAAGGCAACGCATTTGTTCCTCAAAGGAGGCGGTCCATGTTCATTCTTGGCTGTGGTCTGCTTTGTTTGCGACTCTTTTTCCTTAAAGGGAAAATCATGCGCACTCTCAATTATGAAGTGTCCCATTCTTGTTTTCCAGTGAATCCCTAGATCAGATAGCCACTGAGTACATGGGTTATAAAGCATGCTAACAACAACAACCACCTGACCCCTCAAAAGCCATCCCAGATAAAATAAGCTTATGATGCTTCTGAACCTCAAATGTGATTCAGACTTATCTGTCACTCTGCGTTTTATATAACTTGCTTGTGTTTTAAAATTGAAAACCAGCTTCAGTGCCTTGGTAGAAAGGCAGTATATATATCCAAATAAAGCGTGTTGTGAGGGAATGGATGCAGTCAAAGAAAGCTGTGCTTGGTCCCCATTGACATCAATGAAACACAAGTCACAATTAACTTGCCCCCTTGATTTCACTGCAGCCTAAGTTCAACTGAGTCTGAATCCAACCCAATTTGTTTGTGAACATTCATTTAAGACTTCCTTTAGTATGTTATGATCCTTTGTTGTTTTGTGTGTGTGCTTACAAACAATAGTTCGACAAATTACCACTATTATTACTACTTTTTTGTGTATGTTATCTGGGAATGGCATCTTGTCTTATAGAGAATCATGCTAGCAATGCAGTTACCTTCTCGTAGTGCCATATAGGAACAGTTTTTTATCTTAGTGTGCAAATTTTAATAACCACTCAGGGCAGGACCAAGGGAGCCCGTTGAGGAAGTGGAAAACACTTCCATTCACACAAGGGAGGAGGCATCCAATTTCTACCAGTGTGTCTCTCACCTAAAGCCCATCACATCCCACACTGTTTCAGAGCATCTCCTGACCTACCAGAACTGCTTGGGGCAGGGAAACAAGGCGCCACAGCAAGGAAGAGGTGCAGGAAACCTTCCTTGTGTGAAATTCCCCTTGCAGTTCTTAGGATCCATCCACAAAGTTTAAGCAACCCATAAGCAGTGGTGCTTGAAGTGCAGGTGGGTTCCCACGAGGCAAGACACAGTGATAACAGCAAGAACGTTTATTGAACTAACAGAACTGGACAACAGAGGCAAAGCAACTTGCTTATATATGTTTCTGAAGGCCTGGGCCCCTCCCACACCCAAAGTGATTGGCTGTCTAAACTTCCAATCTGCGAATCATGACTCAGAGTTTAAGGACCATGACTAAGAGTTTAATGGCAGAGGCCCAAATCCTGACATGTTCTGTGATTGGATATCATGTATCGAATCAGAACACAGGGGCTCAGAATCCTTAGTCCAGACTCAAGCTCAGGCAAACACAGACCACAAAATATATAACAGTGCTATTCCATTACATGAGCATCCGTTGACTATGTGCACAACGCCACAGCATAATTGCTGGGTATTTTTGTCATTGATCCACTGGAAGTGGAATCTTCTCATTTGTGTGAAGCTTCTATGAGTTATTCAGGAAGCATCTTGGTTATTTTAGAAGTATGGCTGATCACTTAAAAACAAACCAGGCAGTCTTCGTGTGGCATGGATTTGTAAGAATCATTTGGTAAAGGTAAAGGGATCCCTGACCATTAGGTCCAGTCGTGACCGACTCTGGGGTTGCGTGCTCATCTCGCATTATTGGCCGAGGGAGCCGGCGTATAGCTTCCAGGTCATGTGGCCAGCATGACAAAGCCGCTTCTGGCAAACCAGAGCAGCACATGGAAACACCGTTTACCTTCCCGCTGTAGCGGTTCCTATTTATCTACTTGCATTTTGAAGTGCTTTCGAACTGCTAGGTTGGCAGGAGCTGCGACCGAGCAACGGGAGCTCACCCCATCACAGGGATTCGAACCGCTGGCCTTCTGGTCAGCAAGCCCTAGGCTCAGTGGTTTAACCACAGCGCCACCTGGGTCCCTAAAGAATCATTTGACAGACACCCAAATCATGGCTTTCATCACTATAGAAACTTTGAAACACTGTAAATCCAAACTGTATTATTGACGAATGATTCATACCCGGCTCCTAAGCAGGAAGTGGCATGCTATGTTCCTGGGTTTTAAAGCCTGGAAGAGTCCTAACTCAGAGCCAACACCTTAAGTTGATCCCAGTGACTCTAGGGAGCTAGTGCATGTCTACTCTGAAGTAGGCCCCACTGAGTTCAGCCGGACTCACTCCCAGGTTAATGTGCATATGATTGCAGCCGGAGTGTGTTATTCTTCGAGGCTCTGCCCAGAAAAGCCATATACTTCACCTAGGGTTGCCATATTTCAAAAAGTGAAAATCAACAAAAGTTGTTGAGCTTTATTTGCAAAATCTCAATGGAAAAATGAGTTTTTGAGCTACTTTTAATGAAATTCGCCAAAATCTACACTTCCGACACGGGCTGCCATATGACCGGATTTTCCTGGACATGTCAGCGGTTTCCGCCCAGACACTGTTTACGAGGGCTAAATACCGGCTACGTCCAGAAAATTCATGGCAACCCTAACTTCACCAGCCAACAGTCAGTCATGAAGCACAAGATTGTTTTTGTTCTACCACCCATACGAAAGCACATTTTGTACCCAGTAAACATAAACTTCTAAAAAAAATGTGGTGAGCCATTCAGAATGGTTTGTGTTTCCTTCTTTTTCCTTAGGCAAATAAAAGTGCTTGATTGGGAGGATGAGTATTACAAATCATTGTCAGCCGCAGATTCCATCACAGAGGAGGAAAACACATTCCAAGCTTTTCCTTCTTCCAGAGGAGTGTCCTTTCGGAGCTGAACTTTTACCACTTAACTCTTTTGGTGCAATGCTGGTAAGAAACTTAACATATGCTTCTCATTTCTGGTTCACGTGTGTATGTGGCATGCACATATGTGAATAATACTTTAAATACATATTTTGGGGGTACTTTAACATACACTATTTGACAACATAGGCAGAACAGGAAGAGATTCGACAAATGCTGTTATCTACCATGCTTCTGTATCCTGCATAAACACCATACGTTTAAAGCACAATTTTATTTTATTAAGTTTTCAAAAGTTTAACATATAATCTTCAATACATCATGAATTTATCTTTTTTTCCACTTCCCACCTCATTTTCCACAGTGTTTTTATTTATCCCCCTCTGCTGCACACTACCTTCGATTTCTTATCCCATAACAACAATACTGTATTCTCTAAATCCTTCAGTTGCTCATAATTCAAATCCTGCTCGCAAGTTCATCATACTGTAATAGTTCCTTAAATAGTCCGAAAAGGGCTTTCATTCTTCCACAAAACAATCATTAGGTTTTCTTATTTTGGCTCTTAACTTTGCAAGTTCAGCATACAGTGGTACCTTGGCTCTCAAAATTTATCCGTTGCGGAAGTCCGTTTGACTCCTGAAACTGTTCGGAAACCAAGGTGCAGCTTCTGATTGGCTGCAGCAGCTTCCTGCACTCAAGAGGAAGCCACATCAGACGTTCAGCTTCCAAAAAACATTCACAAACCGGGACACTTTCTTCCGTGTTTGCAGTGTTCAGGGGCCGATTTGTTCGTCAACTAAGCCATTTGGGAACCAAGGCACCACTGCAATCCATTGCCTTGCCTATCTATTCTTCTTTGGTGGGAACTTCTTCTTCCTTCCATTTAAAGCACCATTTTACCCCAAAAGAGTCTTGTAAACAGTAGCTTAGGCCTCCACAAAGCTACAACTCCCAACACACTTAACAAACTACAGTTCCCAGGATTCTAGATGGAGGGGGACGACTTGCTTTAAATGTATGGGATGTACGCTGCCCAAGAGAAGGCAAGAAAAGAAGGTAAATCAAAACATATATGTGGCAGCCTTGTCTCAAAATGATGGCTTGTTTCTATAACAGAATATCTTGCTAACCATAATGGAATGGAGGGGTCATAGCCTAGTGGTAGAGGAACTACCTTGCAAGCAGAAGGTGGGAAATTCAATCCTCAGCATCTTCATGTACAGCTTGAAGAGACACCTGCCTAAAACCTTGGACAGCCACTGCAAGTCAGTGCAGATAGTAATGAGCTGGATGGACCAAAGGCCTGACTCTGTATGAAGCAGCTTCCTCTGTTCCTGTGCATGACACGAGTTAGGGTGACTCTTGCAGCTTTTGCCTCGTAAACAAAACATGACACAGCATTGGAGGAGGCATTCTGAGACACAGCCGAACTCTGAAAACTGGAGTAGATTCATAAAGCGAGGAATAATTAGCACAGTGGAGGAAGCTAGTATAGCCTCCGTTCAAAATGCTGAATGCGTGCTTTTTGACGTTATCCTGTCAAACGGTATTTTTTGATAGAACATGTGGGTCTTATTTCCCTAGAGTAGAAACACGCGCACATTTTCAAAAAGCCTAAGCGGTAGAACAGTTAAGAGCATATTACTGAACCGCTTGATTTAGCATTTTATAACGCGAAGTTGGAAATAGTTAGATCTGAGCCAAGACTTTGCAGCGCCTCGGGAAAATAAATTATATGGTCTGCTGTTGGATGCCATTCATGTGGACTCTTAGGTCGCTATGTGCCGCATTTCAGCCAAGCTGTGCAACTTGCAGTGGTGTGCATTGCCTTGTTCTCCTGACCCCTTGGTATGGGGAAAACAGTGGGCAGCTTAAATGGACAGCAGCCCAAGAACACGTCACATCCCAGGGAACAGTAGCCTGTGACTCTTACCACTATGGGCTCCTGATTTTAGCCCTGATAGGCAAATCCTGATGGTGGGCTTGGAAGATAAGGATGGTATGCTTCCATTGATTTAATGGGAAGGCGCCATCTTTAACGAGTGATGGAAAAATTGAATTGGGGCTGTGTTGAGGGCAGAGGCCTACCTAGGCTCCCTTGCGCCCTTGGCAAGGAGCTGTATCAGGGCCTCCGAAGCCAGGAGAGACCATGGACCAGAAACTCCAAACGTTTGCTTTCCGTCTCCTTTCACACTTCAGCCACTGCCATCAGGGTCAGGTCTGCTCGGCTCAGTCACCCCTCGTCCTCTTCCTCCTCCTCCAGCATTCTGTCTGTCTGTCTGCCTTCCTGCCTACCTCTCTCTTTCTACATGCTGCCTTCCCTTCCTCCTCCTCCTCCTGCAAGTCTCGCCCTCTCTCTCCATCTTTCCTCTCTCCGAGCCCCAAGCTCCCCAGAGGATCCTGTGCCCCTCACCTGGCCACCCAGAGCAGCTAAGGAGCAGCCCAGAGACACTGCACCCAGGCGAGCAGCAGTGGCAGAGCTAGCTGCATGGTGTGAAGAGTGAAGAGGTACAATAGCCTGCACTCTTGCCAACTTAAGAAACCCCTAGGTATGCCCCTGGTTGAAGGCACACCTGTTTATTTTTTGTTTATTTTTTTTAAAAGGTACTTTGGGTCTCAGATATCACTGCAACTGATATTTCAGGAGAAAACTGATATATAGCCTTTCTTTCTAAAAAATGAGGGCTTGTGCATATATTTTCCAGCCCACTTTTTAACCATTATCAGTGCTTATTGTTGGGGTGTGGCTGCATGAAGTCTTGGTGGCATCAAAGAAAAAGACTTTGGCAGCCTGGGCTTCCCTACATCATAATGTGGATGTAGTGTTTTAGCAAGACATTGGATGAGGGCAGGGCCGGTCCTATTATGAGACAGATTGAAGTAGCTGCTTCAGGTGGCAAGCATGGGGCACTGTTTAAAAAACAAAAACAAATTGGCTGCTGTTTATTTAATTTTTTTTTATTATTATTGTAGGAGCATTCATCTGGATTTTTTTTTAATCCATGCCCAAAAAATTCTGGGTGGGCTGAGGAGGGAGGGGCATACGGAACCAATCACCAATGTCTCCTTATATAGCAAATAAAAGGCAAAGTAATATCCTCCAACAAAATCCCGTTTCAGTGATGAAACTTCAATGATTTCAGAGTCAGAAGACCTACAAGCAACCCAGGCCTTACAAGACCCTGTACTAATTTGATATATGGGGATGAGTACTCTGATGATGACAAGTAGTAGCTGAGGAGGGAACTAACCCAGGCATCCCCAAACTTCGGCCCTCCAGATGTTTTGGGCTACAATTCCCATCATCCCTGACCACTGGTCCTCTTAGCTACGGATCATGGGAGTTGTAGGCCAAAACATCTGGAGGGCTGCAGTTTGGCTCCTCTTCCCCCTCCTCTCTGCAGCCGGTGAATTGCCTTTTTCCACGGGGAGGGGCTCGAACTTTGCGTCTGAGCCCCCCCCCCGAAAAGGGTGCCTTGCTCCCTGGCTGCAGAGGACGGAGCTCAACTGCTTCTCTCTCGGAGGCAGCGCCACAGAGGTTGGCTGGCTGCATCTCACTTGGCTGCTGCTGCCTGCTAGCTTTGCTCATTGATTTTGTGGCTGCCCGGCCCCCATCAATATATTATTGTGGGTGTCCAAGCACGCACCATCCCCTAGAGTTGGCTCCTCTTGCCTATACAATGTATGCTTTCTGTTTATAGTCACTGGCAGCACCCAATATGGACTAGTGACGTGAATCGCCCTGTACACTAGAGGAATTCCATTTCCATTTGGTTCATAGGTATCAGGGGTGAAACCTGCTTGATGCAATTCAATTTAAGGTGGTTTGCTGTTTTCCTGCTTTTGACTGGGAGACTAGATTTTCCTGAAAGCCACACTTTGTGGAAGTTAAAGGGTAGAGGCACTGGATTTGAGTAATTTTGTACTACTATTAGTTGCTGGCAAACAGCTAGAGAAAGGCAGTCTCAGAGGCGTTTTGATCCCTGTGGTTGGGACTGGCATGCAAATGCTGGCTGCCAATTCCTTATCATTCCTTCTCAGCCTATCGTTTGCAAATAAATGGATTGTTTTCCCCAAAGACCCTGTGAAAAAGAGCACCGCTCTGGTCTTCCACCACTCAGGAAAGTGACAGAGAAAAATTTAAGTACAAGGGTTTCTTATTTTATTTCCCACCCCCCAAATCTCTTTACTGGATACTTGTCAAACCACGTTTCACAATACATTATATTACTTTGGTTACAGAAGAAAGGAAAAACAAAGGCAATGCATTTCTGTCAGTCATGAAAGTAGTTTGTTATAACACAAAAGGTCAACTGGTTAAGAACAAGTTTGCAAGTGAATCTCTCCAAGCACCCGGCTGGTCCTGTTTAGCAGAAATGTCAGAACTGTGCAACGCGTAGCCATTGAGTTAAGGCCAGGGGACAAGTCAAGGATTGGCATCGAGGGAATCAAGCCAGAAATTCAGAACCAGGGAACATGGAGACACTATCATTACCCACCCAAAGCTCTGAAGTCTTTATAGCCCTTCCTGTCCAGGAGAGCCAATAACCAGCCTGGGTAGACGAAGTCACTCCAATACTGTACTTGGTAGTCAGGACATGGATAAATGCCACCTAGAGCCAAGTCTCTAGACTTCTCCATTTAGATTTCTCTGCTCTAGGAAACGAACCACACGGGGAAAGTGCTGATTGGCAGCACTTTCAGACCCACTTTACCTGCCCCACAGGTGGGGGTGGCATGGGGAGAACAGCCTTACAGGCCAAATTGGGACCATGGAAGCCTGGTTGGGCCTGTGACTGGAGGTTCCCCGTCACTGTTCAATCTACATCAGAAGAGATTGCAGTAAAGGTCCATTTGCTAAAAGTGAAGCATCCTTAAGCCGATTCCACTACGAGCTCCTTGTAATACAGAAATGCATCAATCTAAAACATTTGAAACCCACTTGCAATTAGTTTTCCTCAAGGAGAGCTAGGAAAACATACTAGGCACCTCCTCAGAGCAGCTGCATTAGGGTCGCCACTGTGGTCACTGGGAAGTGCGTCCCCAAAACCTGGTGCAGGAAACTCGCCCTTATTATATTATAACATTAAGTGCTACTTTTTATCGATCTGATCCTCTGGCTTAATGATTAGAACTTACTGGTGTTTCAATAATAACCTTTGCACACTTTCTCCCATTTTACTTGGTTGCAAATCGTTGCAAAGAAGAAGAAGAAGAAGAAGAAGAAGAAGAAGAAGAAGAAGAAGAAGAAGAAGAAGAAGAAGAAGAAGAAGAAGAAGAAGAAGAAGAAGAAGAAGAAGAAGAAGAAGAAGGTGCTGCGGAAACTAACTTAGCATAAACATTTTGCAGAGGACTTTAAAGGCTAGAAGGAAGAGTAGGATTCGGTTGTGCTGCATGCTAACTAAAGGGGGTGGGGGAATCCCACCCTTTCCAGATAAAAGGGAGCCTTGAGTGTGAACATCAAAGAATTGTTAATGACCAGAAATACCATTAGGGTTAGCATCCCTTTTGTTTCAAGCCTCTCACACCTGCAGCGCATCAGACACTGCCTTTGTTGGTCCATCTGAATTACCTCTATTAGCATTTTATAGAAAAGTCATTGGCAAAACCACTAATATCGCTCCTCTGTGCCTCCTTCCCCCCCCCCATTTTAAGTCTGATATTAGTTCTCTGTGGGTTTCCTTTATGATACAGGATCTGCCAAAGGAAAAGCCAATAGCCCAGGATTCTGTTGATTGCAAATGAGCTCGGCTGTGAAAGGAGAAGGATAGCTTTTGTTACTGAAAAGTAATATCGGCAACTGTACGGAGAAGCACACATAAGAAGCTCACACATTAGTGAGAGCAAAACCAGAGCGTGAAATTCAGATTAGGCTACCACAGGCTATCAGAAGGAGCTGTTGGTGTGGGGAGCGAGGGAAGAGAGAGGCAGGAGCAGTATTGGGGGAACTTGGCACCGGCTGAAGGTGTAACCTGTTCCATTTGGCCCCTGAAAAGCAGTTTAACAGATGGCAGGACCAGCTGTCCTTTTCAGCCATTTAATAAACTCTTTGGTGGTAGCAGTTTGGGAAGCAGGGGGCAGAGAGTCTTTAGGCTAGAGGGGAGAGGGAGGAAAATCAAGAAATCTGTCCCGGTTTTGTCTTTGCCAAGTATTAAAGTCGACCTTTAACAAATAATTTTTTTATTTAAAAAATTGCAAAAGGGGGAAAGAATCTAATGGAGGATGTTGCCCTTCTTATCTAGGTTCCCCACCCCCCAACTCCAAATGCCTATTTTCCTCTGATAAATAAATGCCCAGTATGCCAACATACGAAAAACACTTATTACACTGTTATCTTTATTTGTCATTTCAATTTCAGCCTTTGCAAAGGAGGTGCCTAATTAGAAATCTTAAATGAACTGTGGAATGAAAAATTGAGCTGGTAGCTAAGGCATGAGCATGTGACAAAATAATAGTCAAAAAATGACCTATTTTTATCCATAAGACCGAACTTTCTTTAAGGTTCAGGCAACCAACCAAGAAAAATGGATCCTTCAATGAACTCATAGGACTCAATAATTTGAAATGCCACTGCCATTGCCTTTCTGAGCATGCGGATGCTACTGAGAGTTTTGATGCATGACCTCTTTACTTCTAGTGATGACACTAGCAAGATGCTTTTTCATCAATAAAATTTCAGGGAGGTTCTGTGTGTCTTTTTTTAATTTAATTAATATTCTTAATGCAACAGTTTAAGTGGCAAGTCTCAATTATGTGAGAGATGTTTTATTTAAAAAGCATGTCTGGTGTCTTTGAAGGGAACATTCTTTCTGCACATTTACATGCTCCCCAGCTGAGCGGCCACCCCTTTCATTTGACAAGGGCTTTGTTCTGCCTACAGGCCTATTACAAGCCCTAGATTGTTTGCCCTTAATAAACTGCAGCAGCAAGGCAGCTAAACTCCTTTTCAAGTTAGGGGTGCAATTGCAGGGTTCGTCAACCTAAGGTCCATGAGCCACAAGTGGCCCATGGGGGTCATTTAACCGGCCCACAAGCCGCCCCCGAACCGAGCCACCCACTCAGCAAGTCCCCGCGCACTGTGCTAAACCAGCTCGGCACAGGCACTCGCTTCCACAGTGCCTGAAATCGCGTCTGCGCATGCTCAGATGCCAGAAATCACATCTGCACAGACGCCAGAAATCGTGTCTGCGCAGACACAGTCGCCAGAAATTGCGGCCGCGCACACACACACACACACGATCTGGCCCACGGAGGGATCTCTGCTGGAGTGAACTGGACCAGGCAAGGTAAACCTTGCCGACCCCTGGGTGCAATGCAACACATACTCCTCCCCACTCAACATTTGCCGAGCACCTAACAGTTAAAGTGGCTCCAGGAGCAAACTTGTGAGTCTTGTTGGCTCAGCTTCCCGGCCACTTCTGTAGCAATCCGCGAACTACATTGGTTACTTTGCATTAGTCTAGGCTAGTAAAAGCAACGATTGCTGCAACGGTTTGCATCATGTGTTACAACGTCAAGCTGTATTTTTAAGGCTGGGTGCATGAAATCGTCCATCATCAGACTGTTTTCTT
This sequence comes from Zootoca vivipara, assembly GCF_963506605.1. Classification (NCBI taxonomy): domain Eukaryota; kingdom Metazoa; phylum Chordata; class Lepidosauria; order Squamata; family Lacertidae; genus Zootoca; species Zootoca vivipara. The sequence goes on along the minus strand of NC_083276.1, from coordinate 117,668,913 downwards.
GCGGATTAAAACCGAGGGCTGTAATCGGATTGTAAATGGTGCTGTTACCTCGCCGCCAGGAGAATCAGAACATAAAGAAAAGCCTGCTTGATCAGGCTAGTGGCCAGTCTAGTCCTGCAACGTGTTCTCACAATGGCCAGCCACAAATGGGCAGGGTGATGAGTTAATGGTGGCTGCTGTGGCTATGTGCCTTTCCAGGGGAAGCCAGAAATCCATTTATTCCTGCAGAACAGAAGCCTAGACGTACAAGGATAATAATATGGATTTTACACCTCTGACAAGTGTTGCATCCACCTTGGTGATAAGCAGTCCTGAATTCTGGCATAGCATTCTGTTTTGCCATATTAACTAGGTCAACCATCATTACCCCAGTATTATCTATCTATGCTGGGTGGCCCTCCAGGTCTTGGGCAGAGGTCTTTCTGGCACTCATTACCCAGTTATTTGATTGTCAGTAGCAGGGATTGAACCCGCAACCTTTGGCATGCAACACACACGCCTCCCTAGCAAAGTTGTAGTTGTGCTTCCTTTTTATGGTTATTTGGCTATAACTTTTGATGGAATACAGATAATTGAACAGACTTTGTTGCATTCCATTTGTCATTAAATTATCTTTCCATTGATATATAATTTTATGGTATTACTCAGAAACCAAGTGGTGTTATGAGCCATCAAACCTCGGAAATACACTTTCCCCAATAGGTTTCCACAATTTTGGCTACTAGTGTAACACTGTTAAGCATTTAGTTAACCCGTTGAAAGCCGATAAGCAGGCTGATAAAGGTTAAATGTGTAAGAAATAGTAATAGAAAATGGGATATGTAACGGAAAAACCCGAGTGGGGCCTGCAATAATTTGTTGTAGCGCAGAGGGCTCCTGCTCAGCAACTCTACTCGTCCACCATGCCATCTTTCAAAATATTCTGTCCTGTTCCCTGTGCCAGTTATGCTATCAGTGAGATAGCATTCTTTGGGCAATGGACATTCTTAGCCCACATTAGGCTGCTCAGAGAGGATTCTCCCTTTTGCAGATATTTTTAGGACTCCTACAAAGCATGGAGCTTCCCCAAGCCTACTGCTACTTCACTTGTAGCTACTTCCCTCATTTTGGGGTTTCCCCTGTAGTTTCGTGAGAGAGGGTTACTTTAAAGTGAGGGCAAAGGGACGCAGGTGGCACTGTGGTCTAAACCACCGAGCCTCTTTGGCTTGCCAGTCAGAAGGTCAGTGGTTTGAATCCCCGCGACGGGGTGAGCTCCCGTTGCTCTGTCCCAGCTCCTGCCAACCTAGCAGTTCGAAAGCACACCAGTGCAAGTAGATAAATAGGTACCACTGCGGCGGGAAGGTAAACAGTGTTTCTATGCACTCTGGTTTCTGTCACGGTGTCCCGTTGTGCCAGAAGCAGTTTAGTCATGCTGGCCATATGACCCGGAAAGCTGTCTGTGGACAAACCCCAGCTCCCTCAGCCTGAATGCGAGATGAGCGTCACAACTCAAGTGAAGGAATTTTTTTATTTTGCTACAACTCCATAGTCATCTTTGACTGGACTTCACTGTCCAGGGGTCCTATACCTTTACCTTTACCATGGGGAAGGAGGAATAGAAATGCAATAATAACAACAATAATAATCAATCAGATTTTATTCGACCATCAGTCAGAAACAAACATTTATCCATACAGAAATTAAGACATCTAAAGGAACTGAAAACTTAAACCTACAATAAGAAGTAGGCTATACATTTAGACCCATGTCAATGCTGTCAGTTTTAACCTTACGACGCTTAAGGGCCAGAAAAAGACATTTGGCCACCAAGGAGGCTGTTGTTCCAGTAAACTTGTTCACCAAAGACAAAACCTGTCTTTCTCTGGCTACAGGGCTAAGTTGGCCTAGGAGTGGAGCTATAAGTTTTTGTCTAAGATCTGCATAGAATGGGCAGATCAAAAGAATATGTTCAGTTGCCTCAACCACTCCCAAGGCACAATGACAAAATCTCTGGTCATATGGGACTCCCCTGTACCTTCCCAACAATACCGCTGATTCCAGGACATTTAACCTAGCAGCTGAGAGGAGTCTACGGTATTCTACATAGTGGATTTCCGCAAGATAAGGGGCTGGTGTAATCTGAAATATCTGATCCCCCCAAAACATCCCAGGTTTCACAAAGGCAATGTCCTCTTGTCTAGCAATGTCACTCAGTCTTTGAGAAATCACAGCTCTGGCTTGACTGAATGCCATAAGACTCCAGGAAAAGATGTGACAATCCGCAGGCCTGCACTTCGTTTATGATCTCCTTTTAATAATAATAATAATAATAATAATAATAATAATAATAATAATTGCTATCCAGCAATTCAATGACAGCTTTTATAAGCTTGTAACAAATTGTTCACATGTATAAAAAAAATATATGCCATGCATCTCCACTTTATCCTGTAGAAGATAGCTTCTGCATATATGCTGCACATTTACCGCACATTTATACTTTCTCACATTCTCCTCACCCTGCAAATTTGTTGTAGATAAATAACTCTAGTTTTCTAGGGTTGGAATTTCTTAAGAGAAGCAAGATAAGTATCCTTCACTAGAGCTCATTCTCCTGTGGCAAACCACAGATATCAGCTGGGATAAATTACCGTATTTTCCCCATGGGCTTTCCCAGATTGCACAAAGTGGTTTGCATTTTATAACAAATTACCTCTAGATTGAGACACATTTGGATCGCTCTGAAATGTGTTTATAATTTTTCAGCTAGTAAAAAAAAACGATAGCGGCATCACTTAATGTGCCGGCTACTGAGATGAAAGAAAGCTGGTGCCACCAGAATTATTTATATTTACGGTAGCTCAGCAGCTGCTTATGGGCAGTGGACCTCTGATGCATGCAGTCCTTTGCATGTGTGAATCTGTTTCCTTCTCCACCGAAATGAATGGTGCTAGCTAGGCAGATAAGTGTCCTGGGAGCATCACAATTACATCAGGGTGATAGCTTTCAGAGTTGCAATTTCTCGCAGCATGCTAAGCTTTTCAAACTACAGGTTTCTAACCATTCCTCGGACCACATCAGACATGACAAATTTCCTACCTGGATAAAGAGTACATATATTGTTGCACACGTGACAAACACCCACTTAGCTATTTGTTGTTGTTGTTGTTGTTTAGTCGTGTCCAACTCTTCGTGACCCCATGGACCAGAGGCACTCATGTTTTGCACTGCCTCCCACAGTTTGGGCAGACTCATGTTGGTAGCTTTGAGAATACTGTCCAACCATCTCGTCCTCTGTCGTCCCCTTCTCCTTGTGCCCCCAATCTTTCCCAACATCAAGGTCTTTTCCAGGGAGTCTTCTCTTCTCATGAGGTGGCCAAAGTATTGGAGCCTCGGCTTCACGATCTGTCCTTCCGAAAGCTATTTATCTACGTTTATCTAAAATTACCTAAGTTTAATGGCCAAGAAGTGAAATACTCATGTGTGCTCATTATACATGATGGTATGTACACATCAAGCATATCTTTTGCTATACAGAAGTGATATCCATTGGAAAGAAAAGATATAGCCATTTGAAAGAAAAGATGCTTTAAAATGGTCAACAGCAGGCATCCTCAAACTGCGGCCCTCCAGATGTTTTGGCCTACATCTCCCATGATCCCTAGCTAACAGGACCAGTGGTCGGGGAAGATGGGGATTGTAGTCCAAAACATCTGGAGGGCCGAAGTTTGGGGATGCCTGGTCAACAGTGTTACGGAATTTAGCAAATTTAACCACAATTCAGGAAGGCTCATTTCAGTCAGTTTCAGTGTCACTTTGGTCTATATATGAATCATGAGCCCCAGGGACCTCTCTTGGAGAGCAATCCAAGGATCATCTGTCTGTCTTATTAACAATGTATAATTGTTAATACATGAATGTATAAATGGCTTCAGCCCTGTATACCCGAAGGAGTGTCTCCACCCCCATCGTCCAGCCCGGACACTGAGGTCCAGGTCGGAGGGCCTTCTGAAGTCTCCCTTTGTGAGAGGTGAGGTTACAGGGAACCAGGCAGAGGGCCTTCTCAGGAGTCGCATCCGCCCTATGGAATGCCCTCCCAGCTGATGTCAAGCAGATATACAGCTGTGTGCTTTTTAAAAGACATCTGAAGCCAGTGCTGTTCAGGGAAGTTTTTAGTGTTTGGTGTATTGTGCTTTTACTATTTTTGGTTGGGAGCCTCCCAGATTGGCTGGGGTAACCCAGTCATATGGGTGACATAATAATAATAATAATAATAATAATAATAATAATAGTTGTTGTTGTTGTTGTTGTTGTTGTTATGCCCCATAGTGTCAGTTCTCTGGACTGCCGATAGTCTAGTTGTTTTGCAATTCTGCCCGGTAAATGAATAGGATTTATTTTATTTTATTACTTGTTTTTTTTATTAAAAAAAATACTGCCATTCGACATTCTTGACTCCAGGCTGGGCTACAAGCCTATAAAAACAACAAAAGAAAACCTATCACAAGAGGAGCAGATGAAACCAATACTCATAAAGCCATCAAAAGCTGTGGATGGCTCCGTAAAATCGCAACACTTAAAAGCCTGGGGAAATAAATATTGAGTTGCTGCTGTGCAGATAGCACTGTATGTGTCTGCTGAACTTCCAGAGGGAGGTTATTCCATATTTGGAATGTCACCGCTGAGAGAGCCAATCCTCATATCAATGCAGAATGTGTTGTACCAGTGTCAAAGAAGGCCTCTCCAGTACTTGACAAGCAGACAGGACCCTACCAGTACGGTGTAGTGGTTAAGAGCGGTAGACTCATAATCTGGGGAACCGGGTTTGCGTCTCCGCTCCTCCATATGCAGCTGCTAGTCACACTTCTCTGAAGTCTCTCAGCCTCACTCACCTCACAGAGTGTCTGTTGTGGGGGAGGAAGGAAAAGGAGAATGTTAGCTGCTTTGAGACTCCTTAGGATAGTGATAAAGCGGGATATCAAATCCAAACTACTACTACTACTCCCCTTCTTCTTCTTCTTCCTCTTCCTCTTCCTCTTCCTCTTCCTCTTCTTCCAGAAGAGGCACTCCATCAGGTATCAAGGTCCTTAGTCATGCAAAGCTTTATACAGCAAGCCCTGAATTGGCTCCGGAAGCATATCAGGAACGAGCGCAAACCCTGTATATTTAACATTTATTTCAGTAAAGCAGATGTGCACTGTAAATCTCCTTTGAGATCAACAGAACCTGTTGGTTGCGATCACCTCGTTGATTTCAGTGGAAGTTAAGGACAACCAACTTGTTTTGGATTGAGGCCACCGAATTATCATTGTCTTCAGTAAGAGCAAACAGAAGAAGAAACCTACTGGGGAAAAGCGAGAATTCTCTGGTAGGCAGTAGGTTGACAACAAACATAAACAAAGCATATGTCAGAAACATATGAGACTCTTTTCGGCTGAGTTCTCCTGCAAAGAGAGCAGCGGAGGGAAGAGGAGGCTAATTTTTATGAGTGCTGACATCAGAGCCTCTGTGAGGACCATAAAAAAAAAAAATACAGAGCAAGAAGTAAAAGGTGGCCTGCCCAGAATAATGGCTGTAAATTCACAAGACAAAAAGACCCTCATGCAATGTGACAAAAAGGCTGAGGTGGAAAGTTTGCTCATCTCTACCGATTGCAGAGATAAAGAAGCCTTTAAACCTAATGCTTTGTTCTGCTCTTGTGCCAAGGCTCTGAACATCTTAAAAATTAGTTTCTCTGCTGAGACAGCTTAAAAGCAGGAGTCTCCTTTGGAGATCTCCTGATTTATGGACGATAGATTACTCTGCCAGTAACAGGTTGGGTTTTTTTTTCCCCCAGAATAAGAAAGCTCTTGCTCTGAATGCGGAGGTAAGTTTATGACAAGCGACAAAGGAACTTCATTTAATCCGTGTGATAAAGAGAGGAAAATGTAAGGGAAACCGCTTGTTTCTGCACAGGCTTCAAGTTCGGTGCAGAGTCTCTACTGTTATTCAAAGGCTCCCCACTCCCCAACGACCCTTACTGACACATTTTGGTCAAGGTGGGAAAATATGGTAAATTACAAAGTACCAATTGTTGCTACTTGCAAGGATACATAGAATGTTTTCTCTACTAATTTATGGGTATAGATTGGTTTCCCAATGGCATTCCCAGCTGTTGAATGCTGTAGCACTGTGAACTAGCTTTCGGAAGTCAGACAAGAGGCAGGTTCTTTCATTTCCACAAGAACAATAGTCTGTGCAATTTATTATTATATTATATTATATTATATTATTTATTTATTTATACATACATACATACATACATACAGTACATACATACACCGCCCATCTGGCTGGGTTTCCCCAGCCACTCTGGGCGGCTTCCAACAAAATATTTTAAATACAATAAAACATCAGACATTAAAAACTTCCCTAACCAGGGCTGCCTTCAGATGTCTTGTTAAAAGTCAGATAGTTGTTCATTTCCTTGAAGTTTTCATTTCAAAATGTACCATGTGCAAATTCCTTCTGATGCGCTCCATTTGTCGACAAGGTGTGTATTTGCTGCGTTGCAAGTGAGTGAGAATGCTAACTTTTAATCATTGTTTGCATTCGGGCACATCAGTGCTGCTCTCCTCTCCTTAGCCAACATCAGCTGTGCTCCGAAAGAAAATGCCCCTGAACTGAACAAAGTTTCAACACTGACTGTTTCCCCCAGGGGTGTCTGAAACATAGGGTTGCAGTACAATCTCTTAAGGCAACCTCTGGTGAATGAAGCAAGAGGAAATCACCACAACAGCAGTTGGGTTTCACCTAGAGCAAATCACTTCATACCCATAATAGGATATTGTGGTTTATTAACAATTCCATGGGTTGCAGCCCACGTTATTGCTACTCAGAGTAGATGCATTGAAAATAATGGACATGACCAACTTAGGTCTGTTAATTTCAGTGGGCATTACTTACTTGGAGACAACCTCGTGTGTTTTCTTGAAGGTTCATAATAAAGAATCAGTTGGGTAACTGGGCAGTCAGCAAATTTAATACACAGAAGCACCCAACTCTTGAAGTAGCTTCAGTTTTTAGCTTGTTTTTAGTTCTGACCCATGTTTAGTTCTGACCCATGCAATTTTTTAATTATTTTTTTATTCATTGTGGTACAAAAGTCTTCTTCTTCTGCTTTGGCGATCACTCGAAGCCAAGTAAGATTGTCATCCATAAACATGGTTTTAACAGTGAGTCCATGACTGTGGAGGCCAATTCTAGATCCATACGTCCTTCCACAGTGGGGACATAAGTTTCTGGGTAGGAGTTGATCACGGTGTGGATTTGCCAAGCGAGCCTTCCTCTTAGCACATTTCTCCAATGCATCCTGAGTTCGAGTGTCTTCAAAGCCCATGACACTTTTGGTAAAGGCTGTTCTCCAATTGGAGCGCTCACAGGCAAGTGTTTCCCAATTGTGGGTGTTCATACTACATTTTTTTTTAGATTTACCTTGAGACAGTCTTTAAACCTCCTTTGTTAACCACCGGCATTACACTTCCCATTTTAAAGTTCGGAATAGAGTAGTTGCTTTGGAAGACGATAATCAGGCATCCGCACAACATGACCAGTCCAATGAAGTATATACATATTATCTCTAGATACATATCATCATTTTAGATTGGATGCTCAGAGTATATTCCACCAAACGTTGCAAGCTGTAATTGGGAATTTGGTTACGCAGAGGTGCCAACAGGATTTTCTGGGCCCAGTACACTGTATGTGGATCGGGGCCTCTGACCCACTTGCAAAAGACAACACAGATTTGTATAAAAACTGTATTTGCTTTGTGTCATATGCATCTTTTGCAGTTGGAGAGCCCCAAAATAAATCAGAGGCCACACATGCCTTAAAATGTCTGGCAGACAGAATGCAAACAGGTGAAGCTGTTCCCATACAATGGAACCTCGGAAGTCGAACATGAGCCATTCCAGAAGGACATTTGACTTCCGAAACATTCAAATTCTGAGGCGCAGTTTCCGATTGGCTGATAGCTAGGCTTTTTGCAGATCGGAAGCCGCATCGGATGTTCGGGTTCCGAGGAACATTTGAAAACTGGAATATTTACTTCTGGGTTTTCAACATTTGGGAGCTGAAACATTTGGGAATGGAGCTGTTCGAGAATCGAGGTTTCAGTGTACTGTAATTGGATTTTCATGCTAGATAAAGCTTAAGTTGTTGAATTCTTCATGAGTGCTTGGTATTTGGCTTCCGTCTAAGTCTTTTTGCAAAGTTTTCACATTTTGCATTTGCCATTGTGGAGGCAATGTAGCCTGGGAACCACATATGCCTTGGGTTCCACAATAGAAGAAAAATGGAATATAAATGTAAGAAAACTGTAAAAGCTACTGCTTTAAAAAAAACAACTCTGGAGAGTTTGAGCTTTTAGGGAAAGCACTGTGCATGAATTTCCTGGCAGTACTCCAAATTCTCTTTGCTGAGTGACCTGGGGAAATTAACCACGTCTTTGCTCTCCTTCTCTCCAGGTTGCCTTTGTCCCATTTCCCTGTGGGGTAAAGAAGAAGAAAGTGGGTGGAGATGCCTCTTCAGGGAAGGGAACACCGCCAAGAAGCCTAAACCCATCACCTTCTTACTACTGCTGTCTCTAGGGAGACAGGTCAGTAGCTTTGCCTTGCTACTGTCCTCTTATCTCACCCCAGCTGAGGCCATGACAACATGGGCTTCTAGATAACTTTCTCTTCTTGCCAAGAAGCCAAGTTGGAAACCCTCAACCTGCCGCTGGACCAGAGAACAATGAGTTAAGCTTGCTCCCAGTCCTCTCTTGCACTTGCATCACAATCTTATGTGCATGTCTACTTGGAAGTAAGCCCTACTGAGTTCCACTGTCAAGTAAGTATGCAGATGATTGCAAGCTCAGACCGCAGTGCTGTACACACTAAACTGGGACTTCCTTCTCCGTAGACATGCATAGGACTTGCACTGTTACAGTACTTGTCTGGGCTCTTGATGTTCTCTTTATTATTATTATTATTATTATTATTATTTTAATTCCTGCAGTGTCTCTTTTCCTGCTTTTGTGTAATATTGAGCAAATATTTGGCCTTGATGTACCTGTGTATCTCCCCAAGACTGAAAACAAATTTGTGAAATAAATATATAGCACTGTGCTCTTCTAAGGACTTTTTTTAAAAAAGCAATTAATTTTGACCATATTTAAGAGGAGTGGAATGCAGTTATTTTCCAAAACTAACTGAACAGGCAGCAAATGATTGCCACCCTGAGGTCTTCTGTCTCATTTGATTTGGTCCAAACCCCAGACACCCACTCCACACACACACACACACACCATTACACAACAATTCATCCTATTTTACAAGGCTATCCTATACATGGGACCTCAGTGGGTTTTATTTCTGAATAGCATAGCTGCCAAGTTTTCCCTTTTCTTGCGAGGAAGCCTATTCCGCATAAGGGAAAATCCCTTTAAAAAAGGGATAACTTGGCAGCTATGCTGAATAGGCAGATATAGAATTGCACTGTAAGACTGCAAACATCCATACTTCCTTGGGAGTAAATCCCACTGAAACTGGTGTGCTCACTTTGGAGGAAACAGATCATAGTTAGCTGTGCTTTTCTACAACATGGAATCCCAGTTTCATCCAAGCAACACCTGCAGCCAGAACTTCTCCAGAAGCCCTTTGAAGGATGCCCATTCATTCCATTATCATTCAAAAACATTGCGTGAGGCTCTTTAATTTCAGGGCTGTGGGTTCGAGCCCCAGGTTGGGCCAAATAGGTTCCTGCATAGCAGAGGGTTGAACTTAGATGACCCTCGTTGTCCCTTCCAACTCTGCAATTCTATAATATAGCAGACCCTCCAAGGACAGTCCTGGATTTACAGAAAGATGCCCCGGTTTATGATTTGATCCTGAATGTCCCACTTTTTCATCATCCCCATTTTCATCAGAGAAATGGTGGAGGGTATGGAGTTATGTGACCCCCCCCCCAAAAAAAAAAAACAAGGAGATCAGTAGCTATAGAACCTTTAGAAGTCACCTGAAGGCAACCTTGTATAGGTAAGTTTTTATATGTACAATGGGTGGGGTATACTTATAATTGATTAGGACGTCCCTATTTTCACCAGAGAAAAGTTGGAGGGTATGATATAGTGCATATAACTTTTCACATACTAATACCGTGTTGTCTGGTCGCTGGGATTGAGCAAAAGGCCTTTTTTTGCAGGAGGGCAGCATCAATCTCTCCTTTTCCTCTTCCCACGTCTGCCCGCATCTCCGGAGTATCGATTCCGATTAAGCAGTTATAAAGTCACTAGGCAAGGATGGGCCTTGGCTGCCCCCGCTATGCGGTGGGTGGCTGGGTGCATGCATTCGTCGTCAGGGAGGCAGGGGCTTCCCCTTCTCCCCGGGACTCCATATGGAGCCGTGGGAGAGAGGGGCTCGGCCCTTTAATCCCTTCAAAGGCACCGATGCGTTCGGAGGCCCTGCAAAACTCTTTGGAAGTCTTTGGAGAGGCCACGGGTTGTTTGTACGGAGAGGCCAGATAAAGATCTCTCTGTGCGGGGCGGTTAAAAAAAAAAAGGTTTCAGTGGCAACGCGAAGACAATGGCATCCAACTCGCTGCTGGGCGGGATCGGGTTACCTGTGGGGAAGTGGGAGAAAGGCCAGCTCGAGGGGGAGGCGCAGGGCCACGCGGAACCCCCACCGACCCACCCCTCCTTCCCTGGGAAGGCCGCCTTGGCACGTGGCCAAGCATCAAATGGTTCTCCCCCAGTCAAGGGGTATCGCTTGGGATCTCACGAGGCCGGATAGACCCAACAGCTCTCAAGCAGATGCCCAGGAAACTGCATACGACGGCCAAACTTTTGAATGCCCCGCTCCCCGCCCCCCAATAATAATAATAATAATAATTTATTATTTATACCCCGCCCATCATTTGTGTTACCATGATTTTTATCTACTTCTCTCTGTGTGCGCGCCCGATCAGAAGTGTCAGGTTTTAAGGCGATCCAGAATCGAGAAGACAAAAGGCAGCCCAAAATCACCACCAGGCTGCTTGTTCTGGGCTTCGTTTGCAGAGAGAGGCTGAAAAATGCTTTGGCGCGTCACTTCTTCCCTTGGCAAATGAAGACAAGCGCGCTCAGATTCTGAGAAAGTATTTGGAAGAAGAAGGGGCTCCGGACCATTTCGCTGGGAATGGTTCTCAAGCTTATGTGCTGCTGTTTGCAGCCTTAACGTACCAGAGGTGCAAGACCCAGTGGTTCCAACGCAACTTTCATTGCGTTGCATTTCAAGTCGACTCCCCGCCGCTGCCGCAAGTGCCCCCCCCCAGGGTCCCAGGAGATGGTAAAGAGCAGGAGCTGTAATTGAACGTGTTTCAGATGAGGGTAGTATAAGAAACAGGTCTGTTAAAGTTTGGTCGGATTTCCTACTCTAGGAGCTGTTCAGAACTCACTTATTTTTTTGAGTTCTTGCAGACCACCAGAAACCACATCACCTGCATAGAAAATAGGAATTTCTTCCCCCAAAGGTATTAATTAAACCAAATTCATACCACCGGGGGGGGGGAGAGAGAAAGAAAACCCTTTTGGTATTGCACTCCCAGTTTTTAACAAGGGCAGAGGTCATGCTGTTTGCAGCATAACAAAGCGTTGGCGGCGCAGCCGATTCCAGAAAAGCAATGGAACGGGCGCAAAATGACATATTTGCTGTTTGTTCCTGTTCTCGATTGTATTCTCCAGAAAATCACGCCCCACAAAGTGCAAGAACTTTTCCTGTCGGGCTGGGAGTTGCCAACGTGCTCAAAAGTTATTTACAAATAAGTGAACTTTAAGTCATTTGGTGACAATAAAACTATTGGCAAACGATACCGTAGTCGAACAGGGAAACCCGGGGTTGATATAACTGAAGATTACAAAGAAGTATTGTCCCTTTTAGGGCTCTGCTACAAATCCTTAATCTTAATATACTTTTTCTTTTCTTTTTTAAGGGATGGGAAGCGGGGGGTTGGGCGGGGTTGAGATGCGATGTCTTGCACGTCGAGTGAGAGGGGTCTCCAGGCGGTAAAGGACCCTTTGATCAAGAAAATCCAATTATTTGTGTATATACATTTCCCACATAGTGATTACTTCATTAATTGTCCCGCCTTTATCTCCTCCCTTCCCATCCCCCCTAATAATCAGCTCTTTTATCCAGACCAACAAACACACCATAGGAGCTTTGTGGATTCAAAGGATTTGCTTTCGCTTCTGAAAGAGCCGCTATTCTTTGATGATTGGGTAGCGGCAAACTTCAAAGCCATAAATCTTCCTTCTGACTGGCTGGCGGCCCAGCAAAGTCCTTATCAAATTCTTGGAGGTGATCCTGGCGCAGGCAGACAGTCCGCGGAGATCGCGCTGAGCCGGGGCTGCCTGGCTAGTGGAGGGAGGGGACCAAGGGGGGTGCAAAAGGCGAGGAAATCTGAAAGTGGGTGGGTGGGAGAAGGAAGGAAACTGGGCAGTTTTCCGGCTTCCCCTTGGCGACTCCATGCCGCGGCGTCGCCCCCCTGGCCTCGCCTGGCCCCGGACGCGGTAGCCATGGCCGCAGTGGCCGTCCTTCGGAACGACTCTCTGCAAGCGTTTCTTCAGGTCAGTCGCCCCGTCGAGCCGGGAGGTGGAGGGGAGGAGAACGGGATGCGTTAAAAGAAAGACAAAAAAACCTAGGGGCATCTTTTTGAACATCCAGGCAAGGAGGCAGAGAGGAGGGAGGGGATGCCTTTGCTGGGGGACCCCCAAAAGTTGAAGGATCGCTCGGGAAGTGAGCTGTAAAGTGCTACTACCATGCCTGGTTGGGTGTATGATGCTGATGAAATAGAAATGTTGAGAGGCTTCACTTCTGGGTTGGCGAAGAAACTTCTTGGCTTAGAAATACGCGCCTAGCGCTCGCTCGAGGGACTGGGCTGCCCTGGAATCGGCAGAGAAAAACTTTTCTCTTCCCGGTTACAGCCAAGCCTCGCAAGGAGGGCGAAGCTGGAGTGGACGGGGGAAGGGTGATGTTTGCTTCCAGCGCAGCTCGCTGCTGGAAGCTGCATCCCCGGGGTGGTACCGGTTTAAAAGGAGAGGAAGTGGGGTCGCAGCGTTTGGCCGGGTGGGGGGGGCTGATCGATGCAGACTCCAGCCCACCCCCTCTCTGAAGTTTCCTGGGAAACTTCCCCGCCCACGTGCTAGGCAACCGATGCCGATGCCTGACTCCTAGCAGCGAACTTTTGGGGAGAGGCCGCTTGGGAGCCAGAAGGCAGCCGGTGCCCGCTTGTTGGTGGGCGGGAAGGGAGCTGGGCGACAGGCGACTAACGACGTCTCTCCCGCAGGACCGCACTCCGAGCGCCTCCCCCGACGTGGCCAAACACTCGCCGCTGGCTTTACTGGCCGCCACCTGTAGCCGCATTGGACAGCCCGGCGCGTCGGGCCCGCCGTCGGACTTCCTGCAGGTGTCCTACGAGGCCAGCTTGGGCTCTCCGTCCAGGATCTTCCACCCGTGGAGCAGCGACATGCCGGCGCACTCGCCAGGCGGCCTGCCGCCGCCCAGCCTGGGCCTTACCCCGCAGCCGGCCTTCGGCAGCGCCCACGAGCTCCCGCTGACGCCGCCGGCGGACCCGTCGTACCCGTACGAGTTCTCGCCCGTCAAGATGCTGCCGCCGCCGTCCATGGGCGCGCTGTCGTCCAGCTGCGCTCCACCGCCGCCTGCTGCCTACGTGCCCTACGCCGCCCAAGCGGCCCTGCCGCCGGGCTACTCCAACCTGCTGGCCCCGCCGCCGGCGCCCCAGCCCTGCCGGCAGCTCTCCCCGGCGCCCGACGACATCCCTTGGTGGAGCATCCAGCAGGCGGCGCCCGGCGCGGGCGGCTGCGCGCACCGCTTCGCGGCGGGAAGCCTGCAGCGCGGCCTGGTGTTAGCGCCGTCGGAGCTGGCGCAGTACCAGACGCAGCTGGCCGCGCTGCTGCACCCCAAGGCGCCCCTGGCGGCCACGGCCAGGAGGTGCCGGCGCTGCCGCTGCCCCAACTGCCAGGCGGCGGCGGCCGGAGGTGGGAGCGGCGGCCCCAACGGGGCGCCATCATCCGAGCCGGGCAAGAAGAAGCAGCACGTGTGCCACATCCCCGGCTGCGGGAAGGTGTACGGCAAGACGTCGCACCTCAAGGCGCACCTGCGCTGGCACACGGGCGAGCGGCCGTTCGTGTGCAACTGGCTCTTCTGCGGAAAGAGCTTCACGCGCTCCGACGAGCTGCAGAGGCACCTGCGGACTCACACGGGCGAGAAGCGCTTCGGCTGCGCCGAGTGCGGCAAGCGCTTCATGCGCAGCGACCACCTGGCCAAGCACGTCAAGACGCACCAGAACAAGCGTCTCAAAGCCGCTGCCGCGCCGGGACACGGACACGCGTGTGCCACCGTCAAAAGAGAGGAGCCCAGGGACATGTGACCTGCGCCTGCCCTGAGCTTGCCCTCCCACGCCCGCTTCCTGGGTTGAGTTGGGCCATGAAGCGCCCAGGCCTGCCCCTGGGGTTGAGCTGCTGCGCTCTGCGGGATCCCCCTCCAGATCCCCCTTGCAGATTTTAGAGGCCTGGGAGAGTCTGGGGAACTCCACTTTGCAGAGATTTCTGGGAGGAGGACTTGCACCCAGGACCCACCCTTGAAAGTCTGGGCGGCCTGGAAAAGGGGGTGGGGGACACAAGAACACCTCCTTTGAACATAGCTGCCTGTATTCGGTGAGCTTGTAATGAGTGTTCACGGAGCAGTTGGCGCAGCATCATCCCATATCGGAATCGAGGCCAAGGTGACGCGCCAGGAAAACGCTGCCTCTGGGAGGTGATCCTTGCCTTGGGAGCAGAAGCCTGGCTCTCATCTTTATAAGATTTGGAACTGTGTGCTCTGGGGGTCGGAGATGTCCGTTTACGTCAACCCACCCTGTGGATTTATTTTATTTCTAGGTTTTTGCTCCTGGTACTCCCAGATACTGTCACCGGTGAGGATCAGGACTTACAGTGCCAACTGTTTGCAACAATTACTCGGACTAGAGGGCACACACACACCCCAAATACCATTTTGGAAACATCTGGTCAAAGTGGGCTGGATTACTGTTTTAAATTAAAAACAACTGCAGCATTAGCCTGGCTATAGAGGGCCTGGCTCCATTCATTATTATAATTTTACGCCTTTCTTTGGGGGGAAAGGCCAACCTTTTCTGTACAGTTTATTTAATAGCTTTGAATAAAAAATAAAAATGTTTTTCCCCCTCCCCCTCCTTGTTCTTGGCTCCATATGGGGGCTATAGCATGAGATGTGTCTGTAAAGCAACCTGCATTTGCAGCTTGATAATAAATACATTAACTCTGGGGTCATATGGAAAAGACCCAACTGAGTTTGTTTCATTTGATCTTGTTTGTTTGTTTGTTTCTGTTTTAAGGGGTTTTTCGGCCCAAACAAACAAATCCTCATTTATTTGGTCAACACTCGTGAGAGCAATTTGTATCTCATTTGATTTCCCCAGCTTTTGCAACTGATCCCTTGCGTTTCCCCATTGTGATTGGGGTGAAAGGTAGGGCTTGACTTCCTTGTGGCTCCACTCATTATTTTTGGAAGCTCTCACTGATCAGAGATTATAACATTCAAATTGAGCATTCAAATATGTAGTTGATTTGAGTACTGTACTTTGGAAAGTTTTACTGATACAAACTTTAAAGTGAATCGTTTTTAGGGTTGAACTGTTGGTAGAAAATTCCACCTGAAGTGGACCTATGTAACTGTAATTTAATATATGTTTTTAAATCTAAATTATGTGGTCACATTTTGAGGGTCAGTATGAAGCTGGATTGATAGTCTACCCCAAGCTATGAACTGGAAGCAGCAGTTGATTCAAACAATTTATCAGGAATACTGTTGTCAAATCGAGTTTCTGGATTTGCATTTATTTGCAACTGCACATCTTAAAAATTGCATTCTATAGATGTAGTTAGTGATCTTTTACAGATCTGCTTCCAGGGATTTATTTATTTATTTATTTATTCATTTATTCATTATTAAGTAATTGAACCAAAGTTTATGCATAACATAAGATTTAATAGGAAGTTGAAAATGCAATCTGTTTAAGATTATGGAAGTTAACCTTGAAAAAATGGGTGATCAAATCATGGAATAAGCAACAAAAATGCCTTCAGCTAAGCTGTTGGTTGGTGTTACTCTGCTTAGAACTCGAGATTTCACCCTTCCTAGTATGTACATCAGGATTTCAATTTCAGATTATTTTATAGCATTGCCTTCCAAGGAATTATTGTTATCTCAGGTGCAAGTGTATTTTAGATGAAGCAAGGTTTTGAGTCGGGTTTTTATTCAAACTCTTAAGAAATCCTTTTTCTTTTGTGCAGAGTTTGATCTTTCCTTTTAGAGTGTAAAATACCAGTGAGTCAATCCTAAACAGGCCAGTGAGAGTGATTTTTCGGATTGTGTTATAAATAACAATTGATTTAATTAGAAATCTATCGGGAAAGCACCAAACTGGATTCCTATTCCAATTACAAGTACTTGGATTTTTTTTATTTAAAAAAATAATAGCATGCATAGAAAAGATGATGCATCACTTAAAGAAAGAAGACAGTAATTTTTGTAAGCTAAAAAATAAAAGAGTAGGCAAAATAAATATGTGGACTAGAGGCCTAAATATTTCTGATTCTATAGCAGAAGATTAATTAGATTAGCTGTACTGTTGGACAGTTGCCCTTTTCCATCCAAGTAATTTGATACAATTCTTTTGTGCCAAATCAAACGAAAATAAAATAGGTCAATTAGCTAGTACCATAGCTGTTCCTAATCCGACTGTACAGTAAAGGATGGATTGCAATTGGATTAGAAATTTGGTTCGGTTTGATTTGTGATCTATTAACTGATCAATTTTCAGAACTGATGGGGAACAGAATCATTTATATATATATATAATATACAGTAGTCAAATTGTGATACTCTGTTTCTGTTCACTTGTCATAATAAGTTTATGTGGATCTAAGGCAACAATTCTAAATGCACACACTAGGGATTAGACCCCATTCTTTCTGAGTAAACATGCATTGAATTGTGCAGTGCAGTGCTGGAAATCACTCATTAGTGACATGATCCTGCCCAAAATCAACCACATTTAAAACTTCCCTGTTTTTAATGAGGAAGTTTTAAGAACATATTTAAGCATGTAAGTATGGGCTTGGGTGAGTGAAGATGGATTGTACACCAATTTTTTAAAATATACAGTGCTATGTGAATATAAAATATAAATTCTCCAGTTCTTGTACAAGTGAATTGGGGTTTTTTGGTGACTGGATTACATGCAAATTGTTGTCCTCTAGCTTATGATTAGAAACCAGGGAATGTGGTAAGATCTGTGTGAACACTGGGTTCCTCAAAAGGTATACTGGTGCACTTTAAAAAAATGCAGTTTACAGACTTGAAAACTGAACTAAATGGTACATCTGAAAATGACATATATTTTGTAGTTACTTTCATACTTTATTCAGTCAAGTCTTTAATATAACAAGTGTTGGAATTGTTTTATATGTCCTGATTATAATGAAATCACTGTACAGTCCTGGATTACACATCCACAAAAGTTGTAGATCACTTTCCAGCTAAAGACTTTTAGAAGTTCATTCCTATGCATGTTTATTCAGCTGTAAGTCCAATGAATACAATGGCCAGGTTTATGCATAATGCTAAACCTAGTTTATTAAACTATGGCTTTATAAACCATGGCTTAGTGTTATGCATGAACCCAACCCTGCAATTTAATTATAGTTTTTGATTATAGTTTTATTAAGTATGGTTATAGGTCACACCTATAGTTGCTAGGTTAATGTGTGAACCCAGACCACCTCCTTAATATTAATATTGGGTGAGCCATCATCACCCAAAAGCTACAAAGCTACAAAAGCTACACAGACACAAGTGAAGAGTGATTCTTCCTGGCTTGTGTCTTCTTTAAAGCGGGATGTTGCAATAAACCAAGGTTTATGTAACTATGGTTTGTTAAAAATGACTAATGTTAAAACATGTGCAAACCAGGTGATAGAGACTTATTCCCTAGGAATCAAGCTCGGAATTGCATTCTTTTTGAACCCAGTGTAACAAGTTAGTCACAAGAAACTATATCGTTGGCAATAGGATAATTGCCACTATCTTTTCCAGGATCCAAGCCTGTAGTACGTGAGATGCTTCATATCGCTCCATCCTCCCCTTTTTTTTATATATACCATGGAAACATTGGTGCTGAACGTGTATACGCTTTGTATACAGTTTACAATAATCACCTTTGAAATGGGCACATTATTCCAAGGAGTTCAATATTTTGGCTCAGCCCCGAAAAAGTTCAAGACACACATTCCAGCAAATGTGGGTGGCTGACTTCTAAGGCCTTCTAAATGTTGACTCTCAACTTCCATCAGGCCCTGCCACCATGGCTGATGGTTGGGGATGATGGAAGTTATACTCAAGCAACATCTGAAGGGCCAAAAGTTACCCACTCCTTTAATAAATATTTAAGGCTGCAACCCTAAGCGTTCTTAAGTCCAACTTAATGTAATGATACTTATTTCTAAGTAAATATGGATAGGATAAGGCTGCCAAGTGGTATTGATTTCAGTAGTATTGGGGGTTTCTAACTTTGTTGGAACAAAAAGGGCCTATACATATATTTTCTGCTTGGTTTTATGCAATTGAAATTCAGCTCTCCTAGCTGTCTTTTCTTGCTTCAACTTGCTTTAAGGTAGGAAATGCACCTACATCATTGGGTATAGAACTGCTGGCTTCAGGGGAACAATTCCAATTCTCAATTTGGCACATAGCATAAGAAAGATGCTTTTTAAGACAGCATCTTAAAAAGCAGAGACATCACTTTGCCGACAAAGGTCCGTATAGTTAAAGCTATGGTTTTCCCAGTAGTGATGTATGGAAGTGAGAGCTGGACCATAAAGAAGGCTGATCGCCGAAGAATTGATGCTTTTGAATTATGGTGCTGGAGGAGACTCTTGAGAGTCCCATGGACTGCAAGAAGATCAAACCTATCCATTCTTAAGGAAATCAGCCCTGAGTGCTCCCTGGAAGGACAGATCGTGAAGCTGAGGCTCCAATACTTTGGCCACCTCATGAGAAGAGAAGAATCCTTGGAAAAGACCCTGATGTTGGGAAAGATTGAGGGCACTAGGAGAAGGGGACGACAGAGGACAAGATGGTTGGACAGTGTTCTCGAAGCTACGAACATGAGTTTGACCAAACTGCGGGAGGCAGTGCAAGACAGGAGTGCCTGGCGTGCTATGGTCCATGGGGTCACGAAGAGTCGGACACGACTAAACGACTAAACAACAACAACATAAGAAAGATGATAAAGAATTGAACTAAAGAATGAAGCCGGCAGTGAGAACTGCCAATCCATCAATAAGAGCAACATGCATAGATAATATGTAATGTAATGCCATTTATTGAGACCATTCCAAAGGGAATCCTGTTTCTGGTGTGACATTGCCAAAGACAAGCAGGCCACTAAATTCTCTCTATTGCTTTCATACTTTTAGACACTAGTAATCGCCACAATGGGACGCGGGTGGTGCTGTAGAATACCCGCGACAGAGTGAGTTCCCGTTGCTCGGTCCCTGCTCCTGCCAACCAGCAGTTCGAAAGCATGTCAAAGTGCAAGTACATAAATAGGTACCGCTCTGGCGGGAAGGTAAACGGCGTTTCTGTGTGCTGCTCTAGTTTCTCCAGAAGTGGCTTTGTCATGAACTGGAAGCTGTCTGCGGACAAACACCGGTTCCCTTGGCCTATAGAGTGAGATGAGCACCACAACCCCAGAGTCATCCGCGACTGGACCTAATGGTCAGGGGTCCCTTTACCTTTACCTTTTAATCACCACAATATCAGCATCAGTAAATCCAATATTAAAATTGAAAGTGAAATCAATGTTTTGAGCCTCAACCCTGACTAAACAAGGCCTTTTGTCTTTGCACCCTATCTTTTTCTCTGCTTGCTAATCCATCTTTTGAGTTGAGTAATATGCCCAAACAAGTAACAAGGATTCAGAATAGTTATTTATAAAACACTTAATAACTGGAGGATAATGTGTGTGCATAAGGGAGGCGGAGAGAGAGAGAAAGAGAATATCTTTGCACAGTAAGTCTTTGATAACTCTTTATTTGTAACTTTTATTATTAGAGGAGAAAAACATTTAAAAGGTAAAGTATATTTTGAAAATTCTATAAAGAGTTAAAGTGATTTACTTAATGTTGAGTGAGCACTGAGGGTGATGTAAATAATCTAAAAGCTTCTTGTATACCAGTAGCACAGGTGATTAAGTGCTTTTACTGAAGGCAGGAGTAGATAATTTCCCCCCATGATATATTCTATAAGGATATAGAGTTCTGTGTTTGTGTTATATGGGATATTTTCAATTTATATGTTCTGCCTCATAAGGATTCACTTGTTGCTATTCCATCATTCCCTTTTGTTAAAGCACAGTTTCCATTAGTCTATTGAAATATTTCATTTTGCACATTTGATATTTCTGCTGTTAACAAGGTATACTTTTATGAAGCAAGATTAGCTTCAGGGGTGGCTCACAATATATTCTCTGCATTGCTTAAAACAAATGATCAACATCATCTGTCATACAGTACTTCCAAGATTTAATTGCAATGTTAGAAGCCTCTACAAATGCATGCATAATCATGGCCAATGCCATATTTCTTGCCTTTGAATTAGCATATTTATATGTGATATTTGAAAGGTTTGTGCTTAAATCAGTCTTTGATGGGAGAACCTGTTATTTATAAAGAATACTATATGGGTTGAATCCAGATGGGTGAGCTAGTTGTATTTTGATCCATATGAATCATTGGGAAAAGTTAGTAATAACTTAAGTTGCATTGATTTCAGTGGGAACTAAATGGAACAAACTTGGTCTGGGTCTAACTCAATTTCTGTTCCATTTGATTTTCTGCATTGACAACATCCATAGATGTGGTGCATATACAGAGATTTGAGAGATGCTAAGATGTGCTTTTAATGTGATGCCTAATAATGCCTGTGGGGTGCAGTGTAGCCCAGTTCACTTAAATGCACCTAACTCCGTTCTGGATTGCAATTTAAAAAATATTCTAGAAGGCAGCAGTAGATCCCTTAGGGGTCTACACATTATGTTCTAGTGTTCACTGGAAACTGTGTCCACATGATAAATTCTGCTTCTAATTTCCTATTGTTACCACCAGAGCCGGCCCACCCATGAGGCGAGATGAGGTGACCGCCTCAGGCAGCAGCCCAGGACCAGACGATCCTCATGTCAATCTTTACTCCTGCCTTGTTCCTGGTGTAGATCTTCCCTCACTCCCCTTCTTCCATGGTGGGAAGAGGGGCACTTTGGGGGGGGGGTCCACCTCAGGTGTCAAAATGTCTTGGGTTGGCCTTGGTTACCACACAAGTGGTAATCCTAAGGAAATGGGAAGCAGAAATCTTACTATACATTATGGCCACCAATATGGCGGTCAATTGCCATGCCAAGTTGGCTTTTGTCAGTCAGTGTCCAGGTGATAAACAATGTGTAGACCAGTCCAGCATATTGTCAGGAAAGAGCTTTTGAACATAAACCCTTGTTGAAACAAACTCATGGAAAAGCGCACCAAGATTATTGTGAGTAAAACCATTACAGTAAGTGTAATGTGGAGGAGGGGGCAACTTGGAGCCATCTTGAAGTCCACATTGCCACAATATTGTGGCCTGCATCACACCCTCATGCCCCTTTCCCTCTTTTGGAAACTCCACGTTGTGGTTTAGCACAGAAGATCCATCTGCTCCTATCAGTACTTTCAAGGTCTTCTCTACATGGAAACCCTGTTCTTGCCTCCTTGAACACAAGGAAGGGGCTGCCATGTTTGGAGCAAGGAGATGAGGGAGAGAAGTGCAGGAAAGTGGCAATTAGAGACTCAAATAAGTTGTTGTTGTTGTTATGCTGTGGGTTAAACCACAGAGCCTAGGGATTGCCGATCAGAAGGTTGGCGGTTCGAATCCCCGCAACGAGGTGAGCTCCTGTTGTTTGGTCCCTGCTCCTGCCTGCCAACCTAGCAGTTCGAAAGCACGTAAAAATGCAAGTAGATAAATAGGTACTGGTCCGGCGGGAAGGTACTGGTATATGGCGTTTCCATGCACTGCTCTAGTTCGCCAGAAGCAGCTTAGTCAAGCTGGCCACATGACCCGGACACCGGCTCCCTCGGCCAGTAAAGCGAGATGAGCACCGCAACTCCAGAGTCGTCCACGACTGGATCTAATGGTCAGGGGTCCCTTTACCTTTACCTTTATCCAATGCTAGTCAAATTGAAGAGCAGGTCCATTGAAATTAAAAGACCTAACTTAGGTTCATTAATTTCAATGGGTCTACTCTTAAGTTGAACTAGCACTTGATAAAAGTATTTTGACATGGACACAGTTCACCTTTGGACAACTAGGTAGTTGTGCTATATAGTAGGGACCAGTTTTACTTGAGTTCTAAGGACAGTTCCACATGACCTCTTTGCCTAGCATTCATCCTGATCTTTTTTGCAGGGAGGTTAGACACTGTGTTATCCCACACTTTGCAGGCCATTTTCCTGTCCCCTTTCCTTCCTTATTGCAAAAAGTCCAGTCCTTTGGGGAAGAGGGTTTGTTGTGCAAGACTTCCTAATCAGCTATAATTGTGCAATGTGAATTTGCCAGTATGTGACTGAATTGTGCCTTAAAATAGCAACAGTCTAGAAGCTCCAAACTGCGGGAGGCAGTGGAAGACAGGAGTGCCTGGTGTGCTCTGGTCCATGGAGTCACAAAGAGTCGGACACGACTAAACAACAACAACAACAACAAGAAGAAGCTTCTTTACTAATCTACAGCATTACTTGGCCAGGGAAGGCCTGAAGGGGTGAATCTGCTGTTATTTGTTCCTGTTTTATCACCTTCCCATCAACTAGGCCTATTTGATGTTTAACCTAGTGTGAAACGTGCCATTACAAAGGTGCAGCAGGCAATTTTCTTCACCGATTACTCTGTGTGTGTTCTGAATTTTCTGATAACTCTTGTAAAATATTACCCAAATTGGCCCTTTCTGAATGATCTGAGGTAACCTTTCCTGTTATAGTAGTGAATAAAACAAATGCCCTAAAATATAAATTCTGAAAACTATTGTATTTCAGAGTTAGATTTATAGTATGTCAAATACTCAGCTTATGGGAATGCATGTTTTTTTGTATTTAAAATCCAAGTAATATTTTGAAGTTTTGATTTCCAAAATTATTTGATGTGCCTCATAGAAGCAAACAGTTCATGTTCCTTCATACTTACTGGCCAGTTTGGGGAAGTATTTTTTCATTTAATGTTGAACCAGTGTTTATCACTTGTCTATACAGTACTAAGTTTGTGTGTTTCAGGAATCCGTGCTAATGACAAGATTATGTGTTATTTCAAAGAGAAGCTGATCCCCTACCAATGGCCTGGTATTAAGAATGTGACTACAAATGCATTTCTATTCTATGTGGTGGCTTGCCCTTAATAATGGTTTGATTTTTTTTCTTCATTCTCACACTGGAAGCATCAGATGTCCCTCATACTATTAATTATCAGAAGTTTATTATTGTTATTAATATTTGTTTCTATTCTTAGTTTTACTTAATTGATATAATTTCTTTGTAAAATGAGTGTGTACTGTTAAACATGAGTAGCACACACGTATGTTCACAGCTGAATGTGAAGAGAGAAGAAACGCCATGGTCCATTTGTAGCAGCGCAACTGGGATGCCTTCATCTCCCCAGCTGCAACAAAACATGTCTCTCCTTTTATCAGTCTCTACAAACGTTGCAACCTTCCAGCAGTTGGGGAACTGCCACTCAATTCTCCCACAAAGATTCATCCCAAAGTCCAAGCCTGAGCAATTTGTAAAACTCTAGATGCCACCAAATGAGGACCTAAGATTGAATAAACAAGCATTTGAGCCCATCCTAAATCAAAGTGTATGGACATAACAGTCAGCAGAACTGCATTGTAGAGCTCTGCAAGTAAAATTGTCTACATATTTTTATTTTATGTAGTCATAAAGCCAGATGGTAAAAAGGGTTGAAACCTTTATCCCAAGCCCTCTCAGTGCATGTGCATTGATGGGGTCAGGGAATTATCAACGCCACCCTACACCCTAATTTTCAATACAGCCAGAGATCAAGTTGTCAGATTGAGTCTTGTCATTTTCTAGGTATGAAAAAGTTCATTTCATCCCGATCCTGGATCTCTGTTTCCTGGAGTGGACCTCTGGCTGTTTCGACTGAATATTGTTGTTGTGAAAAAAGTTGCCCGCTGCCCCGATCTTGTTTATCAATTGAAGGACATGACCTATCAGACACATGAGAAATCTAGTGAAATTGTCATACATATGAATCATGTTTCTATTATTATTATTATTATTATTATTATTATTATCCCACACTGCCTGAATCCAAAGCTACCCAACGGACAAGCAACCCATAATCTCCACTGCCATTTAATAACAACAGCAACAAACCCATTTCCATTCCTGCTTTGTTTAGGGGACGCATACCCCTAAACATTTTGTAAATCTTTGTGCCTTTGTCCATTTACTGCATTTATTTTTCCCGACTTGAACTATAAAATGGTGATTTTCCTGAGTCAAAATGAGAGTACACGCCTAAACATTTTTAAAGGAAAAAAGCACTGTTCATAGCCCATGCTGTGAGTTAAGTGACTGCAATAAAAAAAACCAGACTACCCGCAGTCAGACAGGAGGAGGCAATCGCCTCAGTCAGCAGATTCTGGGTATCGTGAAAAGGCAGGGCATGGTTGCTTTATATTTAAACTTATTTCTGTTGCGTTTTTACTGCTGGGGAGGAAAAGAGGCGCATAGGAGACGATTTGCCTCAAGTCCCAGGCACCCAGGCGGGCGAGCACCATGTGCAGCAAAACGTCTCGGGCAGTTTACTATGCAGTTTAATCCAGTATGCACGAGTATGACACGTGTATGCCCACCCAGATCGCCGAAAACCGGGGGCATGTGAGCAATGAGAGTGTGCGGCGCAGGCCTTCACAATCGGGCGGGGGGGGGGGTAGTTTAGTGCTGCTTTTGTCTGTTGGCTCCTTTTGCTGCTGCTTGACAAGGCGCGACTGCGGCGGACCGCTTCTCCTCGCAGGTGGGAACCATTTCGCCCCGCCCCTCCGTTCCCGCCCGGCCCCCTTTTCCAGGCGGCCCGGAGGCTTGACAAAGCGGCGCTTGCTGCGCGTTGCTATGGTGACGACGCGGCCTGCCTGTGGCCTGTGGGCGCTCTGTCGGCGCTGGGAGTGGAGCGTCCTTTGCGTTGCCCCAGTCAGTTGAATGAGCCCAGGTAGCTCGGCCGCGCCATGAACAGGTAGCCTAGCACCAGCGCTGCTTTATTTATTTTTTTGCGTCGAGGGGGTTTCGAGGATATGGAGCAGCGCAGCTCTAACCCTCTCCTTCTTCTTCTTCCCTCCGCCCCCTATCTAGGTTTAATATTGTCTTGGGCCAGGGGATACCCAGGCCGACAGCCCCCAAGGTAGGAGACCCCACCCCACCCACGTATTTAAAGGTGGCCTTCCTTTTTAACCTGTAGCCCTTAATAAAAGCTGCAATAACAATAACAATAATAGCAATAATAATGATTGACAACGATGACAATGCAATTCAGTGGGAAAGCTGGCTGCTGCACCACCGCCGCCAAGGAAAATGCCGGGTTTTTAATTATTGTAGCATCAACAACAACAACAACAATGCAAATTCTTGACAACAACGACAATGCAATTCAGTGGGGGAAATGGCTGCTGCTGCACCACCACTGCCAATGAAAATGTCGTGTTTTTTAATTATTGTAGCAACAAGCAGAATAAATTCAGCAAGTGCTGCCCTACTCTCTGTTGGCAGCACTGCCATGCTGAGAAGTTCTTCCTGCCGCCTCTTCACATTCTCCCTGTTAAAAGCACAGCAGCCCTGCAGGCGATGAACAAAAGAAACATTGAGATGTTTAGTGCAGCCTTTCTCAACGTTTGGGCCCCTGATATCGTTGGACAACAAATCCCATCATCCATAGCCAGACAGGATAGCAGGCAGGGATGGTGGGGGCAGCGGTCCAACAATGCCTGGGGACCCAGGGTTGAGAAAGGCTGGTCTAGTGGATCTGGTGTATAACTTCCCTGTCCAGGGAAGCTTTTAGTGTGTAATGTTGTATTGTGTTTTTACTATTTTCAATTTTTGGCGGGAGCCGCCCAGAGTGGTTGCAGCAACCCAGTAAAATGGGTGGCATATACATACATTGTTGTTGTTGTTGTTGTTGTTGTTCCAGAATAGGCACCCCTGGGTATGAGCAGCTGCAGCTCTAGCTCCAGTGAAGGCTTGGTACCACTAACACAGTCACTTAGTGTTTGTTTTTTTTAGTTTTCTACACAATTGCTAATAAAATCAATTTATTTGACAGTTGAGGATGGTAATGGGAAATAATCTCTTCGCAATCTCATTCATTTTAATATTTGAGATTGAAAAACAGACCTAATTAGTTGTGTATGCTGAAGGGGGACACATGGAAATTCTGTTAGTGGTTATGGATTTGGAATCCAGGACCTAGGGATAATGGCCAAACCTTCTGCAGTCAAAAGGAAGTGATGTGTTTGTGGTGATATTAAGCATATACACATTTATTGATTTACTAGACTTGTATACTATTCCATAGCAGAATACCCTTAGTGGTGCCTGTTTCGCATTCTCCCCCACCCTATTCAAATGTTGGCTGTGGGGCTGCATGAGTCATTAATCAAATGTTGGTTATGATCTACAAAGCAGTTAAGTTGGCTTGTTCCCATTTGAAATCAAGCCAGGCTTGCTGAATTCAGTTTGCCAACTTAAATGGATTTCAGATTATGTATATGATGATTAGCAGAGGCTCTAGTGTCCTGTAGAAATAACAGCTGTTGCACACATGATTGTGTGCAAATTTAAATCTGAACACTGTACTGAGAGAGGAAGACTTACAGCCAAGAGTTGTGATCTTATGGCTTACCTGTTGATGTGACAATAGAGCTGGGGAAGGTCACATGGCAACTATTAATGAGGTTACTGTACTTCTACTTTGAATGCAAAGTGGAGTCTGACTTCCTGAAGAACATCCTGACCCATCCAGAGCATTGTGACACTAAGTGGATCCTATAATTATCTTTCCCCGAATATATGCTAATTCCCCAGAGAGGTAGCATTCACAAAAGCTGTTTTGGCTGTTACTCCAAAAATTATGCCTCTGCAGTTACATGCTATACCTTAATTGAGGTGCTTAGATGAGCGCTGCATAATATACATTCGCAAAGCAGATATATAAGTGGAGCCATACATCTAAAGTAATCCTTTCTTGTTTTTGTTTTCCATTGTTTTAGATGTAAACATTTTACCTTATCACACATAAGTTTTACCCTTTAAAAGTTGTGAGGAATTGTTTCCCTATGTTTTTAAAATGAATATTAAGCATTATTGCTGTTTGAGATTTCTAATCTATCTGTTATATAACAGATACACACACAAAAATATGTTGGGATCTGCAGTATGTGATCAGTCATAACTTTTCTTTGCTTAAGCAAACACTTTCACACTAGAAATGGCACAAATTGCATTATTGAAGAAGTGCAACATACATTACAGCCTAGTTGCTGCTATGTTCACCCACATTTTATGTTAGCTATGTTAATTATATGGAAATTAAATATGGAAATTAACCACTGTCTGTCACTTGTGTTTCCATGGCAGCCTAGATAGCTGAACAAGTAGGCCATTTCTGGTTATGATGCTTTCTCTCTCTTAAAAATGATAAAGCTGTTGAAATTTAGGGATTTGAAGGTAAGGACAAGAAACTTGTGCACAATCCTGGAGCATGCAAGGCAGCCAATGTAGGAATTTCAGGAAAGACTTTCCATGGTCTGGTGAACAAAAGTGAATGGTTTTGAAAGCAGAGCGATTGGTAGAAGTAGAGGGCCAAAGTGAGATAAGGAAAGACCAAAGAGGAGAAAACTCTAGTAGTCAAGGCAAAAAAAAAATTGCCAGCTTGATGTGACTCAGTGTTCTGCCAAGGAGGCAGATAGAAAGGACTATGTTTTTGTAATGCTGTAAAGAGAGAATCGACCTGGTATTGTGATGGTGTAAATAGGTCTGTGTGTCAAGGAAGGAAGGAAGTCAAAGATAAAACCAAGGATTTTAACTGAAATCATTTGACATTAGGATGAAATTATATTCCATATTCTTATGTTTTTCCCCTGTTCAACCAGTAAAGTGAGCTACAGTATAGTTTTATCTGTATAGAGTAAGTGTAATGTCAGCACGTCCATCAATTACATTTTTTCACAATTCCGTTGATTGTAACCTTATCTTAAAAATTGGTATATATTCTATACTGAAGTTATTTGGTTCCAGCTATCTGTTGAAACTCTTTTAGTATGCTGAGTAAGGCAGCATTAAGGGAGTAAATCTAGCAGACTTTACCAGTTGCAATCACACACAGAGTGTAGGTAAGAAAAATAACAAAGTACTTTATTGTATGAAATACGTACTTGGATAGACAAGTTCCTAATTCTAGTCTAACTAGTCTCTAGTAGAACAAGGCAGCTGTGCTTGCTCCTTTGTTCCCTTGGAGGATGGTTCCAGCATGATGTCTCATTTTGAGGTCTAAAAGAGAAGTGAAAGTAACAGGAAGTTGTAAAACAGCACAACCTGAGAATATCAGTCTAAATGTAACATCAAAAGAGATAGAGAGAGCTCAGGAAATTTGGAGTTCCCTAACCCTGTCTGTCTTAAACCATGCCAGACCCCTCTTCTGCATGCTGAGTTGCACCCAAATTTCCAACACTCCCCAATTCACATTTAGAAACAAAAATATAATAGTGTTTCAGATGCAAGGTGTCGTTAACAACCATGTCGCTGGGGATGGGGAGGAGATTAGGAGTCAGGTCTTTTTGATACCTGAAGAACTCACAATTTGCAGAGAAAGGCATTCATCACTATACTAGTGGCCAAAATTGTGGAAACCTTTTGGGAAAAGTGTATTTCTGAGGTTTGATGGCTCATAACAACCCTCCCTTTTTATACTAATACCATAAAATGATATATCAATAGAAAGATAATTTAATGAAGAATGTAATGCCACAACGTTTGTTCAGTTATCTGTATTCTATCAAAAGTTATAGCCAAACAACCAGAAAAATGAAGCACAACTTGCTTAGGTTGATATGCAGTAGCTTTCCTTCATTTGAATGAAGCCAAAGAGCATGAGTGTTTAGAGAGCCAATAAGGTGTTATGAGCCATCAAACCTCATAAATACACTTTTTTTCAAAGGTTTTCTACAATTTTGGCCACAAGTGTACATTGGGGTGTCTTTTTATATATTTCTCCCTTTTGTGAATGCTCTCTACTTAGTTTCAGTAAAAAGTCAACTAAGAAACAGTGTTTGGAAACTTTCTGTGGCCTCTTTTGCAGGCCATACTGCATTGTATATAATATATTCATCTTATTTGCTCCTACTAAGCTTCTTAAAAATGCCATTTGGAATCTTTCCTTTACATCTTTTTAGGTTTCTGGAATGATGGAAGTCATTGCTCCTGAAGGTATTTGCAGTAAACAATGCATTTGAAAGTACTTTCTTATAGCTCCTTATATTCTAAAAAACAAACAAACCCTACCCTCTTTTTTAAAAAAGGAAAAAGGCTTAAAAGGAAGAGGGTAGGGTTTGTTTGTCATAAGAATTCTTCATAGGTTTTTTTGTTCTTAATGCTTTTATCAATATTCCAGAGCTAAGAGTGCAACTCTATACTTGTCCACTTTGGAAGTAAGTCCCATTAAGGCTGTGTACAGATTACCAGCTTAAAAAGCAGCTGTGTCATTATTTTTCTCAATTCAGATGAAAGCTGGGTTGGAGGGGGGATGCATCAAAATGCAGTATTTCATAAGAAATGACAGGATAGATATGTGGGGGTAACACCATGTGCACACCACTTTCCAAACTAGTGAAGGGAGTGCTGTGCATGCAGAGCAAATGGGATTGAATACAGAGCTTCTGGAAGGACAGATCCTGAAGCTGAGGCTCCAATACTTTGGCCACCTCATGAGAAGAGAAGACTCCCTGGAAAAGACCCTGATGCTGGGAAAGATTGAGGGCACAAGGAGAAGGGGACGACAGAGGATGAGATGGTTGGACAGTGTTCTCGAAGCTACCAACATGAGTCTGACCAAACTGTGGGAGGCAGTGGAAGACAGGAGTGCCTGGCGTGCTCTGGTCCATGGGTTCACGAAAAGTCGGACACGACTAAACAACAACAACTTACAGAAGTGTGCATAGAACTATAGCAGGCTGCAACTGGATAGCCACTGCCTTGGAAACAAACCTCGTTCAACTCAATGGGACTTACTTTTGAGTACACATGTAGAAGATTGCATTGTTATAGAAGTTATTGGCATGAATGTGCCCATTTTCACCTGTGAATTGTGAAATTGCTATTCCTGTTCTGTGGAGAGTTGTGCTACTCAATGAAAACATGTGGACAGCAAATGTTTCACCGTCCTTCTCTTAAACAAGAGCTACACATCCTGTGTTGTGTTTTAAATTACAGAAATTCCCCTGCATCCAAGTCACTTGCATATATTGAAATGTGATGTAGGCAGGGTTTATATACATAGTTTCCCAAATTAGTTTTTAGCCAGTTGTTAGTCTTATGGCACAAATTGTAATAAATAAAAGATTTATACTTCTATGGTAGGCATGGATATATTAGTCAAGTTGTACCAAGGATGGCAAAGTTTAGAGGAGAAGTGGAGGTAAAAAAATGTGGCTTAATTGTGCATATCCCCCAACCCTAATCAGGAGGCAAACACTTGGAAGAACATAAAACACAGAAGCAGGGCTGTCAGGAACTATACCGTGCCTTTGGAACTTCACAGTTAATTCCAGTTCCTACCCTTGGACATTGATTCTAGGTCAGAGGAACAGGGACATCAGTCATAGGCCTCAGAGAGCACAGAGGTGACTGCAGAAGGTGCAGTGGATAGAAGGACTTCTGCCACTTCCCAAAGGAGGAAGAGAGGTGTGGTGGTCGGTGACTTTCTACTGAAGGGGACAGGGATAGCGATGTGTGGACTTGATAGGATGCCCCAGGAGGTGTGCTTTCTTGTAGGTCAGGGACGTCAAGCTAAAGTTGTTGGGCTTTTTAAGATGGGGCGCCATAAATCACTAAACAAGTAGTAATTACGGCAGCGGTAACTCCTTCTTCTGTTCTTGTATTCGTGTGCGAATGAAGAACAGAGCGAGGGGCTGGGGCTGGATGCTCCTTTCCCCCCGCAGAGGAATATGAGCCTGCAATCGACTGCTATCAACTGGGGATCGACTTTTCGATCGCTGTCGACCGGTTGGACATCCCTGTTCTAGGTGCAAAGATTCAACCTGTGACAGAGAGGTTTCCAACTCTCAAGCCCACTGACCATTACCCCTTTCTTTTGACCCATATGGATACAAAATGATACTAACAAACACAGTCTTCAATGTGTTGCAAGGGACTATGAGACTCTGGGTGGGAAGCTGAAAGGATCCTATGACACAAGTGTTTATTTCATCATGCCTTCCTGTTGAAGGTCATGGCCCAGGAAGAGAAAGAAAAACACGAAGTAAATAACTGACTGCACAGATGGTGTCATTGGGAAAGATTTGGCTTCCTGGACCATGGTCTCCACTTCCATGAAGAAGGACTTCTGGCAAGAGATGGTTGGACCTGACAGCAGTTGGCAAAAATGTGTTAGGAATCTCACAAACTTTATCAGGAGAGCTTTAAACTGAATCCTAAGAGGGAAGAAGACAATATTTCAGAGCACAGGGGGACACCAAGTACTGGGGATAATAACTTTGTTGGTGTACAGGAACCTGCTTATGGGCAGGGGGGGAAACCAAGAAGGAAGCAGCTTGAGGGAATGACTTTCCCGTTTTCTCTATACTAATGCATAGGGCATGGGGAATAAACAAGATGAACTTGAGCTCTGGCATTACTGAAACTTAGTGGGATGAGATACAGGACTGCAATGTGGTAATTGAGGGATATAACTTATTCAAAAGGAATAGACCAAACAGGAAGGAGTAGCGTGGAATGTAAAGGATGTGTGCACCTGTGAGGAGATCCATGACCTGGAGCATGAGAGTATGGGGAGAGCATTTCGATAAAAACTTGTAGGGGAGGGAAACAATATGTCTCCTAAGATTTTTTTTTAAATTAAATGCATCTCAAAAGTTTATCAATTTAATGTTATACTCTGTCATGCTGAATTTATACATTGAAAACATGCAGGTCTGATTTAAGGATATCATGCAAAATACACTCAAACATTTTGTTTTAGATGGATTTGTCCTAGAAACACGTTTGCCTTTGCCAAGGTAAGGAAAGGAAGATGGGTTCTTGCCATTGTTCAGTTTATCCCTCTGAGAATATGTGATCGGACCCCAACCTTCCCAGTTTCAGCAAGGTGGTAGCCTTACGTGCCTTCAAGGCATATCCTAGGACAGGCTTCCTCAAACTTGGCCCTCCAGATGTTTTTGGCCTACAACTCCCATGATCCCTAGCTAGCAGGAAGAGTGGCCAGGGATGATGGGAATTGTAGTATCAAAACATCTGGAGGGCCTAGTTGGAGGAAGCCTGTCCTAGGATATTTTGGTCTCTTCTTTCCCTGCATTCTTTTATAAGACACTAGCAGCTCTGTCCTCCTGACCATCTCTACAAGTTGAAAATAAGGCCATGTACACATTGCCAGCTTAAATAAAGTCAGGGGTTTTGTGTTTGTGGGTGCACTATATGAGTAGGTATGTTTTACACACAGGGAGAGATAAAATAAAACTCTTAAAATAAAATAGGGAACAGTTCAGTTAAAGAGGATTTGTCAGAGGAAAGAGACTTCTCTAACTCCCCCTACCCACACTGACATCAGACATGTAGAACCAGCCCCAACTCACAACCTCAAATGTACACACCTGGGTTTCACTACACATTCAGTACTGTTGCCATTCTCAAATTGGAATGAAGCTGGCTTGCAATGAATCGCATGAAAGTGCAGTATTTTTACAAGAAACTACAGGATAGCTCTAGATTGTTGCTAATTCCATGTGGGCATGGATTCAAAACCCAGTGGAGCAGTGCAGTGGAGATGGTCATGTGCACAGCCTAAATCCAGCTGATTGAATGGAACCTACATACGTGGAAGTATTTTTAGGACAACAGCTGAAAGACCGGAGTGCATGTTACATGAAAATACTGTAGCACATGTACAAACTATTTTTAAAGAAAAGCTGTGAAGGTCAGTTGCCTGTTCTGAACAGGGTCTCACTCCTTCCTGAAGAACCACATATGTAGCTTACAGGTGATCCAGGATCCATATTTGTCACTAGAGACCCAAGCAGCCTCAGTAGCTCAGAGCAGCTTTAGCTGGTGTGCCAGTCATACCCGTCCTTGGACAGGGATAGCTTGGCCACAGAGGTGCATGCAATGATAACCTCAGGGTTGGATGGTTGCAAAATGCTCTGTGTAGACCCATAATTGGTCCACAAACTACAGGCTGGTGCAGAATGCTGTGACTCAGCTGCTATTAGGAGCAACCTACCTCCAGCATGTAACATGGCTGTTTAGGGATTTGCACTGGCTGTCAGTTAGCTATGGGCCAAGTTTAAGGTATTATTATTATTACTATTACTATTACTATTATTATTATTATTATTGTATAAAGCCCTTAACAGCCTTGGGCATGTTTACCCAAGAGACTTCCTTTTCCCATTATCATCCTGCCTGAATACTTAGGGCATCAAGTAGTAAGGCCATTTTATGGGTAATACATGCCCTCGGAGTTCATTTAGGCAGAGGTGGAAATAGTGGGAACCACGGAAGGAAGAGATCACGTCCTCTTGGGGCTCACTATATATAGGAAAAGGAAAGCTGAGTGTAGTGGATACATATTCTGAACTTTAAGAAATATGATTTCAAAAAAAGTAATGAACTGCTGGTTGTGATCTCATGGTCAGAAATACTAAAAAAGCAGAAAACAAATAAGGTAGCATAGTGTTCTGCAGTGCAAAGCTTACTGGACTAGTCTACAGTGCTTTGGCTGTGATGAATTCTTATACCGTACTCTATTATGTCAAATATGAGAGGTAGGCTAGGATGCAAGCTGATTTTTAAGCATTATATCATCTTGAATAATCTGTTCCTTATATATGCAACTCATTTTATTGTCTTATATAGGCTTAGTGGCTTAGGAAGGACTGATTTAATGAAGGTAAAAGTTTTTATTTCAAATTTGATATACGTTTATCTTTAAAAGGAATTGATATGTTGGTATTTAATGGTTTCTTGATGTTTTGGTTTTAATCAGTTTGTACTGATCAAGAGTCATATCTGTGTTTCAGTGTTTTATTGCAACTTATGGGAATTCTCAGTAGTCAGAGAAATCACGGTGAAGAATTTTAGGCAAAATTACCGGTACATGGCAGGTCTTGTGGTTGGTTCTTACTTTTGTCTTTATTGCAGGAACAGAAGACTAGACAAAATGGAAGGTTGCATGTGTTTGGTCCTAAAGGTAAATCTGCTGAGCTTTTCAAAACTCCACTGATTTTTAACCACTGCTTTCAAACTGCACTGATTTTTTTGGGGGGGGGGGTGTCTTAGTACATAGCTGCCAAGTTTTCCCTTTTCTCGCGAGGAAGCCGATTCAGCATAAGGGAAAATCCCTGTAAAAAAGGGATAACTTGGCAGCTATGGGTCTTAGAATTCTGGATGCTGGTACAAAGGTGCTAGTAGTTTAGAAAATCATACTGGTAATTAAAACCAGGGACGAAACTAGGCTTTAATTATAACTCAAAACAAATTGCCAGTTAAAGAATAGAAAGCATTCCTCCGTAAGCATTAGTATTTGGTTGATTGATCTAATTTCATTAATCCAGCAGAATCCCCAATGCAACTTACATAAAATAATGCATTGGAGAAGTTTGTGGTTGCTTCTACTCTTTCTGGTACATACATGGCTTTGCTCTAGAATAGAAGCCTTACTTTCTTCTCTCTGCCTCCTGCTCCACTTTGCAGCACTTTTTAAGGTCTGTGGGCATCGGAGACACAGAAGCCAGCACAGAAACTGGGCCACAGATGAGCAATGGTGGTTGAAACATCTGTTGCTTCCTGACCTGTGTGCCACTTCTGTTGCCTGATCTGTGTACACACCTAGATATTATGTTAGTCGTGTGAACACTGTTACCACATACATTTTGTAAGTAAATAACCATGTGGGGCTGCGATAGCTCTTTCTCCCCACCTTCCTGATTCTGTGTTCCTCCCCCCACCAAAAAAACCCCTTCCCCCTAAAATGCCTCCCTTCATTAATTCATTCTTAATTCATTCAATTAAGATCACATCTAATTTCGCCCTTATTCCTTTGCCCTAAATAAATATTAAGTCTAACCTATTCATTCCAACGGTTGTATGTTGGTCAGCCCCAGCAGTGATTGGAAGCCCTTAGCCAATAGTCTTTTAATCGGAATTGGGCTAATGAGCAAGAATCGAGGGTTTTCCGTGTGATTTTTTTGAGGGAAATTTGCCTTGCAGTGGAGGGAACAGGCTAGAACGAAACCACTGGCTCAAAGAGATGTTGTAAATTGTTAATTAATGTTAAGAAAAGCTTGGGAAACTATATTACATTTATTGCTTCATTAAATTTAAAATTACTCTATTTATTTTGGGGGGGTAGGGGATAATCTGAATGTGTATCAGTTGAACCAAATATTTCAATTTATTTTGTTTTTAGAAGAAGTAGTCCTTGAACCTGTTAAAAGAATTCCACGGTAAGATCTATTGTGCAGCTCATATATGATCTGCCTTCTTAACCAGTCAGAGAAAGATAGTGCAATTATTCGTCATAGATTACACAATCCTTTGCATGTTTACTCACGTATGTCAGTGGGGCTTACTTCAAAGTAAGTATGTGTGGGATTGCAACCTCTCTTATATTTAAAGAACTAGAAACACATATCTTTCTACTTTAACCTTTTGATTGTCAACATGAGTGTATATATCACTAGATAAGTACTATCATTACTCTCACTTAAGTTGGGCTTTCTTTCCAAATAAGTATACTTCTGATTGCGACCCAAATATCAACTATGAAGAGGGTATTCCAGATGCTGCAGTCCAATACTGATTATTGTTGGCTAGCTGAATCAAATTCTTTCAGTTTGAGTTTCACTTTTGAAAAAGCTGAGTTTCTGTAATAATATATCCTTGCTCTATAGTGCTGCATGTTTCAAAATAAGTTTTTAGAAGAAGTTGTATTGATTGCTCCCCAGCTTGAATCATGTATTTTATGCACATACTCTTATTTGACTTGCTACTAATTCAAAATCAGCCCTTGATCTTGGATTCTCAAAATGTACTTGAATACAAGAAAAGAATAAATAAATAAAAGGCTGCAGCAGTTGGTTAGAATCTACATTTTAGTGGAATTATTATTCTGCAGTTGATGTCAATACTTTTTTGTGATGGTTCTTTTCCTTCCTTCCTTCCTTTATTATTTTTTTTAATCCAAGGCAGCATGGGATGTGGAAATGAATCTATAAGCAGACCTTACACTCCATCAAAGCAGATCTTGTTACGTGCAGCTAAATCCGTAGAAAAGCAAGTCTCACTTCATTTGCGTTCTTAATTAATTTCATTATGAGAAGAAATTGCTGACAAAAATTTTCAAACAAGTAACCACTGTCCTATTGTAGATCCCAACAAGTTCTTGAGGCATGTGTGGAAGAAAGTGTGGCTTGGTCTGTGTATTTTGCTCATCATGGGGTGCTGCCAAAACACACACACGGTGAATTATTCCTGCTCCAGCTGTGACATTTAGAAGCACAGAACTCAGTTGCCATGTTGAGGGCTTCTGCACCTTGATCGTCTGTAGCTATTGGTGACATACATTGATGGTGGTGTTCTGCATGGGATGTGCTTCCAAATGTTATAGGCAGGAATCTCTTTATCACAAGATTTTGGAGGTCTCTTCATGGCAAATGTAACATGTGCAGCAGCCTTCAATCAGCCACTGGGAAATATGAAATTCGTTCTTGTCACTCAAGATTAATTGGCAGCAGATGGGCAAAAGATAAAGTTGAAAGAGAAGGCAGGCTAAGTTGAAAAGTCATAACAAAGAGGTTATGCCATTTATCCAGGAGCTCCATATGGCTGGGTGGCGCTGTAAAGGTTTGCTAGCCTTCAAACTGTCTCAATTTTTTTCTGAATCGTTCAGGAATGTTTCAGCGTAGAATAGAACGAGGCCGTCTCTAGCATTTGTGGAACTCCTTGTAACTTGAGCTTGTTCTCTGCACATGGAATCATTTGCATGCTTGCACTGGCACA
Organism: Zootoca vivipara; assembly: GCF_963506605.1. Classification (NCBI taxonomy): domain Eukaryota; kingdom Metazoa; phylum Chordata; class Lepidosauria; order Squamata; family Lacertidae; genus Zootoca; species Zootoca vivipara. The sequence continues at coordinate 117,631,463 of NC_083276.1, read as the reverse complement.
AGAATCAGGCAGCTCAGTACCAAATTAGATACAATGTTAACTTCATTTTTGTATCTAAAGTGCACACTTTGAAAAATGCACATTACTGCTGTGGGAGTTGATAGTTATAAGAAACCACTGCAGGCAAGGAGAAGGAGTTTAACCCTTGCCTCACCACTGTAGTCCCTATTTATTTCAAAAAGCTTCCTTCTGAAGCTGCTATTTGCATTAAGAGGAAATGCAAATAGCTTCAGAAGGGTGGTTTTTTGATCTGATGATTGCAATAGGAAGGAAGTCCCTCCCCTATTTCCTGTGATTTCAGTAACTATCCTAATAGTTATTATTTGCATTTTTAAGACATGCATATTAAATGCAAATGATGCCTTTAGCACCAAGTCTAATTTTGTTTTCAGATAACTATTTTTACTGGATACCACTCTAGCTGTGTTGAACCTGAAAGCATATTATCTCTGTAGTCTCAAAAACGTGTGTTGGTTTTTTTTTTGTCTTCCCTTGAATAACACTTGCAAATATTTAGGGGGAATAATTTAAAAAGAATTGCAAGAAATAAAAATCCAAAGATGAGTGTAAGATTGCCTGACCGCATAGAAGAAGAGACAGGTGAGATTTATGTTGCATATGTTATATATATATATATATAGAACCTATGCAGTTCTGTGTTACTAGACTGCAGACTAGGAGAGTAGAGTTCAAATTATCCGTCAGCCATGTGCAGGCCAGATCCAAGCACTGTTTGAGAAAACTGATTTTCTAGATCCATTTCAGTTGGGGATTGGCCCAATTTTGCCATCAAAACTGCTTTGGTCATGATGACTTCTGTCAGAAGAGAGACAAAGGAAATGTGTCCTTGTAAATTCTCCTTGACCTCTCAGTGGCTTTCAGTGTCATCAGCCATGGTATTCTTCAGTAATGCAACAACAATGCATCAGTGGTAGAGTTATACTGGGCTGTCCATAAATCACTCTGCCCTATTAGTTGTTCTGTGATGCCTCCCTAATATCATCACATTACTACCATCTGGAAGGGCAGTCTTGCACTGTAATGCAGCTAAAGTGGGGCGAAAAACAGCAACCCAGGAAAAATTGTGTTACGTAAAGTTGCAGGGTTTCAGCGGGAAGTTACAGGAGGTGCACGGATTAGAAACAAAAGCAGCATGCCACCCTGTAGCCTTTGTAGGTGCAAACAGTATTAAAAGATAAATTGTGTATAATTGCCCTAAAACCACCATGAGCACAAATGTGTGCATCATAGAAAAGATATCTAGAAGGGCCCCAAGTCAAACCATTGGTTCATCTAGGCCAGTGATTAGTAGCTGCTTCCCAGGGTTTGTCAGGAGTCTTTCCCACCTTTGCTGGATTCGCTTAGTATCAAGCCTGGAATTTTCAGCATGCAGAGCATGTGCTTTATCACTGAGCTATGACCCCCTCCACAGTTGAAAGTACCTTTGCTGAACATGATTCATCTTGATAAAGTGGTATCTACGTGAGCAGCAAGCATTCTGTATGCTTTCCATATCAAGAGGGAATCCTCACCAACTGTCTTTTCTTTGTCATCATTTTATTTTGTAGTTCCATTTATTTTGTGTTCTCTCTACCTGCATTGATAGGCCATCTCCCAGTGGCAGTGATGCTCCCATGAAGCATTTTTAAGCGTGTCGGTGTCCTAATAATCTCTGCAGAGAGTGTGAGAGCACTATTCTATGTACCCTGGCCTTTACTTAAGCTCTGCACACATCAGAGCAGGAGTAGGATGCAGGTGGCACTGTGGTCTAAACCACGAGCCTCTTGGGCTTGCCGATCGGAAGGTTGGCAGATCGAATCGCCGCGGCGGGGTTAGCTCCCGTTGCTCTGTCCCAGCTCCTGCCAACCTAACAGTTCGAAAGCGCGCCAGTGCAAGTAGATATATGGGTACCACTGTGGCAGGAAGGTAAATGGCGTTTCCGTAAGCTCTGGCTTCCGTTATGGTGTTCCGTTGTGCCAGAAGTGGCTTAGTCCTGCTGGCCACATGATCCGGATAGCTGTCTGTGGACAAACGCCAGCTCTCTCGGCCATCCAGGGGTCCTTTACCTTTTCCTTACCTTACTTCATAAGAGTTAATTTTCATACCTGCTAAGTATTCAATGATTAATTTGCTTTGAGACACCCATATTACAATACCTAGTATGAATTATTCTATATTTTTATAGATTATATTTTTTACAGACTACAATACGCTAATTGCCTATAGATTGTAGCATGCAGTTCTACAAGTGCTTCTCTCTCTGAAATGAAAGAAGATGAGGATTGCATGTACATTGTGGTTTCTGAGTTGAATTCAGTATCAGCTGACATCGTGTGCACTTCTTTCTTGGCAGGGAAAAAATTACCTTTCTGTTACTATATGCTAGCTTCATTAGACTATCACAGGCACGTCCAACAGGTAGATCGTGATCTACCGGTAGATCACTGGACATCTGTCGTAGATCATTGGCTCCCCCCAAAGCAGCTCAACAACTTTAGCTCCCCTAAAAAAAAAAGCTCAACATTTTTGCCCTGCACCCCCCCAAATGTGGCTTCCTCCTCCCTAAAAGAAGGTCAACAACTTTGACCTGAACACCCCAAAACAGGGCTTTCTTGCTCCCTAAAAAGCTCAACAACCTTGACCTGAACCCCCCCAAAGGGGGTAGATCACTGCCATTTTTTAACTCTCTGAGTAGATCGCAGTCTCTTGGGAGTTGGCCACCCCTGGACTATCAAACATGTTGATATATGAAATAGTATGGATTTCTCTACCCTAAAGACATAAATTTGAGGGGGGAAACATTGTTGCTGTTGATTCGCGCTGCATTTTATCTCTTCTGCTTTCTCTTCTCCCAGAAATTCATAATGATCAACAATTAGAAACTGATTTACAGAGGCTGAATCATGAAACTAAGATAACTGAGGTGAAGACAGAATTGGAAGTCAATGGTTGGTTCAAACAAAATATATTTCTTTTGTTAATCTCTTTCAGCTATAAAGTATGTCTAGGTTTAGTTGAATGTAATATCAAAAAGGTATTTTATTGACTGATCGAGAGATGCCATTAATTTGTGTGTTTCATCTTAATTCGAACCTCATGGATATAGTGTAAGCTTCAATGAAAGGTACTACAACTAAGGAATACTTTTAACTTTGTCTTTATTGCTGCTGATCACCCTACTAAAGTATGCTTTAGCCCAAAATGTAGTAATGTTATGTTGTTGTTGTTTGTTTGTTTTTAATAAAATTTATACACTGCTGGACCATAAAAAACTTCAAGCAGTTTCGAAAGGTGAAACACCAAAATAAAGAAAAATCCACAACTGCACTTTAAAGCATACAAAAGTTAAAATACTAAAGTAGATTAAATTTTCTTTCTAAGCATCTGGGTAGGCTTGTCTAAACAAGAATGTTTTTATTATTGACCACTCTTCACCCAAAATTTCCATGATGGGTTGCAACGTTAAAAACCCAATATTAAAAGCAGTTTAAACAACTTACAATCACAAAAATAAGGTGGGTCCTAAAAATATACACCTCAGGTGTCAAAAGTCAGGTTAAAGAGATGGATCTTCAGCATTTGCCAGAAGCTGTTCAGTGAAGGTGTCAGATGAACCTCTGTGAGGAGGGAGTTCCACAACTTAGGGGCCGCCACAGAGTGTGCCCTCTCCCAGGCTGTCACCCTCCCCACAAGCCTCTGGGGGCTGAGGAACTCCCAAGAAGGCACCCTCTGCCGATCTCAGCGCTCAGTATCGTCTGTAGGGAAGGTTTTTTTTCCCAAATATGGTATGTGGGGAGAGATTCTGGTCTCCCCACAGCATCATTGCTATTTTTGGAGCTGTTCTTGTAGCATCACAGATAGATAAAGCAACATAGAGGCATTGCTCACCTTAACTTTCATAGTTCTGGGGTGTTTTTTTTTGTTAATTACAGATATGAACAAAGGGAAGCCTAATACATGTTACAAAGAGCTTTATCTTAAAAGGAGCGGTCTCTTTTGAGTATGTGAGAAAGAAAGCAGATTGCCTTCTCTAAGATGGTGTCTGCCACTTATGGGGATACATGAATTGGGCCACCACCTTTCAGTTTCACTGTACAGTGGTGCCTCGCTAGACGAATTTAATTCGTTCCACGGGTATTTTCTTATAACGAAAAATTCGTCTAGTGAATCCCATAGGAATGCATTGGAAAAAAAATTGAATTTTTTTTTTGCCCATAGGAACGCATTAATTGAATTTCAATGCATTCCTATGGGAAACCGTGATTCGCTAGACGAATCTTTCGTAAAAACAAATTTGTCTAGCGAGGCAACCTCCGCTCGAAAAAACCTTTCGTTAAGCGGAAATTTCGTTAAGCAGGGCATTCGTTAAGCGAGGCACCACTGTACCTTTATTTCTTTTTTATAATCCTTATAATAGCTGACAGGTAAACTGTTACAAGTGGTGTGTTCTTCCTTCCTTTAAGGAAATTCTGACTTGTGCAGTTGCTCAACGCATATAGCCCTTTTTGCTGCTTTTGATTACTTCTTTGTGAGCTAACTCTCATGTCATAAACTGTATGTGATGTCGTGGCTCATCCAACCCTACTAAATAAAAGTCTAGGCTCATGTGGATTTAAAATTTGGGAGTGTCGTCTGAGGACTGACAAGGCTGGCAGAGGTGTACCAAAGCAATGGAATCAAAGATACTTGGTATGTGAATTTCATGATCAAGACAGGAGGAAGAGATAGTAGTCCACATTTGGCAGAGTTATCTGGAAAGGAGGGAAGTTTTATTATTATTATTATTATTATTATTATTATTATTATTATTATTATTAATATACCACCCTATACCCAGAGGTCTCAGGGCAGTTGTATAGAGATTATGTGGATTATGTCTCTACTAGGCATCTAAAAAGGATTAATGGGGTACACATCCCGGATTTACTGGTAATTTAAATGGTGTTATGTATAAAAGTTCTTTTGTCTGTTCTGAATCTACTGCCATTTAATGTTGACAGATGACAAAATATGGTTGGGTGGGAAACGGAGAAGGAAAAAATCTCTTTATATACTCTTTCCACACAATGAATATATGTATAAACCTCTATCACAGGCACCCCCAAACTTTGGCCCTCCAGATGTTTTGGACTACAATTCCCATCATCCCTGACCACTGGTCCTGTTAGCTAGGGATCATGGGAGTTGTAGGCCAAAACATCTGGAAGGCCGCAGTTTGGAGATGCCTGCTCTATCACATACTCCTCGGCTGTCTTTTTCTAAGCCAAATACCCCCAAACATGCTAGTTTTCCCTCGTAGTGAAGTTGTTTCAACTCCTTAATTATTGTGGTTGTCCTACTGAAAGCAGGTGTGGAACAGTAGGTAGACTGGTGCAACTGAGCTGAAGAAGCATGGATTCAAATCCAAGCATGTGGAGATAAAGTAGCACAACCCTTAGGGTTGGTGCCTCTTTGGAGAAAAGACAAAATAAAAACATGATAAAATAAATCAGTGGGATCTAAAAATGCATGGATTTGACTAGATCGTATCCTGGGGGGTTTCATTGTCTGTTCACACTCTCTTTATTCTACTAATAATATCTGTGTTGAAATATTATTTAACACAGGATACAGTGAAATAGCAATCATTCAGAAAGTAGCCTTATGGCTCCTTAAAGACTAACATCTTGTAGAGGGGGTGCTAAACCATGAATACTTACGCTATAATGAATGAGTCAGGACCCTCTGGTTTTTTTCCTGCTGCAAGGCTAGCCCCTGAAATTTTTGGGAAAGGTAATCTAATTGGTCACAATTTTGCTTACAGAAATGTTTATTAATTCCTCTTCGTCTATAATATAATTTTTTTGTGTAGATGAAAACATGAAAAATTCCACAATTGTTGAAAAGCTACCCAGTGGTGAGGTCAGTACTGAGAAGCCAAGGGAAGATGTGGCTAAAGAAAATGCTGACAAGAAGACACCAGAGAGTTCAGAGGACGAAAATAATGAACAAAGTGACTATGAAGTTGAAAAGAGAATTGCACCGCTACAGTTAATGGGAGAGGTACAAATACTCCCGCACCACCACCAATGATTAAGCAAACATATATTCTGGCAAAACTAGCCGTTCCTACAGGAGGAGTAAAGTTTTGAATACTTCTCCGTGTGATAAACATTGATCAAAATATTATTTAAAATCTAGATGATTGTAAAAGAGGTTAGATGCATACAAGACTGATTCTTAACAGAGCATAATAAGCATGACTGCAGTTAATACATCTAAAATGGGGTTTTTTGGTTAAATAAAAGGGAATAAGAAACTACAGTTGTACCTCGGAAGTCGAATGCCTTGCGAGTCGAATGTTTTGGCTCCCAAACACTGCAAACCCGGAAGTGCGTCTTCTGGTTTGCAAAAGTTCTTTGGAACCCGAACGTCTGACGCAGGTTCTGCAGCTCCCGATTGGCTGCAGGAGCTTCCTTGGTTTCTGAATGTTTTGGAAGTCGAACAGACTTCTGGAATGGATTCCGTTCAACTACTGAGGTACGACTGTACTTGCCACTCCAGATAAGCAGCCTCTGGAAGAAAACAGCCTAGAACATAAGAGACTCTTCCTTCCTAGTGGTACATTGATGCATGTAGATCATCTGCAATATCCACAGTCTTTATGATGCTTTAGATCACTGCAGATGAGTTGGTAATGACATACGGTGTGTGGAGGAATAGATCTACGTGACAAAGTGCCAAGCATCATGTGTCCTTAGTTTGAAAAAGTTGTCATGCTGAAGCTGTCCAAACTGGACTTTGCATCGCAGGATCAGCACCCTTGAGTTGACTTGAGTGCAGGTTGAGTCATATTGGCTCGTATTTGTATTAATCTGCATACTTTTAAATTTTCTTTATAGTTTCTGAAGGCAATAATGGAGCAGAAATACAGCCTTGCAAAAAAGCTTTGTCAGATGAGTAAGTTCTGTAAAAGATTTTTTTCTGACTTGCATTGTTTCCCCAAATCTGTTTCCTAAGTTGTGACATTCCATTTAACACAGGGGTGGGGAACCTTCTCCAACTGGAAGCCCATTTTGACAATCACAGTCAAGAACTCCATAGTGCTGTTCATAAGCCCTGGCAGATTCCTCGCTTCGCAAGGAACAACCAGGAGCACACTTTAAGGCAGGCATCCCCAATCTTTGGCCCTCCAGATGTTTTGGACTACAATTCCCATCTTCCCCGACCACTGGTCCTGTTAGCTAGGGATGATGGGAGTTGTAGGACAAAACATCTGGAGGGCCGCAGTTTGGGGATGCCTGCTTTAAGGCATAATTGTTCACTTGTGGCCTCATGATGTTCGATGAGAAGCAGGTGAGTGTGGTATGAAGAGATGGCCTCACGGGCCAAATTTGGACTCATGACAGGCATCATTAAGCCCACCAGATATGATTGTCTTTCTGCACCCACAGGAATTCTTTTTTGGGGGGAGGAGTCTCAAAGTAAACACTCCAAATCAATAAACATACATAACAATAATATTTGGACCGAGCACGGATGAGGCCTCAGTAGACATGGCCTCGGGGTAAGAAGAGTCTGCCCCAGCCTTTTAGTGCTACTTGTTTCAGTATCAGAAGCTTAAATGCTGAATAAGCATTATGCATTAAAAGTGAAAGGCACAGAGGAGAATTTGTTCCTTCTGTTTTCCTGTTTTCAACCACTTCCTGTATCAATTAACAGAATGGTAACTTGCGAAACTAGATAATAGCATGAGGTTCATTAATGTCATTTATATATAAAAAAAAGTTAATAGCAGCATGGGGGCTATGATGAAGATTATGACCATGCCATATGGGGAAGTGGTTTTTAAAAAACCCCCCTCCTCTTCACCACAGACTTGATGCACCTGCAAACTGTTTGCCCTCCCCTGTGGCACAGGAGAGGAAAGAGTTAACCCCCACTTTGCATGTCATATTCATGATTCTGGAAAAGAGTGGAATGCTTTTGTATATTTCATGTTATCATTGGTTTGCCTTGATGAAACATATTGGCAAGTAATTTCTAGGGTGCTTCCAGATCAGAGTTTGTTGTTGAATCGGAGATACCGTATTTTTCGCTCCACAAGACGCACTTTTTTCCTCCTAAAAAGTAAGGGGGGTTCTGTGCGTCTTATGGAGCGAATGTATGGTCCCTGGAGCTGAATTGCCCAGGGGCGAAAAGCAGATTGTGCTTTTCATTTTTAAGAAAGAGCTAAAGGCTAACAAGAGGGAAAGAGAACCCACTCAGCAGCAGATTGCAAGAGATCGGGAGGGAGATAAGAGAAGCTAGCTCCCTTCCCGGCCCCACCCCCTTGCCCAGGCCTCCATTGTTGTGTTTCCCCAGCGACATGTGACTGGCTGATTAGATTATCTGTCTGGAAACTGTTGAAATGGCTCCCTTTCCTTTCCTAAAGAAGCTGCAGAACTGTGAGTTGAACTCCATAAAAATAGGATTTTCCCCTTTGCAAGGTAAGCTGCACAACTTTGAGCTGATGCTCAAAAAAATTGGAGCTTTCCCTTTTTGCAAAAAAAGCTGCACAACTGTGAGCTGATCCTCAAAAAATGGAGCTTTCCCCCTTTGCAAACAAAACTGCACAACTGTGAGCTGATACCCCCAAAAAACGGGGCGTTTCCCATTCGCAAAAGAAGCTGCTTTGAGCTGATGCTGAAAAAAATGCTGGAAAAAATGGAGCTTTCCCCCTTTGCAAAAAAACTGCACAACTGTGAGCTGATCCAAAAAAAAAAAACCCAGGGCTTTCCCTGTTTTTTGTGACGCATCTTTTGGTCAGGTGCGTCTTATGGAGCGAAAAATACGGTACTTTTATGAGAAATATATTTTCACTTCTATGAAGTAGGTCAAACTATTATTGCAAAGTCCTATTTTCTGTTTCATCCTATAGATATCAATAATGTCTCCTCCTTCCTTATCAAATTCCAGTTCTAATATATGAACCAGAAAACCCTGAGGCCCTGCAGTTTCTTCCACTTATTGAGAAAAAACTAGTATTAGGTAAGTGCTAAAACTGTAAATACAATTGAGAACTATATTATATTTTATAAGTGTTTTTACAGATCAGTGTACACCCAGCCAAGGAATCTGCCCCTGTGCTCCTTTTGGCACTATTGAAAGAAGACATTCCAAGAGGTCCCTGTCCATTGCTTCTTCCCTTAAGATATAAACACTTCCTGGATTCAAGGGAAGCAGCACCACTAGCAAGTAACATGGGAAGCATGCAGAAGGGCTGTGGCTGATGCCTGTCCCCAAAAAGAGAAGGGAGGAAGGAAGAAGGGAGCCCACGATGGAAGCCAGGAAATGCACAGATTACTCCCTGAAAAGGTAGTTGCAAGAGTGACTTACCTTTGTATCTTTTATATTTCCACGTTAGAAAGCGAACGTGCTGCTAGAGAAGATGAAGAAACCGGTGAAGGGAGCAGTGAAGAGGATAGCAATACAGATAAAAGTGACACTGAAAGTGAATCAAGTTCTGGAGATTCTGATAAAGATGCTTAGAAATTTGAAGAGACCATGAATACGTGTGTTCTTAATTATCTTTTCTTTGAAATGCACATATTAAAATGAGCTGGATTAATTAGAAGAATCCTACCCCCAAAATATGTTTTTTTTATGCTTAACCTTGCTTTCAGTGCTCCCCTGTTGCCATCAAGCTGTTATTGTTACTGCCATAAGCAACTCCTGAAAGTTTTGTCGCTGATCAGCAATTTGTGAGGTGAAAAGCTCCAGGGGCTAACATAAAAAGTGTTCCGTTCTGTTGATTCTAGTAGCCCAAGCTTCAGGGCTAGCCGAGCACACCTCTTCCTGGCACAAGACTAGCACAGTGTGTTGGCATACAGGACCAGGGGTTTATTGGTGTTGAAAGTACTGTATTCATGCAGCTCTATTGTACCATCAAATCTAGTGTGCACGTCAATTTTCAAAACCTTGAAACCCAAAAAGTATTTGCTTATGTCAGCAGTGTTTTTCAAGCTTGCAATCGAATCTAATGCGCCATCAAATCTAAGGTGTACCCTAATTTCCGTAACATAATTTGGGCAAAAACAGTGTGCATTACATTCGAGTAAATAGGGTACAATGCAAGAGTTCTGTGGGTGCCAGGTGCAACTTTTTGCTGCAATTTCTACGTCTCTTAACGATTCAGCTCAGCACCTATCCTCTTACTCTCATTTCTGCCCTCTTCTCTCTCTGTCCTACTCTCTTAAAGCACCGGCATTTGTAAAAGCAGTGCTGACAGACAGGTGAATATTTGGGTCTCTGTGGGCATTTGTATGCAACAATTCCAAGAAGTTATGAGAACACCAGGAGACTGCAGTATCCATTATCACATTATTTTTCAGCAGTTTTCCTGGGGCTTGTCTGTATTTGAGGTTTTATATCAGTGAGGCAATATATTTCCTTGAGTAACAAATGGAGCTGCAAACCTCTCTCTCTCTTTCTCTCTCTCTCTCTCTCTCTCTCTCTCTCTCTGTGTGTGTGTGTGTGTTATATAACCCCAATTAATCAAGCAGCAAAATTATACCAATAGAAAGTTGTTATTTTATCTGTGAAGGAGTCTCTATCAAGATTTTGATCAGAGTATCACCAAAAGCACATCTCCTTCCAGACATTGTCTATTACAGCAGCGTTTCTCAACCACTGTTGGCTGGTGTGCCGTGACGTGCAGCGACGAGAAGGGCGATTTGCATTGTCACGTGCCTGGGAGCCGCGAATGGACAGCGCTGACCCGCCGGAAAGCATTATTTCTCCTCCTCTTTCCCAACGCTCAGGCAAAACGAGCCTGGCAGCCGCCAATACACAACACTGACCCGCCGGAAAACAATATTTGGCAAGTGTTTCTTACAGTCATAATTATAATATAGGGTGGCACAAAGTTAAATTTTTTAACTTTTTTCATGGTGGTGTGCCTCGTGATTTTTTTCACAGAACAAGTGTGCCGTGGCCCAAAAAAGGTTGAGAAACACTGTATTACAGGCTTCCTCAAACTCGGCCCTCCAGATGTTTTGAGACTACAATTCCCATCATCCCTAACCACTGGTCCTGCTAGCTAGGGATCATAGGGGTTGTAGGCCAAAAACATCTGGAGGGCCAAGTTTGAGGAAGCCTAGTCTATTAGCATTAAATGAGTCCTCTTCCCATCTCAGTGTAGGGGTGCTGTGCATACAATGCTGTATAATATAATCTGTTTATGAAGGCACTGATAAACTGCAGCGTATTTTTGGTAGATTGGATTTCCTTTTTTTCCTCCCTTCCCTAGATAGGTTGGGTACAATAATTCTGAAGCGGGTCTGTTCTTAGCCCGTTCTTCGATTCCAATTAGACATTGCAGTTCTCGGCCTGTAAGAGCTTTATATGTTGTTGTATAGCAGTAACAGCTGGAAAGCTAGGAGGAAACTCTAGATTATAGGCCTGGTCTTCTGGGACAGTATGATCCCAGTGCTGCACTCATGATTGCCAAATTGCCAATGTAGAAACTTCATCAGGCCACTGTTCAGACTTGCCTACAGGAGCAGCACCATGCACAGGTAAGGACCCATCTAATTAACTACAAGTATTTCCACTGCCATCATCTTATAAATGTGTGCTTAATTTTAGAAAAAGAATTTTCAGATTTAAAACATAAGGGTACTTAATGTCAGCTCTGAGATTGGCACTTTTAAATTGGCATGGCGTTCTTTGCATTACCATTGTGCCAGAGGTAGCTTTCAAATAAAAATGTCTATTTTTACTTCTTTGACTGTAAGATCAGCATGGGATCTAGAAGCCTGATGAAGTATCCTGTAATTTTTTGATGTTTGTGGAGCATTTTTCTTGAAATACCACAAATCCACCAGTAAAATTCCTATAGTTCCATAAAACTAAAATTTATCAACCATGCTGTTCTTTTAGAATTCTGGAGGTGCTGCTTATTAGTATTGCTTATACTTGTTAAGGAAATAAATGTCATTATGCTCAATGTATTTGTACATGGGTAACAAATATTCTTAAGGAATAAGTTATAGCAACTACTAGAGGGAATGCTTGTTCCCTCCATACAAGTGCTGAATATCAAGAGAGCTCAATTGTATGAGGAAATATGAAACATAAAGGGTAAAGGGACCCCTGACTGTTAGGTCCAGTCACGGACGACTCTGGGGTTGCAGCGCCCATCTTACTTTACTGGCTGAGGGAGCCAGCGTACAGCTTCTGGGTCATGTGGCCAGCATGACTAAGCCGCTTCTGGCGAACCAGAGCACCACACGGAAACACTGTTTACCTTCCCTACCTATTTATCTACTTGCACTTTGACGGGCAGGAGCAGGGACCAAGCAACGGGAGCTCACTCCATCATGGGGATTCAAACCACCGACCACCTGATTGGCAAGCCCTAGGCTCTGTGGTTTAGACCACAGATTATTAGGCCCAGACTATTACTTTCTTCTTGAGTAAAAAGTGAATTTAAAATATTTAGTCGTCGTCGTTGTCCTGTAGGAGGGACTTTGAAACATTTCTCAGGGAAAGGGGGGGTGGACTCCAGTTTCCTTTCCTCACTGCAGTACTTAAGGTAAGCCCCCATACTACTTAAAGGATCCTTGAGGGTTAGAATTGGGATTGTATTGAACTTGAAATGTAGACTTGTCCCTGGAGAGCATGTGTACCAACTCTCAGTTGTGGCATCTTGATAGCCAAGAGAGACACCATGTTAAACAAACAGAATGGTGAATAAATGCATCGATGGATTAAGCCATTGAGGATTACCAAGAGGGGTGAGGGGCAAGGTGTCAGGGAGCTCGGTGCAGAGTGGGAGCAGAGATTGGTTCCACCACTGTGCACACCCGCTGCTGAGTTCCCTGCGCCTCTCCCATCTTGCAGAAACAGTGATGACACTTGGAATCGGGAAGACAGGTGAGGAACACTGCTTTGCCAGCCCCTCCTGGATTAACCTACCTCACAGAATTGCTGTGAGGGCAAGGAGGGATGCCAAATGCTCTGTCTTGAGCTTCTTGGAGAAAGGGTGGAATATAAATCCAACGTAATGAAAAAATAAAATAAAAAAGCAGCAGGAAAGAGGAACCCAAAAGTTGCTACATTTGGTGCAGCTTCAATGATACCCTGTTATTCTGTGGTGTTTCAAGGTCTTACCACTGGATGAGTAAACAGGCGGCATTGGTGAGAGAGGCCTGGGAAGGTTTTTTCAACAGGTGCATGTAGTGGCGGCTGTTGGAACAGATAGTTGCTACTAGAGCATTTTTACCATATGGAGCCCATACGTGCAAGATCCATGTGTTAACTTATTTCAATATGCCAGCAATTGCTATTCTCAACCCTTGCTTCAGTGTAAATAGGCAGGGTCAGAAGGTTATCGCTACTCCAATCAGTAATTATTGTGTGCTAAGCCTGATGCCTTTTGCAGCGTGTGACAGTTGAGAGGTCATTATGGATGCATTCATGTTGGGGGAAATGTCAAACTCGACATAACATTTATAGGACCACATAGTCCTGATGCATATTTATATTGACATAATGGGGCCTTGGTGTCTGTACAAGGTGTTCAGGTGATTCAAGTGCCTGAATCTGAGAGGCATCACTCTCTAGCAATAAGAAATGTGATGTTTCAAATTGGTTGAAGACCTTACGTATTGCAAATTTCTGAACAGTAATTAAATATTTACAGTAAGTTCACAATCTGATATTGAGATATAGCGCCACCTGGGGGAAATCTCATGTCTCAGAAAACACTTTTTTAAAAAATGCATTTCTTATATAATGGGTGTATAATACAGTAGTTCTGTTGGTTTTAAGTCCCACTTTTTATTTATTGTGGGTTATGCTGAAATCTGTTTCAGCAAAAGTGCTTTGCTTTAAACTGTTATTTATGAAAAGTGATTTGTAATTATCAATAGCATTTCTGGGTGTTTTATTTTCATAATAATTGCTTGTTTTGGGAGACCCATAATTGAGGATATTATTTGCATAAGCTGCTGTGGCTTTCCCTAGACATTTACTCAGAAGTTCAAAGCTCCTGCAGAAAAATGCCGCCATTCCCATCTAAGAACTGCTTTCTTAATGCTTGCTCCTCCTTAAGTCTGCGAGTACTCTAGCCCAAGTGTCATGTGTTCATCCTGGACAAAAATAAAATTATCATTAATAATTACTTCTTTAAAAAAATACATTGTAACATTGTTTGAATGTCCCATTCCTGCCATGGTTAAAAGAGAAATAAATCTGGAAGGGGGCGTCAGCCTTCAGTTGGGAGCAGTTTGGGGATCTTAGATATGTTGTTTCGTATGCTAGTGAGTGAAGACTTTGATAAGGAGGTGTCTCCTAGTGCTCTGAGCACAACCCCTGGTTTCGAAGGACCAGCTGCCACCATGTGGGGCGCTTTCCATCCGCAAATGCATTAGTATTTAACGGGCATTCCTTGTGGCGGTGTCTGCAGTGCTTCTCTGGCAGTGGCCTATTTCTTTTTTTCCTATCCATGAGGTCTGACGTCCAAAGAGGACATCCCTCCCATAATGGACCCTTGTGACAAACCGTGACATTTTACTGTGGGCCTAAGTAATAAATGTCCAGTGAGAGAAGGCCCTTGGGTTGGATCAACACCGCTTTTGCAAAAGGTTAAGCACTCGCCGCCTCCACCTTCGTCTCAAACCCCCTTTTCCATGGAGTTGCTTTCATTTTTTTTCCTTCGGCAAATCAGCGTCGCTTTGGTTACCCAGACCTCCTTTGCGCTAAGTGCTGCTGTCCGACGTGCTGAATCGATGGCTCACGGTGCACGAGCCCGCCCTGCATCTTTCGGAACAATAGCCTGCTGTGAGCCATACGGTGGCCATTATCTTTGGGTGCCTGCCGCGGAATGAACGTCAGGGGATCGGCTTATTTGCTTTCTTTTTTCCTTATAAGAGAGGAATGTTTGATAAAATAAATCATCGTTTGATTTGTATAAGTAGGGCTCAGTATTGCGAGAGTACACTTGCTACATGGCATATGCTAGCGAGAACCTGTCCTAACACACATCACGCAGGTGGTAGGATTCTATCTTGGTGTTAAGCTCCAGGTTGGGTGCGAGGGCACCCTGAAATTATGAATACACAGGTTTGTGTAGCGGAAGACTACCTTTGACACACACAAAAGCATTATATGTAATTATATGTACAGTACTTGGGATAGGGCTCCAAGTGCTCAGACATTTCTCCTGTACAGCAAAGTGTATTCAGATGGGCAGGCTACAAATCATAAAATTAATATTATTGTTGTTGTTGTCTTGCCTCAGTTCTGCAGACCTCCCAGTGAAGGTGGTAACTTCGTTTCCACGAAGGAGTCTTTCAGAAAGGAGATATGGCTGACACCTTTACACAGTGTTGCTGTTTGGCCTCTGGTAGAAATCTTTCACGCCCATAGCACGCGTGCGCGTGTGTGTGTGTCCCCACAACATTGTGTATTTTCCCTTAGACAGGCGCTTGTTTCTTCATCTGGTTAGTTGCTTTCTAGCGCTCGAGATAAAACGTCCTTCATGTATTGGCAGAAAGTGGAATATTTAAAAACATTTATTAAAGCTCCGGATGCTATTGGGGGACACAGGCTTCTCTTCTCCCCTTCAATTTTATTTTTTAGCGAATGGGTGCAGTAAAGAAACTGAGTTTGATATGCGTGAGTGTGTTGCTAAATCGGAGTCCTCTAACAACAAAGCGGCTTTGTAAACGGACTAGATGCAGAGCAATCCCGTCTTTGATTCCTTGGTGCCCCCCAGTGGACAATTCCAAAATAATTATTCAAGCTTTGGATTCCCGCCCCCTTCGTAGACGGCAATAAATGGACGGTGGGCTTTATAAAAATTCTCTAAGCTCCTCCAAATGAATTGAGAAGGGACGACACCCCCAATCCTTCTTTTTAAGACGATTGCTCAACAGTACGACCAACATGTTCCGAGCGCTAATAAGGTTGCTATCAGAGAGAAGCGACCATCAACCCAAATTAGGATTGAGCAGGTGGCTTTTAAAGAGCGAACTTTTATAAAGAAGTCTCGTTGGAGAGAGGATGGCAATACTCCCTCGTGGAATTAGGAATGCAAGGCTCTGTGTAGCGTGGCGTGGTCTGATCTGGACCTGTGAAGATCACGCGAACACCTTGGTCTGAACAGGCAAGCAGCCTCTCTTTCCAGCAATCGGAGTGCGGTAAGTATGCGCACAGAATCCCTTCTCGGGTCAGCCGTGATCTGGATTCAGAATCAAGGTGCAAAACCACACGCGCTCCTTCCCCGCCGCTCTTCCTTGGGGGAACCGCCTGCACACCTGCGAGTGAATCACGCTTGCTTGGGAAGGCGCAACGCTTGGAGGCGCGTGATTCCTCTCCGTCTCTCTCTCTTGCACCCCCCCTCCCTCTCTCGCCGCCTTAGTCAACACCCGCACTCCTGCCCTCCCAAACTCCAGCTCTTTGGCTTCCCATCTTGGTGAAAACGAGTTGGAGGAGCTGGAAGAGCAGTGACTCATGCCTGCGTCGCAACAGATCAGATTTTTTTTGAAAAAAGGCGAATCTCAAGTATTGGTGGGGCGCTAAGGTCATCTCGAATTAAATGCCAGTGAAGCCATTGATATTCCGACGTCGTTCGTGGCGGAGTTTATAAACGGCGAAGTCCTTCCAAAACGGAAGATTTCTCTATCCTCCGCCGTTTGGGTTCCTGGAGTTGGAGCCTGGGTTGGTAAGTCTCTCTGATTTATTTTATTTTATTTTTCCTAACGAAAAAGAACTCGCCCCTCCGTTCTTGGGTTCCCGGAGGATTTTGGAGGCTTTCTTCCGAGACGGTAGGGCTGTCTCCGTACTTGAGGAAAAGATATTCGGTATTGGAAGGCTGATGTTTAGGAGGAATAACCTGTTACTTCACTTTCCACCTTAGCCCAGGACGTATCCCCCACCTCTCTCTCTCTCTCGTTCTTTCTCTACCTCCTGAGGTTCAGGTTTGTGACTCGAAATTAAACGCGTGTAGACAGGATGCAATCCTTCACCCCGCTGACCCAACCCCCCGGGGTGCACTTTATTCACGATAACTTTTTTCGTTTGGTGAAGATGCCACAGTGACAGGTGGCGTTAAATCTTGACCAGACTTAAACCTATTTCCCGTGAGCTTAGATTTTGATTTTTAAAAATCATTATTATTAAATAACGTGGACCAAACAGCTTTGAACTCCAAACTCCCGAATGGGGTTGAGATCATGTATTGATCGATCCGCTGCTTCCTGACGACCAATGAACATCCGGAAGAGGGTTACTGGACGCGGAACGAAATGTATTCCCAAAGCAGCGCAAAGAACACGCGTGGAGAGAGATAGCCCCAGGAAGGCCAGCCACTGTACTCCGTAGAACATCTCAGTTTTCTTTCATTCTTTCATTAATTAATTCATTCATTCATTGTATAATTTGAAAACCGAAATGTTGGGCATTTTAACTGCGTGGAGCTTAAGTGCCATTCTGGTTCGTTTGTGCGCATTCAGAGGCGCAAGTTGCCCTATAAGATAGATCGGCTTGGCTGTTCCTTTCCCGCAACATTTGCCCCCAATATTCGCCTCTCCCGACATCGTTTCGTTTGCCTTTCGCAAACCCGGGAAGGGAGAAGGCACCCCGGGGACTACCGCCGGGATCGCTCGGAGATCTTTCTTCCTCATCCATCGCCGGTCTCTTCCACTCCCGACGTGTTTCTCCGCTTCCCCATTCGCCTCGAGCCGTCGCCTCCTTCGCTGCCCATTGAGCAAGAAGGGGCGTCGAGTGAGTGGCCGGCGGCAGCCATCCTCCTCCTCTTCCTCCTCCCACCTGCTCTTCTCCGCCGCTTTGCTTCCAGGGGCGAAGACGAAGGGTGCTCGTCAGCCCCGTCCAGACATTTCCCCCGCTCGCCAGCCAGCCAGCCAGCGAGCGCTGCCTTATAAAAACCAACGAGGTGTCGTCGCCTCCAGCCATTTCTCCAGCCACGTTGCTTTGTCTGAGGAGAAGAGGCGGGCGAGAGATCCGCGCACCTCCGAGAAAGAAAGGGATCCTTCTTCTTCTCCTCTCCGCGCTGGAGGTGCAACAAGGTCCCTTTTGTGTGCATGCCCTGCCCCCTCCCCACCTCCGACGGCCTGCGACTTGGCGCCCAGTTTAATGGCTTATTGTCGCGCCTTGGCCGAAGCGAGAGGAAAGAGAGGGGGCGGGGGGTGACCGAGAGTCACATCTCGAAACACACACACACACACACACACACACACACACACACACACTAAACCCGCCTTTCTCTTCCCTTGCAGTAAATCATTCTGCTGGGATCCGAGGAAGGCTAACGCCAAGAAGAAGAAGCAGCCCGGGATCCAAGGGCTTTGCCTCAGCACCTCATGGCGACCTCGGACCCGTCGTCCTCGTCCAACACGGCTCCGGATCCCAATCCGAGCAACTTGCGACCCACAAGTAGGTCTCGCCTTCCCGTTTCGCGCCGCCTTCGTTTGCTGCCTGCTGCTGCCGGGGTTGTGGTGGTGGCACCGGCACGCGTCGCCGTCGTCGTCCTTTTTCGGAGGGGGGGGGTGGCTTCACCGCAAAATTCTACATTCACCACAAAACCACCGCGACGAAGACGACCAACATGGAAGCTCTCCTTCGAACGAGAAACCCCTTTCCCTCCACCACTACCCCACCCAGAAAAAGAAAAGCACGAGTTCAGGCCGAAACCGTGGGGTGGTGGGCGTGGGTTCGGCTTGGGGAAAAACAAAGGAACCGAGGAATATGGGACCATTGCTACAAAAACGAGAGAAGGGGTGGCAAGGTGGGGAGGAAAGACCCTGTTCGCTGACGAGGACTTTGTACGTGGATGCTGGAGCGGGGCGTGAGGGGCGGGTCGGGGTCTCCGACCGTTTTTCGGGCTGACAGACCCGGCCGGCGCCAAGTTCCACCAGTGGTTTCTGACGCGCGACGCGAGTCTCTTCCCTTCCCGCCGTTTCTTTTTCCCGAGGGAAGCTCTGATCCAGGGAGGCTTTGGGGACCCATGGAAGCTATTCGAGAGGCTCCCCCCATTCCTTGTCCCCAATTGCCCCGTGTTTTGCCTGGAGTTATTAAGGTGTGAGTCGGAAGGGGAGGGCACGAAGGAGCCGGGTTTATAGCTTTCGGCTAGACAGACATTCGGCAACCCTGCGGAGAGGGGGGGGGAAGGCGGGAGGAGGGGGCGCGGCGGCTTGAAATACCGGTAAGCCTGGACGACATAATCACCCCAAACGGGGAGGGCGATAAATGGAAAGAGTAAATGGAAGCTTGGCAAGCACCGGGAAAGCAGGGAAGGGGTTGTGAAGCATGGGCACCCCGTCATTATTGGGCCACATGAGGGGAGGCGAAACCCACTTGCCGAAAAAAGCTCTCTTTTTTTGTGGCGGCCTGGCGCCTGTTTGTTTGTGTTTGTGTGGTGTTTTTCTTTCCTCTCGCCTCTGAGCTGTCAAGCGGTCAAAGGCTCGCCTAATTGTTTCAAGGCTCTTCTGCGTTTAAAGGAAACCCGTGGCGGGCTTTTATGGGGGGTGGGGTGGGAGACACGACAAAAGAAGGGGCGAGGCGAGCGCGGTGTTGTGTACGTGATGCGTGTATGTATGCGTGTGTTGTGTATCTTCTCAGGAAGAATCCCCTCTCCCTCCGCCACCATTTCAAGGAATGCGGCCTCCTGTCAGGCTCCCTCAGCAGGGAGCAGCGCGGGCTGCGCGCCGTCTTCCCGCGCTCGCGCGTCCATTGCCCATTGTTTCCCGACGGCGCGCGCGCGCTCCCTCTCTCTCTCCCGCCTCCTAGTCCGGCCGTGAGCGCGCGCGCGCGTGTGATTGAGGGGAGGGATTGAAGAGGTGTGTGTGGTGCGTGTCCCTTCTGGTCCTCTTCTGGTCATGCTCCACCTCGCCTTCCCCTGCCTGAGGCGGCGGGGCAGCGAGCGAGGCCGCCTTAAAGTCCTGTCAGAGCTGCTTCCCCTGCCTGCCACTCTTCGGTCCCGCCCTCCCTTTCGGCTCCCCGGCGCCCTGTCCTTCGTCCTCTCTGGCTGTCCTTCTTAGGCAGCCGGGCGGCGGCCTCCTCCCTTTCACCTGAGGCGACCTTCTCCCGCTGCCTCCTCGTCGTCCTTGCGCCTTTCCAGCCCGCTGACCCGCTCGAAGGGCTCTCCACCCGCGCCATTTGTCTTCTTCCCGTTCTCTTTCCCGCCCTCCTCTTGCCTAGCCGCTTTTTGCTCCCCTTCCCTGCGCGTTTTCCTCTCTGCCTCCTTTTCTTCCCCTGCCTGGACGGCTCCAGTTCGATCACCACGCACCACCACCACAACCTCCTTTTTTTTTTGCCACCCATTCCCCCGCCCCCTCAGCAAGCATCGCTCCAACTCTTAAGCTTAGAATCTCCCCACCTTCCACCCCTTCAAATGCGCTCTCTACCCCGCCACCATTTCTCTGGGCGCGCCTTCTCGCGCCCGCCTTCCTGCCTCTTCTCGTCCTCCCAGCCAGAGCGCCCCCTACAGGCGCGGTTTTTTAAAAGCGTGGAAGGGGTGGTAGTAAAGGCGCGAGACCCAGCGCGCACTGCGGGCGGAGCCAAAGCCCCGCCTTTTCATTTAGATATTTCTGTCATTTTTTTTCCAAGGGGCAGCTGGGGGGGGGAGCTGTCCTCTCCGACTTGCCGGTTTTGAGACTGTGGTTGCATCCATGCTTGAAAGGAAATGAGCTCCTCCATGAATGCCAACGGACACCTGCTTTCAAGGGGGGTGAATCGCATGGAAAGCCTGGCGATCTTTCTTGAAAGGAAGTTCCGTTGGAACCAGGGAGTCCCGAAAGGAACACTGTTAAGATGCAACTACTAAGGCCATAAATCTGAATTCTGGAGCAGTTACCCACTTTGGTACTGGGACCTAAAACAATGGTCAAGTAATACACTGCTAGCTAGAACCTTTATTCTCCCTCCTTCTTTCCTGCGTCCCTCAGTCTAGCACTGGCTTTACTACAGGCCCAGCTTTTGGTCCCTTGGAGAAATGGGGGGGTGTTTGTTTCCACAATTCTATGATGCAGGGTTTTAACTCCATCCACCATCTTTTGCTTATTTATATATTTATTGGCAATCGAAATTTTCTCTTTCCTCCCCCCACCCCACTCCATTAATTGCTTCGGATGGGCTCCTCCATTTCCCCTTATTGCTAATTTCTTCCAGGAGTAGTGGGGGTGGGGTGGGGGGGAAGCACACTGGAAATCCACTTATGAATTTCGAGTTGAATTTCACACAAATACACGGCAGGCAGGCAAGCTAGTGGTCTTCTTCAGGCATTGCCAGTATCCGTGCTTTGGGACAGGCAGCTTAGGTTTCATTTAGGCCGCCTCCTGAATGATGCACGCATACCCTTTAAACTTGAAAACATGTTTTATAATGCCGCTAGCGCTTTAGAGTTTAAAGAGTCAGAATAAAATACGCTTTTCCTTCTGGGTTACATTCACACGGTGTCCTTTCTTAGGATCCGGTTTGGTCATTGGCAGAGCCGCAATTATTGGGCATTAGAAGCCATCTGCCACATAGGCTTACTCGGAAGTAAATCCCCCTGAGTTCAGTGGGGCTTACTATTGTAATCCTTAACACCACGGGAAAGCTGTTTCCAGTTCCCCCGGCCTCTTGAAGTCTCTCGGCCCGCTGGGGCTGTTATGGTTGACAATCAGTTATCTTTCTGCTTCCTTCCTCCTGCGATTTGTTTGTGGGGTGTGTGTTGTTGTTTTTTGTTTGTTTGTTTTATCTCTTCCCTACTTCATCCCTTTCTATTTGCCTTCTCTCGTTTCAGTTAGCGCCCCAAACTAACTCACACTTGGTAAACCTGACTGAAGGTCGTTGCCGCCTCTCGCACTTTCAGCACCGCCTGAGATGGACAGCGCAATGCGTGTTCCAACTGCCTGATAGGGGTTGCGGGCAGTATGAATGGGGTTGTCTCGGAAAATGGGGAGCAGGGGGACGTGAGGGGCCTTTCAATTTGTCTCCCTGACTCGTCATTCCGGCTGCAACCTAGTCATGCAAGTCTGATCATCTAGTCAAATACTATTTTTCACCCAATTAATTCCTGAACTCTTCCGTGACCCCATTTCATGCCAGTTTATTTTAAGCTGCCACTTTCTTGGGGCCGTGCCAATAAATTATTAGGAGATAGTCAGGCCTCTCTCTCCTCCAGCTGCTTTGTCTCTTCCCTTCTTCCGGGTGGTACCTACCGTATACTGCCAGCGACTCGCCTGCGCGCTCAACCTGCTATTCCCTCCCACCCACCACCCACCTCGTAATTCCTTCATAGGCCCCAAAGGCTCCCTTAAAAGGAGAGCGTGCTCGACTTTGTTATAAGACCACGGAAATCACAAACTGGAGGCTTGATAGGGAACCTGGAATAGCAGGAAGCTGGGGGAGGGGGGTGGCGGCTGCATGAGGTTTCTTTCCGTTGTCTAACGGGGCTGCGACTAGACAACAAAGATTTTGTTGTGCTCGTACCAGATATCACAGGGGAAGTGAAACTATGTCTTTCTTTGGACCAACGACTGCAAGTCTCCCAATCCTTGCGTTGACCTGGAGACTTTAACGTAAAGCACACACCTGTGCGAAAAGATGCAGGTAGCCACGCTGAGAATGGAGGCCTGCCATTTTCTTCCACCAGCACTCACATTCTTACCGGAGGCATTCTTAATGATCCCAAAGAGGTTTCGTTTTAGAGTTAACCCTTCTAGCTGTCATGAGGTTAGAAAACAGAAAGATAAAATGCGTTCAGCTTAGAGCAGTCCCTGTCCTGGGTAAGTCTTCGCTCCCACGAGCGACGCCTCTCCAATAACCCCTTCTAGGACAGTGGAGGAGGCAAAGCGCACCCTGCTTATGGCCGGCTAAAACTCTTTGCCCATTCACCTTTAGAGTGAGATCTGCTGCAATAAGGTAAATTAAGATTGAGATGCCAGTGTAATTGCCGTCCCCCATTACCCCCAAATCGCCAGTGCGATCAGTCACCTTTTGTGGCCCGCTCTATCTTTTGTCTAGCAGAACATTATGGTCCGCTAGTGGGGCTGTTAAATATTTCGTTTGCGTTCTGAGAGCTGCAGGTCGGCCGCTCCTTCGAAGCACAGGTAGCAGCTGGGGATTGCAAAGTAGGCTGTGCCGCTCATTTCCACGGCCATAAAAACCTCTTGTCTCTGTTCCTTTTAGCTTATGACACCTGGTGTGGTGTGGCTCATGGCTGCACGAAGAAAATCGGGCTGAAGATATGTGGTAAGTGAAAAGATGCGCGCGCAAAAAAATCGTGTAGCTCTGGTCATTTTCTCTCTGTGTGTGCCTGTGCCTGCCTCTCTTTCTCTTTCCTTCTCTCTCTCTCTCTCACCTCCTTCCCTCCCTCAGGCTTTGTCTTGAATCCATAATAATCACCGAAGCCTTTTTATCACTTGCTTAAACCCATCATCACTCCCTTTCTGAAGCAACTGGGTTGGCCAACAAGAGAAAAAGTAGGCCACAAGTAGGGAACGAACCCGCAAAGAAACGTTTCTCCTCCCCTCTTCCTCCTCCCACGGAGAAGTGTGACGAGGCAACCATCAGCAATACCCCAAATTCGTTTTCAAGGAGGTGGTGGGATGGGCGGGCTGTGTGTCTGTGTAGGAGCGAAATTGGCGCGTCTCTCTAGTCCTGTGCTAAAGGCTCTTGCGCCACCTACTGTCCGACGCAAGCACAGACCATGAGCAGCCAGGGCAAAGCGCAGCTGGAGGTAGAATTTACCGGTTCTCCATTAAATTGACCTACTGGTGCTAGAAAACAACAACTGATCTGGGGCTGCTGGAAATACACCACAGGCTTCCCCCCCCCCAGGGCGTTTGAAGCGAGATGGGCGTTTAGCAGATGGATAGCGCTACACCTGTGTGCATTTGCAAGAGGTCCCTTGGACTGGAGACCCCCTGCCCAAAAAGGACTGCAGGTCCTTTTGCGCGTGCGATGCAGCTGGTAGATTAAAGAGGGCTAGCTTTAGGAAGAAGGCATCTCCACGATTCTGCTCCTCCTGCCAACCTCAAAGGGGGTAACTCCTCCTGAAGCCTCCGGGTATCCAGCTCCCCCCTCGACCCTGTGAAACGGGGGCCGTCGAGGAAGGCTGGGGAAGGGGGTGTGGTGGCGGCGGCGGCGACGCGCAAGACCGAAGGCGAGAGCGAGCAGGAGGAGGAAGGAAGCGCTGCCAGGCAGCGAGTTGGGGCTGCTTTGCCACATCTCACTGTCTGAAATTTTTCAACCTTATCGGCCCAGAAAATACGGATCTCCTGGGGGAGAAAGATTAACGAGAGCCTTATTAAAGAGCCATTCGTCAGGCTGCTGCGTTCGGGAGATAGGAGGCTGGCAGCCAGTCAGCGCTCGGGTGTCTTGAAGTGAAGGGAGGAGGAAGGCGAGCAAATAATATGCCGTCAGATTGCACCCGCTACAGCAAGAGATTCATTTGCGGATAACGAGACTGTCTGCCTCTCTTTAGATTTCTTTATAACGCCTAGGAAAGGGGGGGGGAGGGGACGCCTAAACGCAGGCAAATCTTGGTCCACGTTTTGCTTTTGGAGGTTTTAAATGCATTTAACAATAGCCCGGTCCCGGTCTTGTGTGCGCTTGCTCGTTAGAAAACCCCACTGAGCTCCATGGGGTTTACTCCCAGGAAAACACGCGCAAACACCCGGCCTTTCAACGGAAGCCCTTTGCGCGCTTATTTTGGAGTAAGGCTCGGGTTAGGGACTTGCTTCTTGGGTAAACACACATAGGATCAGGCTGAGAAAGAAGCGCTTTCATCAGATCACGTGGGGGGGTGCTCTTAAGCATGCACGCGCATGCACCACGCAAGCACTCAGTCACACGTTTTTCACTAATATTTCAGCATGCCAGAGGGTGGTGGTGTATTTTAAATACGAAGGAAACACACGGGAGTTTGGAGTCCGAATTAAGGCTCGTCTGAAAAGCACCAGCGCCAAGCTTGCTTTAACGCTTCCAGACCCGGCAGAGGTTGCCTTGGAGCCGAAGCAAGGACTGCTATTAACTCCTTCCTCTTCTATAAATAGCTCCTGATCTGGGCTTAATGGGCCGCTTCCTTGCTGGTCCCTTCAGTGACTGGAGCAGCGAGGGGTTTTTTTCATCATCATTTTAATTTAGCCCGGCAAGCAGAACTGATAAAGTAACGCGCCGCTGCCTCTGGTTGCTAGACTACCGGAGTTTATGAAGGGGCAACCCTTCTGCTGCCAGTAAACAAATACAGACCGCTGGAAATACTGCTCGCTCTCCCAACGACCGTTCTCAGTGCTGCACGGTGGGCAACAGCGCGATCCCCCAAACCGGTCGAGCTGTTAAAGGCTAAATGGCTTTAAATCCAGACCTGCAGCGTATACAGTAGAACGTTTTGGACTGAGCCGCAAAGTCCAGCTGGTGGTTTAGAGCAGTTAGTCTTTAAGGTGCCCCAAGACTCGTTTGGTGGTAGTGTTTTGTAGCCTGCGTTTCTTTATTATTTTTGCTTAGGGATGGGTTGAGCGCGCCTGCATCCTCCCACTTAATGAAATACATGCATTTCTAAGCTGCTTTAGAAATTTTAAACAACGGGACCTCCTTATGCTGCAGCCATTTGATCGCTATTAGATTTGTTCGTTGGTTTCAGGCTTCCCTATGAGGAAAGGGCAGGTTGGGGTGTGCGCAGATTAGTTAGATCCACTTTAATTCTTTCCATATTAAACTCAAAAGAGTCTTTTTCTCACAGTTGGGAATCAAATTTTCATCGTGTGTGTATGTAAATCCCTTCGTTGCGTCTGGCGTTTCCAAACGTCGCCGGTTGCCGGGCCATTAAGGACTTTCAAGTCGATTACCCTGCGCGATTGATCAGTTAATTAGCCAGCCCATCAAAGCGAGTATTATGGTCTCTCAAGGCAGGCGCTGGCTGGCGGATGCTTCCTGGAGCAAAAACGTGCCGACTTATAGGGGACCAATCACCCGTTTTGTCCAGAGGAGAGACAACCCACTTTCGTTAAAGGCAGTCCTAACTAAAAAGCGTACTGAATATTTTTATTTATTTTTTAAAGCCAGCCGTGAATAAATTATTATGGAGGTGATCTTGGTCTAACCGGAAAGGGAGAAGATGTGAGAAAATTATTTAAACCCAGGAATATTCGCATTTCTTTTTCCGGCGCCCACACCACCCGTGGATACAAGATTTTCCATTTGAGATATTATACCTATAAACCAGGCCTGGGAAACTTGCTGTACTGCTCCCTGTTGCTGGACCCTAACATCCACCCATCATCCCTTGACCGTACTGCCTGATGGGCTTTGAGTCCATCAGCTTCCGGAGGGCTGCCGGTTCCTCACCTCGCTCTGCGGTAAATTATAATCTCCTCCCTGAGAACTAGCAGCTTTGTTTGAGGATCCCGGTTCCTCAAGCTCCTGTGGTGTCTGCAAAAAGAGGGAGGGGCCAGAGATTTCAGGGTCCCACCAGGAGGACGGAGGCACATTCAGCAGAGATCTGAATTGAGATCAAATCCTACAGAATTCAATTTACTTCTGAGAAAGCACGTGTTGTCAGACAGCGCTGCTCCCTTTTGCCTTGCCTTGAAGCAAGGATTGTCTTTTAGCGCCCACAAACCCTGGCGGGGGCGATCGAACCCTGAAAATATTTATTCACATAAGTAAGTAAATGCAAAGCGGCCTCGCCTCAACTTCGAAGCAAGCTCTTTTGTTTTCAGCGGACTTTCTGGTTTCTCCCCGCGGTGTTTCTAGGGACACGAAGTCTGGATAAAGGGGCGTCTCACCAAGACTGCGACCGCCAACTCAGTGTGACTTAGGTGGCTGCAATCCTTTACCTGGAACTGTGACTCAATGGAACTTGCTTCTTGAGCAGAGAGACATGTTTAGAATTGCGCTGTTAAAGTAAGAGTGCAAAGGATTGCCGCACAATTGGAAAGAAAAGGCCACCGAAATCCAGCAGGATATACTTTCCCCAAATATAACAGGTTTAGGATTTGTGCTGCTTGATCGATGCTGACCACACCTACGCATGTTTATTCAGAGAAATAAGTCGCCGACGCGCTGCGTCCCACGGTGGAAATCACTTCTAAGTAAATGCGCGCAGGATGAAGAATTGCCCAACCGCGATGGTGCCAAAGAACAGAACAGAACAGGGAACATGAGGCTATATTGTATTATATATCTCACCTGTCCCCTAAAGACGTCGAGGAGATTTGAACAGACCCTCCCCTCACTCTGGCACCTAGTTTGGGAAGTTCTCGAAGGACACAAGCGTTCTTATTCGGAAGTGTCCAAAGCAAGAAAAATAAAAGAAACACACAACACATATCCCGTCTATTCAGCCCAGTAGAAACCATAGCGATCTTAAAACTACCGCAAAAGTTACCACAGTGTATCCCAGAAGCTGTACACTACTGTAATAGGAAGCGGTTTAGGGGAGCGATTAGGTTTGAAAACCCACTAGGGACGAAGCAGAGAACATTTCCAGCGGGACGCAGCATAGAGGCCACACACTACTTCCCGTGAGGTGGTGGATACATTGGTTGAATAAATAAATCCGTTAACTTGCAAACCAGTTAAATTGCAGTCGTTCGACCTGAACAGTATTTATGAAAGCAGGACCCACAAAACTGTTTCCTTTTATACAAGTTTAGATTCTTAAAACTTTCCAGTACTATCCAAGCTTGTGTCCTTGGGTCGGTTTCAATGTTGCGCATTCATTCACAATCCGCAATGGAAATAAATGCCTGGTTCAATTTCTGTTCAAATGTACAGAAAAACTAGGGAAACTTCTCTATTCTGAGGCGAATCAGAGTGGGCAGTAATTTATTCTCTGCTGCCCCTAGTGCTTGTTTTCCCGGTATAATTATTTAATTCAAGTATTCAAATTGTTTTATTGTCATTCTTCTGTTTTGGTATTTTGTTGTGTTGTGTGTGTGTGGCTCTGACTTAGACCCAACTCGCAGCCGAAAGGAATACGCTCCTCGTTTTAGAAATAAGCGAACCCAACGCCCTTCCCCATCAGCCAACCAGAGTGAAGTAGGACTCCTTTCCTAATTGGCTATGCTCTCATTTATGTAATGTCATCCGCGCTCGGATTTATCCAATGAGACTTCAGTAGAACATTCATTAAAATTCTGCGGTGGTTCTTGGGTGGGCGGACTGTAGAATGCAGTCACTCTTGTTTCTAGTCCTCAAGGCCGCTGCAATAGAGCAAAGTCGAAAACGAAACGGCTGCGGAAGGTTGTGTCGCTTGCTCTCAAAGGTGGTCCATGGCGACCTTAAGCTGAGGTGCGGTCTGTCACAGAGCGCTGCAATGGAGTTGGGATTTTGCTATTCCTTCCTGCTTCCGCTCTTTTTTATGAACACAACCCAGTCCTGTGATCCCAATGGAAACAGACAGGTCTAGTAGTCAAAATTCAAATCCCTCCCTTTGACTATAGAGCAGTACTATTATTTAAATAAACACCTTATAGTTTTCGATAGTCGAATCCAGAATGGGATGAGCTGTGTTTAAAGAGTCTCTCTCTCTCTCTCTCTCTCTCTCACACACACACACACACAAATTGTCATTTTTCTATAACTATGCCCCTCAGTAGTTTAATACTATTTTCTCTAGGGCCTTTAAATCTTGCCCTGGAAATAATTGGCTTCCTTTTATATGCCCAGTAGCGTCAGATCAAGTCGAATTACCTTCTAGGAGAGTGGGGAAGGGAAGGGAGAGACAATCTACTGTAAAATAATTGCCCAATTTGTACCTATTACTTCAACGTCGCGTGGATGCAGCAACCTGGTTAACTTTATTAGCTGAAGATTTCCTGATACACCATCCTCGCAGAAGTTCAATTTGGTTTGGTTTTTAAAACAAGAATAACTGATTAAATCTTTAAATGGGAGGAGGAAAGGGGAGGGCCAGCCCTGGCTGGCTCTAGACAGGCCCCGCCAGATCTCGTTTTAATTAAGTTTTCTGGAAATGAGCAGCGTTGGACTCCCGCCCTCCTTTCTGGATGCACAGAAGGACGGAAAGAATACTACAAGTAGAACAGTTGATGGTTATCAAGTAAGCCTCGCCAAGGAGAAGTAGAAGAAATCCAAGACGGCAAACAGGGACGCTCCTGTTAGCTGTGCCACTTGTTCAAGGAGACCGACGGGTCTACTAATTTCTTGGGGCCACGATCTAACGAAGTGGAGTTTTCTGACTAAACCGCTTCTGGCACAAAAGAACACCGTGACGGAAGCCAAAGCGCACAGAAACGCCTTTTATCTTCCTGCTGCAACGGTATCTATTTATCTACTTGCACTGGCGTGCTTTCCAACTGCTAGGTTGGCAGGAGCTGGGACAGAGCCACGGGAGCTCACCACCTTGTGGGGATCCGATCCAAACCGTCAACCTTCTGATCGGCAAGCCATTGAGGCTCATTTAGACCACAGCGCCACCGGCGTCCCTCTTTATAGCCACCACTACGCGATGCCATTGCTCACGCGTTGCTCGACATTTTAATCCTCTGCTGAAAGTTCAAACCCCATTTGTGGGGGCTTCAGCTCAAGGGACCCCCGTTATCATTCTTTCAGTTGTTGGCAAGCTAGTGCCTTTTGGAATTGAAGACGGCTGATGTCCTCTCCAGTGTAACAAGCGCGCGCCCACAAAGGCGCACAGCACACGCGCACTCATCGAACCGTATTCTCTGGAGAACAGCGACCCCTTCCTGTCTCTTCACTCTCTTTACACACACAAAAATATCTAAACTGAACTTGGAGAGACACAAATAATAGGGGGAGGCTTAGGTTCAATTTCCCCACTCACGGGGTGATCTTGAGCCTCTCTTTGCCAGGGCTTTATTAGCATTATTTTATCCATACTCTGCTTATCTGTCTGGGTTTCCCCAGCCACTTTGTGGGGATAATTCCTCCCTGACCACTTTTAGAGCAAGAGGGGGGGAGCTGTGGCTCCTCCAGAAATTTATGGGACTCCACCTCCCATCGGTTCCAGCCAGCATGCCAAATGGGTCGTGGTTGATGGGAGTTGTAGTCCAGAAACATTGGGAGGACCAGTAGCTTCCCGATCGCTGCTAAATACGACGCATTCGTTCCTCCCGCTTTTTGAGCAGAAATCTAAACTTAAGATTGCGGTAGTTTGCCTGTCACCACCAGGGACCTCTGGTGGATGAGATCCACTCCGAAGTCAGTGGAGACACGTTTTGCAGCCTTCCTCGGCTGAAAACTTTATTTTTTTTAAAAAAAGCAACCTTCCCCCTCTCTTCGTCCCGATGCGCGCGCGCTCTAGCGAAGACGCAACACCTCCCAAGTTTTATTCTTGGCGCCGCGTGCTTTCGCCTTGAAAGGGAGCCCCTGCTGTGACACGTGCCTTTCTGTAAACCCCACCCCACCCGCCCCCCCTCCTTCCTCCCACTGAAGTCAGCGGGACGTTTTGCCTTGGGCTACTCCTTGCAATGGGGGGGAGGGGAAGCCTGGCTGTCATCACGAGGGAAGAACCGCGAGGGCGTGAGTGAGCCGGAAGAAAAGGAAGCGCGTCCCAAAATCGTGAGCCTGAGTCAAAGTGACAGGAGAAGACAGAAATAGCGACTGCCATGGGGGGCTTCCCACCCCGCCCCCACCGGCACTTGCACGCACGTCTTCCTCTTCGACTGACGACGCAGTTCTTCTAAGGAAGCTATGGGATCCGTGCAACGGGCTCCCCACTGAAGGCAACAGCTGAGATCACCCCACTTGGTTCCAATCAGGCCAGAGGGTTGCTAGCTATGCTCAGAGCAGACCCTCCAGTCTACTAGCCCATCATTTTCAATAGATCTTCTCTGTTTGGGCAGGAGCATACAATGCTACGTAGTGTGTATTACGTGTTACAGCATCGGTACATCTAACCTCCTCTGTCTTGTCTACACGAACTGGCTGCGGTTTTCTGGGACTTCAGGCAAGGCTCTTTCCCATCCCCTTCATGGAGATGCTGGGAGTTGAACCCAAGACCTTCTGCATGCACAGCAAGGGCTCTGCCCCTGAGCTACAGGCTCAGGGTCACCCATTCAACACTCACGAGTGGGACTTGCTTCGGATTAAACGTTTCCCAGGGACGGGGTGTCCCAATTCCTCCATCGGATTTCTTTGCACCTAAAACGTTTCTGAATAGGAGCTAACTTTCGTTATGGCTCAATTTATGATCTCAGAGGAGCTTTCCCCATCCCACTTTTACAGTGCCAGCCTATGCATGTTTACTCAGAAGTAAATCGCACTATGCTGAAAGTGGCTTCATCCTAGGTAGACGTGTGCATAGCTTGGAAACCTTTATTATTATTATTATTATTAGTAGTAGTAGTAGTAATCATCATAAATAAGAATAAAAATGTGCACCCAACCGCGAGACCATTCCATTGGAGCTATCCAACCTCCCAAAATTTCAACACCTCTTGCGATGGTTTGACCCCTTTCCGTTTGAACAGTACAAATTCTACAAACACCCTCCACAACTCCTCAAAAATCATTTCTCCTGCATATTCCCCGTCTTACCTTAATGGCACGTGTTAATTTATCATTAATAGCTATATCCCACACCTCTTTATACCATTATTCCGTTCTGGAAGGAACCAAACTGAAGAGAGAATCCTGTTCGGAAAGTCTCTCTCTCTTTTTAAAGGTTATATAAAAACAGGAGTAGAGGTCGTTCTCCTTTTATTTTGAATTCGTTTGTGTTGAAATCTATCGCAGTGATGCGCGTTGCGAGCTTAATACTGACGAACTGATGCGGAGGGGAAACGCATTCATTCACGCCCCACGCCCCTTCCCACGAAGGGAATAATTCTCTTTTGGAGGATGTGAAGCGAGCGCAGCCTTCCAACATATACAGTAGATTAGCCTCCGAGGTGGTCCCATTGAAGCCAGGCATAATAGGGCATCTGTTCCCATGGCAACGAGAAGCAAACCCGGAAAGCTGGGGTAGAGTCTGACTGAAGCCGGGAAGCCTTGACCGATTAATCAGCAGCCGCTGGGGGACGACTGACGCGCATTCGCCGCGGATTGCAGAGCGCGAGCGCCGAGCTAGATTTCCTGAAGGGGAGCCGTCCTTCCCCACATCCTAAAGTCTGGTCCTATGCGCCTGTTAGCTTAGAAATGAGTCCAATCTCAGAGGGACTCGCTCCCTGACTAAGCGCCGCACTCATGTCAGTTTCAGAGCACATTTGATGAGGATTGAGCTCCCCCCCCCCCACACACACATTCATTTTCCTCCGGTTTGGGGGTCACGGACCTTTCCCCTAAATCGATGTATCCAGCCACAAGGAAGAAGAAATCTCGGTGAGGCTGCGCTCCTTTGTTCTGCTAAGGCTGCGATCCTAACCGTGTCTGCCCTGAAGGAAGAAGTGCTACAGTATTCAGAGGGGCTTTACTCTCGGGTAAATGGGGTTAGGTTTGCAGCTTAACATGGAAGTAAAGCTTCATTCAGAAAAGTGGGTCTAGAGACACTTGGAGAATGAGGCGGTCCTTTACTGTTAAACCGTCCGATAGTCACCTCCGCAATATCTCTCCTGTAGGTTGAATGCTATCGATTTGAACAGCGCTGCTGATCGGCCTTTGAAATCAATGCAACTGGCTTCTAAATAAGAGCAACCGTTGCCAGCGGTGTCCCTGAACCTTTCGCAGTTCTGCGCTTTTGGGTTTGGAAAATGAGCACCGCCACACACTCCACCTTCCGGGAGCAGTTGTTGTTATTTATTAAATTTGTATACGGCACGCCCTTCATCCCAAGGTCAACAAGGCGGTTCACCACATAAAATTAGGAAACAAGAACACAAAATGCATAACAATAAGACCAAACAAAAGCAAACCAATCACACACACCCTCCCACAAACACATTTAAAAGGCCATAGACTGTTTAATCAGCCAAAGGTTTAGTTAAAGAGGAGCTTTTTCGCCTGGCGCCTAAAGGTGCATAATGAAGGCGCCAGGCGAGCATCCTTGGGGAGAGCATTCCACAAACGGGGAGCCACTGCAGAAAAGGCCCTGTTGCCATCCTCCCTGCCTCTACTGGAGGAACCACACAAAGAAAAGCCTCAGATGAGGATCACAGGGTCCGGAGGTGGTTCATATGGGGTCGGTTTTACTGGTGGCGTTTTACCCTGGATAAGTAAAAGCCAAACTGCAGGCCATACCTTCCAAGGGAGGTCGAGGATTCTGTGCATACCGGTAGTGCGTACAAAACCCCGTATGACTGCAGTGGGAATCACTTCCGAAAATTGTGGAGGACATGTCCTGCTCTGTGTTCCAGGGCTGGCTACGAAACCAGAGAGGCTTAAAAGCAGCGGCGGGGGTGTGCGTTTCCCAGATTTTTGAGATGTTACTTTTTTGGTATTAAAAAAAAACAAACCCTCTCTTCGTTTGCTTGGCTTCGATGGCCGCCCATGGCTCCTATCACAGTCCAGGCAGTCCCTTTCTCCTGAAGTCCACAAAACTTCCACCTCTGGGGAAGGAAAGTTGGGACGAGGTGGGGGCCTCTTGCCAGGATGCCATTGACTTCGTCCTGATCTTTCCCCTCCTGCCTCTCTTTTGGAGGAGTGGAATCTGTCTGATCGATTTAACAAGGATTTGCCATTGCACTAAATGACGAAAAATTGCGAGCGCTGTCTCCCCCCTCCCCGCCTCTCCCGCACCCTGTCCTTTTTTCTTGCCTGACTGGCTTTTTGCAGCTGATGTCCTTTGAGCGCTTCTTCCTCGGGGCGAGTTGTCTCTCCCCATAAATACTCTCCCTCTCCGACCTCGGTAGGGGAGAACCTCTGGAACCAGCCCCACTGCGGGAACGGGCGGTGGGGTCTGGCAAAGCAGGAACCAGTTTGGGGAGGGGGGGAAGCAGGTGTGGCTGGGTGCTTTGCTGGGTGGGGTTATCAGCAGCACGGAGGGTCTCCTTCGTTCTCCCCTCCCTGCTAACTCTCCTGAGCGGCTCGGTGGTTCTTTTGCTAAGCCAATATGCTGGGAAGCGAGATCAAGCCTCCTCTGACCTGTCCGCCTTGTAATAACGATGTAGGGTTCTTGCAAAGGAACAACAGCCTGGAAGACAAGAGCCGGCTGGTGAGCGCGCTCAAGGAAAGGCAATCTTCCAAAAACCTGGTGGCCTGCGAGAACAGCGAGAAGGAAA
Organism: Zootoca vivipara; assembly: GCF_963506605.1. Lineage (NCBI taxonomy): Eukaryota > Metazoa > Chordata > Lepidosauria > Squamata > Lacertidae > Zootoca > Zootoca vivipara. Next base: position 117,597,354 of record NC_083276.1, on the reverse strand, counting down.
CCCGGTTCCGGAGGACCGAGACGGACTTCTCCAACCTCTACGCCAGGGGTAAATAAATCCTTGCTGCTGCTGCTAATTCTTCTTCTTTCCCAGGTAGGGCACATTCCCACTAACAGGGGCTCCTTTCCCAAAAGGAAAGGCGAAGATTTGAGTTGTCTGATCTTGAGTCATACTATCCGTCCATCTAGTTCAGTACTACAGTACTTGCACTGAACTAGCAGCGGCTCTTCAGAGTTGCAGCCTGAAGATGCTGAGGCCTGAACATGGGACTTTCTTAACAGAAAACAGTTCTCAACCTATAGCCCTTCTCCTAAAGATACAGGCACATTGCCTCATTGGTAGCTCAGTGATTGCCGTGGCTGTCCTTGATCTCAGAAAGGGGACATTTCCCACCCTACCTACAGAATGCTGGGCTGGGTGAATTTGAGACCTTCTGCGTACAAGGTAGATGCCCCACCACTGAGTTATGGCGCTTCCCTAATATTTTGGGGGGCGGGTGGGAGGAGGGAGAGGGAGGTGAGAGATGGTCCATAGCATAGCTGCCAAGTTTTCCCTTTTCTCGAGAGGAAGCCTATTCAGCATAAGGGAAAATCCCTTAAAATAAGGGATAACTTGGCAGCTATGGTCCATAGAGGTTTAAAGGCTGCAATCCTAACTCCACTTTCCGGGGAGTAAACCCCGTTGATTTCAGTAGCACTTCCTTCTGAGTAGACATGGTTGGGATTGCGCTGATGGGAAATTATGCACAGAGTGAAGAAAGAGAAGTGCCCTCTCACCCAACACACACACACTTTCTCACACAACTTAAAATGGGAGTCATCCACTGAAGCTGATTGACAGGAGAATCACCAATACAAGCAAAAGGAAGTCTTTATCTATCCCAAGTATATTAATGTATGGGAGTCACTGAGGCAAGATCTGGTGATGGCCACTGGCTTAACCATCACCACTCAAGAAGTGAGTTGCATTGAATTCAAGGGGGCTTACTCCCAGGTAAGTGGGGTTAGAGTAGCAGCTTTAGATGGAGTTATAATAGTGGGGATTTGGACAAAATTCATGGTTTATCAGCCACCATAGCTATATGAAGCTTCTGTGTGCAGAGACATTAACAGCAGTTGCTGGGGGAGGGTACACAGTGTGTGGGAATTGCTGCCTTCATGACTTGCTTCTATGGGCTTCCAGGGGCACTTGCCTGGTCAGGCTACTGCTGGTAACAGGACACTGGGCTAGACAGGCTTTAATCCTGGTGCAGCAGGGCTCTTAGCTAGCAGCCCCCACCAAGCTGAGATGTGACGGTAGTGCTGTGATGACTCCATAAAAGTGACAGGAAACACACTCTGTATGAAAGCAGAGGCATTTCTGTATTTTTCAGGCGTTTCAGACTTTGAGCCATGCAGATTGTGTAGCTCAGGGTTTGACGTAGCTTAATTCAAATTCAGCACCAAGGAGAGCTCCTACAGAGCAACTTATGTAAAATCAAGGGCTGGAGGTGATCTTTTGAGCCTCTCTACCTCCAATCCACTTCTCCTGTACTCCTCTCCCTTTATTGGGGCCCTAGGGACTTAAAAAAGGGCAAACTCAGCCAGTCATACTGTAGCCTCTGACTCCAGCAGGCAATGTGCTTTCGGTGTCCAAGAAGCTGCTGCCCACAATAACTACCATTTAGGTAGGTCAGATGATGCTGAAGGACCACAATTGTGATTCTACATGTACACTGAAAAGGTGTAGACATTAATTATTCAAGACTGTTTCAGATCGCTTGCCATGTGGAGTTAAATTTATGAATTTCAGAAACACACACACACACTGCAATCAACAGATCTGAATCCACACAGTAGGAGCCTTCAACTACTATATATAAAAAAAGATGCACTAAAGCTAGTTATATTCATGCTTGTGGATGGTTTCCATAGTTATAAAACATATAGCAAGCTGTTAATGCACCCCAAATGTAAGATAAATGTAGTTGAATGAGTGGCGGCTTTTGGGGGGGGATATTGTGATAAAAAAATGCTCATTAATTTCTAACATTGAGAGGCACGGACCTTCCTGGAAGTCAGCCTTGCCCCCAAACCACCAACACACAAAGGGATAGTTTATAGTTACCCAGTGATGCAGGAAAGGCACTCTGTACATGCTCGAAGACACTTGCTCTTCAGAGAGACAATTGTGTTAGTTTGTTGTCGCAAAACAAAAAGAAGCCTTGAAGCACCTCGAAGACTAATAGATTTGTCACAGCACAAGGCTTTGTGGGCTTCAACCTCTACCATCAGACACATATCTTTGTTCTGTTCTTGAGTATGGAAGGAAATATTGAAAACAGTGGGGCCAGAGTTCAACAGGAGCAACAGCCTGTGTAACTATTCTGACTGGGTCCCTGTATTTTTTAATAGCTTGCTTAGAAGCAGAAATTCAGCAAGTGGCCTCATCATCCTCCGTCGCCACCTCCCCAACAGATAATATAATATATAATATAAACTGACAGACTGAAGATAACACTTCATGCCTCAGACCAAGCAGGCTCTGGTTTCATGAAATTTTATGCCATAGTAAATCTGTTAGTTTTTAAGATGCCACACAATGTTGCTTTGCATAGTTCTTCATAGTCCCAGGTCATATAAAGCAGGCAGAGTTGTGTGTGTTTTGGTTCACACCACCCCTTTTTTTTGTTTTAAAAAACATTAAATCAGGGTTCACCAACCTTTCTGAGAATTGAGATGGAATCCTTTTCTTCCCTACACTTCTTACATTTCTCCAGTTAAAGGGCTACCTTCCTGGGGAAGGGGGCCTTGAGACAGGTGTCCCAACTGCTTTTCAACTAGGGATCTAGTGCCTTTTATAGTTGTGTGGCAGGCAAGATCCAGCAAGTTACTTTTTTCTTTCTTTTGCAAAACCAGTGCCAGTCAGTGCCCACAATACTGGTGTTAGCTGGACAAATGGTCCGACTTATTATAGTGCATCTTCCTAGAATTCCAGACTTGTAGAGTTGGAAGGGACCATGACGGTGACCTATTCCAACTCCCTGCAATGCAGAAAGATTTCACTGTACATGGGGGCTTGAACCTACAACCCTGGGATTAAGTGGGCCCTGGCTCTAAATAGGTTGAAGATACCATCCCTAGATGCAGTGATGAGGAGAGTGAGTATGGGGACAAGGGCCCTCTTGTTTTCTGGGGGGAAATAATCCAGAGAACCACATCCAGTTTTTACATGTGTATGTACTAACACGGACCAGACTATCCACATCTCCCCAAAGCATGCATTAAAAGAATGCAGAAATTCCATCCAATTTCCTGTTTGGTTACCCTGTTCTTGAGCACAGAGAGGGCAAAGGGCTTTAGTGGTCTTAAATTTGCATATTGATATGCTAGTGGTAGCTATTCTGGATTAACCAATGTGTAGCGAAAGATAGTGTGGTGTAGCATTTAAGAGGGTTGATCAGCAACATGTTGCACTGTTTCTTGTTAGCTGTGTCATTTTGCTGATCCAAAAATAAACAAAAACATGACAAAAAGAGTGTTGGCCACCGGGAGACCCAGGTTCAAAGTCATACTTGGTCAAAAAGCTTGAGGTGCAACATGGGTCCACTCATTCCGTCTCTCTGTCTAACCTTTCTCACTGGGTTATTTTGAAGATAGTGCGGGTGACTGGTTAAGAGTCTGTGTACTTCCTTGAGCTCCCTGAAGGAAAACCAGGATTACAATTGTACTCAGTCAATAAACATGCACTTGAGAGTAGCTTGGCAAAAGAGGATGTCATGGGGGGGGGAGATATCACACACCCTCTTGTTGGCCTGCCTTAACAGGGCTGTTGTTGTTGTTGTTTTTTATCGGTCCCTTCCTCAGATTTGCTTCCAGCTAAGAATGGTGAGGAGCAGACCGTGCAGTTCCTCCTGGAGGTGGTGGACATTCTCCTGACATACGTGAGGAAGACCTTTGACAGGTCCACCAAAGTCCTGGACTTCCACCACCCGCACCAGCTCCTGGAGGGCATGGAAGGCTTCAACCTTGAGCTCTCTGACAACCCAGAGTCACTCGAGCAGATCCTGGTGGACTGCAGGGACACATTGAAATACGGAGTCAGGACAGGTGAGAGCTCTGTCCAGAAGAGAGGGGTATGTGGGCAAGGCTTCTGCCAGGCCAGAGTCTGAAGGCACACAGGTTGTGGCATCTTGGCTGAAGCCAAGCGCATTTGGGTCTGGCTAGTGCCCTGATGAGAGACCACTGGGGAGCCAAATATATACCACCTTTAGTTCCATCATGGAAGAAATGTCAAATATAAACGTCAAAAAAGAAAAGAAAAAGAAAAACACTTTTCATATCCCACATACTTCCAAAAAGGAAAGAAAGAGAGTCTTATGCTCTCATACTGAGTGAACTTAATTTTGATGCCTTTCTTCCTGGTTTGCATGAGGCCTATTCCCCAGAAAAGTGTTAAAGATTGGGGTGTGAGTGAGCTGGAGAGAGGTGGTCTGGACCAAGCAGTTGTTTCTGAACACATGTGGACTTTGATAAGCGTGCAATGGCTGTGATCAGGGTCAGCCCAAGACGTTTTGGTCCCTGGGGTAAACCACAAGGGAGAAATAAAGATCTACATTGGCTGGATCTGCTGCCCCTGTAGATCTTGCCACCCGAGACGGTCACTTCACCTTGCCTCATAGGTTGGCTGGGCCTGGTTGTGATTCTAGCTGGCACACTTTCCTGGGAACAATTCCTTCTGAACTCAGAGGAACTGGCTTCTGACAGGAGCACTACAGAGAGAGGAGGAGGAGGAGGATATAAGCCCCCCCTTATATCTCTGACTATGTTATTTTCCAGGAATGTCTATATATCTGGGGATATTATGAAGCATCTCAAAAGCAGCAGTGGCAAATGCTTTTAAAATGCACTGCTTCCCCCCTGCAGCTTAACTTGAATATATGCAAGAAGCAGGCTTTCAAATTTGCCTGTGAATTTGGCTCCACACCCCACTGCCCTAGCTGTCAGACTAAGGAAACCTGCCCACCATGGCAATACGGCTTCCCTATAGGATCAGACTGCAAGCCTCTGCTTTCCTGTGCATGGGGCCTGAATCTCTCTCTCCCTCTCTCCCTCCCCCCCCCACATATAGAGTCCTCCCTTTCGAAGTGACTCTTGCCTTGTTGCCTACAGTAGGCAGACTGTTGGCAGTTCGGTTTGTCACTCAGGTGGGCATTTTTGTAGCATTGGGTGTAGACAGCGCGGACAAGCACATTTGGAAAGTCGTAATCCCTTTCACTTGATGAAATGCAAGCGGCGTGTATCTCGGGGGAACGATATCATTAGGTAAATGAGGGCATAAATGACACTGAATTTGCAGTTTTTCTTCTTTATGTTCCCAAGGCATTTAATGCCAAAAAGCAAAGAAAGGAAAGGGAGAGAATTTGGTTTCTTGGGATCATTAATACCTGGCCGCCCTTCTGATAACTCATCGGGCAAGGGGAGTCTCCGGTTTCCAGGTCTTTTCTGATAAAGGTATCAAATGTAATCTTCCCCCCTTCATTTGTGAGTATGAGGTTTTCTAATAATAATAATAATAATTTATTTATACCCCAGCCATCTGGCTGGGTTTCCCCAGCCACTCTGGGCGGCTTCCAACAGAAAAATGAAATAAAATAATCTATTAAACATTAAAAGCCTCCCTATAAACAGGGCTGCCTTCAGATGTCTTCTAAAAGTCTGGTAGCTGTATTCCTCTTTGACATCTGTTGGGAGGGCGTTCCACAGGGCAGGCGCCACCACCGAGAAGGCCCTCTGCCTAGTTCCCTGCAACTTGGCTTCTCATAGCGAGGGAACTGCTAGAAGGCCCTCGGCGCTGGACCTCAGTGTCCGGGCAGAACGATGGGGGTGGAGACTCTCCTTCAGGTATACTGGACTGACGCCATTTAGGGCTTTAAAGGTCAGCACCAACACTTTGAACTGTGCTCTGAAATGTACTGGGAGCCAATGTAGATCTTTCAAGACCGGTGTTATGTGGTCTCGGCGGCCGCTCCCAGTCACCAGTCTAGCTGCCGCATTCTGGATTAGTTGTAGTTTCTCAAGCCAATTTACATGTAATTTTCAAGAAGGGGTGTGTGAGTGTGCCTGAAATGTTTTAAATCTCGCAGGGGAGCTGTCCAGCAGAGTCAGCAAAGTTTCACAAAGAAGTTCTGGTGCTGAATAGCAGGTGAGCTGTCCAGGAGACCAGTGGGGGGGGCATGAAGCAGTTACACCAGCAGCTTCCAGGAAGCAGCTGAGGGTTTGTGTAGTGAGCCAGGCTACCCCATGCTTCTTGGTAAAGCCTTGATCTTAATCATACTTAAGGTGATGCATCAAGAAGAGGGCTGTGCCATTAGATATGAGCTACTGTTGGACTCATTGTCATTTTTGTTTCTGATGTCCCAATGACAAGCACAAAGAAGCTAGAGCTGGGGGAGGGAGTCCTGTTGGGGTGCAGTATGAAGGAACTCTGGCTGGAGCGAAATCTCAGGGGCTCCCTTGGGGTGCCCTGACCCCTTTACAGTCTGGCTCAGGTAGAGGCTTGCAGTTAGCCTGGGCATCAACTTTTAATTTATTTTTAAAAGCCGGTTGTTCAAAGTTCTTCCTTGGGAATCTTGTTCAGGAAAGAATGGGGCAAAATGATGTTTCTATGCCCTGCACTTAGCATGAGTAGATTGTCCTAAGCACTTATAACTCTTTATTAAGAGCAGTGGAGCAAGGAAGCAAAAGTCATTTTTGAGCTGGAAACTACTTTTTATCACAGAATAGGTGTCAGAAAAGGGGCAACAGCCACCATACTCTGCTCCAGTATTTATTACTTTTTCATTTATAACCTGCTTTCTTCCATCATGGAACCCACGGTGGTATATTCTTGGTTCTCGAGAGGTCTGTTCAAGTAATAACCAGACCCAGACCTGGTCTGGTGAGATGGCAGTAGTCTCATGTGCCTTATCCTGGATATTATGACATATGGGGACACAGTGCAATGACAGCAGAGCGTGCCAGAATCCCTAGGCTGAAATCAGCCACTGTCAACACATATGATGCTACTCAGCACTGAAACAGAACATCACACGAGGCAGCTCATTCACCTCTCATTTTGAAGGATGTACCAGCTCCCATTGGATCAAATAATATTTGATAGTTGGGTGCTAAAATGGGTAGGTGCAGCATATCATGGTAGTCCTATCCATTGCCTTACATAGAATGCTGCTATGGCTAGATTGGCATTTCACACTCTCCATGCTGTTACTCCTTTAAGACCTGGGTATTTGCAGCTGAGCAGTTACCAGATGTAATACAGCTTCATACTGCATTCTGTATAAATACACATAAATCCCAGAAAGATGGTTATCCAAACGTTACTTGACTTACCTTCGTGAAAGAACATCCCACAGTCTCCCTCCATGGCTTGTCCCCATTGCAGATGGAAACTATTTCCTAATATTTAAGTCAAAATCAATACTTCCATAATTTAAAATCATTAGTCTTTTCTGTCACGGGAGAGATCAAGGAGAGATCATGGACCTTTAAAAACAATACTACGTGGTCCACTGCTTTCACTAACACATGTTTACTCGGAATTAATCCACACTGTATTCAATGGGGCTTAACTCCTAGGGAAGAGTGTGTAAAGCTAACTTGTGTGGCCTTTCATATGCTGTTGAGCAACAGGCAGGGATTATGGGAGTTGTCCAAGAACATAGGGAGGGCCACATGTTCAAATGGAAAAGTTGTTTTGTCACAGATACTGAAACGAGTTTTCCATCACACACAACAGTTCTGTTCAGCAAGGTTCCTAGAATACTTTAACTCACAGCCAGGGGCATACCCAGGATCAAAACTGGGGGGGGGGGCAAGACATGGTCAACTAAAATACTGATCAACTAGCGGCTCAGTACAGTGACGCAGAACTTGGTTTTTACACCATTTCAGTGTGGTAAACAACTGATTATTCCCCATTGCCCTACCTAATTTTGTTTCTTTCATCACTTTATAACCATTTTTTTAAAAAATTGCTTCTGGGGGGCAGCTGCCCCCCCTGCCCTATGCTGGGTACGCCCATGCTCACAGCAAGCACTTGGGCCTGTAGGATAGATTAGTTGTGACTAACTGAGTCCAGTTGGTTGCAGTGGAAGTGATGTGCAGTGCTATTTTTCTAGAAAAAGAGGTGCCAGAACTCACCACGAACACTTCCCTTGTTCTCTTATAATGGCAATGGCGCACACCTGAGAGGTGCCGGAACTGAGTTCCGGTAAGTTCTGGCTGAAAAATGCCCTGGTTATGTGTGACTAACTTTAGTTGAATTGGGACCTTGTGCTTTGCTTTCATACAGGGGCGTAGCCAGGATGAAAATCAGGGGGGCAAGGGGCGGGGAGCAAGGGGCGGGGCCAAGGGGCGGGGGCGGGGCCACATCGGAGCAGCCCGAAATCGGGCTGCTCCGACTCCCTCCTCCCCCTCCGCGATAGGAACGGACGAGGGGGAGCCAGGATCAGCCCGAAATCGGGCTGCTCCGACTCCCTCCTCCCCCTCCGCGATAGGAACGGACGAGGGGGAGCCAGGATCAGCCCGAAATCGGGCTGCTCCGACTCCCTCCTCCCCCTCCGCGATAGGAACGGACGAGGGGGAGCCAGGATCAGCCCAAAATCGGGCTGCTCCGACTCCCTCCTCCCCCTCCACGATCGGAAGGGACGAGGGGGAGCCAGGATCAGCCTGAAATCGGGCTGCTCCGATCCCCTCCTCCCCCTCTGCAATCGCTGGGGCAGGTGGAGGGAAAGCCCCAGAGCCGCGCAAAGCGGTTGCCTGGCTTTCCCTCCGCCCGCCCCACAGCCAGCCGGCTAGAAGGGAGGTCTCCCTTCTCCCTTGCTGGCTGTGGGGCGGAGGGAGGGAAAGCCAGCCAAACGCTTTGCGCGGCTCTGGTGCTTTCCCGCCGCCCGCCCCACAGCCAGCCAGGGAGAAGGGAGACGGCACCGGGCGGGCAGTGGGGCAGGCTGGCCAGTGGCCCTGCTTCTAGGGGGGGCAATTGCCCCCTCCTGCCCCCCCTGCCTACACCCATGCTTTCATAACAGGTTGTTGAAAAGACAACTGTTGTGTTTCTATAAGTGCCGGTCAGACATCCCTGCCACCCTCAGTTCAAAGGTCATATTTAAAGTCAAGTGACTCAGGCGATCAGATTTGTGGGGAGGAGAGTGCTGGGTTCAGGGCATGCCTGCTGCTAGTTTTCTACTTTCATATTTTCTTTTCTGCCGTCATGGCGTGACACCATTTGGATTTCCAACCTTGGGCATCAAATCATCCTGGACTACCTCCAGATGTGGATTTCCTTGGAGCAGACATTATGTCTTGCTAGTTAAATCCAGTTGTTCATATATATATTTTAAATCACAGTTTTAATCACAGGATTTAATTTTGCAATACTTACAGAATGAACAGGTTTGGGTCAAGTCTTGCTAGTAGGGAGGGGATAATGTAGCCGCCGAATACCTGTTTTCACTGAAGCCATGAAAAATAGTTCAGTGATTAGATTTAGATTTTTCTAGGGCCTTTTGAGTGTGTGCATCAAACCTTAATGTGAGTCCTAATATGATCTGACAGTGTTCTCTCTGCTACTGGGCACCAGGCAGCTTTATGAACTTGTGTCAGAACAAGCCATTAGGTTGTCAGCATGGTTTTGCATGAAGTACGTTTTCTGAATTACCTTCTGTCTCTCACTCTCAAAAAACCGATGCTTTTTAAAAACTAATTTTCTTTCTGAAGGTCACTTGAATAAAGCTCGTTGGTTGAAAATAGGAAACAAAAGATACTCCTTAAATTGTGGGTCAGGATCACAGGCTTCTTTGCTTCCATGATCTGGCTATAACAAAGGGGTTGGCAGTCTTTTAACCAGCTGCTAAATAAATATGCAATCAGCCATCCAGAATGGAAGGTCTTGAAATTATGTTTTCCTAATAGGACACTCACAGACCCAGGGACCCAGGTGGCGTTGTGTGTTAAGCCACTGAGCCTAGGGCTTGCTGATCAGAAGGTCGGCGGTTTGAATCCCTGTGACGGGGTGAGCTCCCGTTGCTTGGTCCCAGCTCCTGCCAACCTAGCAGTTCGAAAGCATGTCAAAATGCAAGTAGATAAAACCGCTACAGCGGGAAGGTAAACAGCATTTCCATGTGCTGCTCTGGTTTGCCAGAAGCGGCTTTGTCATGCTGGCCACATGACCTGGAAGCTGTACGCCAGCTCCCACGGCCAATAATGCGAGATGAGCGCGCAACCCCAGAGTCGGTCACGACTGGACCTAATGGTCAGGGGTCCCTTTACCTTTAATAGGACGCTAGAGGGAAGGGGTGCTATAACAGGTACCTGATATATTTTTGAATTCGTTAGTAATAGAAGATATACAATAATTAAACTATTTATAGAACTGCAGTCAAAATATAAAATGAGTTGCTTCTACCTCTTTGTGATTCATTGCCTGTAGGGCTACAAATGCAACCCTATGCATGTCTACTTGGAAGTAAGTTTCATTGAATATATGAGGCCAGCCCGAACTACCAGGAGTCGCATTGGGATCCGGGGGGGGGGCTGCACACAACCACACAAAAGCCCCCCCCCCATTTGATGTGGGGAGTGGTCATTCCAAGATTAGTGGGTATGGGATTTCAGTCTTAAAGAAGAGCAGAGGTAAAGAAATAATTACTATACAATAAGCAACCTGATTCACAGATCCATCCCTATTTATTGAGACTTCATTTTAATGCATATAAATCAAATTCTGATGCATTCTAGATTAACACACTTCTCTGAAAAGGAGTAGATGAATGCATGGAGTTAATTATTGGCATTTCCCATTTCCCACCTACCTAAATTATAAACATGTTTCCTTATTGTAAATAGTAATAACAAAAAGTAGCATTTCTGGTTTGAAAGCATAACTTTATGCAACACATTTTGCAAAATCATTTGGGGGGGGGCTACTGATAAAAGAATATGAAACCTCAGAGAACCAGAAGCAATGCAGATGCATAGATAACATGCATGTTTCCTTTAGATGGTGTCATTTGTTTTTCTAGGTCACCCACGCTTTTTCAACCAGCTTTCTACAGGGCTTGATATCATTGGCTTGGCTGGAGAGTGGCTGACGTCTACTGCTAATACAAACATGTAAGTACCTTAGGACTTTTCTCTCTGCTGTATGGTGAGAAGGCAAAGTCCTGTAGATGTTGGTCTACAGATTCCATAAGCCCTGACCATGTTCTGTGGGCTGGGGGCTGATAGGAATTGAAATCCAACAAATATAGAGCATCACTTCAGTGTGCTAAAAACAAAAACAGATGAAATGGTTAGACCAGGCATCCCCAAACTGTGGCCCGCCAGATGTTTTGGCCTACAACTCCCATGATCCCTAGCTAACAGGACCAGTGGTCAGGGATGATGGGAATTGTAGTCTAAAACATCTGGAGGGCCGAAGTTTGGGGGTGCCTGGGTTAGACTGTCTCTGTTTATTTTTTTCTCCTCTTGGGTTTGGACTCTGTAGACAAAAGGATATTTAAGGGTGTGTGTATGGGTATGTAGATAGATTAATTAGGGGTTCAGCTTCTGTGATACTGTGGCACCTAGATCATATCAATAAAATTAAGGGACTTGCGGGGTCATGCTGTTCTATGGCATGGGTGTAGCCAGGATTTTTGTTACGGGAGCAGGACTTTGGGGGGGGGCAGAACCGACGTGATTGGTCAGTTAGTTAAATATTTGTATTGTTTTACTTGATCTAGGGGGGAGGGTGTGGATAAATCTATGGGAGGTTGGCAGGTGGAGGGTTGGAAACAGGCAGCAGAGTTAAATATCCACAATAAATAGTTCTAGAAATTCATTGGGTGCATCATCTATTTATCTTCACACAGGGCAGTCTCGAGCAGGTCGCGCGCCCTGGCGCTGAGGGGCGGAGATTGCTCCGGCGCCCAGCAGGGCACAGCATGGCTTCCGCGCAGCTTTGCCGCGCAGCGCCCTGCCTACCGGCCCGGCACCCTGGCGCCCCGCGCCACCGGGACTCTACCTAGAGCCGGCCCTGTCTTCACAACAAATGGATAGGAGGTTGAAACTGCTTGCTGTGCATGCATTAGGAAAGGTAGCATAAGTACTCCAGCTGCTGCTGCTGCTAACCCCCATCTTGGGAGATAATCAGGGGAAAGCTGATCCATCTTCTCCACTTTTAGAAATTTCTCCTGGTTCCTTTGATAGGTTCATTTCACATATTCTGAATGAGAAATTAAACTAATACAGAACGTAGGCATATTAACATTTATCTGAACCTGGCTCAAGGTTTACTGCTGTCTGTCTTTGAAGTTGTCCTGAGTATATTCAAAGTTATTGGGAGTGGTAAAGATTTTTTTAAAAAAAATTCGCCTGTTTGAAGTCTTGGAATTAGAAGGCGTGCTGGCTACAAACCTGAAGCTAGTTGTTTGTTTTGTTTGTTTTGTTTGTTTTGTTTGTTTCTTTTGTTTCTTTTGTTTCTTTTGTTTCTTTCTTTTCTTTCTTTTCTTTTGTTTGTTTTGTTTGTTTTGTTTGTTTTGTTTGTTTTGTTTGTTTTGTTTGTTTTGTTTTAAAGATAACCAGAAAATCTGGAGGAGTCACGCTTTCATATTTTTTGTATTAAAAGGAGGGCTAAAGTTGAGTTACAATCAAAACCTTCCACTGGAATTGATGTAAAAAAAAATGTGTTCAGAAGGTGAGGAGAGACCAGAACTAGATTTTAAGGTTATGTTTTAATCACCTGTAGAAGCAGTTGGTAAGATGCTCTTCAATGATGCAGAATGGATTAAGAACCAGAAAGTGGAGTGATAACATACTCAGCTGAATTATTAGTCTTTGTGTTATGCTTTAACATAGTGCAAAGAAGGACTTTCCATAGCAGAGGAGGAAATTGCAACTGTAGCTAGCGTTAGATTCCATCATTTTATGAAATGCAATTATCTTTATTGATACGGAGGTTGCAGGAAAGAAAGTTAAAATGAAGTTCAAGGTGATTGTTGGTATCAGTCCCCGAGACCAAAATGTCTCCTCTTTCCTTCCCTACTGAAAGGGATGGAAAGCGGGTGTGAGACATGCCTGGAGGCAGTTTGAAATTGTGTATTGATTTGCATGGGCTTTAGAAAGTGTGACATGAGAGGACTCCAAATACTCATCAGCGATCAAAAGGCAGGTTTCTATTTCAGAACGCCGTTAGATGTGTGCAGCGATCACTACATTCATTAGCAGCTGAAAAATCTCACCAGATGGAAAAGCAAGTTCATTGTGGGCAAAATGGCAATGCATGAAGGAGCTTTTCCTGCAAATGGAAAAGCAAACTTTCTGCCACTTGCACCATCCACTGTTAATGCTCTGTTGATTTCAATGGGAGAGTTAAACATCTGTCACTCCTTGCTTGTTTGTTATATACTGCCCAATAACAAACAATCTCTGGGCAATTTACAAGTAAAAAAAAAATCAACATGCATAATAAATGTGAACTCCAACAACACAACTAAACCAGCCACAAAATAAAACCAGGGTAAAATCAGTAGCAGCAGAACATGGCATCTATACAATGGCTCTACAAAGCACTGGAATGTTTTCAAATGGAAAAAACCTAGTGTAAAAATGACCATAAAGACATTTCCAGGCAAACCTCTCCAAGGAAGGGCTTTCCACATCCAGAGAACCACCACAGAGAAGGCCCTGTCTCTCACAGCCACCTGCCACCCCTCATTTAGTGGAAGCACCCAGAGAACAACCACAGAAGACGATCTTGAGGTCCAGAGAGGTGTATGTCCTTCAAGCAATCTTGCCCCAGGCCAATTTTGGCCTTAAAAGCTCATGCCAGCACTTTGAAGTAGGCCTGGAAATGGACTGGAAGCCGATACAGACATCAAAATACTGGCCTAATACAGTACTTTGGTGTAGTCTCACATGCAATGCATTGCAATGATCCCAACTAAAGAATGCCAGAACATGGATAACGGTAGCAGGGCTATTTTTGTCCAGAGTGGGTCCCGACTAATTTATCTGCCTGACCTGATGAGAACTGCTCCAAGCCACAGAGGCTACCTATGCCTCTAGGAAGAGCTGGATCAAATATAGGGCTGCCATACATCCAGATTTTTCCCAGACATTACCAGGATTTCAAAGACAGAATTGACATCCGGGGGGGGGGGGATTTCCAAAAGGCAGCGCCTTGTTCTGGATCTTAGGCAATTGAAAAATCACATTGTTGTTGTTTTGGTGTTTTTGTAAAAAAGAAGCTCAACAACTTTGGGGGTGTTCTGGTTTTTACTTTTAGAAATATAGCAACCGTAAAAGGAGTGTGTACCCTATATGAAACTGGTCATTTACGGTGAAGTGCAACACCTACCAAACAGATTGAACACTAATCAGTCGTGCAATGGAACTCACTCTCCCTCGCCTGGGTTGAATCTCAGCTTATTGCTACTGATTCATAATACCCATTGTCTCACATTTGTTCAGAAGGAGTGGGAGAGCTGGGTTCCATCCACATATTGGTGACAACCTAGATCACTTGACTTTTAAAGGTAAAGGGTAAATGACCCCCTGGTTGGTTAAGTCCAGTCAAAGGTGACTATGGGGTGAGGCGCTCATATCATTTCAGGCCGAGGGAGCTGACGTTTGTCCACAGAGAGGTTTCCGGGCCATGTGGCCAGCATAACTGAACTGCTACTGGCGCACGGATTACTGTGACAGAAATGCCATTTACCTTCCAGCCGCAGCGGTAACTATTTATCTACTTGCACTGGCGTGCTTTCGAACAGCTAGGTTGGCAGGAACTGGGACAGAGTAATGGGAGCTTACCCCATCGCGTGGATTTGAACCACCGGCTTTCCGACTGGCAAGCCCAAGAGGCTCAATGGTTTAGACCACAGCGCCACCCGCGTCCCTTGTTAGCTATATGCAATACAATATAGCTTTCAGCTGGAAGTTGCTGGAACTCGGTTCTGGTACTTCTCAAGTGGGCACCATTGCCATTTTATGAGAATATGGGAAGCATTCATGGTGAGTTCCGGCACCTCTTTTCCTAGAAAAATTATACTGTTTATAGTGGCAGCCCTGGTGTGTAGTGTTCAGGGGTATGAAAACTTCCATGGACTTTTGGTTCAAAGAATTGAAGGAACCCCATATACAAACACTCACAAACAGAAATTGCTTGAATCTGAAGTTTTATAGCAGCTGGTATAAGCTGAAATTTTTTTACTAGCCCAGTTTTAAAAAATCATGGATAGCTTTTTATTTTCCTGATTTTATTAAATCAAAGCAAGTGTTGAAATGGGGATCTGAATGGATCATTTTACTTTATTTTTGCACCTGTTGATCACTGTCATCATCATCATAATGGAGGCTTTTTGGGAAGTCGCTGTAGTGTGTAGTTTGAAGATCAGGAGATACTCAGATATTCATTACAGATACTCATACGCTAATCCAAAATGCACTGAAGCCAATGGAAGAACTCCCACTGCCTTCAGCAGACCTTGGTATAGACTCCCGAATTAATGACTCAAGCTGTGTAGCTGTCTTTTTCGGGGGCCCAGCTGGCTGATGAATGCACATGCAGCCTATAAATGTACCATCCCTGGAAAATTTCACATCTTGGATGTTGTACAGGTGAAGATTGCTTGCCTTGTTTTGATCAGAATCCATAAACTATGTAGGGTAGCATACCTAGCACACTAGCTACCTAAGGTAGTTTATGGATTGCCATCTTCTCGTCAATTTATTATATACAAATTCCAAACCTTTTGTTTCTCACTCTGATGGTACTTAAAGTCTATGCGATGTACTTGACACAAAATACCGGAAGGGAAGAAGAATGTGGTGGACATGCCCCAAGATAAAAGGCTTCTGGGAAATGATTTATAATGAAATGAAAAAGATATATAAAAATACGTTTCTGAAAAAACCAGAGGCCCTTTTACTTGGAATAGTAGGGAAAGAAATTCCCAAAAAAGATGTCAATCTGTTTATGTATGCCACCACAGCTGCGAGGATTTTAATTGCAAAATATTGGGGGGGGGGAAGGAACTGCCCTCTTTACAGGAATGGCAAATGAAAATGCTGGACTTTATGGAACTGGCAGAGCTGACAGGAAGACTCCGAGATCAAGCAGGGGAAAGAGTGGAGGAAGACTGGAGAAAGTTTAAAATATATATAGGGAATTACTTTTGAAAGTTGAAAATCTGAATATCTAGGGAAATACAGAAGTTAAGGCAATAGGGAGATAAGAGGAGTTTATAAGGTTGAAAAATTGATACGCAAATATAAAGATGAGATTAAGAGGAACTAAGGAGATTATAGTATGAAGGAAGTAAAAGAGATGAAATAGAAACTGCTACAGTGATATTCAAAATGAAAATCAGATAGTGGGGAGTTGGGGAAGCCAAAAAGACAATGATTTAAAAAGTTGATTAAAGATGATATGTTTATGTTTATGTTTGTATTGATGTTTTTTGTTGTTGTAACGATGTTCTTTGTATTTTTGGTATTTTCTGTATTTTTTGTTTGTTATAAAATGCTTAATAAAAAAAATTTTAAAAAAGAAAGAAAAGAAAATACACCTAATAGTAAACCACGTTTAGTAAGACTTTGTACAAGGAATTCCCTGATGAAAGGAAGTTCGATCCTCAGCACCAAACCCTTGGCTCGTGTTTCCTTAGAATACATTTTGACAATCTCAGCCAAAGAAACCCATTTAAAAGTCCTTCACTGCATTAGTTAAACCAATTACTGTATTGCTTTTAGAATGCAACTGTTCACAAGACTCCAGAAACATTCTCGACTCATTATGAAGACCATGGGTATTCCAGACACTTGGTCACGTCTAAGCCGAACAGAAACAACACACTCTGTTGAGACATTTTAGCTGGTACAGAATGCTACAGTTGACCAGAACTTATGTTTGGAATCACTTGTCCTTGCTGGCCAGTAGTCACATGAAATAGGGTCTTCTTGGTGGTAGCACCTTGTCAGTAGAGCTCACTAGCCTAGGCAGTTCATTTAGTTCTCTCCCTGCTGATTTTCAGATGCTAAAACAAAACTATACCCCCCCTCTCTCTCCTCTTTGTTTCATGTTACCCGTGGCTTCTATGCTCTTTTATCTGCTGTCATTTTAATTTTCTCTTTATTTTTATGCTGTTTTCTATTGTTTCATTGTATCAGTTATAATTGTGGGCTGTGCTGGAGGTACTATGTGTAAAGGGAGAAAGGCAGGGTTTAAATATTTTGATTAATTGGTTAATGATAAGATATTAAAATAGGAATACTTTGTATATGTACAGCATTTTCCGAAACATGGAAAAGTGCTAATTATTTATCTCTCTTTCTCCCTTGCTTCTCTTATGAGTGCATAAAATTGGTCAGGGGTCCCTGTTGCCTGCACATATATGCAAAACAAGATATACTAATAGTTACATGCAATATACAGACACTTACTCTATATTTATTTATTTATTTATTGCCAACTTGCTTGCTTGCTTGTATCTATATCTCACCTTTGCTCCAAGGAGCTGTCTCCATATTATCCTCACAACAACCCTGTGATGTAGGATAGGCCAATAGTTGGTGGCTGACCCAAGGGACCTACTCAGCTTCATGACTGAGTGAGGATTTGAACACTGGTCTCCCAGTCTGATACCTGAACCACTATGCCACCTTGGAACCACATTCATTTTGCAATGTATGAAGCCAGCCTCAGTGTAGCAGGAGAAGGGGTTTGGTTTTTGTTGTTGTTTTTTTTACAGGGGGGGCAAGCCAGACAAAGCTACACATGCCCTACATGTACGTTTGTGAAACATGGACCACTTATAAATGCCATCTCCAACTCCTTGAAAGATTCAATCAACGGCATCTCTGAAAAAAATGTACACATCACTTGGGAAGACAGGTGAACTAATTCCAGTGCACTGGAAGAAGCAGTGTCAAAGCAAAGATTCTTCAACATCAATTTCGTTGGACTGGTCATGTTGTTTGGATGCCTGATTATCGTCTTCCAAAGCAACTACTCTATTTCGAACTTAAAAATGGAAAGAGTAATGTTGGTGGTCAACAAAAGAGGTTTAAAGACTCTCTCTCGAGGCAAATCTAAAAGAATGTAGTATAAACACCGACAACTGGGAAACACTGGCCTGTGAGCACTCCAATTGGAGAACAGCCTTTACCAAAGGTGTCAAGGGATTTGAAGACACTTAAACTCAGGACAAAAGGGAGAAGCAAGCTAAGAAGAAGGCATGTTTGGCAAACCCTCACCTTGATCAACTCCCACCCAGAAACCTATGTCCCCGCTGTGGAAGGACGTGTGGATCCAGAATTGGCCTCCACAGTCACTTATGGACTCGCTGTTAAGACTGTGTTCATGAAAGACAATCTTACTCGGCTATGAGTGGTTGCCAAAGGAGGAGGAGGAGACATGGGATGCCATGTTAGTTAGCTGTTGGGCACAAATCGCTGCAGCTTGTGCTATTGGAACTGATGCAATTGGGCTACAAGAAAAATTGCAGTTATCTATCTGGTCTTTCCTTGGAAAAGACCCTGATGTTGGGAAAGATTGAGGGCACTAGGAGAAGGGGACGACAGAGGACGAAATGGTTGGAGAGTGTTCTCGAAGCTACGAACATGAGTTTGACCAAACTGCGGGAGGCAGTGCAAGACAGGAGTGCCTGGCGTGCTATGGTCCATGGGGTCACGAAGAGTCGGACACGACTAAACGACTAAACAACAACAACAATCTGGTCTTAACCACTGCAGTAGAAAAATTTTATTGTGGCAGTTAGCTATAATTCTCTTTGGGTTTATTTCCTTTATTGTGGAGGAGTGAAGAGTTTTGCCTGGAACTTTAATGAAGGAACAACTTTCTGTTTGATGCAAATAGTAATTTTGCTTTAGACTTTTCTTTGTCTTCAAATAGAAGAATAGAACATGCTTTGAAATTTTAGTACACGGGCAGAAATACATTAATTGGAACATGCACTGATTCTTGCTTCCCATTAACTGGATGAAGCCATGGACTGCTCTCTTGTTATCTGTAATTGGTAATTAGAAAATCATCCTTTTTAATTACTCTTGACAGGTATTGATTGTTTGGTACGGTATAATTAGTTGTCCTTGGGGCGTATATGCAGAAAAAAACCACACAAATAATTGGTTTTGGTGTTTCTTAAAGCTCAAGTTCAATATTTCTAATTATATTTGTGAGAAGCCTTCTGATGTTTACTGTTTTCACAGCCTCTCTGCATTCTGGCTACATGTTTTCTAAATAGGAATAAGACACTCTTTGAACTAAAACACTTTGCAGCCTCACCAGCAATATAGTTATAATGGCTAAGGCTAAGTGGTGTAATCACAAAAATGCTACAAACCACTGTAATTTTTAAAAGTTTGGAAAACAAATTAAAGGATACTTGTGGGGGTAGGGGGTGTTCAAGGAACTTTATCTAATTGATTAAATAGACTTTTATAAATTATTTATATATAGAAGTCATAGAATCATAGAGTAGTATATTTAAAAATAGCTAAACAGAGAAGTCCCAATCCATAATGCACTGTGCTGGACAAGTAATCCTCTGTCCATCCCTTCCTGGACCCACCAGCTTCTGTCAGCGAGGGACCCCTGCCCCATTGCACCCTCTGAAATGGCTGGGGGGGGCAGAAGCTTCTGCCTGCAGTGTCCTTGGTAGCGATAGCCAGCACACACACTCCAAAATAGGGTTCAGAGCTGAATTGGTAGAGGAGCCACTGAATTTCTGAGCCAGCCCTGTTGGTGTCATGTGACGGCAAATTTCAAGGTTCTTTGCTATGCTAGCATAGGATGTGGTGTATTGAAGAGGCTTCCCCCATCCCCCACCTTCTGCAGAGGCCCATATGAGGAGCAGGGATGATATGGGTGCATTGTTCTTTATTAAGCCCCAGGGATTTGAACTGCCCCTTCAGTTTTATTTTCATTTTCTAATTATGTTTATATTGCACCTTTCCTTAAAGGAGCTCAAGTTGGCAAACATGCAGTGTCCCGTCCCCCCCCCTAACCCTAACCCTAACCCCCCCATGCCTCTTTTTATCCTCACAGCAATCCTTATACAGTGGTACCTCTACTTATGAATTTAATGCGTTCCAAACGCACATTCGTAAGTCGAAAAAAATGTAATTCGAATCCCATAGGAATGCATTGGGAGAAAACATTCGTAAGTCGAAGCAACCCTAACTAAAAATTCGTAAGTAGAAAAAATCCTATCTAAACCACATCCAAGATGGCGGACGGAGCTCCATTCGTAAGTAGAAACATTCGTAAGTAGAGTTATTTGTAAGTAGAGGTACCACTGTACACCCAAAACCATGTCAGATGCTCTTGAGTCCTGGAAAACTGTAGTCAATGAAGTTGTCTCATAAAAGAATTTGGTCATTTCGTTTCATGAGCCTCTCGGATGCAGCAACAGGGGAATCTGCCAAGAGCCAATGCAGAGCAGAGTGTGAACACAATTGTTTGGTTCGTTGTGCAGAGGGTAGCAGATCTATCCCAGTGGCCTCTGGTGTTTTTAAAGCTGAAATTGCAGCCCAGATTCTGCTTGGAGTACCTGCCTGGTTTCCATATTTTAAATCTCCCTCTAGGACGACTTCAGTCCTACTTTCTTCGATTTATATTTGGCATGCCTAGACGCACTGCTGCTCTTCGTTTGAAAGCTATTCTGCCTGGTTTGGATATATAGTCAATTCACTCTCTCAGCTTCAGAGCTTTCTCCCAGGTCTTTTGTATTCCAGGTCATGACAGACTCTTGTCAGTCTGCCTGGATGAAGGAATTGCTGCCAAAAATTTAAAAACGGTTGCTTCGGTGTGGCTGCTGTCTCCTCCTTACTGTTTATGTGTAAACTGTGAGCTAGACAAATGTATGGTCAAACACAGATTAATTGATATTTATTCATCTGTTTATTAAATTTCTGTACCATCCTTCACCCAAGGATCACAGGAAGAGTTTACAATATAAAAACACAAAAAATACACAGCAAAAACAAACACACACACACCCTATCCTACAATTTAAAGGGCCATACATTGTTTAAATCATGGGAGAACATACAAGAGTTGGACTGCTTTAAAGCCTGAGCCTCAAAACTTGTAGAGGGCAGATGAAACAAAGCTCCAGTAAATAACAAAGAAGTAGAGTCAGTGTTGCATGTTCTTTTCAAATGTGGCTTTTATCAGGAGGCAAGAGAAACTCTGATATACCCCATTACACAGTCCTTTCCAGGACAACCTTAATAAATCCGAGAGTTTCTTTTTTTTCAAATTTTCAAAAAGAAAACATAATTTTTTATACACACATACACACAGACATATACACTTAATTTCACAAAACTATAGTCATATCAAAACATGTATGGGGTTCCCTGCACCCCAGGACTTCCTCCCACCCCTCCCTTGGTTTCCAAAGTTCTTCCCCTTTTAACTGCCTCTAATTACTACTTTATCTAAATTTGTTATATGTACTGTACTTCATTTTTATCCTTTGTTAATTTAAATTACAGGCGTTATGTGAATCCTGCTAATGTTTTTAAGCTCTTACAGAGTTTCAATGTCCCAGTATTCACACTTGTTTTGTCAACCGGGATTCTCCTGCCATTTCTTGAATGTTTTAAACAGACTGTTGTTAACTGAAAATGCGGTCCTGTACATGTCTACCCAGAAGTAGGCATATACGGTACACTGAATTCAGTGGGGTTTATTAAGTGGGCATAGGATTGTAGGCTGAGTCCCATAAAGGTTGTAAAAGCAATAGCATCTTTTCAGAAAGCATAAACATTTTAATATTTATTCCTGTGAAACAGGTATTGGCATTTAATTAATTAATTTATTTTTTTGCAAATGTCTATTCACGTACCCAGGTTTACATACGAAATTGCACCTGTCTTTGTCCTCATGGAACAAATCACGCTTCGAAAAATGAGAGAGATTATCGGATGGTCAAATAAAGATGGAGATGGAATATTCTCACCGGGTAAGTTCCATTTTTGACATGTTGCCCACAATGCCAAGTTGTCGGTTAAGGCTGGAAAAATACAACCAGCTGCTGAGCATGTATGCTTTTAACTGTATGCTATTACTTTGTTTAAAAACATCAGTTACTATCTGCTAGGCCATTTTTAAGAGGATCAATTAAAAAGAAGAACCATGGATGCAATTGGTCCTACCATTGGGCAGAGTAAGGCGACAGGCTAACTTAGGGGGTTGAGGGCAGACCACAAACAACTCCAAATTCTGCCATGCCTGTATGAAATATATGTAGCACGTTTCACCAGCTATGCTTTTCCGCCTCCATTCATAATATCAAACTTCTCCCACCCTCCCTCTATCTCTCTTCTGATATTTATTGTCATGTTCTCTTGTTACAGGTGGTGCTATATCCAATATGTATAGCATCATGGCTGCCCGCTACAAATATTTCCCAGAAGTCAAAACCAAAGGCATGGCTGCAGTGCCTAAACTGGTCCTCTTTACCTCAGAACATGTGAGCTCAACAAGCTTAATTAACTGTTGTTACTGCAATTGGGTTTTTTTGGGAGGGGCTAAGGAAGACGCCTTTCCATCACTGTCAGCGTTGCATATTTTGGTGGCCCTAAAACTGTCACAGAAAATGATCTCCAACTACTCCGTCTCTGTCATTAAGCTAACTTTGGAGGCAATATGCCTGGCACAGCTGCCACATGGAGGTGGGTTTTACATCCCCTCCCTTACAAATGTTTCCTTGTGACAAAACCACTTGCCGCACTCTGACAGAGATTTTCCTCAAACCAGATTGTAGGGCAGTGTTGGGGACAAGGAGGCTGTAAGGAAGACAAGATGTTACCGTGTTATCCACAAAGCTTAGTCACCCCAAATATCTCTTAATATGTCTTAGAGCTTACCATGTCCTCAACTAATTAACACTTCCCCTCCCCCTTTTTGAAGCATTCATAGTAATGTTACTTAATGAATAAAACCCCCACCCCACCCCACAGATCTGATTCCTGGTATCTCTCTTTTTAATATTTGGGCAATGCTCCTACCTTTCTGCATAGCAAGCTGGGGAACCCAGTTGGAATAATGTTTTGGGTTGCTGTTTCTCTTCCTTTTTCTTTTTCTTTTTCTTGAAATGTTTAGAGCTTATAGCTTGCTATGGTGCTCCTAAACCATGTCTGACCCTTATTTCAGCACTTATTCCTGACCATTCCCACTGACTGTTACCTCTGCATTCAAACTGCTTCCTATAAATGGTTGGTTTGTGCCTGGAAGCAGCTGCCCCAGAAAGGTGTGTAATAACAGCCTTTTGTGCGTGTGGCACTTGCAATGAGCAGGGAGGGCATCTCCTGCTGGCAACCTTTGCTACTACACAACTAAACTTGACTTACCCATTTGACTATATTTTCTTTCATTCCTACATTTTCTTTCATTCCTTTCTAAAAGGGCTGACATGTTTTTGTTGCTGTTGTTTTTGCAGAGTCACTACTCAATAAAGAAAGCTGGAGCTGCGCTTGGTTTTGGAACAGAAAATGTGATTTTAATAAAGTGCAACGAAAGGTATGCTCCCATAGCAAAATAGCTGTATTGAGTTGTTTTTTTTGTACTGTGCAACAAGATGCTAATGTTGTTACTAATTAGATCAGTTGATTTAATTAAACTATGGTTAGGGTTTGCTTCTGTTTGGTCTTTATTCATTTGTTTTATAATATTCTTTGTTTTTGTCTTTCACGTTGACTGCAGAGGCAAAATAATACCAGCTGATTTGGAAGCCAAAATTCTGGAAGCCAAACAAAAGGTAACCCTGATGTTTGTTTTTTTGGGGGGGGACCTGAATATATTTCCTATTCAGATGAACATAAGTAACATACATTTTGTCTTCTACATAAATGCATACCACACAGTGTAAGACAAGCTAAGGAAGAAATAATAAACTAATTTACAGGGCAATACTAACCCTTTGCTGCTGGAGCTCCACTGCCCCCCCCCCAGGCCCCCAGCAATGGGAATAATTTATAATCCACTGGTGATTGCATCAAGTCCTAAAATGGACTTTTGGGGGAACCAATGAAAGAAGATGTGACAGTTAAAAATATGCATGGCAGAATAGTTAATGAAAGAACTTGTAATCAGTTGCAATAATTTAAGTTAGCTTCTGTTTCCAATATATATGTTTCCTCATGAACTTTATCCTCTGCCTTACCTCATAGGGGTATGTTCCCCTTTATGTGAACGCAACGGCTGGCACAACAGTGTATGGGGCCTTTGACCCAATTCAGGAGATGGCGGACATTTGCGATAAATACAACCTTTGGCTCCATGTGGACGTGAGTAAGACAAGCTGCGATCCTATACGCACACACACTTGCTGAAAAATAAAGTCCCACTGAAAGCAGGGGGACTCACAAATCGTGTCCCCATCATGGAGGGCACATGTTGCGGTGAGATCACCAAGACTGGCCTCACTGTTTGTGTTGGTGGAGTCGTTTGGATAGCCACAACAATCCGATTGGGTTCCTCGGTTGCTGGGGTAATTCTGGCCAATGGGGTTGAGAGAATTTGCAGCCAGGAGAACTACATGTTGCGTCGAGCTTCCTCTTAGCGCCTCGTGCATCGGATCACCCGCCCATCCTCCCTATATTTAGGGTCTTGCTGTGAACTTGCTATGTTGTCGTGGGTTGTCTGCTTTTGGGGCTGATTGGCTGGTGCCACTTGGGTTTCACCTGCCACGCAGCAAATCGTCACAACTTTGTAAGGTTTGGCAGTTAGGCATTGGTTCAAGGTGTGGTGAGGAGAGGTTGTCACACCTGCCCCTCCCAATGTGCGATAGGGTATTCCATTAAAGGAATCCAGGGGCTCGCCATGCTTTTGTCCGATCCCCTTCCAGGGGTTAGGGGCAGGCCAGAGCACCTGGGAGCATTTTGGGGTGAGGTTGCATCTGTGGTAGGACCAATGTTCCCCCAGTATGTTTACCCTTACTGACTTCTGCCAGTGTCCAGTTGTCATTGCTGCCCTTCCGGAGGTGTAGGTGCAGCTAGTTGAACCAATGCCTAACCAAACCACTCACATTCTGTAAACAATAAAGCTGTGGGTAAAATTATGTCCAATGACCTTAAACTAATATTGGTTTCAACTCTTGTCTTTCTTTGCGAGGTCTTGGGGGTCTTCACACGCAACACTTCTGAATAAACACACATAGGATTGCACTGTGAATATTTATTCATTTTTTTACCATTTTCAAGTGGAAAAGAGGATCCTCCTAGTAACTCTGCTTGTTAGTATTTGTATTGTAGTAACACAGGTCCACTACTCCTTCTTTGAAAGTGTGAAATTAAGAAGAGCGCCTGTTTGTGAAATCATGAACGTTTTCATCAGAAATTTAGTGCCCAGAGTTTTGACAACATTGATCCTTTTGCTAACCGTGGAGTGTCAGATACTTTGAAGGTTCCTCCTAACCCTTTGAACTTTCTTCCATCACTTTCAGGCTGCCTGGGGAGGTGGATTGCTAATGTCCAGGAAGCATCGTCATAAGCTGAGTGGCATAGAAAGGTATCAAATCATTCTCATTTGCATGTTTATTTAGTTAGAAACTTCTCCATGGTACATATGCCCTTTTGCAAATACCTAGGGAAGATAAGCCCCTATCTCAAAAATATTATGGAATTTTTAAAAAGAGCAATTGACAAGAATATAAAAGGTCCAATGTGGGGGGGGGAATATTCCATGTGTCCATGTAGGACAGAAGCAGCTGTTACGCAAAATTTAAATTTCACATTTACATTACATACCAGAATGAAACAAGAGAGACTTCATGCCTGTCTTGCCAAATGCAAGGCGGTTCTTTTAAAATGAGATTCAGAAGTAATACAAAACACAAGTGAATGAGAAGATTAAAGATTTTATTCTAAACAGCAAACAATATATACATACCAAGCAAGCACTTCCATCTGCCACTTGGAAGCCCTCAAGAAGAGGCCAGGTAGCCTCAGTTTGCAGGGCCCCACGGCCGATCAGTCTGTGCACGAGCTTCTCCAAAACTCCAAAACTCCAAAACCATCCGATTTATAGATACTGTAGCTAGCCTGTGTGGCTTGCCCGACTGGCAACGTGCAGATCATTCATGACTGGCTATGTGCAGATTATTCATTCTCCACCCCCTCCCAATGCCTCACTTTCTCAAAACAGTGTTCAACATCAAAGAAGGTACCCAGCACTTTCACTTCCTCCCAACTGATTAGGACATTAAAGGCTGTTCTCGTGCCATCAAATAACTTAACAAGAGGGGAAGGAACAGAGGCAAGTAGGGCAACCATGTTAGATCACTAACTCCTCGATATACAATTTATCTTCCAGATAGATTGCCCATACAATGCCTCACGAGTGAGATGCTTTGGGACGAAAATTAGTGAGACCTTTTGTCTGCATCAGCTGTTAGCTTTGTCTCACTTCACAGTCACACTCTCTGTGAACTGCGCTCAGCTTGTGGCCTACCTTCCACCCCGGTCAAGGCTGGAGCTGTCATCAGTAATTGGCAATAAATGGCCCCAGTGGTTCTGCTATTTATTTTATTTTTGCATTAATCAAGTGCATTGATCTGTGTGCGCTGGGAAGGGCACACACTCTCTAACTAGAGTTGCCACAGGCAACACTTGCCAATTTTGGAAAGACCAACAACATGCTCACAAACAATATGTGCCAATAGGGGTTAACAATAGAATCACAGAATTGTAGAGTTAGAAGGGACCTCAAGGGTCATCTAGTCCAACCTCTTGCAATGCAGGAATCTCAGCTAAATCATGCATGACTGATGGCCACCCAACCTCTGCTTAGAAACTCCCAAGGAAGGAGAGTCCATCACCTCTCGTGTGAGTCTTTTCCACTGTCAAACTGTAGGAAAGGTCTTCCTGATGTTTAGTTGGAATCTCCTTTCTTGTAACTGGTTCAGATCCTACCCTCTGGAGCAGCAGAAAACAATCTTGCTCCAGCCTCCATGTGACAGCCCTTGAGATATTAGAAGATGGCTATCATATCTCCTCTCAGTCTCCTCTTTACCAGGCTAAACATACCCAATTCCCTCAAGTGTTCCTCATAAGGCTTGGTTTCCAGACCCTTGATCACCTTGGTCACCGAAGCAGTCCCACTTTTGTACACTTTTAATGCTCTGCTCATTGCATGAGATTCATTTCTTTAACAGGCTGGATCTGCAGAACTGAAGGATCATAATGTCAGCTTTCTCACAGAGGCTGTTATATTTGAACAACATTCACAGCACCTTGTAGTTTATTTAGAGCAGGAATCAGCAGAGTCCAGACTCATGGGAACGACTTAATCTTACTATATCCCCGAGACCCACCAATTTGTGTGATGTGCTTACATAATAGCTTAGTGGGGGCAGACATAAACTCAAATCTAAAGGAGGACACTGAGTATATCGGAACACATGCCCATATCTCTCCCAAATTTTTTTCATTTCAACAGTCAGAAAAAGAGGTGAAGAGAGACACCATTGGTATTGTTGGAGGTCAGAAACCTTTGCTGATCTATTGCAAGTCTCTCAGGGGACTGATCTATCAGTCATTCCTGACCCACCTTTCGCCCATTCCTGATTTTCTAGAGAAGATTTTGGATATCACTTGCTAGCACATCTTGGTGATAAGGAAATTTCAAACACCAGCCTATGTCAACAACTGTATTTTAGAGGAGGGGAACAATTAGTGGGGGAAATAGCTGAATATCCTGTTTGCCTAAACTTATAGAAATTCTCGCACTGCTGTTTCTAGAAGGTGGCTCTTTCAGGAATGAAGTTACAGTATCAGCTAATCAGCATAGACCTGACAGTAATTAATTACCATTCATTACACTATCAGCTTCTCAGTATTCTCTCTTTACCAGTAACATTAATCCTGAAAAGACAGCTTCCCTTAGTGCAATTCCAACCTTCGGCTGCAATGCTTGCCCCACAGAATAAGACTATTTGCAAATTTTGTCATCTTGTATTCCTAGTATAGACCCTTCTCACCTTATTAGTCCTAGTGGTGCAGGGTCTTAACATCGGAGTGAGGAAAAATATGCCACAAACTGCATATTGCAGATAAGAGACGTATTTGTAAGCCCAGGAGATATTTTGCCCTGACTATCTCAAAGAGTAAGTAAGTCCCACTGGGATCCAGACTCTGGGAAATGGCCCTGCTCTGGATCCACCAAAGCTACATCTCCTACTCCATTAATTCTAAGCACATTCTTTTCTTTTTGCAGAGCCAACTCCGTCACATGGAACCCACACAAGATGATGGGAGTCTTATTACAATGTTCTGCCATTCTTCTTCGGGAAAAGGTTTGCTTGCATGTCAATTTCTTATTAAATGGTACAGAACAAATACAAATATGTTCTGTTTCTACCTTTACAGCTTCTCCCAAAGAATCCTGGGAACTGTAGTTTGCTGAGGACTCTCAGTTTGTGAGAGATCTCCCAAAGAACTACAAATCCTTGGGATTTTCTGGAGGAAAAAGCATTACTAAACCAATTTAAGTATGTGGTTGTTATAGCTACAAGGCCAAAAGACTTTCACTCTTCTCGCCTTTCTATTGGATTTATTCAGTGCTATTTTTATAGAAAAAGAGGTGCCAGAACTCACCATAATCACCTCCCTCATTCTCTTAGAATGGCAATGGCGCCCACCTGAGAGGTGCTGGAACGGAGTTCTACCAACGTCTTGGTATTCCAGCCCTTCAGCAAGGTTTCCAAGTTGGCATTGGCATAGGTCTTGGTGGCACCTAGAGTGCCTTATGCTGATGTAGGTACAACTGACTCCTATGGCTGCCACATGGGATTTGGTGATTCCACTGTGCTTTCTTGCCTACTAAAACTCCACTATAAAGGATAACCGAGGAACATCAAATAAGTAGAGTTGTCTAGTGTAACTGACTCCAAAGCAGTCAATGTGCTTTTAAGGTGCTCCATACATTAATTGTGCCACATTTTACACCCACCACTCACCTCTTCTCTGCCATGTTGAAGATCTCCCGATGGCACAAGGACATTGCTACGCCATTGTAATATTTTACGTTGGCGCAGTGACACATTTTGCTGGTGTGGAGGGTTTTAAGGGTGAGTTTATCCTGTCTGGATGAATGATGTAACTCATGGATAGGAAGATCACTGTTAGTCGCTGCCATTGGTTTTTGTAGTTAAATGCTTAATAGTCACAAAACTGGTCTGAGATCCAGGAGAACTAGTAATACACATGTAAGAAAGACTGTACGGGCAGCAGGTGCTGCTTTCTGTTTTGCAGCCATTAGCAGGCCATGCAATGAGGGGAGTTGCTGAAGTAAGAATGGACGAAGAAAATCTAGGTGGGCATGAAAAATCGAGCTTAGATTCCCTTGGGAAGTGCTGCATATAAGTGGAATGCCATGCACATACGTTTTGTGCATGCGGCACACTATATTTTATCTACTGCTTGATTTCATATATTTGAAGAGGGTGTTCTTACAACAGGGCATACTTCAAGGTTGCAACCAGATGTGTGCAGGATATCTGTTCCAACAAGACAAGCAATACGATATAACCTACGACACTGGGGATAAAGCAATACAGTGTGGCCGCCATGTGGACATATTCAAATTCTGGTTGATGTGGAAAGCCAAGGTAAGCAATAAAATGTCAGGAAAATGCACATCAGTTTTATGTAAGAAGATAGACCAACTAAGTCCAGAATGCGGCAGCTAGACTGGTGACTGGGAGCGGCTGCCGAGACCATATAACACCGGTCCTGAGAGACCTACATTGGCTCCCAGTACATTTCAGAGCACAATTCAAAGTGTTGGTGCTGACCTTTAAAGCCCTAAACGGCCTCAGACCAGTATACCTGAAGGAATGCCTCCACCCCCATCGTTCTGCCCAGACACTGAGGTCCAGCTCCGAGGGCCTTTTGGCGGTTCCCTCACTGCGAGAAGTGAAGCTGCAGGGAACCTGGCAGAGGGCCTTCTCAGTAGTGGCGCCCGCCCTGTGGAACACCCTCCCATCAGATGTCAAGGAAATAAACAACTATCTGACTTTTAGGAGACATCTGAAGGCAGCCCTATTTAGGGAAGTTTTTTAATGTTTGATGTTTTATTGTATTTTTAATATTCTGTTGGGAGCCGCCCAGAGTGGGTGGGGTATAAATATTATTAATTAATAATTAATAATTAATTAATAAATTAATTAATTAATTAAGTGGGTTTATCACTGTAGCCTTAAGTTCCCAGAAACCTGAATCTGTTAGTTTTAAATGTTTATATCTTCATGAATGGAGGAGGAAGGAGTTTTTTTGAAACTTTTAGCAAAATTACATTCCTTTCCACAAGATTGTTTTTGGATAGACTGATCTCCAGAACCCTAAATTCTCCCAATACAGATTTTGGCAATTGCTGAATAGAATTTAATTTTTATCCCCCCAGTGACCCATTTTTTGTGAGTCTGGTCATGTTTTATATTCATTTGTGTACAATTTTGTAAAAAGAAAATAAAACAACAGGGGAATGCTTATAAGTAATGGCATTTAAACCAATGGTTCTTTTTGTTCAAGTAAAACTAAATATATGAGTATATGCTTGTAAGTCTATTTTCAAGATCTGTATTTCTTTTTTAAAAAATATATATTGAAATTTGGGTCTGCTTGAAGGGCATATTATTTATAGTTCATTTTTTAAAGATTCTTATTTCACACAGGCTAGAAAACATGGTGTAATTTGTAAAATTAAATAGTGAATTTAACATTTAAAAATCACAGAGACACTAAAAATGAAGATATAAATTTCAAAAGAATATTCTATAGTTTAGCAACTTTCAGAATTTAAAAGAATAACATGGAAAATAAATATAGTTGAACACAAAGCTAACCAGAGCAAATATGTGCAAGGAAGAATACAGAACTGAAATTTAAAAACAGTTTTCTTTTTTCCCCAAAACAGGGTACAGTGGGATTCGAAAGTCAGATCAACAAATGTCTTGAATTAGCAGAATACCTCTATAATAAAATTAAGGACAGAGAGGAGTTTGAGATGGTTTTCGAAGGAGAGGTAAGCAATGGGCCACAAACTACTTTCAATTAAAAATGGGCATTTGGGGAATAGAAAATGTACCATCCAGCCCAGAGCTAAGTACTTTAAAGCCAGTGTTATTTTCAATGGGGGATATTTAACTACATGTTTGACTCACCAACTGAAGTCAATGGAGTGTAAAAGTGCTGAACTTTGGTTGGCTCACAGCAGGCCCCAGGTTTTCGGGCAGGCTTTGCCAACGAAAGCCATGAAATGTAACTCCGCACCCCAACCCCAGTGTCAGCCAGCTGGGCAAATGGTCACTTGTTTTTGTTTGCTTGTTTTCTTGCTTGCTTACTTTTAAAGGACAAAACTGCAGTATAAGTACTTAGCTGCAACTAGAACTGTACAATGTTTGCATGTAGGCTCTACTGGGGTCTGTGGACAATTTGAAAACTGGGTGTACCAGTTGTAGACACACACACACACACACACACACACACACCACAGTGCCGGATTTACATACAGTGGTACCTCGACATACGAACGACTCAACAACCAAATTTTTCAACTTACGAATGGGGCAAATGGCCGCACGCTTATGAATTTCTCGACATCCGAACGGAAACCGCGGCGGTTTTAGATAGGGTTTTTTTATTTATGAAATTTCAGATAGGGTTGCTTCGACTTACGAATTTTTCCGTTTCCAATGCATTCCTATGGGAAATTGTGTTTCCAATGGCGCTTTTCGACTTACGAATTATTCGACCTACGAAGGTGCCTTCGGAACGGATTGAATTCGTAAGTCGAGGCACCACTGTATAAGCTACACAAGCTATAGCTTAGGGCCCTACTCTCTTGGGGGCCCCCAAAAAAATTAAAGGAAAAAACCTGGATGTACATTTCCAAAATATAAGAGAAAAAACAAATAAAATAATAAAACCTACATACGGCAACAGTGTTTTGTGTTGTGTAGGCTCCTATGATGTAAGTAATGGCCTGCTAGCCTGCTCCCTAAAATATCACTGATTTGCTCATTTCTATATATAAGGTGCCTACATTCTGAATGGACTGGTTGCAGGGCAACATGTAGCATGCAGCTAATGTGTTTGCATTATTAGGTTTGTTATGAATAAAAAAACATTTTAAGTTAGAGCTTAATAAATATTTCACTTTTAATATACTTCTTCTTAATTGTATTTCAGTTCTACAATTAATTTGATAAAATACATATTTTGTTAGGTGCAAATGGCTTTAGATACCTATTAGGTCCTTAAATTACCATACTGTATAGCATATATTCAACAGCAACAATTTGTTGTTGACAAAGGACAGCTGGACATATAAAGGGCCCCATTACCTTCAGTAGTGTCACAGGGGTCCTTGATGGGCTACTTCAGAGTAACGACTCCACACAGCTCTGCATTTTATCTTTTATTTGGTGCTGCGTATTTACAGTGCTAAAGGCAGTGCTATTTACAGAGACACATCCTATCCGCTTGAGTCAGAACCTCCGAATGGCGTTTGGCGCGTCTTTCTCCAACATAACAGCTTGGGGAGACCCAGCCTCTTCCCCCGACGCTTCCTGCGCAATTCCGGAGTTGGGGGGATCGGTCTACCCCCCTTGCTTCCCCCTTCCTGTCCCACCTTGGACGATGGCTCTGCTACCTTGCCTGAGCCTCGGACACCACTTCCTGCTTCCCCACTTGAGTCGGAACTCTCCCTGCTTTCCCCAGTGCTCAGGGATGGGCTGGACCTCAAGATGGGAGGGACTTCTCTATATCCCTTGTCCCTCACAAGTAGTTTAGGGCCTCATCAAACCTCTGACCCTGCAGACACACACACACACACACACACACACACACGACAACCTGCTCTGTTGTCAATAATGGAACGCTTCTTTCAAGCCTATTTCCGGCAGGCAGAGAAGATATTGCAGATGCCATAGAAGGCAGGTGCCATGTTGGTGACCCCTGTGTACAAGCCAGCAACCCAAAAACCATGGAACTAGTTCCATGAGCCCAAGAAGAATTTTAGGCTTCCTTCTGCCGAATAATACCACACCACGCCACATGACAAAATGCTTTTTAAATTGGTGTTGGCGGCGAGCTGTTCAGAATCAGTTTGCAATATGGTTGGGGCTCAGCTGTAAACAACTGGAACGTGACAGAGAACGTATGTTGGAAAATACAGGAGCTGCTACTAAATGAACATAGGGATACATGGAATTTCAGCATCATTGCAATACTCTAAACCTCAAGCAGTAGCGGACAGCATGGTGGTGGTGAAGCACCTACCTAACTACCTGGCAGGTGAGTCGCTGCTGCTTACGGGGAGCCATGAGGCAGCAGGGTACAGCGCAAATGCACAAGGGGAGCCAGTTGCTCCCAGTAAGCCACAGTGATTCACCACCAGAAGGTCTGCCCCACTGCATTATCCACTACTGATCTAGAATCACTTTTGGGTGGATTTTATGCACCATCCACAAACACTGTAGTTAACAAAGAAGTATTGCCCATTCAAAATACCATTGGAGAGTATTCCGTGGAGGCAGGAATCCTGCGCTTCTTCCTGCAAAGCCACCGAAAAGGAAAGTTCAAAGTGTGAAAATCCACTGGGCTTTTGTAAGCACCTCCTATGAATTTCCCTTTCCCTCTTTCGCCTCAAAAGATATTGTGATGTGCCACAAGTCCGACTAATGGCATTGGCAGCAAAAGGCCACGCTTCCTTAGGAAGATAAGGCTCATAAACTGATTGGCAACCCTAAAGTAATCTGCTCTTAGCTGAGATTCCACGCTTCATTTTCTGCTCTGCAAAGGTTGCTACTTTTGTTAATTCTGCTGCTGGTGCTTTCTGATGGTTTCACTTCATAAACTTTGGCTGATTGGACACTTGAGTGTGCTCCAGTTCCTTATTTAACTTAAAAAAAACTGATTCTCTGCCTTTTAACATGACAGAGTGCCTCTCTGTATATACTGAGGATTTTGTTGGCACAGGAGTGTTGGGAGGGAGGAAATGTGTTCTCATCCACTTAGTCCTAAATGGGCTGTTTGTATTCCAGATCATTATGAACTACTGTAATGTAAAAAAAAAGATCTGGAGAGAGAGGAGAGAGAGAGAGAGAGAGAGAGAGAGAGAGAGAGAGAGAGAGAGAGAGAGAGAGAGAGAGAGAGAGAGAGAGTCTTAAGATGGTAGCTAAATACAGAATTGCATCTATTGGCTGTTGCTATTTATTAACAAGCAAAATGTCCAGCTGTGGTTGAGAGAAGGCTCCTTTCACAGTGATGACTTACAACAGTTCCTGACCCAAGCTTGCCTACTCATCGCTTGCATGCTCAGCCAAACTCCCAATCCTAAACTTCCTAAACTTTGGGGAGGAGGGGTAGCAAGGGGGTACATCACCCAAAGTGTTTGGTGTGTGATGAGTTTTTTAAAAAATGAAATCTGAATTCTTGTGTTAGTCTTTTATTTACCTACATTTTTGATGAGTTTGCTTTGTTTTGCTTCTGTGTTTATAGCCTGAACACACAAATGTTTGTTTCTGGTACATTCCACCAAGTCTCAGAGGGATCCCGGACTCAGAGGAGAGGAGAGAAAAGCTACATAGGGTAATCGTAATCTGTTTTAATTACTCCTAAGCATTTCAGGGCAAGCCCTCACAGTAAAACAAATACAAGAAAACCACATAAGTTGACCTCTGTGACAATGGCTCAACCTTCTTTAAGCCAAGGCCAAGGCCGGAGATCTAGCTCTCTGTGAGAATAATAAACCTTTATTGTCACTACACATAGCTGCCAAGTCTCCCGTTTTCCCCGGAAAACCCCCGTTTTTACTTACCTTTTCCCGGTGGTCCCCCGTATCACTTTGTCTCCTGTTTTTCTCCATTATTTTCTCCTGCCGACGGCCTTTTTTCTGATTTGCCCTTCTATGGGCACAAAAAATGGCCGCTGCCGGCTTCAAAAGTCGCATCTACACATGACCGGAAATTGCGTCGACACACTTCCGGTCATGCGTAGAAGCTACTTTTGAAGCCGGCGGTGGCCATTTTTGGTGCCCATAGAAGGGCAAAGCGACACCGGAAGTTACGGCGACGCAACTTCTGGTGTCACACGGCTGCCGGTCCCGGATTCTGCAGTCCGGGACTTGGAAGGTAAGTCACTACATTACCTGTGTGCAGTGAAATTAAACAAGCCCCCCTCCCCCCCCCACGTACACTCAGTCTTGTTCGCACTCTGTGTGCTTGTCAGAAGTCAATTGCACCACTATTTTTTTCCCATTCAGCAGCCCAACAGCCCACGGATAAAAACTGTTCTTTGACCTGTTGGTGCGGCTGACTATACTTCTGTATCTCCTGCCCGAAGGTAGGAGATTAAAGATGTGCTGGCCAGGGTGTGAGTCGTCCCTGAGAATTTTCCTCGCTCTCCTGAGGCAGCGGTCTCCTGCGATGGCATCTAGCGAACTCAGGGGACAGCCCGTGATATCATGTGCTGTATTCACCACCCTCTGTAGGGACTTCCTGTCCGTGGCTGTCAAACCAGCGTACCACATTGTAATACAGTATGAAAGGACATTTTCTATTGTGGATCGGTATCCCGAATAGGATTCTGATAAATCTTATAAGGAAGGGGATTTTTTCACATGCTACTCCTGTAAAGAAACAAAGGACTAAACATTTCCCTTTTTCTGTTTGAATCAAAAAGGTCGCACCCAAAATCAAGGCGCTGATGATGGAGTCAGGTACTACGATGGTTGGATATCAGCCACAGGGAGATAAAGCAAACTTCTTCCGAATGGTTGTCTCAAACCCTGCGGCTACCAAGTCTGACATTGACTTCCTCATTGAGGAAATAGAAAGACTGGGGCAAGATCTGTAATCCACTCAAATGACCCGTTTTACTTCTCTAACAGCACTATTTTCCAGTACTGGCTTCTTCTGGTTTTGGTTTGTTTGGGGGTTTTTTTGTAACCACTTCTGTAGAACACATTTTAAGGTAATCCCTTTCTAAACAATGACAAAACCCCCTGTATATTATGAAACATATATGTTGTACCGGTATTAGTAGGTTATTTTACCAAAAGGGGGAAATATATTATCTTAAACTGCATTGTCCGCCCTTATTTAAAAGCCTGGCAAATCTAGTTAGCAGGAAGCTAATTGTATTAAGGTAGATAATTAAGAACTCTGCACAACAGATGTGTACAGTAATATATATATAATATAAATAAATGAATATATATATATATATTATAAATAAAGTGGTGGTGAGCCTAAGAGTAATTCACAGTATATTTTCCAGTGCAGAGGTGTTCTCAGTCAAGGACCTGCTCCTGCACGGCTCCATTTGAATTAATGAGGCTTGACCAGAGCATTGCTTGATAGATTATACCCCAACACCCTCATTGCTTGGGAGTTACTTCCATTGGTTTGAATGGATAGCACTGGGCACCATCCACCTCCCTAAGTTTCTACTGGTTTTTAATGGGCGCAGTCAAGCCAAAGTTGAGCATTTTTAAGCCCCTCTGGAATCAATGGAACTTAAGAGGACTTAGCTTTGACTGGATCACGGCCAGGATGTGCAAATATTTAGGACTGGGGTGGAAGGAAGCTAATGTTTTCATCTAAAAGGTAAATCATGCAATAACTGGGCCGATGTCATATCCCAGGTGAAATTAGGTATGTATGGGGAAAACATTTTTAAAGATGTAGATTCTTAGGAACTATGGAAAATGTTTAACCTTATTTAAACTTTGTTGCTGGTGCGTTTCTGTTGTATAAAAGAAACAGCAATGTTTTCCTAAAGAGAACCACCTACTAGATGTATATATGCCCCCATTAGTTGTCATATCAGGGGATAGTAGTAGCTGAGATGTGTTAGGCCATAATATTATTGTTGTGTTTTTTAGAATTTGATTTGTGTAGATTGTATACATTACTGTTAGACCGCGGGAGGAGGGAGGAACTAAATGTAATAGTTTTCCAGCAAGATAACTGTTCAGTTCTCGGTATATGAACTGTTTGCTTTCTTTATATGCAAAGATTTACCATGCTAAAGAGCTGTCTTGTACTTACTTCCATTTGTAATGTATCCTATTTATATAATTATCAAAGTTCTAAATAATGTTTATTGGTATTTTAGTGTACTTGTGAGCCAAAGAGAAGATTAAAAATTAGTCAACACATTTATATAATAGTGCCCTTAAAACAATAACTTAATAGATGGTTTTACTGTCTATAAGGAATCCCAACACTGTATATAGACTTTAGCCTAATGAAATACTTTCATTTTAATAGAAATGTCACCTTTACTAATTGTACTGTCGTCTGGCTGTACGTTCTGTGTTCTGGGTGCTTTTTAAGTGAATCATAAATGCTTACATTAGGCCGCTGCATACTCCTGGTAGTTTAGGGCCAAACTCTGTAATTTATTTAGATAAATTATGTGGCAAGATACCCAAAGAGTGGTGATGATTCTGTGAACATGCTCCCAGATCTCATGAACCTCAGAAGGGTACCACATTGTCATTTGGAGTTTATAAGAGAGAAGGAAAAGCTTGCCACAGGACATTTCAAGTATGTATGGCTGCCTTGCCACAGTGATTTCCACATTGTTAAAGATAGCAGATTTGCCTCGGATTTTATTTGCCCGGTAGTCAGTATTACAGATTCTCAGTCCATCACCCTTCTAGGAGCTAACAAAGTCACAGAACCAATAGAACTGGCTGTCAACAGAGTAATTTGACTCAAGCAACATCTTCTGACTGAAGAGCCTTCCCGAATATGCTGCTATGGCTATTATTAGCTTCAGTTTTAAGGCCTCGTGTTTCCGGCACATAATAAAGGCTAATGATTACAGCCCTGCACCAAGTTACCAACACGGTAACTTCCATGGTACCAACACGGTAATTTCCTTGGAAATGGATGGAATGTATATACGTCAACTGAAGTTTTGCACAGGTAAACTTTATGGCCCGGATTAAAACAAAGCAAGCAATTGCTTTGTTGGAAAACATTAGCAATATTTCGGCGAATGTTTGTTGGCATATGTGTGTAGCTTTTACGTTTTTGGTTTCCAAGTGTGGAATGAACAGCATTTAAAAGTTGGTCCCCGTCCCCCCTCTGCTTTGGGTGCCCTCTCTCTCGCTCTCTATCTCTGGTTGGTTCTTCCTTCTGTGAACAGCACTCCTGGATCAAGATGTGTCTAGACTGCTCTAAATGTGTTAAAAATGTCCATATGGTATTTTTAAATAGCATTTGGATGGAACAACCGAGAAGCCATTTGCAAGGAGTCTTAACATCTGCTGCCTCTAATTAATCTCCAAATATAGAAAGTTTCGCTCTGAAATGAAAAAGAGAGATCCGCATCTGTATTTTTTTAGGCATGGTGTGATAGGTCTCGCGTTCTGTTTCCAGAGAAGGAACTTCCTTACGGAGCATTTGCTGCGCTCCTGCTCCCCTCTTTAATCTTCCCATGACAGTGCAGTAAAGATAATGGGCTCTTCCTGTTCTATGACCGCTTCTTGCAACTTGACTTTAACATCCGGGAGATGATCTATGTTTGTTATCTAATCCAGAGCCCTAGTGATCATAAAAACCACTCTGCAGTCCTGTGCGGTAGACATCCTGCTATTTCTGCTTCAGAACCATCGTTTTGTTTTACGCAGCTTCTAACACAGGGCAGGTACCACTTCCTTATAGTTCTTAGGTACAATCTACCTGCAGGGTGTTCAGACTTGGAGGTATATTGGTCTTCAGCTATGAACAAGGAAGCACAAGCCAAACGGCAATAAACCTTGTTGCTAGTAGCGCCTTTGACACTAAGGAATTTGTGTGCAAGTCTCAATGGCGCAAAGGCTGAACACTACTGCACATGCCATCGGCAATGGCGCCCATGCTAGCTTTTTCTTCTGATTGAAATATGGCAGACTTTCTTCTTAGGCTTTTGATTTCTTTTCTAATCACCAAGCTTCTAGGGAAAGGCATGCCAATCAGCTGACCGATAACATATTTTTTTGACTCCAGTCAAATGTTCCGAGGTTGCCACTATGTAGATTTTGGCTTACCTTTCAAAACTCCTTAGGCCATGCATAGTGCTTCGAAAGCTCCGAGGAACAGCTGATAGGCGGCAGTTGCAAAGCACTATGCAAGGTGGGAAAATCCCTTTTGGCTCAGCTGCATCTCTAATCAACCAGAAACCTGACATTATATATGGCATCCGGTATGAGCAGGTGTGTGTGGCTTCTCCAAAAAGAGCCTCACAGACCAAATGTGGAAACCTGGTGGCCCTTAATAATAAAAAATAATCTATTATTTGTACCCCACCCATCTGACTGGGTCGCCTCAACCATTTTGGCCTGCTTCCTACATATATAAAAACCTAATAAAATATTTAAAAGCTTCCTTATATAGGGATACCTTCAGATGTCTTCTAAAGGTTATATAGTTACTTATCTCCTTGACATCTGATGGACGGGCACTCCACAGGGTGCCACTACCGAAAAGGCCCTCTGTCTAATAGGCCCTCATGTCAGATTTTCCCCATAGTTGCATTATAGTGCAATTTCCCTTGCCCCGCCACCCAAAGCCAATGTGAAGATAGCTTGCCCACTAGTCCTGCTGCAGTTGGGAGGCTGGTCTAGCGGAACAGCAAAGCTTCTCTCAGTGGTTACCTGCTATAACTGCAAGCATCTCCAGACAGGAGCACAAAGAGTCCTCAGTGGCGAAGACCTAGAGGAACGAGAGTTGGACTAAGACCAAGGAGACCCAAGTACCAATCTTCACTGAACTATGATGCTCGTCAAAGGATGTTGTCACACCCTCGGCAGTTTTAACCTACCTCACAGGGATGTTGTGAGGCAAAAAAAAGTGGGGGAGGGTGGTTGTATATGCTACCCTATCGTCCTTGGGGGAAGGGTGAAATAAAAATGTAATAAGATAATTAAAATAAAATAAATTCGTTTTTTAAAGCCAATAATGTCATTGTTTCACAGTAACAGCTACTGTAAATGCTATTGAGGTGGGGATGAAGAGAGCCACTGTGCAGAAGACACTTGCCACAAGGGAACAATAATGAGTGAACCGGCACAAGAAGTTTGAATATTGGCATTTTGCCGTGGAAATAGAGCTCACGTTCCTCGGTGCAAAATCAGCAACAGGCTATTGCAGAGTTCCGTTCACTCTTCCATAACGTAACCATTTGCGACCAGCTCTTCTCCCTTACTTAAGGAGATTCCACAATGGCATTTTTTGAGGCTTGTAATAAACTCTTCCTGCTTTTGGCTGCCACTGTGAAATAACTCTTCCAAGCTCCTTCATTTCTCAGAACCCTCCAGATTCTAATCATTCCCATTTCATGGTTACATTTTTAACCCCACAATAATTGCCATTTGAATAATATGTTATAATCAGGACATTTTTTTCAGCCGGAACTCACCAGAACTGACCGCTCTCAGACCCCTTTGCCATTATAAGCAGAACAAGGGAGGCGTTCATAGTGAGTTCCAGCACCTCTTTTTCTAGAAAAATAACACTGGTTATAACGAATGTATGAGGCAGGTAAGAGTTACTCTTTCGAGGATACGTTTGATGAAGTACTAGACATGTTCAAGATTATTCAGTGGATTATCCTTCTGCGTTCCTGTTGAGATCCTGTGAAGTAGGGCCTGCAACGTTACTGTGTGGTACTGGGGTTTCTCCTGAGACTGCTATCACGAGCCTGCATGGAGTATTTATTAACTTGCTATAGCGATACTCCCTCCTTCTCCCTACATATATGTTGTTGATTTAGATAGTTGGAGTTTTTTTTAGAAAGACTAACACAGAAAACCAATTAGAGGAGTCATAGAATCATAGAATCGTAGAGTTGGAAGAGACCACAAGGGCCATCCAGTCCAACCCCCTGCCGAGCAGGAAACACCATCAAAGCATTCTTGACATATGCCTGTCAAGCCTCTGCTTAAAGACCTCCAAAGAAGGAGACTCCACCACACTCCTTGGTAGCAAATTCCACTGCCGAACAGCTCTTACTGTCAGGAAGTTCTTTCTAATGTTTAGGTGGAATCTTCTTTCTTGTAGTTCGAATCCATTGCTCCGTGTCCACTTCTCTGGAGCAGCAGAAAACAACCTTTCTCCCTCCTCTATATGGCATCCTTTTATATATTTGAACATGGCTATCATATCACCCCTTAACCTTCTCTTCAACTCTATTTCCCCTTCAGCTGAACTGAATCCCACCACAACTTCTCAAGTAAAAACCTTCATGGAGCTTTCTTGCATCATCCATACAACACATTTTTGCAGATGAATCCTAGAATTGTAGAGTTGGAAGGGAGCGCAAGGGTAACGTGGTCCAGCCCCCAGCAATGCAGA
Organism: Zootoca vivipara; assembly: GCF_963506605.1. Lineage (NCBI taxonomy): Eukaryota > Metazoa > Chordata > Lepidosauria > Squamata > Lacertidae > Zootoca > Zootoca vivipara. The sequence continues at coordinate 117,555,956 of NC_083276.1, read as the reverse complement.
AATCTTTTGCCCAATGTGGGGCTCGATCAAGAGTCTCTACTGACTGATCTGTAACCTACCAAGTAGATTCTGATTAGGCAGTATGGCAATTCTATGCAGAGGGTGGCTCATTTGCAGTGCAGTCCACACCCACCGCCATGAGCAAGTTTGGAATAGGAAGATCTTGGGCTGTCCTGGCCGAACTGGGGTTATGCCAGCATAACTCTCTCAGCCTGGCTGAGGAAGGGCTATGCTGGCTCAGCTGGGGTTCAGCCAGTGGAATTTAGGGTGGCCCAAATCCCTCCAGCTGATTTAGCTGTACAGTATTCAAAGGAAGCACAGTAGAAGTTCTGTTTGTTCCAGGTTGTCTTTCTGTGTCAAATATGGCACCAGATTTTAATTTCATTGCTGTGTTGGAGCCGTCATGCCCACATCCCACTTTATCCAAATGGTTTCGTAAATAAATCCAGAGACTGCTGTATGTCTTCAGCAAGCAGCTAGCTCTCAGCTATTTGACCTGCATGTTGTAAAGCAATTATCCCGTGCATAACTTATATGCTCCTGCCTTTGGGGGGGGCGGGGACTGGGCATGCATGCTTCTGCAAGATCTGACCAGTACGCACAACTAGCCTCAATGTTTTAAATTCATGTTTCACCCCTCTCCATTAGTTACAAGGAGACCCCTTGCCTTTGCTTCAGTCATTTTCCTGTGGATTTCTCTCTTGTGATCCATCTGGGATGGAAACCAAAATTACCCTCATTTGAATACATCATCTGCAGTACAGGATGAGTCAATAGGCAAGTAATTGTAGCAATTTTCCTTCTCCTAAAGTCTGAAGGAACCTGATGATTTTAGTGTCAATTATTGCCCTTAATAAGTATTTGTCAAGCTCTGCACCCTGTAGCAATGAAAATAGCAATGCTTAGTATTTCAATAGTGTTTCCAAGCATTTGAAGTCCCTTGCATGTTATTGCCTTACAGTCCTCACAGCAATCTGACTGAGGAAAGGGCCTTTTTGTCATTGGTGCCCCATTTATTAAATATCCTCTTCAGAAGGGTATACTATATCCTGTCCAGGGCTCCAGGCAGTTGGGAAAAGGAGTCTTATCACAGGGGCGGACTTTGGTAATCTTTCGTAATATGGTGTCCTGTGAGAGGACAAATTTTGGCGCCCCCAAATGGATCTTCTCAATTATCGTTTGCCTCAATTTTGCACCCCTTCAGCTTGGCACCCTGAGCAGGGGATCTGCCCTACACCCGGCACTGCCTTATCGTCCTGTTCAAGCCTCTCGAATCACGTCCACATCATGCATTTAAAGGGTGCCTAAAGCACGCAGCTTCCCCCAAATAATCCTGGGAACTCTAGTTTACCCCTCACAGAGCTACAATTCACAGCACCCTTAAGAAAATACAGTTCTTGTGATTATTTTGGGGAAAGCCGTATGTGGATGTGACCTCACTTTGGGAAGGGGAGTTAAAAGAGGGGGAAAGGGACGCTTCTGTGTTTCCCCATTTAATCCCATTCCCCAAGCCTTCCTTTTCTATGCTATAATGGCACAAGAGCACTCAAGTTTAGGGCTGCTGCTAGCCTCTGAATGTGGGCTTGTCCAGAATGGTGTTTTACTGTGGTTGTCATCTGCAACATGTTCTCGATTTGGGGCTTTTCCACAATTGCCATTTATACTGTACTGCTATAATTGCTGGGGTTTGGGGGGTTGGCATGCAGCCACACCATGTCGTCACGTCATTATTCAGCTAGTACTAGGGAATCGCATCCTTTAACAAAGGCCTTTTTCGTCTACTGCAAAAGAGCCAACTTTTGTGAAAGATCTGTGGTGGATCATCAACATTTTGCGGCATAGATGCAAGCACCATCCCATCTTCTATGGAGAAGGGCTTTCGGTTTTGGGGGTATGGTTTGGGAGATGCCCACCTTGTGCCACTTCCCTCTGACTGGTCAGAGCTGTCCAGTTTGGACTGGTTTCTGTTCTTCTGCTCCTGGCCCATGGAAGTGACTGTTAGCTGCTGATAAAATTTCATCCAAATAACCAGGTTCGTCATAGCTCAGACAGACATGTAGCTCCTCTTCTAATCTTGTTGTTTAGTCATTTAGTCATGTCCGACTCTTCGTGACCCCATGGACCATAGCACGCCAGGCACTCCTGTCTTCCACTGCCTCCCGCAGTTTGGTCAAACTCATGTTCGTAGCTTCGAGAACACTGTCCAACCATCTCATCCTCTGTCGTCCCCTTCTCCTAGTGACCTCCATCTTTCCCAACATCAGGGTCTTTTCCAGGGAGTCTTCTCTTCTCATGATGTGGCCAAAGTATTGGAGCCTCAGCTTCACGATCTGTCCTTCCAGTGAGCACTCAGGACTGATTTCCTTCAAAATGGATAGGTTTGATCTTCTTGCAGTCCATGGGACTCTCAAGAGTCTCCTCCAGCACCATAATTCGAAAGCATCAATTCTTTGGCAATCAGCCTTCTTTATGGTCCAGCTCTCACTTCCATACATCACTACTGGGAAAACCATAGCTTTAACTATACGGACCTTTGTCTGCAAGGTGATATCTCTGCTTTTTAAGATGCTGTCTAGGTTTGTCATTGCTTTTCTCCCAAGAAGCAGGCGTCTTTTAATTTCATGACTGCTGTCACCATCTGCAGTGATCAAGGAGCCCGAGAAAGTAAAATCTCTCACTGCCTCCATTTCTTCCCCTTCTATTTGCCAGGAGGTGATGGGACCAGTGGCCATGATCTTGGTTTTTTTCTTCTAATCTATACTCCTACAAATTAGAATTCCAAAATACTGGACACTGATTATTACTTTGTAAGTTGCAGAAGGGCTATCCCTATATGCATGTTCATAACTCCAGCATTTACTGGTTGGAGGAACACAAGGTGTGTGACAACAGCCATGGAACTTTTCTCAATGCAGGCATAACCTGCCATTAGTGCAAAAAGGAAAACTCCACACTCACTCTTTAATGACAGCAATATGCATTTTGGGGAGGATGTGTTGGTTTCCAGTGACAGGAGCATCTATTGCCTAGCAAATGTTATAAAATTCCACTCACTTGGTTTTTTTGCTCCTTTTAAATTGCCTCCGCCCCTTATTCCTAATAGCATGTTCTGTATAAGCATTGAGTGTTTAAGAGCTTTTTGGGGAGGGAAAGTGGAGAAAAAAAATAATATTTAGAACATGAAAGGCCTTTCCTTTTTTTCTTTTTTGGCATCCTCCACCAGAGGCAACATTCTGCCTTAGTGATGTGACAAAGATCAGTGAAATGTCAAATGTTCTGTTTTTAGTATAGAACAAATAACCACCCTTGTTGGGAAGATAAAGGAGGCCTTCCCCTTGAGGTCTAAAGGGAAAGAAGTTATATCAGCCACGGAGACAGAAGTGAATTAATCACTGAAGACACTGAAGACTTCACAGGGCCAAAATATCAAACAGAAAGGAAGTTAAGGGCTGATATTTGTTCCCTCGAGAAAGAAGTGAAGGGGGCAGTTTGGAAACTTCAAAAACGCACAATAGAGAAATCTCTCAGGGTCCACATCACAGATAAAAATAACCCTCAAAACAGAACCCAGGCTAAAAAGATCCTTCTCAGAGGCTAAATAAAATTGCTCTCTGCAAGCTACGGAATCTGTCATAGCTGGGAGTTACCTGCAATGTTTAAGATGTTTGGAAGTGTTCAGGAGATGAGAGATTGCATGTTTGCAAGCCAAGCCCAGAGAAAGAGCATAGAGCATAGGAACGCGCAACATAGAAGGTGGCCTTACACCACGTCAAGCCATTGGAGACCTCTAGCCCCGTATTGCCTGCCCTACATTGACTTGCAGGGGCTTCTCTCCCAGCCATGCCTGGCGATTTTTCTTTTTAACCAATGTTATCGAAGTTTTTAAGAACGCTTTCATGGATACGTTTACTGGTTCCATTACAATTTTGTAATTTACTGGTTTTCATTACAGTTTTGTGTCTTGTATAAGACTACCTTGATATACTTCTGTGGAAGTGCAGATTAAAAAATTCTTCAATGCAGTAGAGAGAAACTAAATATTGGGGACCTTCTGCATGCAAACAACTGCTCTTCCACTGACCTACAGCCATTTCCTAGTGAAGTAGTGAAGCTGGAATCAAGCAAGCTTTTTCTTCAACTTTATTTTATGTGCCATCCATGCAAATTAATAATAAATGTAAAAAATTAATAACAACAAATAGCCTAGGGTGATTATTTCTCTCTCTCTCTCTCCCTCTCCCTCTCCCTCTCCCTCTCCCTCTCCCTCCCCTCCCTCTCTCTCTCTCTCTCTCTCTCTCTCTCTCTCTCTCTCTCTGTGTGTGTGTGTGTGTGTGTGTGTGTGTGTGTGTGTGTGAGAGAGAGAGAGAGAGAGAGAGAGAGAGAGAGAGAGAGAGAGAGAGAGATATCAGTTTGACTCTGCTGAAAGGAAAGCTCAAATTGAGGATTATACATAGATTCACTAAATGACTTAACAGATCACTCTACAGCAGGCATGTCAAACCTGCGGCCCTCCAGATGTTTTGGCCTACAACTCCCATGATCCCTAGCTAGCAGGACCAGTGGTTGGGGAAGATGGGAATTGTAGTCCAAAACATTTGGAGGGCCGCAGGTTTTACATGCCTGCTCTACAGTATGATCTTTGAAGCAGTTACACCAGTGCCTTTTGCAGGAAAGATGTGAGATGGACAGTTGAAGGAGGGACCCAGAGAAGAACCTCAGATGAAGTCCTAAGGCAGGAATGAAACTTGGCTTTATTTCACCTGGGTCAAAGACCAGTAAACCGAGGTACCACTGTACACATTCCTCATGCACATTTGTGTACAAACATACACAGGCAGGAACCCTCTGGAGGCTTCACCCAGGGCAAAAAACCTGGCTAGCCACCCTACCCCTCACCCCATAACTCCGGCTCTGCCTAAGGGTCCGGGAAGGCATCCCGGAAGATACAGTACTAGGATCCTGGGCATTAAATATACCAACTGAAGTCCCTCTTGGACAGAGCGTCACAGTTTGTACCCCACAATTATTATTTGTGAAGTATGTTTTGTGGGGAAATTTTAGTTGGAGCAAATAACAGCATTTAGATTCTAAGTGGGCTTTCTGCAAGGTTTCAGGGCCTCGGGGGAGTTTGCTGTGGACAACTTCTTGTGTACCCAAGCCAATCAGGATTGCACACGCAAACCCTTCCATTTTGGTTTCTGCAGGGGAAGCAGCCATGCCTCTACCTGCCCCATGGTGTTGAACAAGTGGGCAGGGTTTGCAGGGAAATGACCTCATGGGCCAAATGGGGAGGCCTGGTGGGCCAAATCTGTCCTGAAGGCCGGAGGTTCCCCACCCCGCCCCGTCCAGCCCCGTCCCAATTCAGAATTCTAACAGGAACTTTGTTCTCAAATGCAACAAAGGCGCTGAGTTTTAATCCAGATTTGAATCTAAGGACCACAACAACGTTTGTCACTTTCAGATACTGTACTTAGGTATTTGTGCCGTGTTCCTAACCCCCAAATTTAGGGCAGAATGTTCCAAGAGTCTTTGCCGTGCAAGTTAATGCATTTGAAAGGTTGGATCTACAGCCAAGGGCGAGCTCAAAGTAAAACACAAGGAAATGGCACTGAATAACATGTCTGGAAGTGACTTAATCCAAACACCATTGTAATGCCCCTTCCCTCCCCCCCCAACTCTCCCCTTCCTTAATACACTCTGGGCCAGCTGCCACCTCCAGCTGACTAATAGTTGGTGTTTTAACCCCAATTCTAATTCTCCAAAAGAAAATGTGCCTCTTTTAGTCTGTAGAATTGCTTCCACAATTAGTCCTGGCAGTGTTTCCATCTGAAATTCTTCTTTTCAGCTGCTGGTTAATTTATACAGAAAATAGCTATTTAGGAGCATTCTTTGTCAAAGGGGCAAATCTCTCCCTGGCTGCCTTGTCTGCCTTATACATTATGCCATGTGTTAACTAAAAAAACAATGACATTTTTCATTTTAAAAAGAACTGCTTCTTGATAAACATTTACCTAGTCAACTTTTATACTTATGGCCTTTACGTCCCAATAATTCTTTCCTTTCACTCACTGGTGTGTTTTTTTAGCAAATCCTCCTCTCTCTTTTTTTGTTTTTTGTTTTTTTACCTAATACTCCTAAATTTATTTTCCCATTTATGCAGATAATAGAAGGGCATACTCAAGGAGTGTCAAGGAATAAGCTTGGGAATACATCATGCCAGGGAAGCCTAAAGACAAGGAATATAGGGGCAAAGTAAATGCTCACAGTAATGAAAAGGGGGACCCGCAATAAAATGTTGTAGCTGCTGAGGTGCTGCTGTTCAGGATTCCAGTCAACCCAGTTACCCCATTCCATTCTCATCCCCCACAGCAGTCAATCAGCATTTGTCAGGCGTCAAGGAATCAGCTTCCTCCCCTATAGCAGTAAATAATAAGATCAAACAAAAGTAACGTCTTACCAGTTAGATGCTTTAAGAATCACAGTGAGAGACAAAAGAACATGTCTCCCTAGAAATGGTGGCGCTCCCAATTAAGGCTTACACCCCCTCCATCCCTATTACTCTACATCACTCCTATGTCTTGTAATCTGAGCTTGTGCCCTCTGCACTAACACCTTCTGAGCTCTCTGTGCCTTTGGGGAAGGGGCTGTGTCCAGAGACTGTGAATCTGTTAACTCTGGCTCTTCTAGTGTTTCTTCTGCTAGCTGTTCCCCATCCAGTATTTCCCAGCTTCTGCCTTCTGAACTATGCCCCTCTGCAAACCACTGTTCTAAAGCTATACTGTCTTCCTGCTCCTGGGAAGATTCAGGATCAGGGGCTCCCACCATTCTTTCTCAGTGTAGCCCTCCTCAGCACAGTCCCTGACAGCATTTAGTATTTACTGAGCTGTTTTGAGGGGCTTCTCTCCCAGGATTTCCCCTAAAGATTGGTGTTTCCCTGAGTCCACTGCGCACCAGTAGTTCGGTGCTGTTTTAGCTACCTAAAACTGCCCCTTGACTTGATTAGGAATCAGCGTTGTATTTGCAAGCATTCTCAGTGTTTGGGGAGCGGGCTCTCCTCCTGGCTTGAAACGTCAGTCAACACAACCTAAAGCATGTCTGCTTTGTTGCAAGACAAAGCTCCATCACATAGATCAGGAGAGGAGGTGGGAAGGATGCAAGGGGGCTGGATTATGTTCCCTCTCTCAGGGATTTATATAGCAATTTAGAGCATTGACTTTAGAATCATAAAAACATAGAGTTGGAAGGGATCCAGAGGATAATCTAGTCCAAACCCCTGCGACACACAAGAGTCTCAACTAAAGCATCCATCACAGATGACCATCCAACCTCTGCTTAAAAACCATCAATGAAGGAAAATCCACCACCTCCCGAGGGAGTCCATTCACATACATCACCTTGATAATACTTACAACAGCCCTATTAGGTAGGCCAGTATTGCCATCCCTTGCTAAAGATGGGTGGCTGGCATTGAAGAGGCAATGATTTCCTTAAAGCTATCAAATGAGGTCATGGCTTGAAGCCACAGTTGAACACAGGCCTTTTTCCCAGCTCACAACCCTCACCTTTATCCACTGCTGGCTGCGTAGAAAAGTTGCAATATTACAAATGCACAAGCGGATTAATTTTAAAAGATATAAAGAGGTCACCCGTCAGCTCAGACGTCAACCAGAAAAGCAGGAGGGGGACAAGCTCAGAAAGTTCCCAGCAGAACAAAGAGGTTCCACAATGCCACCGTGTGGTGGTTCATCCTGAATTCTAGAGAAAAAGATGGCTGTTGGGAGGGGGCAGAAGGCTGTGTTCGTTGCTTTTGCTGTAAAGATGCAATGAACTACTGTACCAGATACCGGCATAGCTGCCAAGTTATCCCTTTTTTACAGGGATTTTCCCTTATGCTGAATAGGCTTCCTCGCGAGAAAAGGGAAAACTTGGCAGCTATGGATACCGGTATATGGGCAAAACACGCTATGCCAAAGTGCTATGAACATTTCCCCAAATAAAAGCATACAGAGGAGAACAAGAGATGTCATTTGAGTGAAAATATGAGGCACCCCACTATCATTATCATTACAGTGGTACCTCGGTTTGCAACCGCAATCCGTTCCGCAGAGGCGGTCGCTTGCCGAAGCAGTCGCTCGCCAAAGGCACGCTTCTGCGTGTGTGCAAAACGCGCCGATAGAGCGCTTCTGCGCACACATGTGCTGCGCAGATCACTTCTGTGCACGCGCAAGCTGCGCAGATCGCGTCTGTGCACCTGACGCCGTGGGACCCGGATGTAAACACTTCCAGGTCTGCAGCAGTCGCTCGCCAAAGCGGTCACTCGCCGAGGTAGTTGTAAACCGAGGTTTGACTGTACTCATGACAGGAGAACTTGCCATTAGCAGATCCTCCAAGTGTCTCTATTTTCCAGGGAAAGTCCCCAATTTACAGAAGCCTTCCCAGTTTCTGATTTGATTTGAATGTCCTGCTTTTCCTTAGGGTGTCCCTGTTTGCATTGTAGAAATGTCAGAGGGTATGGAGTAATGAAAGCCCTGAGCCAAGGAGATAAGCTACTATATAACCTTTAGAAGACATCTGAAGGCAGCAAGGGCGTACCCACCACGGGGCAAGTTAGGGCAGCTGCCCTACTCTAGAAGCCAGCTGCCCGCCCCCCCCCCAAGCTAAAAAGAAAGAAATCTCAATGCAAAAAGTGGGGTGCGCGGCCCCAGCCAGAAAGAAACAGACCAGCCCTCCCCCCTTTCCCCTTTCCATAACCCATCGCACTTTCTCCTCTCCCCCTCCCACTATCGAGCTGCAAAAGCGGTGGGGTGTAAACGTAAGAGACGGAGGGAAACAGCGCACCCGGGGGATGGGGCGAGCTGCCCAGAGGGGCGACCAGTGCCGTGGGCAGGGGGGCAGGAGGGGGCAATTGCCCCCCCCAGAAGCAAAAGGCTAAGGGGCGCAGCGTGGCAGCCCCAGGCTCCGGCTCCCAGCGCAAAGCTCCAGAGGCGCGAGGGGAGCGTAAGCGGAGGAGCGCTAAGCGGGAGCGGGGAGTGTAAGTGGAGGAGGCAGCCACAGGCTCGCGTTCCCCGCGCACCTCTGGAGCTTCGCGCCGGGAACGGGAGCTTGGGGCCGCCTCCTCGGAAGACCTGGGAGGTGCGGAGGAGGCAGCCCCAGGCTTGCGTTCCCCGCGCGCCTCTGGAGCTTCGCGCCGGGAACAAGAGCCTGGGGCTGCCTCCTCAGAAGAGCTGGGAGGACGCAGGCCACGTAGCCCCGCCCATATTCCCACTGTGGCCCCTCCCCTCCCGCCCCTTGCCCCCGCCCCTTGCCCCCCCCCTAATTTTGATCCTGGGTACGCCCCTGGAAGGCAGCCCTATATAGGGAAGTTTTTAAATGTTTAAATGTTTATTATGTTTTTATATACAGTATGTTGGAAGCCGCCCAGAGTGGCTGGGGCAACCCAGTCAGATGTGTGGGATACAAATAATAAAATTATTATTATTATGGAATAGGATGTCCCTGTTTTCATTGGAGAAATGTTGGGAGGTGTGGACTCCTGTTTGCATCAGTGCAACAAAATTAGACAAGATAGGGCTAAATTAGTAATTGCTTTAGCTCAGTGAGCCTTGCTAAAATGCTTTGATAATTGATTAGTTGAGAAGCACGAGGTGACTAGTAATAGCTAAGATTGGTCCCTCCCAGCTTAAACTGTGTAAACTAGGTCTCTATGAATTTATATGACCAATTATCCCTGACAGGGCTGCCTAAAACACATCTACTATTCTGAGATTCCACCACCACCTGCTCAAATTTCTTTATTAAAATTTTAGGGCCCACTGAGCAATTGCCCTCTGAGGGCATTTCTGGGGTTCCTTCACCTTTCCAAATGTCACATTCTTGGTCAGAATATGCCCTAAGACCTGTGGTTCCAACCTGTTTGCCCTTCAGATGTTTTGGACTACAACTCCCATCAGCCCCAGCACGGCCATGCCAGCTGAGGGGCATGGGAATTGTAGTTCAAAACAACTACATAGGAATGCCTTTAAAGTTTCATATTGCTTGAACAAAGCTACAGGTGCCAATCTTAGCTGTCATGCTCTGTCTCCTCAGCAGGGATGTGTGAATCTGTCCATTTCAATTTCTCATTTTTTATAATCTTAAATTCAGTTCTTCACATTTACACATCAGTGGGTTGTTGTCGTTTTTCCTTTGGGGTGGGAGGAGGAATAATTAAGTTCTCATGAAAACCCATCAGCATTTTAATCAACTTTCTCATAAGATACCCATTCCTGAATGCATTTTTACTTGCTGGACGTATCTTTGCAAAACACTTTTCCTTAACATAATGTCTTTTTCGTATGCCATTTTCTCCAACACATGCCTTTTGATACACACTTTACCCTACTACTAAATGTGTTTTTGTGTACATTGCTGGCTAGGGGGAAACGCATTGCAAAATTCAGAAAAGTATGAATGTTGAAAGTAGCCCGTGTTTTGGTTTGTATTCCTTTGGAAAGTGTGTTTTAGGTAAGTTCTCTTTTAAATGTGAACAGAATTGAATTTCTTAATAATAATAATAATAATAATAATAATAATAATAATAATAATAATAATTTATTACTTATACCCCACCTGTGAGGGACAGGGGATATCGCGAAGTCCCTCCCCTCCTGAGTTCAAGCCCGTCCCCGAGCAAAGGGGAAAGCAGGGAGAGTTCCGATTCCAGTGGGGAAGCAGGAAGTCGTGTCCGAGGCTCAGGCAAGGTAGAGGAGCCAGGGTCCCAGGTGGGACAGGAAGGGGCAAGCAAGGGGGGAAGACCCATCCCTCCAACTCCAGAATTACGCAGGAAGAGGAGGGGCAAGAGGATGGGTCTGCCAAAGCTTTTGTGTTGGAGAAAGACGCGCCAAAAGCCATTAGGAGGTTCTGAAACCGACTGACAACATCGCTCCGTGTAAATAGCAATGACTTGAGCACTGTAAATACGCAGCACCAATAAAAGAATAAAATGCAGAGCTGCGTAGCGTCGTTACTCTGAAGTAGTCCACTCCGGCCACTGTGACAGCAACCTCCTAATCTTTTTTGGGCTACTTCGGAGTTGCCGGGATGAGCGTGTCCGAGGCGGAGAAGTGGCGGCAGATCGCTGAGCAAGCCCAGCTAGAACTGCAACAGCTGTCGCTGCAGGCGCAGGGAGAATTGAAGGCAGCTAAAGAGGAGACTAAGAAGGTCCAGGACGACCGGCTACAACTTGCGGAACAGGTGAGAGAGCTCCAGGAAAAAGAGCAGCATTTAAGGGCGGTGGCGGTAGACCTCCAAAACAAGCTGGATGCAGAGAAAAACAAGGCGGGAGGGGCTCCCCAAGTCCAAGTGCTGCCAGGAAGGAGAGCAGGGACCCTTGTAAGCAAGTTCAATGGAGACCCGAAGGAGTTTCAGGGCTTTGAGACTGAGATCGTGTATGCTCTTGAGCTGCACCAGAATGAGTTCCCCGATGATGAGCACAGAGTAGCGTTTATTGTGGAACATCTCACCGGAGCAGCCAGGGAGTGGCTAAGACCATTAATCGCAACCAAGAATCCTTGCATGAAAAATGTCCAACAATTTCTAGAAGGTTTGAGGACGATGTATTCGTCCGATAGTCATTTGGACCAGACTAAGGAGGAACTGCATAATTTACGCCAAGGAAATATGACAGTTCGCGCATATTGGGCGAAATTCACCATGCTGGTGCACAGACTGGGGTGGGTTTTGGATTCGCCTCCCATGCAAGCTGCGTTTTACTTGGGTTTGAGCGAGGAGGTGAAGGATGAACTCTCGAGAGGTCCAAAGCCCAGTACTATGGATCAGCTGAGCAAAGCAGCTCTGGCGGTGGGGGTGAGGCAGGAATCCCGGTGGAACGACAAGCAAGCGACGCGCGCAAAGCGGGCTTGGTTCCCACGGTCGCAGGAGAAGCCACTCCCTCAACAACCCTTTCAGGCCACGCCTGGAGCCAGCCAGGACCAGGAGCCCATGCAGATTGATAGCGCGCGCGCGCGGGCTTTTCAAACCCCAGCGGCGCCAAGACGCAAGGAGGGAAGGGGCGGGAATTGCTTTCTCTGCAACTCACCCCAGCATCTCGTCAGAGACTGCCCACATCGCAGGGAGTGGCAAGGAAAGGCGGGAACGGTGGTGCCCTCCCCCACTGACGCAGCATCACAGCAGGGAAACGGGAAAGCCTGGCTGCAGGAGACAAGGGGCAGCAGCCAGGCACAGTCAGCAGACAACAGCCCCAGCCCACCCACCCGCACAGAGAGGTGCAGAGCCAGCCCACCCCTCCCAGAGCAGGAGTGGTTCTAGAAGTGACGCTCACGCTCCCAAATGGCTATCCCCTGACGGTCCTCGCCTTAATTGACAGTGGGGCGTCCGCCAACTTCTTCTCGAGAAGCTTTGCAGAAGAGCACCAAATCCAGCTTTTGCAGTTGGATTTTCCTCTGCACGTAGCAACCATTGACGGCAGGGAGCTGCTGGGAGGGGCCATCACACATCAAACCCCCCCCATGAGAATGACGGTGGGAAGGCACTCAGAGACACTGGCGTTCAACGTCACCACCATCTCAGACCCCCCCATCGTCTTGGGCATGAGCTGGCTGGCGCGCCACGACCCCTCCATCAGTTGGCACCAGAGGTGCATCACGTTTGGGTCAGACTTTTGTCTGGAACATTGCATGCAGCACCAACCAGGGGAGGGGCCTCCGATAGCCACGGTGGCCACCATGCATATCAAAGGGGGTGAGGCAATACCCAAGCAGTACTGGGACCTGCAGGAGGTCTTCAGCGAAGCGGAGTCCGACCACCTACCCCCGCACAGGCCTTTTGACTGCCAGATCAACCTGGTGCCAGGGGCGACGATACCCCCAGCCAAGCTGTACGCCATGTCAGACCAGGAGCTGGAGGATCTGCGCGCTTTCATCGACAAGAACCTCAAGCGGGGGTTCATAAGGGAAAGCAAGGCAGCAGGGGGCAGCCCGGTCTTCTGGGTGGACAAGAAAGACACGCAACAGCGCCGTCTTGTGGTGGACTTTAGACGGCTGAATTCGGTGACAGAGCCCGTGGCTTTCCCCATGCCCAGAGTGGATGATCTCCTGACAGCGGCACGCAGGGGCAAGATTTTCACCAAGCTGGACCTAAGGGGGGCGTACAACTTGATCAGGATCCGGGAAGGAGATGAATGGAAAACCACGATGTTCACGCCTCTGGGCTCTTTTGAATATCTGGTGATGCCCTTCGGTTTGCAAGGGGGCTCAGCATGCTTCCAGGCCTTCATGCACCACGTCCTGGGGTCCCTCCTCTTCAGGAAATGCTTGGTCTTCCTAGATGACATCCTTATCTACTCGAATGACCCAGTGCAGCATGTGAAAGATGTCAGAGAGGTGTTGCAACGCCTGAAGGAGCACCACCTGTATGTGAAGCTGGAGAAGTGCAAGTTTCACACCAAAGAGGTGGACTTCCTGGGCTACAAGCTGTCAGACAAGGGGCTGGCGATGGACAAGGACAAGGTGCAGGCCATCCTGGACTGGCACAGCCCCAGGACGCGCAAAGATGCCCAACGCCTACTAGGCTTCGCTAACTTCTACAGGAAGTTCATCAAGAACTTCTCTCGCGTTACGGCTCCCATCACGGACTGCCTGAGAGGCAAGCAGAAGTTCAAGTGGACACCAGAGGCGCAAGCAGCGTTCGAAAGCCTCAAGAGAGTGTTCGCCTCAGACCAAAACCTGTTCCATGTGGTGCAGGACGCGCCCCTACGCATTGAGACAGATGCTTCTGAAAAAGCTGTGGGCGCAATTTTGTTGCAACTGGACGCCAACAGGGAGTGGAGACCCTGTGCCTTCTTCTCCAGGAAGCTGACACAGCCTGAACGCAACTACACAGTGTTTGATAGGGAACTTCTTGCGATCTACGCTGCGTTCCAGCACTGGCGACACTTCCTGGTGGGCGCGAAGCACCCCATCCAGGTGTGCACAGACCACAAGAACCTGGAGTTCTGGAGAACTGCCAGGGTGCTCAACCAGCGGCAGATACGGTGGGCAGAGTTCTTCTCGAACTTCAACTTCTCCATCCACTACATCCCGGGGGAGCAGAATGTCAGGGCGGATGCCCTCTCCCGCAAGCCAGAGTACATGGAGGAGGAGGCGCCACCAGCCCCAAGGCACATTTTCCCCCCGTCGGCATGGTCCTGCGGAGCAGCTGTGGTGAGCGAGGCAGAACTCACAGCACTGACGGCAGCGGATGAATTTGCCAACCGCATCTTCAGAGAACTGAGAGGGGGGAGGGAGCAGGCAAAAGACTTTGCAGAACGCAGAGGGCTGCTTTTCTACAAGGGTGCGCTGTACCTACCCACCACCCAGCTTCGACGTACGGTCCTCAAGCAGATGCACGACAACCCTACAGCGGGGCATTTTGGAAGGGACAAAACCGCTCACCTAGTCATGAGACACTTCTGGTGGCCAGGGGTGCGGGAAGATGTTCGAGACTATGTAAGGGGCTGTACCACCTGCCAGCGGGCGAAGGTGGTCAGAGCAGCGCCACCAGGGTTGCTGGAGCCCTTAGCCACACCACACAGGCCGTGGGAAGTGGTGTCCATGGACTTCATCACAGATCTGCCTTCGTCCAGGGGTAAGACTGCAGTGTTGGTGGTGGTGGACCTTATGTCCAAAATGTGTCACTTTATACCGTGTGCCAGGGCAGTCTCGGCAGAAGAGACAGCCAAACTGTTTGTTGATCACATTTTCAGACTGCATGGATTACCTTTAAGGGTTATTTCGGATCGTGGCCGCCAATTTGTTTCCAGGTTCTGGCGGCGGCTCATGAACCTCCTGCAGGTGGAGGTCAGCTTGTCGACGGCTAGACACCCGCAGACCAACGGACAAGCGGAGAGGGTCAACGCCATTCTGCAGCAGTACCTGAGATGCTACGTCAGCCAGCGGCAAACGGACTGGGTGGATCGCTTGCCACTAGCAGAATTTGCCTACAACAATGCAGTGCACGTCTCCACAGGGGTGTCGCCCTTTAAGGCCAATTACGGGCGCGACCTCAGATCTTTCCCAGAGAGGGAGAGGGAGGAGGAGGAGGAGGAGGGCCCACAGGCTGAGGATTGGGCAGAGGAACTGGAGACGGTGCACCAGCAGCTCAGAGAACACTTGGAGAGGGCCAAGGAAGCGTACAAAAAGGGGGCAGATCGCCACAGGCGACAAGGGGAGGTCATCAGGGTGGGGGACAAGGTGTGGTTGTCCTCGGAGGGCCTTCCCACCAGAGGGAGGTGCAAAAAGCTGGCACCCAAAAGGCTGGGCCCCTTCACGGTCACGCAACAGGTAAACCCGGTGGCATACAGGCTGGCACTGCCAGAGGACATGAGGGTGCATCCAGTGTTTCATAGATCGCTGCTGTCGCCGTACAGGGAAAGCAGCAGGCTCCGAGACAGCGAACAAACCCCCGAGGGAGGGGGGGAGAGGGAAGGCAGGGAGCAACTCAATGAGGCCACGGCCATCCTGGATTCAAGGTGGGGGGTGGGGGGACTGGAGTACCTCATGGCATGGGAGGATGCTCCACCGTCCCAGAATGAATGGGTACCAGCCACTCAGATACAGGAGGAATTCTTGGTGGAAGAATTTCACGCCCTCTTTCCCCACAGACCCAAGCCCTGGCACATGGAAAGGGAGGGGGAGGAGGAGGAGGCACGGGAGAGCAGCTCACCATGGCGCTGGGAAGCGGAGTTTGAGGAACCAGAGGATGAGGTATGGGTGTCACCGAGATCCACCCAGTCAGAGGAAGGAGCAGATTGGCAGAACGTTTTTACCCCCACCAGCTCTGACGCCACGGACCTTTTGGGATTCCCGTCCGCCCAGGCGGAAGGGGGGGGCTCGCAGGACTGGGGGGAGGTATTCACACCAACGGGCTCGGAGAGCACTGAGTTCTTAGGCTTCCAGTCGTCACCGACACATGGGGGGGGCCTGGGGAGGGGTGAAGGAGAGCTTGGGAGGGGGGTGGATGTGAGGGACAGGGGATATCGCGAAGTCCCTCCCCTCCTGAGTTCAAGCCCGTCCCCGAGCAAAGGGGAAAGCAGGGAGAGTTCCGATTCCAGTGGGGAAGCAGGAAGTCGTGTCCGAGGCTCAGGCAAGGTAGAGGAGCCAGGGTCCCAGGTGGGACAGGAAGGGGCAAGCAAGGGGGGAAGACCCATCCCTCCAACTCCAGAATTACGCAGGAAGAGGAGGGGCAAGAGGATGGGTCTGCCAAAGCTTTTGTGTTGGAGAAAGACGCGCCAAAAGCCATTAGGAGGTTCTGAAACCGACTGACAACATCGCTCCGTGTAAATAGCAATGACTTGAGCACTGTAAATACGCAGCACCAATAAAAGAATAAAATGCAGAGCTGCGTAGCGTCGTTACTCTGAAGTAGTCCACTCCGGCCACTGTGACACCACCCATCTGTCCAGGTTCCCCCAGCCACTCTGGGCGGCTTCCAACAAAACATTAAAATACAGAAATCAAACATTAAAAGCTTCCCTAAACAGGGCTGCCTTGAGATGCCTTCTAAAGGTCTGGTAATTGTTGTTCTCTTTGACCTCTGGTGGGAGGGCATTCCACAGGGTGGGCGCCACTCCCTCTTAGCAAGGGAACTGCCAGAAGACCCTCGGCACTGGAGCTCAGTGTCCAGGCAGAACGATGGGGGTGGAGACGCTCCTTCAGGTATACTGGACCGAGGCTCAAGGTCAGAGTCTGACAAGGTTTAACAAATCTGAATAAAGGAGACTCAAAATTAAGCCACATATAAATGAGAACTATTCCTACCACAGCCTGTGCTTATTAGATTTGACCAGAAAAGAATTGGCCTGCTTGGCAAAGCTGGGTGTTTCCATTTAACTTCTGGCATCTGCTAGCTTCGCATTTATTTTAGAATTGCTTAGCAGCTGCTGACCATCCAAATAAAGATCTTTTAATTTGTTGGATGCATTTGAACTGTGGTGCATCTCCATTTCTAACAGGTTGGGACACGCAACAAAATGTTGCAGCGTACCCTTGCCTTCTAAGCAGGAGGGCTCCTGTTCAAGGTTCCTACTGTCTAGTCATGCTTTCCTGCAAGATTGTATAAGCTGGGAGATGCTCAAGCACAGCGTTCCACTCTCCCACCTGCTGAATTGTCCATTTTTCTCTTCCAGCTTTCCATGGCTAGTGAACATGCTCAGTCTGCATCGTGGTTGGAGGCTGTGTCTTTAGTACTTTTTTTTTAAAAAAAAAAAAGTTTATTTGTGTTTCTGCCAGCTTTAGGGTTCCACTGAACATGCTGGTGCTTGCTACCGGTTCCTTGGTGATTCCATTTCTATCTGCAGCGTTCATCATCTGACTTACATGCCCTCCAACATTCCCCCCATGAAAATTGGGACATCCTGTTTCATACCTTTCAACATTTCTCCAGTGAAAATAGGGATCCCGGGATCAAATCAGAAACTGGGACGGTTTCTGTAAATCTGGAACTGGCCCTGGAAAATAGGCACACTTGGAGGGGCTCGTGCCGTGCTCTGGAAAAGGAGGGACATTGGCTCTAAAATAGCCATCTGCGTAATGCTTAAGCCTTAAGGCACTCTCCTGTAATAAATCATCATTTTATGGTTGCCTTAGTTCCTTAATTCTTTGGGTCAAACAGGTCACTTTGCAGGCAATATTTCAGGAGATCTTCCCTTTTGGTTACACACGATTTCTTCCCTGCTCCCATCTTTATCCCTGTTTGCACTGCACTAATAATTCACAGAAGGATTAAGAATGTATTAGGGCCTGCTTTTCTTCACTGGCTATATTTATCACTGCTTTGAAAGCCAAGTTCGCCAACACAGTTATAATACTTTCAGTGCAGCCTTTCCCCACAAAACTTGGAGTTCAGTCTTTAGTAAACGGGAATCGCTCAGCCATCAGGATTTGGAGAGGCTGTTGCAGCCATCTGTCTTGTTTAGCAGATCCTAGATGATTTCTAAGCTAATAACTCTTTATTTGCACATACGTAGGCTTTCTACTTCATTACTTTATTAACATTTTTAAAAGGGCATGATTTATTTGTGAAATTAATTATTATTCCTATCAGATGATGGCTTGGTTTTACTCCATTCGATGCACCTGCCCGTTCACAACTAATTATAGCAATTATGGCTTCATGGTTCTACAGAAAAACTACCGCTCATTAACTTTAATTACATTTGAAATGCAGCTGCCTGGATACATACAAAAATTACCAGGTAGATCCATATTTATTAACTCTCTCTAAAAAAAGAAAATAAGAAAAAACACCGTATGGGTAGTATTTGCCGATTTTCTCCCTAATTTCCCACTTTGCCTCTAGGCCTTTCTCTTCCACCACTAAAAATTACTTTTCCTTCATTAAACAATGTTCATACTTTCGCCTTCAGAGCACTAATTCAGATTTTGAAGTATCTCTAAATAAAGGGCTCTGAATGTGAAACCAAAATTAATGGGTGATTGGCGGTTCGAATCCCCGCGACGGGGTGAGCTCCCGTTGCTCAGTCCCAGCTCCTGCCAACCTAGCAGTTCGAAAGCACGTCAAAGTGCAAGTAAATAGGTACTACTCCGGTGGGAGGGTAAACGGCGTTTCCATGCGTTGCTCTAGTTTTGCCAGAAGCGGCTTAGTCATGCTGGCCACATGACCCGGAAAAACTGTCTGCGGACAAACGTCGGCTCCCTTGGCCAGTAAAGCGAGATAAGCGCCGCAACCCCAGAGTCGTTCGTGACTGGACTTAACTGTCAGGGGTCCTTTACCTTTACTTTTTATTTTATTTTTTCCTAGATACCAAATGTTTCATTTTTAACAAGGGGTAAACCCAAACCAGCTGCAATAGGCAAATCAATTATTTTCATCAGGAGTAAATAAATAGTTTGTATAGAGTGACTGCTATTTCATCTATGAGATTGCCTTACTGCTTCTCTTCATATGAACCTACCCCAGACCCTGAGATCATCTTCTGAGGCCCTTCTTCGTGTGCCTCCTCCTCAAGAGGTCCGGAGGCTGGCAACACAAGAACGGGGCCTTCTCTGCAGTGGTTCCCTGTCTGTGGAATGCTCTCCCCAGGGAGGTTCATCTGGCACCTTCATTATACACCTTTAGGCGCCTGGCAAAAACATTCCTCTTCAAATTGGCATTGGGCTAGCTAACATGATATATACTTTTAAATGTGTTTATGGGAGGGGGTGGGGTTATTGGTGTGTTTTGGTTTTGTTCTTGTTTTTTAATCATTTGTCTTTATATCTTGTATTTTAATGCTGTGGACTGCCCCGAGACCTGTGGACGAAGGGAGGAATACAAATTTAATAAATATATATGTCCTCTCGACAGCCTGCGGAATTGGCACTCTTACAGGTGCTGCGTAATATCTGTTCCACATTTGTAATAACTTGATATTTTGATGTGGCGGCACCAATACTTTGTAATACCCTGCCTATTGATATCAGGAAGGCCCCTTCACTGTACAGCCTGCTAAAAACATTGTATACAGGTTGTAAAGGTAAAAGGACCGCTGACCATTAGGTCCAGTCGCGGACGACTCTGGGGTTGCGGCGCTCATCTTGCTTTGCTGGCCAAGGGAGCCGGTGTACAGCTTCTGGGTCATGTGGCCAGCATGACTAAGCCGCTTCTGGCGAACCAGAGTAGCACACGGAAAAGCCGCTTACCTTCCCACTGTAGCAGTACCTATTTATCTACTTGCACTTTTTGGCGTGCTTTCGAACTGCTAGGTTGCCAGGAGCTAGGACCGAGCAACAGGAGCTCACCCTGTCGCGGGGATTCGAACCGCTGACCTTCTGATCGGCAAGCCCTAGGCTCTGTGGTTTAACCCACAGCGCCACCCACGTCCCCTTATACAGGTTGTAGATATGCGTAAATAAACCATATATCATAAAAAACCCACCACAGTCTCCGCTGTGCCTCATTTCCAAATGGAAACATGAACCTTGGTAAATATCTGGAACCGCTGGAATCTCTCACTGCTCAGGGATCAGGGTAGCATGCAGCAACCCTTTAAGGTTATAGTGTGTACACAACCTTAGTGTTCCCTCCTTTGTGGCAAGGTTCCTAAAGAACTTTACAGGATTAAAAATTGCATCCCCAGTCTTGTTTGCCCATTTGGCGTGTGCCAAAGAAGTTCCAGCGGGCAACCTTTCTCCCCCCAGGGTACTTTTAATGACATTTAAAAACAGCCAGTAAAATGGTTTTATACCATGCATTGGTGTAAGATAGAGCTTGTAATGTGGACTGTAATGTTGATAAAATATGGCCTTCTAAGTGATGAGATGTGTAACAGGCGTAGGTGAGCATTTGATATACCCTCAGGGAAATGCATTAGCAGTAATTATGTCTGACCCATTGTAAAAAATTTGCGTGTGGACGGGCAGAGATACTTGCTATTAATAAAAGCTTTATCAGCTCCACAGTCATTTGGCTGCGTGTAATCTTGAGGACAAATGGAATTGTCACTTTCCTGTAGTCGAGTCTCAAACGCAGTCTATAGAGTTTTATTTATGGCACCTTGGCAGAGGCTTGCTTTCTGTCGCTGCGCAGGATGGATTTGCTGCTGGCAAAAGCTGAGGGAACGTAATTCCAGTCTCATTTTTTTTAAAAAAAAAAAGTCTTGAAAATGAGTTCTTTTCGAGGGTGAGTGGCATTACCGCTGGGGATTTCTTGCTGATGGTTAGCTGGCAGCTAGCTTATGGGATGAAATGTAAAGGAGCATTGTTCCAAAACTCTGCTCCTACTTCCATTTTCAGTGCTATGGGGCCCTTCACAGGAACCTGGACCCCAGAATGTCCAAGCACGGAAGCAAGGATACAAACAGCGTTCTGATGCAATGTTTCCTTCAGCCGCTTGAAAATTTATCCTTTGGCTCTTTTTGCATCTCTGTTTGTTTGTTTGATTGATTGATTAGATTTATATACCACCCTTTAGTTTGAACAAGGGATTTCCTTTGGCAGCCCAAATATGAACTGTTGCTGTTGATTAGTGCTTGTCACCCAAGCAATTCTAGATTCCTGCATTGCAAGGGATTGGACTACATGAGCCTCGGGGTTTTTTCCCCAACTCTATAATTATTTGATGCTAGATTCTGTATAGGGAAGTTTTTGTTATGTTTGTGTATATGCTGGAAGCCACCCAGAGTGGCTGGGGCAACCCAGTCCAATGGGTGGAGTATAATAATTGTAATAATAATAATAATAATACAGTGGTGCCTCGCTAGACGAAATTAATTCATTCCATGGGTCTTTTCTTATAGCGAAAAATTCGTCTAGCGAATCCCATAGGAATGCATTGAATTGTTTTTGATTTTTTTTTTTTGCCCATAGGAACGCATTAATTGAATTTCAATGCATTCCTATGGGAAACCGCGATTCGCTAGACGAATTTTTCGTAAAACGCATTCGTCTAGCGAGGCAAGCTCCGCTCGAAAAATCCTTCCGTTAAGCGGAAGTTTCGTTAAGCAGGGCATTCGTTAAGCGAGGCACCACTGTAATAATAATAATAATAATATCATCATCAAAATGAACTTCTGTGCCTGAACTATACTTACCAGGCAGTCATGAGCATGGAATTGTTCATAATATCTGTGAGGGGCAAGGGGTATCGCGAAGCCCCTCCCCTCCTGAGTTCCAGCCCAGCCCAGAGCACGACTGAGAGAAGGGAGAGCTCCAGCTCCAGTGGGGAAACAGGAAGTGGGATCCAAGGTTCTGGCAGGGTAGAAGAGCCAGCGTCCCAGGTGGGACAGGAAGGAGGAAAGAGGGGGGGCAGACCCATCCCCCCAACTCCGGAACTTCACAGAAAGCGTCGGGGGAAGAGGATGGGGCTCCCCAAGTTGTTATGCTGGCGCAAGACGCGCCAAAAGCCATTCGGAGGTTCTGATGAAAGCTGAAAAGATGTGTCTCTGTAAATAGCTCTACCTTTAGCACTGTAAATACGCAGCACCAATAAAAAGATAAAATGCAGAGCGGTGGAGAGTCGTTACTCTGAAGTAGTCCCATCCGACCACTGTGACAATATCCAACCCCATGTAATTCCACTGAAGTCTTGGATTAATAAAAGATGTTGATCTGGTTTACTCCGATTCTTTTTATATTATAGATTTGCTGTTTTAGCCGCTGGGAATCAGCCCACAGAAATTCCACGGCATCCCCACTTGGGGCCAATCTGGAGGGGCCAGTGCCCATGGCATCCATTGCAATTCTGTGCACAGAACAGCCAATACGGACACAGCTTCTAGCATGCCCAGCCGCGCAGCTCACCACACCTGCAGCCAATCACCACAGAAACGCATGCCACACACCCTGCCATCATCACAAATGAACACACATGGCAGCAGTGGAACCTCAACCCCGTGGGGAGGTCCTGTCCTCCAAACCCCACAGCACTGTACCCTACAGAGGTCCCTGGTCCCAAGGAACATAGCAGAGGGCACACCTGTGCTTCCAAGATGGTGAATGGGTGGGAACTGAGGCTGGTGAAGATGTGATTCCCATGCCTGCATCACACTAGTAAATGCGCAATGGACATGGTCCCTTGAGGTGCCTGAATTGGTTGCGACTTGTGCCGTGCTCCACAATGTCGCCATGCCTAGGGAGCTGGCCAGGCATGAGTAAGATCTCAAGAAGGTACCTCTAACAGTGGGAGAAGAAGACACAGGTGATGGTGATAAGGGGAATTGCATCAGGGCCCCCGGGGCATCACCACTTGAGACCCCATAGACCATGAAACTAGCTCAGAGGTGGCAAACTTCTGGCCCATGGGAGCCGGCAGTCATTTGCAGTGTTAGACCCTCAGATATATAATCTAATCACCAAACCTAAATTATGGTTGCCACAATGGACTGCCTAGGCATCATTGTGTGTGTGTGTGTGTGTGTGTGTGTGTGTGTGTTTAGTGGAATTATTATTATTATTATTCATTTCATTTCTATATCGCTTTCTATTTTAAAGATTTCTATATCGCTTTCTATTTTAAAGATCAAATCCCAAAGCGTTTATGCGGAGATGCCATGACCCTATTTCAGATCCTTCTCTAAGTGACGTTTTGCTTTCCCCAGTTGCCAACCTGGCATCCAGAGATCTCCACATGATTGCGAATGGACCTGCGCAGGTCACAAAACGCACCTGGGAGATTTCCAACACTGGGTATGTGACCGTCAGGTATGTGACATGGCTTCCACTGAACAATTATTGGGATCCTAAAGTGAGCTTTGCAAAGTTCTTGAAGGAAGGACCTTGCGGCTAGACCCTGCACGCTTCATTGGTGGCTAAGCAACCCTTTTTACAGCACTGGAAGGCACTAACAGCATTTACAGGAGGAGTCTGGTAGATTTCCTGTCTAACAGCGGGCGAAAAGGTTGCTTTTCTGGAGTCTGGCACCCCTGGCTGGAGCTATTTGCATAATATGAACGTCATATGGTCCATGCCAGAGCCTTCCAGCGCCTATCTAACCACATCTCCCCTTTTCGAATTATTGGCTTTGATTTTGTCTGATTTTGCAATAAGGGTGTGCATTCTCCTGCTTTGGTAACTAACGTTTCTCTCCTCGCCCCCGCCCCCTTTATCCATGTCCCTTGTTCCGTTATGGAAAATCTTAAAAGCCAATATAATAATAATAATAAATAATAATAATAATAATCCCACATACAAAGCCCCAAACAGAAGCCACGGGAATAATCTAAAAGAAGCGATCACCGTTGTGGTCCATTAGTAGTCCCAGCCAATAGCGGCGGAGGCAGGGAGCAACTACGGTAGCCGCGCCGTTTCACGGCGTTTTACGGTAAGAATTCCTTTCCGGCTGGCGAAGCGACGACGCGCGAGACCCAAGCGCAGCTGTCGACAATTACGTCCCTCGCGGGGCGCCGTACAAACGGCCCCTTTTATTTTATTCCTCTTCCGGTTGACTTCCCATAAGCAACCGCGGGGCGAGACGGGTGAGCCGTCTTCCTTCCTGCCCTGCTGGTGTGCATAGGTGTCTGTCTGTGAGAGAGAGCGCTTGGGCCCAGCAGGTGGCGCTGTCGCAGGAGCGGCGGCGCCTCCTCTCTCTCTCTGTGTGTGCCCTTTTTCTCCTTCCCCCCACCCTCAGCCAACTGCGCACCCGGCGGCCCCGGCCCGACGGAGTGCCACGTCCTTAATACTCTGACGGTGGCGGCGAAGAGGAGGAGGAGGAGCCGGGCGAGGGCAGGGCGCGCGTGTGCTGAGAACAACCGCCCCCTCCCCGCTCCAGCCGCCGCCGCCGCTTCCTCAGCGTCCTCCGGGCCTGAGCCATGGGCTCCTCTCAGAGCGTGGAGATCCCCGGCGGGGGCACAGAGGGCTACCACGTCCTGAGAGTAAGAGAAGACGCTGGGTGTGCGGGGGGGGGAGGCGTGTACGTAGGAATGCGGGCGGGGGAGGCGTGTACGTGGGAATGCGCGCGGGGGGGAGGCGTATACGTGGGAATGCGCGCGGGAGGAAGACACCCGGGAGTGGGGGGGGTGGGCTTCGGCCTGCCTGCCTGGCTGGCTGGGAACGGGGCGAGGGCGGCGAGAGATAAAATAGAACAAACCCGTAAGAGTTGGGAAAGGAGTATCCGGGGGTCATCTAGTCCACCCCCCGCCGCCTCTGCAATTCAGGAATCGTGACCACCACAGCCGGTCGTCTCCTTGTGCGCTCCAGGGTTGGACAAACAGAGGAACAAAAATGGCTTTACCGCCACCGCCATCCCCGCACCAGCCCAGCCCTCTGCAAGCTGATCGTTTCTCCGCTTTGCCTTTTCAGAACAGGGTGTTTTGTGGGGAGAGGGAGCTGGCCTCCTTTAAACTTTGAAGAGAGAGCCGCTTGTGTTGGGCTGCGTGGTCGAGTACGTGCTGCTGGGGAGAGAAGCGGGTTGGGATGGGTTGAAACGCCGTCTTCTTCTTGTCGTTGTTGTGTTTATTATACCTTCAGTCCTAAGAAGCTGGTACATTGTTCTCTTCCTGCCTCCCTCCCTCTGTTTCTTCTCACAACAACCCCGTGAGGTTGGCTAAGGCAGGGAGATAGAGGACTGGCCCACTAAGATCACTCCGGTGAGCTTCCTGGCAGGGGAGATGTTTCGAACCCTGGTCTTCCAGGCCGTATTTGGACACTCTGCACACACTACCCCACATTGGCACATTGAGGGAACCGCATGGGTGAGGAAGTTGCAAGCAGGATTTTATCCATTACATTGATGATTCTCTTGGAGAGAATCTGCACCTATTGGGGCACAGTCACTTTGAACAGTGATCACCGGTCTGCTCCTATATAGCCTTTTTCAGAAGCAAGTCATGCTGCTTGTTGAATATATTTTGGATTGGGAGTGTAATGGCGTGCTGTCCCCCAAACCATTTCTATTTATATACTTTTACAGAGTTTTCTTAGCCCAAACTAGTCCACCTTTGATATGCTGCTTATGTCTAGCCTTGGTCCCTATTTTGATTGTGCTACTAATGCATTCTGTTTTACTGCATAGTCTACATGTCGGGTATCTTTATTTCCATCACTTGAGTAACTTAACAGTGTCGTTCAATGATAATACTCAGAAAGAGATGGTGTCTGAT